>NC_064614.1:1027607097-1028238931 GCF_023898315.1 Schistocerca nitens
GATCTATTACTATCGGTGCCGCTTTTCTTCGTGTATTATGTATGCAGTATATTTCGCGACCGATTGAGTGTAGCTTATATAGTTCCACTATATATGTACCTTGTGTCTATATTATCGTTGGAATTTCTACATGTGATAGTGGACTCCCAGTTGCAATCATAGATTCTTTCATATATTTTTAGATCAACGGTTTTAAGAGCAGAATTTTCTAAACTATATGCTCTCCCTCCGTAACATGCACCTTTAACTTAAGCATTATTGTTTCTTAATATGGTGTGTGTCGAGCCGTTACAGCAAGAAAATCAATGAGCAGAAATGGAATTACTCCAGTTTCGTTAGGATAGCATCTGAAATTATCAAAAGACATCTCATCCGAATAACCGATGACGACTAGGGCAATATTGCTATCTAGTGGCCACAAAGCTCTCATTAAAAGCATAGTTCGGCACTAAAAATTTTGCACAAGTATTCCAAGGCAGGTTAAAAGATACAGAAACAGGAAGAGGGAGGAGTGGAAGTTAGTGTATTTGTCTATACTTCGAGCGACGGTGAAACGAAGGAAGAGCGTGTATTGATTCAAGAGTGAACTACTGTGGGTCAAGGACCCCCAGCTCTTCGTGCAACAGCTAGCATGCGCGGCAGCACAGAGCTTTCGATCGGCGACGCAACGAACGTGTCACCACTGGAAAAATGAGAACAGCGTTCGTCTTCTTGGTCGCTCTCAGAACACAGAATTCCTTTAGTGACTGCATCTACTGTAGCCTGAAGTGTTCCTTATGAGATACAAAATTACAACTGCTAATTCTATGACGTTCTCTGCTGCAATGGCTCTTTGTTCGAATAAGCCTGTATCGTTGAAACGTACTTGTAATTCTTTGATAATGTGTAGGTCTATATTGGCACAGTGGTGTGAGATATGCAGTCGCCACACTCATTGCTGTGAAACTGTTATCGTCTGACAGTTGGAACGACACTAGAGGTGAGAAAACCAACCGTAAGATCATTATTTGTTTCTAATTATTTTTTGCTTAATTAACGGGGTACTGTAGTATTATATTTTTTGTGTTCCAAACCATAGTAAATTGTGAAGAGACATGAATGATTGTGATGTAAATGTAGAAACAGCCAACTGTCACTGATTCGGTGACGTTACTTACAACTTATTCATGTTGAATGCAAAAGAATATAAACATAACATTTCATGTCTGACAAGCATGTATCTCTGTGTTGTCTGTTCTTATTACGATCAGCGCCGTCCTTGACACACGAAAATTTCATATGGAGTCTAATTATTTGCAGTTTCTGAAACTTCACTCGACTTTCTTCTACACTAATGTTTTTGTAAATGTAATTACTTTTGCTTCCAAAGCGAATGTGTTGATTATTCTTGCAGATTGTGCATCAGATGAAGAAACAATTGCGGAATTCGTTTCTCCTGTGTTGGGAAACATAGTGCTTTTGACGTTTTGTTAGCACGTCTGTGTGGTTTTACCTTCATCTTCAGTAGTGGAGGCTTGTTTGCTATGTTACATAACATAAGCCTCGCATTGCATACAGGTTTTCTATGTCACTCAATCACGAGTTTAGCTGTAACACTAGGAAAGAAAACTTCACGTTGTTGACCAGAGACGCGACATCTTTCTGTAAAAGATAAGATTTTCTACCGTTTACTATTAATTCTTTTGTTCTTGAAAGAAAACAACATTCTTCAGAAAATATCAGTAGTTTACAAGAGAATCGTAAATAAGCTGTCCTGTAATCTAGTGTTCCATACCTATCAGGGTCTCTAGCAAACTAGAGACAAATGTGGTGTCATCTGTTATTTAGGACCGATTTCCATGGCACTACATATGTTCGCGACAAATGTGATGTCATTTTTTGTTTACTACGTTACAAACCGCTACAAACGACTCTATTCCCCCTCATTCAATATCGTATTCAGAAGTGAAGGTTTCCGTCCGCTTTGTGCGCTGCTGTCGTAGTTTATAACAAAAATGAGCAGGAGTGTTGTGGCTGTATCTATTAAACTGTGATACTCGTCTCAAATGACGAAACGTTTTGTAGACATGGTTCAAAATGTATGGAACTTATAAAACCAGTTTTTCACACGAAGATGAAAGCAAAGTAACCGTCAAGGGCAAAGTAGTAATGGCAAATAACCTTTTATTTAATGACAGAAAATTTCCTGGTTGAATCATAATCCACATCCTTTGCTTGTGTTGAATAAGAAAATGATTAGTAAACTAAAGTTACCCACCAATGAAAGAACCAAGTAAACATCAGGGCCAAAAGTTAATTTTCCAGTACCATCTTAATGCCAGTGCACAAACGGCATTATTCTCTTAGACTTGATTGCTGAGTCAAATACATGTTGCCCTTCTGGCAAAGTGGAATAGTGCAAGAAACACGTTCAAAGACGCAGTCAGATGCAGGTTTGCTGAATAATCAATTTAGAACAATCTTATCACTGATACTTTCACAGAATAAAAGGATATAATTTTGGTTGGATACTTTCATAGTTTGATACTTATTTTCTGATAGCAGCTATCGAGACGAATCCAATGATGTGTAACAGGAAAGTCTCTGAAGCTCAACGAAGGTCAAAAAGGTGGCATGAACGTCCATTCACAGAAGGTGTTCGAAGTGATGACTATTGGTATCAATGCAATGCTGCAGTCTTCTCATCATGGACTGAGTGGTACTTCTTATCACATCGGCACTTATCGAAGCACATCCTCTGGCAATTCTCTCTGGTATATCTTCAGGTTGGATCGTCTTTATAAAGAATGTCTCTTACGGATCCCCACAAGAAAAAATCCAGAGGCGTCAAGCCTAGCGAATGAGCCGGCCACGACACATCTCCTCCGCGTCCAATCCAACGATTTGGGAACTGTCTCTGCAACTCATTTTTAGCTATTATCGAAAAATGTGCCGGACACCCATCGTCCGCGCGACCGCTACGGTCGCAGGTTCGAATCCTGCCTCGGGCATGGATGTGTGTGATGTCCTTGGGTTAGTTAGGTTTAAGTATTTCTAAGTTCTAGGGGACTGATGACCTTAGAAGTTAAGTCCCATAGTGCTCAGAGCCATTTTTGAACACCCATCGTGTTGATACCACATTCTGTTCCTTGTTCCTAAAGGTATTTCTTCCAATAACAGACCTAACGTTTCTTGCAAGAATGTGGTGTACTTCCTACCATTAAGATTTCCTTCGATGAAATAGGGGCCTATAATTCTGTCCTAGGCTTATAGGCTTATAGGCCTATAATTCTGTCCTCCCCCCCCCCCCCATGAACCATGGACCTTGCCGTTGGTGGGGAGGCTTGCGTGCCTCAGCGATACAGATAGCCGTACCGTAGGTACAACCACAACGGAGGGGTATCTGTTGAGAGGCCAGACAAACGTGTGGTTCCTGAAGAGGGGCAGCAGCCTTTTCAGTAGTTGCAAGGGCAACAGTCTGGATGATTGACTGATCTGGCCTTGTAACAATAACCAAAACGGCCTTGCTGTGCTGGTACTGCGAACGGCTGAAAGCAAGGGGAAACTACGGCCGTAATTTTTCCCGAGGGCATGCAGCTTTACTGTATGATTAAATGATGATGGCGTCCTCTTGGGTAAAATATTCCGGAGGTAAAATAGTCCCCCATTCGGATCTCCGGGCGGGGACTACTCAAGAGGATGTCGTTATCAGGAGAAAGAAAACTGGCGTTCTACGGATCGGAGCGTGGAATGTCAGGTCCCTTAATCGGGCAGGTAGGTTAGAAAATTTGAAAAGAGAAATGGATAGGTTACAGTTAAATATAGTGGGAATTAGTGAAGTTCGGTGGCAGGAGGAACAAGACTTCTGGTCAGGTGACTACAGGGTTATAAACACAAAGTCAAATAGGGGTAATGCAGGAGTAGGTTTAATAATGAATAGGAAAATAGGAACGCGGGTAAGCTACTACAAACAGCATAGTGAACGCATTATTGTGGCCAAGATAGATACGAAGCCCACACCTACTACAGTAGTACAAGTTTATATGCCAACTAGCTCTGCAGAAGACGAAGAAATTGAAGAAATGTATGATGAAATAAAAGAAATTATTCAGATAGTGAAGGGAGACGAAAATTTAATAGTCATGGGTGACTGGAATTCGAGTGTAGGGAAAGGGAGAGAAGGAAACGTAGTAGGTGAATATGGATTGGGGCTAAGAAATGAAAGAGGAAGCCGCCTGGTAGAATTTTGCACAGAGCACAACTTAATCATAGCTAATACTTGGTTTAAGAATCATGAAAGAAGGTTGTATACATGGAAGAACCCTGGAGATACTAAAAGGTATCAGATAGATTATATAATGGTAAGACAGAGATTTAGGAACCAGGTTTTAAATTGTAAGACATTTCCAGGGGCAGATGTGGACTCTGACCACAATCTGTTGGTTATGACCTGTAGATTGAAACTGAAGAAACTGCAAAAAGGTGGGAATTTAAGGAGATGGGACCTGGATAAACTGAAAGAACCAGAGGTTGTACAGAGTTTCAGGGAGAGCATAAGGGAACAATTGACGGGAATGGGGGAAAGAAATACAGTAGAAGAAGAATGGGTAGCTCTGAGGGATGAAGTAGTGAAGGCAGCAGAGGATCAAGTAGGTAAAAAGACGAGGGCTAGTAGAAATCCTTGGGTAACAGAAGAAATATTGAATTTAATTGATGAAAGGAGAAAATATAAAAATGCAGTAAATGAAGCAGGCAAAAAGGAATACAAACGTCTCAAAAATGAGATCGACAGGAAGTGCAAAATGGCTAAGCAGGGATGGCTAGAGGACAAATGTAAGGATGTAGAGGCTTATCTCACTAGGGGTAAGATAGATACTGCCTACAGGAAAATTAAAGAGACCTTTGGAGATAAGAGAACCACTTGTATGAACATCAAGAGCTCAGATGGAAACCCAGTTCTAAGCAAAGAAGGGAAAGCAGAAAGGTGGAAGGAGTATATAGAGGGTCTATACAAGGGCGATGTACTTGAGGACAATATTATGGAAATGGAAGAGGATGTAGATGAAGATGAAATGGGAGATACGATACTGCGTGAAGAATTTGACAGAGCACTGAAAGACCTGAGTCGAAACAAGGCCCCCGGAGTAGACAACATTCCATTGGAACTACTGACGGCTTTGGGAGAGCCAGCCCTGACGAAACTTTACCATCTGGTAAGCAAGATGTATGAAACAGGCGAAATACCCTCAGACTTCAAGAAGAATATAATAATTCCAATTCCAAAGAAAGCAGGTGTTGACAGATGTGAGAATTACCGGACAATCAGTTTAATAAGCCACAGCTGCAAAATACTAACACGAATTCTTTACAGACGAATGGAAAAACTAGTAGAAGCCGACCTCGGGGAAGATCAGTTTGGATTCCGTAGAAATACTGGAACACGTGAGGCAATACTGACCTTACGACTTATCTTAGAAGAAAGATTAAGGAAAGGCAAACCTACATTTCTAGCATTTGTAGACTTAGAGAAAGCTTTTGACAATGTTGACTGGAATACTCTCTTTCAAATTCTAAAGGTGGCAGGGGTAAAATACAGGGAGCGAAAGGCTATTTACAATTTGTACAGAAACCAGATGGCAGTTATAAGAGTCGAGGGGCATGAAAGGGAAGCAGTGGTTGGGAAGGGAGTGAGACAGGGTTGTAGCCTCTCCCCGATGTTATTCAATCTGTATATTGAGCAAGCAGTAAAGGAATCAAAAGAAAAGTTTGGAGTAGGTATTAAAATCCATGGAGAAGAAATAAAAACTTTGAGGTTCGCCGATGACATTGTAATTCTGTCAGAGACAGCAAAGGACTTGGAAGAGCAGTTGAACGGAATGGACAGTGTCTTGAAAGGAGGGTATAAGATGAACATCAACAAAAGCAAAACGAGGATAATGGAATGTAGTCGAATTAAGTCGGGTGATGTTGAAGGTATTAGATTAGGAAATGAGACACTTAAAGTAGTAAAGGAGTTTTGCTATTTGGGGAGCAAAATAACTGATGATGGTCGAAGTAGAGAGGATATAAAATGTAGACTGGCAATGGCAAGGAAAGCGTTTCTGAAGAAGAGAAATTTGTTAACATCGAGTATAGATTTAAGTGTCAGGAAGTCGTTTCTGAAAGTATTGGTATGGAGTGTAGCCATGTATGGAAGTGAAACATGGACGATAAATAGTTTGGACAAGAAGAGAATAGAAGCTTTCGAAATGTGGTGCTACAGAAGAATGCTGAAGATTAGATGGGTAGATCACATAACTAATGAGGAGGTACTGAATAGGATTGGGGAGAAGAGGAGTTTGTGGCACAACTTGACCAGAAGAAGGGATCGGTTGGTAGGACATGTTCTGAGGCATCAAGGGATCACCAATTTAGTATTGGAGGGCAGCGTGGAGGGTAAAAATCGTAGGGGGAGACCAAGAGATGCATACACTAAGCAGATTCAGAAGGATGTAGGTTGCAGTTGGTACTGGGAGATGAAGAAGCTTGCACAGGATAGAGTAGCATGGAGAGCTGCATCAAACCAGTCTCAGGACTGAAGACAACAACAACAACAATTCTGTCCTCCAGAATCCCACAGCATACATTCACCGACCACGGTTTTTGGTGTGCAATATGCCGCAGCCAACATGGATTTTCAGTTGCCCAATAATGCATGTTATGAAAATTAACGTTTTCATGGTTTGTGAATGTAGCCTCATCAGTAAATAAAATCAAATTAATAAATGTGTCATCCCTCTGAATCTGGAGTTGAGCCCATCGGTAGAATTCAATGCGACGCATACAATCCGTACCAGTTAATTCTTGGTGGAGACATATGGTAAGGGTGATATTTATGGCGATGCAGAATACGAACAACACTACTCTGGCTCATGCCAGAGTCCCTTGAGATCTGACGCGAACTAACAAGGGATCTCGAACCACAGTGGCAAGAGTACCATTTTCCTTTTCCTCGTTAGTAACTTTCCTTTCTCGGGCATGTTTACGATGCGTTAAGGATCCGGTTGTTCTCAATTTATCACACACATATTTAGACGTACGCCGCGCAGGATAAGTACGTTGAGGATATCCTTCAGCTTATAGGTCTCTAGCTCTCACTGAATTTCGTTGGCATTCTCCGTAAATGAGAAGCATATCTAAGGAATACATAATTCACATTCGCTTGATTCGACGATGCTAGTCTTACCGTTCCTGTTAGTGTTGTATTGTGAAACCGTCGAATGGTGTTTACATGTCAATGGCACGTTAGATGGATACGCCGTATTCGGCGAATATTTATTGTTTGCACAATATACGAGAGAGAACTGTCAGAGCGAGTGCTTCGATAAGTGCCGAAGTGATAAGGAATACCACTCAGTCCATGATAAGAAGATGGGGCACTGCATTGATACCAATGGTCATCAGTTCGAACACCTTCTGTAAATGGACGTTCATGCTACCTTTTTGATCTTCAAAGACCTTACACATCATTGGATTCGTCTCGATAGCTGCTATCAGAAAATAAGTACCAAACTATAGCATCCCATTAAAAAAAAAAACCAAAGTGGACATTCATATATCTGACGCGACCCCACCGAGCAACAGAAAACCAACGTCATATTATTGCCACCGTTGTCCCATGCAACATTTGTCCCACAAACTTTTGAGCTACTATCATACTTTCGGAGTTATGCTAGGTGGCAATAGTTCGTGACTCACCCGGTATGTATTCTTTAACGAATGCCTTGTTTATCAAATGATAATAATACACGCTATGTCGCCACTCAATGCAATACAACTCAGTACAAAACTTTCTCAGACTCAGTGAATCTAGTGAAAAATGCTATTTCATTATCATTGCTCAGTTCTATGATTTCATTCACCACGTTCCTTTGTTCTGCATCCACTTCTAAATCCAGTCTTTTCCTTTGTCTGATTAAAATTCAATGTCTTTTTCCATGTAGTTGGCGATAATTGTACAGAATATGTTGTACTACATTACATTGAAGAGTGTCATTGGTCTATAATTTTTGTCACTTTTGTTTGTATCTTTAAACTAGAATAAAGATGCTTCGAGGTTTGGAGAATTATTTTACTCACCTTCTGGATTAAATCGCAAACACCTCTACAGCATCTTGTAAAGTGATGGACCAACATCTGTCGAATTAAGGCATTAGACTCTGTAAGTAGCGAGAGAAGCAGGATACGTGTAGTTACTTAGTGTCATTCACTCCCTTCCTTTCGTTCCATATTAATCATAACAACACATCTGCGCTATAATGCACAAGTATGCACAACAATCATCCGGAAGATACACACTCTTGATACTTCATAACACATCAAAACAAGGTAACGACTAAACCAGCTAACTAGAAACCTTCTCAGAGCATTTGTGCGTGATTTCACAGAGGTGAAGTACTGAAAAGAAGAAAACTGAAGAAACGAAGAAATTATAAGCGTCTGTAATACACTGAAGAGCCAAAGAAACCGGTACACCTGCTTAATATCGTGTAAGGCCCTCGCGAACACGCAGAAGTGCCGCAACACGACGGGCATGGACTCGACGAATGTTTGAAGTCTTTGTTGATCCATTATGGGCTGTGGGACAACGGATGGCATGTACTTCTTTGTACAATAATTTACCAACAGCCGTATGTATTGTAGAAATGTATGTATGTACTGCACATAAGAGGTTCATAAAATAAATTTCTACAATACATACGGCTGTTGGTAAATAATTGCATCAAGAAATTTTGAAGTAGTCCTGGAGGGAACTGACACCATGAATCTTGCAGGGCTGTCCATAAATCCGTAAGAGTACGACGGGGTGTAGATCTCTTCTGAACAGCAAGTTGCAAGGCATCGCAGATGTGCTCAATAATGTTCATGTCTGTGGAATCTGGTGGGCAGCAGAAGTGTTTAAACACAGACGAGTGTTCCTGGAGACACTCTGTAGTAATTCGTGGACGTGTGGGATGTCGCATTGTCCTGCTGGAATCGCCCGAGACCTTCGGAATGCACAATGGACATGAATGGGTGCAGGTGATCAGACAGGATGCTTACGTACGTGTCACCTGTCAGAGTCGTATCTAGACGTATTAGGGGTCCAATATCACTCCAACTATCACACGCCCTACACCATTACAGAGCCTCCACCACATGTTTCCAGTCATCAACAGCGCAATATCGGTGCTGACGGGTCCAGACGAGGCGTAAGGCTTTGTGTCGTGCAGTCATCAAGGGTACACGAGTGGGACTTCGGCTCCGAAAGCCCATATCGATGATGTTTCGTTGAATGGTTCGCACGCTGACACTTGTTGATGGCCCAGCACTGAAATCTGCAGCAATTCGCGGAAGGGTTACACTTCTGTCACGTTGAACGATTCTCTTCACTCGTCGTTGGTCCTGTTTTTGCAGGATCTTTTTCCGGTTGCTGCGATGTCGGAGATTTGATGTTTTATCGGATTCATGATATTCACGGTAGACTGGTAACGTGGTCGTACTGGAAAATCTCCACTTTATCGCTACCTCGGAGATGCTGTATCCCATCACTAGTGCGCCGACCATAACATCCCATACAAACTCTCTTAAATCTTGATAACTTGCCATGGTGCCGAACGCAGTGCCGCATTCTGCCTGTATGCATATCTCCGTATTTGAGTACGATTGCCTATACCAGTTTCTTTGGCGCTTCAGAATTGGAAAAGAAGAATTCTTAGTGAAATCATGAAATTTAGTAGAGCGTTTGAGTCTTAAGTTATTGGCTTTCAGCCGATTTTAAATTAAAGTGGTCTTGCCCTTAAGGCATGAGATTGTATGGCGTATTCAGCCGGTTATTAATTTCCAAAAACTAATGCTGTGTTTTTTTAAATTTTCTTGGCTCTTGTAATATTTGGTCAAATAAATAAAGTTGTATGTTCGAGTGGAACTGACGGCCGCTTATTTTGGCCCCTTTCCACAATTTAAACTACCTGTCCTGTCCTGCAGGTTTAGCAGGGCGTCTCACCTCCCCTGCTGGAAGAAATGCGATTGCTGATTCGAAGGGTTATGTGGCTGCCGTATGATAGTGCTCAAGCTCAGTTCACAGTTAACGTCCGGTCTCATCTCCATCGTGTCTTCCCTGGTCGACGGATCGGACGACAGGGTCCAGTCGCATGGCCTGTTCGTTCACGGGATATCAAACTGTGCGATTTATGATTATGGGCCATCTCAAAGGTATCGTGCATGCAGAGCCCATTCCAGATGTGGAGGCACTGGAGCAGCGCATTCATGCTACCTTTGACACTGTTCGGATGCAGCCTGGCTGATGTGAACGTGTGAGGCAGAACATGCTACGGCGCGTGCGCGTATGCATTTAGGAACATGGAAACCACTTTCAACACTTACTGTAACTGTCGCTGCATGGTACAGCGCGTATTAGACCGCAGTTCTGTAGCAATGCATGATTGAATAAATGGTCTATAGCACGGAAACCATGCATTTCCGGACATACGTTCATTAAACGTTTTTGGTTCATATACGAGGTGCATTCAAGTTCTAAGGCCTCCGATTTTTTTTCTAATTAACTACTCACCCGAAATCGATGAAACTGGCGTTACTTCTCGACGTAATCTCCCTGCAGATGTACACATTTTTCACAACGCTGACGCCATGATTCCATGGCAGCGGCGAAGGCTTCATTAGGAGTCTGTTTTGACCACTGGAAAATCGCTGAGGCAACAGCAGCACGGCTGGTGAATGTGCGGCCACGGAGAGTGTCTTTCATTGTTGGAAAAAGCCAAAAGTCACTAGGAGCCAGGTCAGGTGAGTAGGGAGCATGAAGAATCACTTCAAAGTTGTTATCACGAAGAAACTGTTGCGTAACGTTAGCTCGATGTGCGGGTGCGTTGTCTTGGTGAAACAGCACACGCGCAGCGCTTCCCGGACGTTTTTGTTGCAGTGCAGGAAGGAATTTGTTCTTCAAAACATTTTCGTAGGATGCACCTGTTACCGTAGCGCCCTTTGGATCGCAATGGGTAAGGATTACGCCCTCGCTGTCCCAGAACATGGACACCATCATTTTTTCAGCACTGGCGGTTACCCGAAATTTTTTGGTGGCGGTGAATCTGTTTACTTCCATTGAGCTGACTGGCGCTTTGTTTCTGGTTTGAAAAATGGCATCCACATCTCATCCATTGTCACAACCGACGAAAAGAAAGTCCCATTCATGCTGTCGTTGCGCGTCAACATTGCTTGGCAACATGCCACACGGGCAGCCATGTGGTCGTCCGTCAGCATTTGTGGCACCCACCTGGATGACACTTTTCGCATTTTCAGGTCGTCATGCAGGATTGTGTGCACAGAACCCACAGAAATGCCAACTCTGGAGGCGATCTGTTCAACAGTCATTCAGCGATCCCCCAAAACAATTCTCTCCACTTTCTCGATCATGTCGTCAGACCGGCTTGTGCGAGCCCGAGGTTGTTTCGGTTTGTTGTCACATGATGTTCTGCCTTCATTAAACTGTCGCACCCACGAACGCACTTTCGACACGTCCATAACTCCATCACCACATGTCTCCTTCAACTGTCGATGAATTTCATTGGTTTCACACCACGCAAATTCAGAAAACGAATGATTGCACGCTGTTCAAGTAAGGAAAACGTCGGCATTTTAAGTATTTAAAACAGTTCTCATTCTCGCCGCTGGCGGTAAAATTCCATCTGCCGTACGGTGCTGCCATCTCTGGGACGTATTGACAATGAACGCGGCCTCATTTTAAAACAATGCGCATGTTTCTATCTCTTTCCAGTCCGGAGAAAAAAAATCGGAGGCCTTAGAACTTGAATGCACCTCGTATATACTAGTTACCTTCAAAGAAAATGAGTCATTTCTTGTTTCGTGTAGTACCCTTTGTGTTTTATTAATCGATATAACTTTTTTTTTACTAGAGGAAAGAGCGGATACATTCAGCTTCAGGCTGTGCGGAGACAAGGTGAGTAGTGGTCGAAACCCAAGGCCTGTCCACGATGCCCCACGCACGCCTCTCATTGTTCTGACCCCTCACGTAGAGATGGTACTAAATGTTGTATTATTATTTTTATTATTGTATTTTATTTTTTAAATTTTTGTTTGTTTTCATTATGATAAGAAAACTTGGTGGACAGACATTCCACAGTTCCGGGACTCAAAGAATACAGAATTTTTCTCTAGGAAGAACTCAATGAGAGAAGGGTCCAAAACAAGGGGAAAAATGAAGCTATTCTTGACAGTTGAAGACAAGGTGCAACATATTTGCGAATAAAGCACGATAACGTGGAAGCCTCTGCCGCGTCCAATGAGTGTTTACCACACATTGGCGAAAAACGCGAGGGCCGGGATCGTTGTCACGCGCAACAACATAGTGGACGTAGTCTGTGAGGAGCCATACGATCGAATTAGTCTTCGTTCGACGAAAGAAAAGAAAATCCGAACACAGAAGTTCAACCGAGAAAGCAGCTTAAGCTGATAGGGCAAGGAAAGCCAGTTGTCGGTGAATCCAGTGCCAATGTTTTGATCCGCAAGAGATAAGCCTGTGTGCTACTGTATCAGGTGTCGCAAAGACCAGTCGGACTAACGATTCGCTGGAGGCGTTCATTGGTTGGGACCAGATTGTGAATGACCCTACATCACGAGGAGGCGACTTCCATCGTGAGGATAGGGAGACCAACGTGAAACACGCGGATATCACAGGATATCAAAGACGCGGCCATTTCAGCAGGGGATGGGGATGATTGTATTCTCCAACGAGAATGCAAAGATCTGGTGGTAAGGTGTGTCGTTAAAATGTCGGCTCCCAGAAAACTTATTATAATATAAAATTCACGTACGTGCCGCAATTTAGAGGTGACCAGGAGCCACATTAGAGAAAGTAGAAAAGCCGGGAATATAAAAATCGTCAAGTAACTCTTCTTGCAAAAGTACCACGTCTGCACATGAATCGTAAATAAATTGTCGGAGTGCAGCAAATCTAAGCCCGGAACTATGCAGCTGATTAAGTGCAAGTGACCTTTAAAGTCAAGTATGCCCATGGCAGAGTCGACGGATGAATCCGAATGTAATGAGGCGAATCCCTCTCTTCCACCCTCTTTCTGTGTGTTCTTTTTTCGCGATGCCACGCGCTCAGATTGAAAACGCTGTTTGTTACGGCTGCGCGGGAAGGCGACTGCCGCATGTGGGAACGTGGTGGTGGGGGAATCCTGCGAAAATTAAGTATCAGGTACAGAGAATACTCGTCACTCTTCCACAGGTAGGCTGCGCGGCTCCTGGGAACCAACGAAAACGAAAGCTGACGGTACGTCTTTTACAGTCACCACATATTCCACTGGCACACATGTGCCGATCTGCTTCTGATCAGCAGCGGACTATGGTGTGCTTTCCCCATGTGGGGTGCAGAAGAAGGGTGGAAAGACGTTATGGGCTCTAGGGTGTCTGGTAAACCCGCCGATATAGTACGGAGCTCCGGAACAGATCTGTCCTCATGTGATTCCGAAGAGGCGGTCTCCGTCTCGGGAGTCACATCGGAAGGGGTGCTGGACGCTTTCGACTCTTGAACAGCAACCGACCTGTTATTATCCGGTCTGAACACGGGAGGGGACAGACCTCCTGCGACAGAATCTGTTCAGCAGAGCGGAGAATGGAAGAGGAATCGTCTAACTCTTTGTCATCTTGCGTCCGTCTACGCTAGTTTTGAAGTGGAGGTGGCGACGGCGCAGAAGCTACAGTGCCAAAGTCCCTACGCGAGGTTAATGGTGGAAATGCGCTAGGACCATCAGGCAATGGCTGGCGCTAACCCTCAGAAACTTGATTCGACACAATGGCTGCAACTTGAGGAATCAGGTCCGTTAAAGTTAGCCGTTTACGTTGTTTATAAGTGGATTTTAAGAACATGACATGAGCAATTTGTGCGGCAGTGTCCACTCTCATTACATATAAAGCGCGTCCAGTCTCGTCCTGTGTACATTATATGTACCTGGTATCCATACTTCTTCAAAGAGAGGGGATATTCTGTTTGACCACTGTGCCGACGGATCGAACGCTACTTGTAAATGATGTTGAGCGGACCAGCGTTCCCGCCGTGTATACCGTATCCCCAATCGGAAGCAGGACAGTCTGTAGGGAGCTGTAATCAGCTTCGGGCGGAAGGTTAAACTCTCTAACATTCGTATATTCTACCTCTGTGTTGGTCAGAATAACCATTCCATTGTAGCCATCGCAGTGAGTGAAAGGGACTTATTGTCCGTGCTACAAAAGGAGTCTGTCAACCTGAGTCTATTTGTTTGACTCATCAGTCTACTGATTTGTTTGATGCGGCCCGCTACGAATTCCTCTCCTGTGCCAACCTCTTCATCTCACAGTAGCACTTGCAACCTACGTCTTCAGTTACTTGCTGGATGTATTCCAATCTCTGATTTCCCCTACAGTTTTTGTCCTCTACGGCTCCCTCTAGTACCGTGGAAGTCATTCCCTGATGTCTCAACAGATGTCATATCATCCTGTCCGTTCTCCTTGTTTTTTTTTCCAGCATTCCTTTCTGATGCTGCGCGGAACCTCTTCAATCCTTACCTTAGCAGTCCACCTAATTTTCAACATTCGTCTGTAGCACCACATCTCAAAAACTACGATTCCCATCTGTTCCGTATTTCCCACAGTTCATGTTTCTCTACCATACAACGCTATGCTCCAAACGTACTTTCTCAGAAATTTCTTCATCAAATTAAGGCCTATGTTTGATACTAGTAGACTTCTCTTGGCCAGGAGTGCCCTTTTTGCCAGTGCTAGTCTGCCTTTGATGTCCTCCTTGCTCCGTCCGTCATTGGTCATTTTGCTGCCTAGGCAGCAGAATTCCTTAACTTCACCTACTTCGTGGCCATCAACCCTGATGTTAAGTTTCTCGCTGTTCTCATTTCTACTACTTCTCGTTACTTTCGCCTTTCTTCGATTTACTCTCAATCCATATTCTGTACTCATTAGACTGTTCTTTCCATCTAGCAGATCATGTAATTCTTCTTCGCTTTCACTCAGGATAGCAATGCCATCAGCGAATCGTATCATTGATATCCTTTCACCTTGAATTTTCATTCCACTCCTGAACCTTTCTTTTATTTCCAACATTGCTTCTTCGACGTACAGATCGAACAGTGGGGGCGAAAGACTACATCCCTGTTTTACACCCCTTTTAATCCGAGCACTCCGTCCTTGGTCGCCCACTCTTATGATTCCCTCTTGTACATATTATTTATGACCCGTCTCTCCCTATAATTTACCTCTATTTTTCTCAGAATTTCGAACAACTTGCACCATTTTACATTGTCGAACGCTTTTTCAGGTCACTAAACCCTATGAACATTTCTTGATTTTTCTTTAGTCTTGCTATCATTATCAACCACAACATCGGACTTGCTTGTCTGGTGTCTTTACCTTTCCTAATGCCAAATTGGTCGTCGTCTAATACACTCTCAATTTTCTTTTCCATTCTTCACATACGATTCAGAATTGAAGTAACCCCTGTGAACATGTTGTGAAGTGACCTTCATAGTATCTACAGGCCAATCATGAATTTCTGACGAACTCTGTTGCGCATGCCTCGTGGATGTTTCAAAATGAAAACTGACAGCTACCTGTGCATGGAATATTCCTGAGAGCAATGGACGACATCAATGCGCAAGACAGCGCTGCCTCAGAACTGAATCAGAAACACGAGACACCGAGAGACAAATAATTATGTGATGTACACAACGGCTCACATGACACTGAAGACAAACAAGGAAGCTCTCGCTGCGCTACGATACAGGCAAGAACGGACAGAACCTACTCGCCCGGGGTGCGAAGTGGGAATGATGATTGGGTATCCATGCCTGAGTCACGACCAGACCCAAAATTCCATACAAGATGTCAAATTAAACAGCTTTCAGCCGTCCAGTTTCCAACCTTATTTTATTTGGCAACGAGTTTCAGCGTTTTACTACGCCATCTTCAGGCCCCTGGCCCATGTGTAGGCAGACTCTACGCCGGTTGTGATCAAAACAGACGCCAGAGACAGTGGTATCAGTAGATTTTTGCTGTACGATCACTTCATCTGTCCGATTGAGTATAAAACATGATAAATCGGAAAAGGTCATTTAACGCCAATCAGTGGATGTCCAGTTGCGATACTGGCGTGCAAATTCCAGCCTTCGTCGCCAGTGAACAGCAGTCAGCATGGGTGCATGATACAGGTCCCTGCTGCAGAGGCCCATACACACCAACGTTTACTGACGCTCGTAGAGGAGACTCTGTCAGTAGCCCCTTGTTTCATCTGGGCGGTCAGTTGCTCAACAACTAAACGTCTAATCATAACATGTAAGCTTTCACGGCCGACGTCTTCATTAATTAAAACTTCCGGGCTGAATTGCCGTGGTCCATATATAAAACTTCTTCTCTTTCCAGACGTTTCGTTGCCTACTGCGAGCAACATCTTCTGAGGTGAGTCGGCGACTGGCTGCTAGGCGCTGGAGGTCCCGCTTCTATAGAGAGCTTAGGGAGATTAATGCGGACAGGAATATTATTGTACTTACTGCTGACAAGGGTAATGTTACTGTCGTGCTGAAGAGTGAGAATTATCATAGCAAGATAAGTGACCTCTTGGATCCTACCACCTATAAAAAACTGAAAAAGGACCCTACCACGAAAGTGTTAAGTGCTACCCAGCGATTAATAAAAAGCTCTTCCATTCCTACAGAAGATAAAAAATACCTTTGCAAAACGGAAGCTTCCCTCCTAGACTGTATGGGTTACCTAAGATACACAAGCCCAATATCCCACTGAGACCGCTAGTAAGGGCCATTGGGGCTCCTACGCAAGAGCTGGCTAGATATCTTGCTTCTTTGTTGCAACCGTATATAGGTAAAACTGACACTCATATTAAAAATTCCATGCATTTCATCGAAAAACTGAGGGAGATCACTGTTAGTGCAAGTGACATCCTTGTTTTCGATATAGTATCCCTGTTCACCATGGTCCCTGTTGACGATGCTCTCTCTTACATAGCTGATATGTTTCCTACTGATATAATAGCTTTGTTTCGACATTGTCTATCCCCGACTTATTTTCAATATAACAATGAGTTTTATGCACAAATTGATGGGGTGGCCATGGGTAGCCCTCTGAGCCCTGCTATTGCTAATGTATTTATGGAATTTTTGGAACAACAAGTGCTGCAGTCGGCCAAAAAAAGCGCTTTGAAATGGTATCGATACGTGGATGACAGCTTTGTGATATAGAACCATGCTGAAGAGGAACTGAGTGATTTTTTGGTGCACATAAACAGTTTCAATCCAAAGATACAATTCACCATGGCGAAAGAGAGTAATGGACAACTAAATTTTTTGGATGTATTGATTATCAAAAGGGCAGACGGGACTTTAGGGCGCAAGGTATATAGGAAAGACACACACACCGATCGTTACCTACATAAGGATTCGAATCATCATCCTAGGGAGAAGTGGTGGTGGAGGTTGTTAGTGTTTAACGTCCCGTCGACAACGAGGTCATTAGAGACGGAGCGCAAGCTCGGGTTAGGGAAGGATTGGGAAGGAAATCGGCCGTGCCCTTTCAAAGTAGGGAGAAGAGAGGAGTCATAAAAACTTTAGTGGACAGGGCTAATAACATCTGTGAGCCAGTTTATTTGCAAGATGAATTAAGTCATTTGCGAACGGCTTTCAAGACAAATGGGTAGACTGACAACGAAATAGACCGAGCACTCCACCCTAGAAGAAAAGTGTCCGAAAATACACGACAACAACAACAGTCAGCTGGAAAAGTTTATCTTCCATTTATTCATAACATCACGGACCGGATTGGAAAAGTTTTGGCCAAGTTTCAAGTGGAGACAATCTTTCGACCTACCAAGAAAATTAGTGAAAGTTTAAGATCGGTGAAAGACGCACGACAGCCGTTAGCTACCCCAGGTGTGTATAAAATTCCGTGTAGCTGTGGCACGGTTTATATTGGAACAACTAAAATCAGTGTTGTAAGCTCCCCACAAAATAAAATAAATAATATAAATAATATCCTCATTTAGTGTAACCTCAAAACAGAAAAGTTCCTAAACTTCTCAACAGTAAAAATTATAATTATGTCGTTCACATTCAGTGTAACGTCCCAACAAAAAATAAATTCAGTAACCTGGTAATAATACAATGTGACTAACCTCTCAATTAAATTATTGTCGCTCACTTATAACTTTTCAATAATTGACTGTGAATTTAACCTGGTAAATTTTGGACGTCATCAGTGCTGCGTCATGGCCCTGAAAGATCATTCTGAATAAAAACAGAAAAATTCTTATCTCAATGAAGTCCCCGGATAACGCATATATATCTGCTCTTACAATAAATTTTTCTGGCACAGCCCTGTGCAATGCTGGCCGATAGATTTGTCATTTATGAAAGGAAACAACTGATTTTTCTTTTGCAATAATCGGGATGATCATGGATTGGAGAAATTAGTAAATTTTTTAAATTGAAATGAATGGTTGTTAAAAGTTATTTTTTATGAGAAAGATTATTATTAGGACATTTTTAAAACATTTACATGGGACTTGAGATAACAATACTACATATGCGCGATCCTGCTTTTTACCTTATACAATAATGCTCAGGCTCCGGCATAGCTGCACCACGACGGCCCAGCCAACACGATACACCAGGCTGCTCGCTAGCAACAACTTACTGCTACAGCTACACCGTTCCTACTGCAGTCAACACTGCTCTCTGGTCTGAGATTCTCTTATACCTTGCATATCGCTGGCAGCGCGTGAGCAATACATCGAAATTACATCTGCTCGGACCTCTTACATAACCGTCCACTGGGGTGGGGGGGGGGGGGGGGGCAAAAATTTGGCAGCGATGGTGAGTCAATTGGACTTGCCATGAGCAACAAATTTTTCTATAATCTACTTAATTAACTAAGTCTACAGTCACAGAGCATATACATTATTGATAAGTGCAGAAGATATTAAGTAATGACAAAATGTATACGCAATGAGAACAAAAGATATTAACAAATGACGAAGTGCACACGCTCTGTATAAGTCTTTAGCATTGTTACATAACATATCATGAAGTGAAATAAAGCGCACACGTACTGAATACAAAATATATTAACAAATGACATAAAGTGCACACGCACTGTATAAGTCTTTAGTATATGTACAACATATCATGGAGTGAAATAAAGTGCACACGCACTGTATAAGTCTTTAGCATATTTAGGACAACTGATCTTGTTAACAAATGAAATGAAGTGCACACGCACTGTATATGTCTTTAGCATATTTAGGACAACTGATCTTGTTAACAAATGAAATGAAGTGCACACGCACTGGAAATGTCTTTACCATTTTACAAGAACTAGGAAAGGAATCGGAAGGATTGCATCATGGTTGTAGCACAGTAGGTTGCACGTAGCTGTACTGAAAGTCCATATCTTTCTACAGAAGCACAACACCAAGTGACACAATCTGAAGTTCTCTTCCCTGAAGTATTAATCAGTGTACCCAAGACACTGAAATGTTGTATGAATATTCAATGTTATCATTTTGATAGTACATTAGGTACACCAAACAGTAGGACCATAATAACATCTCCATCGTTCAAGGTGGTGGACAGCATGATGTGTCAACACCACATTCTTGTAGAATCCATACTCTCACATCAACGTAGAATTAGTGCAAAAACCAAATATAGTGCTCCATGATCATGAGGATGGACAGGACAAACGGATATTGCAGTAATTTCTGGTAATTAGGTCAGAAGGTGAAGGACATTAAGTCTTATGCTAGTCATCATAGATAATTACACTAGTCTATCAACCGATTTGAGTAATTGTTGGCACTCATTGCCTAGTTACTAAACATTTTAGTACTATGTATGGAGTATTACAGAACATTATTCATAAGTCATCTGATTACAGTAAATATTGGCACTCATTGGCCAGTTACAAACCATTTTTATGCATTATTCAGAAGTCATCATTCAAAGCAAGAGTTAATTAATGGCATAGCATTTATACATAAGTCATCATATTACAGTAAACAGTGGCATTCATTGCCCAGTTACTAAACATATAGCAAGTATTGAATATTACAAAACACTTTTCATAACTCATCTGATTGCGGTAATTATTGGCACTCATTGGCCAGATACAATGTATTCATATAGTTTTACAAAACATTATTCAGTATTATTCAGAAGTCATCATTCAAAACAGGAGCTAATGAGTGTAGCATCAAGCTACTGATATTCATATCATGTAAGTGACATAAGACAAATTTAAAATAGAAGACATTGGAACTATTATTCAAAGTCTGTATTACAAAAATACATAGACATAATGGAATCAATACACCAGAGAAATTTGCGTTACATTTAGGACTAGAAATATATCTTAAACTGGTAGCATTATTTGGTTGTATACCGGTAAAAGCTGGGACTGGTAATAGATTTTTTTATGCTAGCAATGCATTGCGTTGAGATCGATAATTAATTGCTGGGGCATGAAAATATTTGCTTTTGACTTATTGCTGGAAATAAGGATTAACAACATCATTCGTCATGAGTCAGCTGTAGCAAGGTTATGAAACAAGTAGAGTATATGTGATCACATTCATGAATGATACACACAAATGGGTAAAAAAAATGCAAGTATTTGAACAGGTTTCATAACTAAGTGTTTACAGCATATTAATGTCATGAAGAGCTTCTCCTGGAAAAAAATACAAAATGGATTATTGAGCTGAAAGAAGAAACGCATATTATGCTGAAAAGTAGTGAACTTCGAATTAACATGTAATGAAACGTGTACTCAATATGTATGTACTCTAGCTGTCTTTTCCAAAACATTCAGTCATTATACCATGCGACATAAGACATACTGTCAAAAGGAACTGCAACAAATACTTAAATAACTACATAGCATGTCTTAACTAATAGTAAATATATAAACGTCATCATTATCATCATCTGCAAAGAAAAACTTCATTATTCATATTAGCATATTCTTCATATAACTATTCATCATCATTTATTATCATCTGCAAAAAAGACACTTCATTATTCATTATTCATATTACCATTTACTTCATACAACTATTCATAGTATAGAGTTTCTTATTTCTAGCATATTTCATCACTAAAATTAACATGTGTAGTTCTGTCTGACAGCTTGCTCAATCAACTCGTATTCTGCAAGAAAAATAATTAGTCAAGACTGCTATCATTCGATGTATATAGTATATTCTTGTTAATGCTTGTTAATTCTGATCCATTTACTCTTCATGACAAGGTATTGCACTTTCTTTCGTTCATTCCGAAGGTGAAATTCCCATTTCATAGTAATCCACAGTGGTTTGTTTAATTTATTTCTTTTACACGTTATTGCTTTCTGAAAATGATGAATAAGGATTAATATCTTGCATTTAAATTATATACCCATTAAATAAAAACTTGTTTCTAGTGATATAATTAAGCATACAGCATAGCATGACACAAAACGTATTATGTCAAAAACATAGTTTTCAAGTGCAAAAAATGTACACACAGTATCATAATGTAGTAGTAAAAAAAATGTAGAATAGTCACGATGTTGAGATATCATAAGGCAAAATGTCAATGTCAACTGGTGTTTGTTACATCTTAAAGATTTCATAGTATATACAAAGAAAAATTCTACTTTCGATAGGAAAACAATCATACATACACAAAAAATGGAAAATGTGCACGGTCTGATGTGTAACGACAAGCAAAGCGACCTGCTAACTTTACCTTGCCGGGCACTTGCCAAGAAAAAATATAATCATCATCAGTAAATAGTCACACAAATATAATTGCATAAGTGGTCATAAAATATGTAAGTTTATCTGGAAAAATGTGCACGGTCCGATGTGTAACGACAAGAAAAGCGACCTGCTAACCTTACCTTGCTGGGCACTTGCCAGGAAAAAATATGATAATCATCAGTAAGTGTTCATATAAATATCTGCAAATGGCATTACAGTGTGATAAATCATAAAGTATGTTCATTCAATAAAGGGTTTAATATTGGAGACATGGTGATTGCCCTTGCTTTTTCTGGTTCTCAAAGTTTCGACGTGTACTGCATTGGGGTGAGGAATGCTGCGAATTCGATATGGACCTGCGTATAGAAGCTCAAATTTACTGCATCTACTCTTTCCTCTGTTGGATAAATAGTGCGTGCGTACTAATATCTTCTGTCCTATGTGAAAGTCACGGCGTGTACAAACCTGTTTTAGCTGTCTTCTCCGGCGCTCTGCGGCACATTTGATGTTGTTGAGCGCAATGTCAATTATTTCATGGTGTCGTAGTCGACGAGATGTAGGAAAGGATACTAATTCTTTAATTTTGTTAGGTGGTTCAACATTTTTCAATATAACAGTCGGAGATAGCATAGTAGATTCATTTGGTATGGAGTTAATTACATCCTGGAATGAGAGTATGTGTGTGTCCCAATCAATATGTTTTTTATGGCAGTATATTCTACATAGTTTACCAATTTCTTTCATTAGTCGTTCACAAGGGTTCGAAGAAGCGTGATACTTGGATATATAGATCGGAGAAATGTTTCTTGCTCGTAACATACGTGTCCAAATAGCAGATCGAAACTGTGGTCCATTGTCGGAAATTACTTTCAATACATGCCCTACATGAAATAGAAAATATTTTACAAACGCATTTGAAACAGATTTAGCAGTAGCTTTGCGTAACGGAGTGAAGGTAACAAATTTCGAAGTGAGTTCAACAGCGACAAAGATATAGCAAAAACCTCTATTAATTCTGGGAATCGGACCAAAAATATCTACAGCGGCCATGTGTCTCAATTTAACGGGTACAATGGGATGTAACCGAGGAATATGTGAAGTTGTGTCTGATTTAGCTTTCTGGCAGATTTTACATGACGCTAAAACTCGTCGAATACGTTTCTCCATGTTCGCAAAATAACAGTTCTGGCTCAGTATAAGAAAACATTTTCTCCCCAAAATGTGCGTAATTTAAATGAGTATACCAAATTAATTTGTTAACAAGCTCGTCAGGAATACATAATAACCAATTGTTACTGTCAGGGTGAGAGCGGCGAAACAGAATATTATTCCGTACAGTGAAATAGTTTCTAATGGTGACATTATTCCTGTCTTGCCAAAGGTGTTTAATTTCTTTCCATGCGTTGTCTTTACTCTGCTCTTGTGCTATGTCTTGTAATGACGACGAAATGAAATTTTCAAATGCAACTTGTTGAATGTACATGACGCTGAAATTTGCTTTGCAGAAGTTGGTTGCGATGTCTTGCTGATTGTTGCTGAAAGAACGGGATAGTGCGTCTGCTACAATATTTTGTGTACCGGGAATGTGGACAATTGTAAAATTAAATTCCTGTAAATAAAGTTTCCATCTGCTTAATCTATCGTGTGTAAATTTAGCAGAAAGTAAAAACTGTATAGCTCTATGATCTGTGTAAACGGTAGTGTGTCTTCCATAAAGAAAATGCCTAAATCTCGTAAATGTCCATACAACACATAATGTTTCAAGTTCTGTAACAGAATAATTGCGTTCAGCAGGTGACAGAATGCGACTCGCAAAGGCGATGTTTTTAATTACTGTACAACCATCTTCTTCAATTTCCTGAAAAAGTGTACGCCTAAAGCGGTGTTAGAACTGTCGGTGGAAATTGAAAAATTTCTAGTAAGATCTGGGTGTGATAAAAGAGGTGCGTTCAACAAAGCTTGTTTCAGATTAACAAATTCAGAATGTTCTTGGCTATCCCAGGACCAAATAGTGTTTTTACCCGTCAATTGACATAATCTAGGGGTGTCTAAAGCAGCGTAATGAATAAATTTACGGAAAAATTTAATTAATCCCAGAAAGCTCCGTAATTGTTTCTTCGTCGTAGGAACAGTAATGTCACGTAAAGCCTGAAGTTTTTCCGGGTCAGGCGCAATGCCTTCTGCTGAAATTACATGTCCAAGAAATTTTATGGAAGTTTTACCAAAGTGCGATTTGCTAAGATTAACTGTGAGTCCTTGTGCACGAAATGTTTGTAACAGTTGTTCAAGAATCAAATTGTGTTCAGACCAGTTAGCTTCTGCAATAAGAATGTCGTCTACATACGTTGCGATTCTGTCTTTTAGTTCTGTCGGAAGTATAGTATTCAAACCGCGAATAAATGCTGCTGAAGAAATTGTTAAACCGAACGCTAATTTACAAAATTGATAACAGTCACCAAAACAGAGAAAAGCTGTGTACTTTCTGGTCCGAGCAGTTGTAATTTCGATGTATTGCTCACGCACTGCCTGTGATATGCAATATAAGAGAATCTCAGACCAGAGAGCAGTGTTGACTGCAGTAGGAACTGTGTAGCTGTAGCAGTAAGTTGCTAGCGAGCAGCCTGGTGTATCGTGTTGGCTGGGCCGTCGTGGTGCAGCTGTGCCGGAGCCTGAGCATTATTGTATAAGGTAAAAACCAGCCTCGCGCATATGTAGTATTGTTATCTCAAGTCCCATGTAAATGTTTTAAAAATGTCCTAATAATAATCTTTCTCATAAAAAAATAACTTTTAACAACCATTCATTTCAATTTAAAGAATTTACTACTTTCTCCAATCCATGATCATCCCGATTATTGCAAAAGAAAAATCAGTTGTTTCCTTTCATAAATGACAAATCTATCGGCCAGCATTGCACAGGGCTGTGCCAGAAAAATTTATTGTAAGAGCAGATAATATCCTCATTTAGTGTAACCTCAAAACAGAAAAATTCCTAAACTTCT
The DNA here is from genome assembly GCF_023898315.1 of Schistocerca nitens. Classification (NCBI taxonomy): domain Eukaryota; kingdom Metazoa; phylum Arthropoda; class Insecta; order Orthoptera; family Acrididae; genus Schistocerca; species Schistocerca nitens. The sequence continues at coordinate 1,027,631,931 of NC_064614.1, forward strand.
CAATAGTAAAAATTATAATTATGTCGTTCACATTCAGTGTAACGTCCCAACAAAAAATAAATTCAGTAACCTGGTAATAATACAATGTGACTAACCTCTCAATTAAATTATTGTCGCTCACTTATAACTTTTCAATAATTGACTGTGAATTTAACCTGGTAAATTTTGGACGTCAGCAGAGCTGCGTCATTGCCCTGAAAGATCATTCTGAATAAAAAAAAAGAAAAATTCTTACCTCAATGAAGTCGCCGGATAACGCATATATATCTGCTCTTACAATAAATTTTTCTGGCACAGCCCTGTGCAATGCTGGCCGATAGATTTGTCATTTATGAAAGGAAACAACTGATTTTTCTTTTGCAATAATCGGGATGATCATGGATTGAAGAAGTTAGTAAATTCTTTAAATTGAAATGAATGGTTGTTAAAAGTTATTTTTTATGAGAAAGATTACTATTATGACATTTTTAAAACATTTACATGGGACTTGAGATGACAATACTACATATGCGCGATCCTGCTTTTTACCTTATACAATAATGCTCAGGCTCCGGCATCGCTGCACCACGACCTGCCCAGCCAACACGATACACCAGACTGCTCGCTAGGAACCTACTGCTACAGTTACACCGTTCCTACTGCAGTCAACACTGCTCTCTGGTCTGAGATTCTCTTATACCTTGCATATCGCAGGCAGCGCGTGAGCAATACATCGAAATTACATCTGCTCGGACCTCTTACAGTGTTAATATCCGCCTAACGGAACACAAAAGATTGGGAGAAATTGACAAATCAGCTGTAGCGGAACACGTTTTCAAAGACGGTGATCACGAAATAAAATTTAGTGAGACAAACGTGGTAGCTAGGACCTCACATTACTATACCCGCATGTATAGAGAAGCTATAGAGATCTGCAAGCACAAAAATAATTTTAATAAAAAAGAAGAAAGTTTAAATCTAGAAGAGATATGGCGGTCGACTTTGTACCAACGAAGTGACAATCGATTACCTGTAATCGAGAGAGATAGCATTAGGCAGAGATAGTTTTAAAGTCGAAAGGACGTCATGAGTGGTGGCGCCATCTAAGCGCTCTATACAGTATAAGCGGGACCTCCAGCGCCTAGCAATCAGTCGCCGACTCACCCCAGATGTTGCCCGCAGTAGGCAACGAAACGTCAGGAAGGAGAAGAAGTTTTATATACGGACCACGGCAATTCAGCCCGGAAGTTTTAATTAATGAACTACACGTCTATTCGCCTGTATACTTCACTGCAGCCGTGGTTCGCCGCTGTCATCTATGGCCTTTGGTGCACCACAGCTAGCCGGCCGTTGTGGCCAAGCGGTTCTAGGCGCTTCAGTCCGGAACCACGCTGCTGCTACGGTCGCAGGTACTAATGCTGCCTCGGGCATGGATGTGTGTGATGTCCTTAGGTTAGCTAGGTTTAAGTAGTTATAAGTCTAGGGGACTGTTGACTTCAGATGTGAAGTCCCATAGTGCTGAGAGCCATTTTGCACCACAGCTGCTTCGGCACCGTTTTCTTACAACGTCATTTTACCAGTCACGTTATAACTCTGGTGGCACGCGCACAGTTTACAAACTTTGCAGCGTCGGACAAGTTTCATCCTTGATTCGAATGTCAACGAATATGCCGTTTTGGACGTCAGATAAATCGCTCCGTTTCCGCGTTACGACAACGAATGCTCTGTTTACTGCGTCCCCCCGATACGCTCCATATTCCCATCGCGGCTAGTGCTGCCACATGCTCTCTGTGTGTGGTTATTGCACGTTGAATTCGAACATATTAATGTGACCGGACCGTGTAGTAGCAGCCCTGTAACACTTCTTTGGAGCACTTCCGATATTGCCTTTAAATTTGTCGATTTTGCCCCATTAGGAAAGACGTTTTGAGCTTTATCTGCATGGAAACCCTTATCCAGTTACAAATCTGGTCTGATGCTCGATAATTCTGTACTTAGTTCAATAAACGGCAATCCGGAACAGTATCGAATAATTTCCGAAAGGCAGGAAACACGGCGTCAACCTGAACGCCTTTGACGCCCCAGATAACGTGAACGAAAAAAGCGAGTAGGGTTTCGCTAGAATTCCGTTTTGGGGGATATTTCACAGCCTATGGATGACCAGCGGACAAATACTGGACCATTTCGGAACATTTTCTTGCACTTCCAGCTGCACAGTGAGCAATTTATGGAATGTTTCTCGCCCCCCCCCCTTCCACACTCCCCCCCTGCCCACCTACATAAGAATTCCAGCATATCTGTTCAGTACCTACGCATGAAGAGTGGCAAAGCTAGTACCTAGTGACCAGAGTGGACTAAACAGTACATCAGAAGACTTTCATCGTGCTTCTTTTAAATTACTACCTACATTACTCTCTGTTGTTCTCATTTTATCGGCTCTACACAAATTATTGCTCTTTCTTGCTTCATGGCATGTTTGTACATCTCTTTACCGTAATCACGTCGTTTTGTTTTATTATTTTTTGTTTTAATATGACACGATAAATAGTATTCAGAACAAGCATATCACCGAAATACATTGACTGACAAATGAAGTGCAGCAACAAGAAGAGGGGAAGAAATATGATTACAAAAGCAAATAACATTTACAAAGAACTTGTCAATATGAGCCCATTAGTCAGTACGACGTTCCAACCCCTCCGGCCTGGAAGCATGTACTGATTCGGTTGGAAAGAGTGACATGAAGTCGTCGTATCCTCTCCTGAGGCAAGATGGCGCACAGTTGTTGCAAATGGACCTTGATATCCCGGATGCTGGTTCTGGGACAGAATAACGTTTTAACTGGACCCACACATGTTCTTTTGGGGCAGATCTGGGCATCTTGGTGGCCATGGAAGTACCTCAACCATGGAAGTACCTCAACGTCACGTAGACAGTTCATAGAGAGACAGGACACAGGATGCCCGTGACGTACTGTTGTGTCGTCAGCACTCCCTCAGTCTCGAAATGACCTGAAGTCATACGCGATGGCTTCGCGCACCATGATGACAAGAGCAATACCGCTAGGTCTTTCCAAAATACTGAAAGAATTGACTTTTTCCCAGGTCGGGACCATACTTCCCGACGATGTCCATCCAGGGTCGTGAAGAAGCGTGATGAACACAATGCGACTCCATTCATCAGCATTCCTTGGTTCCCGGCACCACTCCAAAAGCAGTCGTTTGTGTTGTGGTGCTAGCAGGAGCCTACGGCCTGGGAGGATAATTTGCTGGTCTGGATGCTGCCAGTCTTCGACCAACGGTGCGGGGAGTTCATTGCTTGTTCTGGGATGTCAGGAGCGGATTTGAAGGGATTATTATGTGCTTTTTTTTATTAAAAATAAAACTCCTCCAGCTGTACTTAAGGTCTTATATGTATTTGGCTACTAGTTTCGACGTTGCGTCAACACCATCTTCAGGCTCGCCATCCACGTGGTGCACGTGTTGGTCTCACCGCGGGCTTCTAGTTCTGAGTCACACACCATTGATTTCATAAAAGTGTACGGGCCTGAAGATGGCATTGACGCAACGTCGAAACTAGTAGCCGAATAAATATAAGATCTTAAGTACAGCTGGAGGAGTTTCATTTTTAATAAAAATTATACCAGCTGCGTCCCACCTCCATCAAATTTAAATATGGATGTACGAAAATAGTATGTGCTTGGTGCACAATACGGCGATAGTCCCTTCGCTGGTCAGACGTGTCAACCAGAAACTTGACGAAGTTTATAATGAAAACATGCAGTCCAAATAAATCCTTGTTTGTCAAAGCTAAGAGGTATTTTAAATTCAAGATCTTCCTTTCTCTAAGGCAATGAAATTTCTTCTTTCAATGTGTGTGTTTGTGTTTTCTACCTAAAATGTAGTTTCTGTGGAGTTAAAAACTTACACGTGTACAAAAGTCAGATTTTTGCTGTTCTGGAAGTAATGCTTTTTACTTTGCCTTGCATCTGAATGGACGAGAAAAAAATTTCTAAACTCAAATATCTTAATGGCGAGCTTGCTAAAATTTTCTTCATTATACAAAACATAAATTTAAAAGATTTAATGTAACATGATTTCTTTCTTAATTGCACGCTTCTATTGCATTGGGAGTGTGCAGCGAAGAAAATTTAGAGATGTTATGTTGCACTTGTGCCTCAGATTACTCTGTATCTTCCAGCGTTGCTGCTAAAGATAGTCCTGAAAATCTTGTTCATCACAGTTGGACGTGCTTGATATGTAGTGAGTGAAGTGACCGACGAGTCAGGTGCAGCCATTTTGTTTAGATTTTTGGCACCAGTTTCCCATCCGGTTGCAAAACTTCTTCGTTGGATATTGTTTGCCAAATTTTCCCGAGCCCAGTTTCATATACGAAAGGAATATCTACGGAAGAGGGGATGAGCGATGGAAGCTATAACTAGGCACTGTGCTGGTCGTAGCCTGTCTTTTCTTTTTTTTTAATATATGTTGCTCGTTATTGCATAGCCATATGTGGTCTTTTTCTTGGAGTCATCATCTTTAATGGATAAAAATATTTTTGAAATGAAAAGGTATTTAACTAACTCTTAGTATTTCCTTTTCGAATGACAATTTTAGTTTATTTCCTTTCCGAATTTTTTCTGCTAGTCTTCAAACATTTTGAAATCATTGCATCATTCGGTATGCGTTTACGAACGTCTCATGCCTGTTGCAGAGTCCCGCTGCTACGCGTTGCCTGGGTCTTCGGTACAGTTTTCGCAGCCGTTCGTACCCTGCAGGACCGATTCTCCTTGTTACGTTTTTTGTCGTGGTTCGGCCCGAATGACGCCGTTACCGGCTTTCACGGCATTATCTGCTCAGACCCTGAGGGACTCGCATCGATTCCACGGGAGCGTGAATAATGGATGAAAGCCGGCGGAGCGGCAGATACAATTAGGACCAGTAACGGGACACCAGCTCAGAGCTGCTGCAAGCCGTCCATTATCCCGTCGCTAAACCGCGCTCATCAGTTTCCTTCCGTGCAGGAGATAATTGCTAAGTTAATACCTTCACGATGCACATCCAATAGTTTCTTTGCAGCGATGCTCTGACGTCGATTGTTTCCTAGCAGTGGTATTGTAAAAGGTCACTGCAGCCTCGTGAAGATATCTTTGTTTCTGTATGTTTGTGCTTGCCAAATACTTCGCTCGATTATCAATCACTAAAGATTAATCTATTTTCTAACGTGTGTGTGTCTCTGTAATAAAAGGTTTCCTTTATTTAAATTGTATTAAATATTCGTAATGGCAAGGAAAGCGTTTCTGAAGAAGAGAAATTTGTTAACATCGAGTATTGATTTAAGTGTCAGGAAGTCGTTTCTGAAAGTATTTGTATGGCCATGTATGGAAGTGAAACATGGACGATAAATAGTTTAGACAAGAAGAGAATAGAAGCTTTCGAAATGTGGTGCTACAGAAGAATGCTGAAGAGTAGATGGGTAGATGACATAACTAATGAGGAGGTATTGAATAGAACTGGGGAGAAGAGGAGTCTGTGGAACAACCTGACTAGAATAAGGGATCAGGTTGGTAGGACATGTTCTGAGGCATCAAGGGATCACCAATTTAGTGCTGGAGGGCAGCGTGGAAGGTAAAAATCGTAGAGGGAGACCAAGAGATGAATACACTAAGCAGATTCAGAAGGATGTAGGCTGCAGTAAGTACTGGGAGATGATGAAGCTTGAGCTGCATCAAACCAGTCTCAGAACTAAAGACCACAACAACAACATTTGTAATGCTGGATTTACTTTCCGAGGGAGAATGAAAACAATGCAACCTTTTTTATTTTTTTTATTTTTTTTTTTTTTGCTAAATCAAAACAAAGATTTTCCAAATGAAGAGTAGCAAAAAATGGTTCAAATGGCTCTGAACACTATGGGATTTAACTGCTGAGGTCATCAGTCCCCTAGCACTTAGAACTACTTAAACCTAACTAACCTAAGGACATCACACACATCCATGCCCGAGGCAGGATTCAAACCTGCGACCGTAGCGGTCGCGCGGTACTGGACTATAGCGCCTAGAATCGCTCGGCCACAGCGGCCGGCCGATGATTAGCAGTCAACGCTGATTACATTATACGTAAACTGAGATGCACACATTTTGAAACATGTAAGTGCGTTCAGTCCAGCATATGCAAACGAAGGGGTTTCTTTTTTAATTGTGATCGTGTGAGTGCAACGGCAATTAAATAAAAGGGTATTATAAAGATTGAAGCCATATCATAAATTCACTGCAGTTACATTAAATGACATATTTCCACAAAACTCAACAATCAATTAGTAAAACTCAAAAAGTTTTGTATTGTTGCAGCCACATGTCAGATTTCTACCTCGAGGGCACAACAGTGAGCAGTTAGGCAAGATGGGGACAGGCGCCGAGAAAGCGTGTGAGGGCAATCCGTGAAGTAACGTCCGATCAGTCGCTAAATGGAAACCACAGTAAAAATCAAAAATATTTTATTCTGAACAGTCTGATATACCTTCCAGGTACTTGTGTAGATAGTCGCTGCTCCGACTGTGACACTTGTAGCAATTTGCCAACTTTCCAATACCCTCGTCATAGATGCCAGCCGCCTGTGCTTGCTACCAAGTCTCTGCGCTGATCTGCAGCTTGTTGTCTGTACCAAAGTGTTGTCTTCATAGCCAGCGGTTCATATGAACAGAAATGAAAATCAGAGAGAGCCACGTCCGGGCTGCGTGGTGAGTGATCAGACATTTGCCATCGAAAACGCTGCAGGAGTATCTTCAATGCCCGTGCAGAATGTGGCCGAGAATTGTCATGAAGAAGGAAATAGATGACAGTTACGTCATCAAAGCAGGCTAAATCTCTCATAGGCGCTCGTACTCGGTGGGAGACACTATTTTCCAGGCATATTTACATGCTCACTGTGCGCTCATAACAGAAAAGAGTGAAGTGGCATAATCGATGGGCATTCTAGAGACACCGTCCAACAAATCTATGCAAAGCTGCATCGGATTTTCACTCTGATTTCCATTTCGCGATTGATCGGACTTTATTTTCCGAATAGTCCTCGTATGTAGTTTTTGAAATGCATTCACATCACTCAACCGTAACAGTGCGACGACACTTCACAACAAAGTTCAACGACAATCGACGAACTGGCAAGTCCATTCGGCGATGGTATGCATGGTTTAAAGCTTGAGGATACTTCTGCAATGGGAAATCAGTGGGTCGGGCTGCAGTGAGCGAAGAAACGGTTGACTGCATGGGGCAGAGAGTTGAGCATATCAGAACAGACCGTTTTGAAGATCTTAAGGAAACGATGGAAGCTGAAGCCTTAGAGCCTGCAATTGCTACAAGTCTTGACTCCCGATGACAAAGTCAGACTTTTGAATTTTAGGCACAGTTGCAATAGCTTAAGGAAGAGGATGGGTTTTGTGAAAAGCTCATCTTCTGTGATGAGGCAACACTTTTTGTGAATGGCACGGTGAAAACGCACATCGTGTGAATCAGGGGGACAGAGAATCCCCACGCTATCATGCAGTACACTCGAGATTTACCAGAAGTTTGTGTGTTGTGTGCAATCTCACAGTTTAAAGTTTATGATCCCTCTTTCATCTGCGAAAAGACCGTTACAAGACTCTTGGTCTGGGCAAGCTGAAAAACTGACTCATATACTGGAGATCGATAGCGTAGACTTGATCTAGTAACAGGATGGTGATCCACTCCACTTCCATCAATGATATTCGTGAATTCTTAAATATGAGGTTGAGAAAGTGAGGGATCGGTCGTGGTAGGGTTAACGATCAGTAATTCATGTCACAGCCTCCACGCTCTCCTGACCCCATGGAATTTTTTTGTTTGAAATTATTTGGAAGATTGTGTTTACACCTCCTCTACCAACAAACCTACCAGAAGTGAGATTTCATATCAACAGTGCTTTTGAAGAGGTTGATGGGGGTAGTTAGAGGTTAGAGCCCTTTCTAGGGTAATATTGATATCAAATTAATTGCGAAAATTAATTAATTGATCGATTAATTACCCCCATAGACGACGTTACGGGTTTATACCAGCCAGCATGTGCATTGCTCCACCAAGGCTCTCAACATCTCAAACAAGCGGTGTCTGTCAGTCATTACGTGATAATCAACAGCGTACTAGTCAATGGATGGGATGGAAAAGCATGTCTGCCAACTCTGGTGACGAGTAACGTCCCATCTTTGGCTACGCAACATGCACACTTCACTGTGGACACATCACAAGCTGTCTGACGCGATGAGCAACTTACACTAAGGACGGTGGAGTGCGTGCACCACAGGTTATCGCGCCAGCGTGACGCATATGGTCGTGACGTGACATATGTGCTACCAGCTGAGCTGTGTACAGTACGTCAATGTGAAAGACGGACGTTCATATCTTTTTTGGAAAGTTAGCGATTGATTCTGCTGTTGCGTGCATACACAAACTCTGAGTTATTATCGCGAACAATTGCTGACAGTAGTCGGGCGCAGCGTGGCGTGGAGAGAAGACGCGCGTCAGGAGAGGTCACACACAGCCTGCCCTGACCGTGCTAGTAGCGCCTGAGGAGTTTTCTTGTATTAACTGAGGATTTTTGGTAATTTGCCTTTTTGCTGTGCGTAGTTATTGCTTGCTTGCACACTGGAGGGATTTTGGCAGATTTGTGGATGCGTGCATTGAAAGTAATATTCTATTTTTGTTGTAACCATATACGTTGTTATTAGTGAACGACACTGTGGAATTATTAAAGTTTTTGTTAATCATATTGGCCACGAAAAAGAAAAGTTTGGGTAAAGTTTGTCAGTGTGCGAATCGTCAATTTTCAGAATATAGTAAATTAAAAGTTTTTATTGATTCCTTTCATTTTTTACATCGCTTGAGATTAGTTGACTAAACCCTCCTGATCTTTCAATTTGTATAAAAATAAAAGGGGGAGCAGTTGCACCAGTAGTTGCGACCATGCATTGCACTCTGCAAGGATCGCAGTATTTCTGTTGAATTTCTTTAGCATGTTACCGGATGCAGAATATTCATGCAGTTGCAGCGGCAGGACGGGGTAAGTCGTCTGTTGCGTGCAGGAGCATTATCGTGTAATTGCTAGGAGATGTTAGAGAGTATTTTAAAAATCGCTGTCAGATACTAGAGAACTGATTTTTCATGTTTTATAGGACGAAGAATAGTATCTGTTTTTTGTTCTCCATCAGTATACTGACATGTCCGATGGTAGGAAGTTCCAGAAAATGTTTGAATACTGGCGTGGCGGAATAAGGGTTTTCATAATACAAGTTGTACCGCTACATAGCAGCGTTTATGACAACGATAGTAAAACAAGATAGCCAAGCAATTTTTAGAGAGAAAGTATAGATAACGATAATGTTGTCGGAGGGAGAGCTTTACACATTTCCGCTTTACACTTTTCCGTATGTCTGCTGCCACATTAATAATTTTTGACATAAAACTTTCACCAGCCTGATCATAATAATAACTTTCAAGGGATGTATGCTGTTTATCACTCAGAAGCATTGTGACAGAACGGCAGACCTGCATGCCCCGTTGCAATACATGCACCGAGACTGGTGGTCGTCGTTTTAAACAATAACTGTGAGCTACGATGTTGTTATGCGATGTATGCCGTTTTTGTCCATAACACAATAAATACGCATTTCCGACCATCATTTCCGACCATTGGTTCCGTATCTCAATATAATTGGTTGTGGATCCACTATCACTTGTTTCAGTTTTACCCAAAATGTTTGAAACATCCATTATACACTAATGGCCATTAAAATTGCCACACAGAGAAGAAATGGAGATGATAAACGGCTATTCATTGGACAAATATATTATACTAGAACTGACATGTGATTACATTTTCACGAAATTTGGGTGCATAGATCATGAGAAATCAGTACCTAGAACAACCACATCTGGTCGTAATAACGGCCTTGATACGCATAGGCATTCAGAAACAGACCTTCGATGGCTTGTACAGGTACAGTTGCCCATGCAGCTTCAACACGATACCACAGTTCATCAAGAGTAGTGACTGGCGTATTGTGACGAGCCAGTTGCTCGGCCACCATTGACCGGACGTTTTCAGTTGGTGAGATATATGGAGAATGTGCTGGCCAGGACAGCAGTCGAACATGTTCTGTATCCAGAAAGGCCCGTACAGGACCTGCAACATGCGGTCGTGCATTATCCTGCTGAAATGTAGGGTTTCGCAGGGATCGAATGAAGGGTAGAGCCGCCGGCCGAAGTGGCCGTGCGGTTAAAGGCGCTGCAGTCTGGAACCGCAAGACCGCTACGGTCGCAGGTTCGAATCCTGCCTCGGGCATGGATGTTTGTGATGTCCTTAGGTTAGTTAGGTTTAACTAGTTCTAAGTTCTAGGGGACTAATGACCTCAGCAGTTGAGTCCCATAGTGCTCAGAGCCATTTGAACCATTTTTGAAGGGTAGAGCCACGGGTCGTAACACATCTGAAATGTAACGTCCACTGTTCAAAGTGCCGTCAATGCGAACAAGAGGTGACCGAGACGTGTAACCAATGGCACCCCATACCATCACGCCTGGTGATACGCCAGTATGGCGATGACGAATACACGCTTCCAATGTGCGTTCACCGCGATGTCGCCAAACACGGATGCGACCATCACGATGCTGTAAACAGAATCTGGATTCATCCGAAAAAATGATGTTTTGCCATTCGTGCACCCTGGTTCGTCGTTGAGTACATCATCGCAAGCGCTCCTGTCTGTGATGCAGCGTCAAGGGTAACCGCAGCCATGGTCTCCGAGCTGATAGTCCATGCTGCTGCAAACGTCGTCGAACTGTTTGTGCGGATGGTTGTTGTCTTGCAAACGTCCCCATCTGTTGACTCAGGGCTCGAGACGTGACTGCATGATCCCTTAAAGCCAAACGGATAAGATGCCTGTCATCTCGACTGCTATTGATACGAGGCCGATGGATCCAGCACGGCGTTCCGTATTACCCTCCTGAACCCACCGATTCCATATTCTGCTAACAGTTGTTGTATCTCGACCAACGCGAGCAGCAATGTCGTGATACGATAAGCCGCAATCGCGATAGGCTACAATCCGACCTTTATAAAAGTCGGAAACGTGATGGTACGCATTTCTGCTCCTTATACGAGGCATCACAACAACGTTTCACCAGGCAACGCTGGTCAACTGTTGTTTGTGTACGAGAAATCGGCCGGAAACTTTCCTCATGTCAGCACGTTGTAGGTGTCGCCACCGGCGCCAACCTTGTGCGAGTGCTCTGAAAAGCTAATCATATCACAGTATTTTCTTCCTGTCGGTTAAATTTCGCGTCTGTAGCACGTCATCTTCGTGGTGTAGTAATTTTAATGGCCAGTAGTGTACGTTAAGAGACTATTTCTGCAGATTAATTATTTGCTGTTATGCAGATCACTAGTGACGGTTTGCTCCTCCGCTATTCGTAGCCAGCCACCTTCCTACGCTGATATCCACCGAAGAATATTGACGGAGCCATTTGGCGACGAGCGGAAGGCGGTCACGCGAACAGGAAGCGGGCCGCGACTGACCGCGCGGTGCGTCAGCGAGAAAGTGGCCGGTCTCTGGCCGCAGCAGATAGTGGCCCCTGGGACAGCACGCCGCATTTGCCGGCCTGGTGACTCTTCGTACCGAGCGAGATGATACGAAAATCGTACTGCTTCGTCAGCATTTTCTCAGAGACCAGTATGGTGATGTACCTTAATGACCACCATTTCAACGCACAGTTAAACTCTTACCTTAAGTGGTATGATGGTGCGAACAGCAAGAATGCGTAATGTTTCTGGATCAGGAACAGAGTGCGAAAGTTTTGTTTCTCTGTGTATAAAAACAGCCACATACCATCCAACGAACATAAACATGATGTTCACTAAGTAAAAAACGGCAACAGAAACAAAAAGCGCACATAAAATATGTCGCAGACAGCGACAATAATTGCTTAAAACATGGTGTAACATACGATAAATAAGATTTAAAAAAAGCACTGATGATGGTGTTATTTGTCGCCGAAACTAGTTTGGGAGAATAAAGAAATAAACAAACAACAAGGTGTTTTGCATCAAGGCGGACTCAATTGTCTGATATTACTGTTATTCTATGCAAACACGGACCAAATGAAAGAGTTCCAAGATAAAATCATGGTGCGTTGTGTTTCTAGGCCTACAGAAAGCGGAGTAATTACTCCATCAGCAGTGGAGTGCGCGCATGTATGACATATGTTAGTGTTTCCAGTCTGTAGGTAGCGCCAGTACACCGTGGACACAAACGTGTAGCTACGCTGCGACAGTCTCCAAAACTCGTGTTGACGTTTGCGCATCAATAAAATGGTTCAAATGGCTCTGAGCACTATGGGACTTAACATCTGAGGTCAATAATCCCCTAGAACTTAGAACTACTTAAACCTAAACTAACCTAAGGACATGACACACATCCATGCGCACATCCGTGGCGGTCGCGCGGTTCCAGACTGAAGCGCCTAGAACCGCTCGGCCACAAAGGCACCCACTGAAGTCGTATATGATGTCCTCTGTTCAAAGTGAAAGTAAATAATGTAATAGGGCCTCTCGAGATAAGGTACATATGGGCATACAGGTTGTTTTCTCTCTTCTGTACGAACATCTTCCAATCGGAGTAGCACGCACCCACGCCCTGAATTATTTCTCGGATACTTTCCAGTTTTTATCGTCTACAGCTCCCTCTACTACCGCGGAAGTTATTGCTTGTTGTCTTAACACTCGTCTCATCACCCTGTCTCGTCTTCTTCTCAGTGTTTTCCACATGTTTCTTTCGTCGCCGATTCTGCGGAAGACCTCCTCATTTTATAGTCCAGTTAATTTTCAATGTCTTTCTACAGCAACAGGTGTCAAACGCTTCGACTCTCTTTTTTCCAGTTTCCCCAAGGTCAGTGATTCATTTCCGTACAAAGCTGTTCTCCAAGTGTACGAGGGTGGTTTCTTAAGCCTGGTAAACCTCCATAAAGGAATGGAGCATTTTTATTGTGGCTTCGTGATTGGAATTTCATTGTTGACAGCCGTTTGAATTGGTCAGCGAGTCGACTGCGACTGAAAAAGGAGAAAACATCGTAGCCCCCTGCAGCTGTTAAACATTTTCGTTTCAAGGGTTGCGCAGCCGCACAGATCAAAACACAATTGGATGAAGGTCACGCGGACTCTGTACCATCATTGAAGACCATTTACTTTTCGATTAATGAATTTAAACGTCGTCGTACAACCGCCGAAGCCGAAGCGCGCTCCAGCCGACCAATTGAGGTCACTACAAAGGAAACCACTGATAAAATCCATAATGTAGTAGTGCAAGACCACCAAACAAATATTCTTGAAATCGCTGAGGTTGTAGACATCTCAACTGAGCAAATGCATAATATCTTGCACGAAGAATTGGTTTTGAAGGAGCTGTGAGCATCACATTTGGCACAAAATTTCAACTCAGTGTTTACGGATTGTAATCACAATCCGCAAGAATTTTTGTACCGATTTCTGACTGTTTATGAAACCTGAATCCATCATTACACATCAGAGTCAAAAAGCAGTCAAAACAATGGACAAATTCTGGAGAAAGTGCACCGAAGAAGGCATAAGGTAATGGCAACTAGTTTTTGGAATTGCCAAGGAATAATTCTCATTGATTACTTGGAAAAAGTACAAGTCTGAAAAAAGACCAAAGTCGTCACGTTAAAAAGTCCTCTTTCACCAGGATATTGCATCATCCCACAGACCAACGATAACAGTGGCGAAAGTAGATCAACTGCGCTTGGTTCCTCATCCACCTTATCCATCAGACTTAGCCCCAAGTCACTTCTTCCTGTTTCCTACCTTGAAACTTCGGTTTGCTGGGAAGAAAATTTCAACAAATGAGGAAGTGATAGTTGCAGTCAAGAATTATTTTGCCGAGTCTGGCAGAACCAGTTTTCCCGATGTGATTGAAAAGCTGGAGGATCGTCGGACCTACTGTATATCCCTCGAAGGAGGTTACGTCGAAAAGTAAGGTGATCTGTTTACGAAACAAACGTTTGATCCTTTTTTTACCAGACTTATCAAACCACTCTCGTATAAGGGGCGGTCAAAAAAATATCTGTTCGAAGGCTGTACAATCCAGAATCTGTATGCCAGCCAAACAAGGTCGTCCCACTCACGCACCATGTTGAAGATACACGTTTAGTAAGACATCATGTCCTGCTGCGTGAAGAATTCTGTAACTGCCTGCTGCACATCGTCGTGGGATAGGAAAACGTCGGCACTTCAAGGCCTTTTTTAAGGGACGAAATGCGTGCTAATCGCATGTGGAGGGACCAGGACTTTAGGGCGGGTGCTCAAGTGTTGCGTAATGGATGAGGCCGACCTCCGAGATCGACCGGCGTCTTGTGCATGGGGGCTTAATTATTTATATAATGCAAATATTTTTAATTTTAGTAGCTGTCTGTCCGGTTACGCAGTCTCGTAACCGGTTGGCCCTGACTAGTATTACTCCGCAATCTGACTGCATAGAATAACAACAAAGAATGAAAGGAAATTTCCATTACCACAATTAATTAATTAAGTCCCCAGCAACTATAAAAGCTACGAAACAAAAACTACGAACAACAAAGCACAAGTGTAACTGTTCTGTGTGTGGAAGTGTTATTCAACGTACACATCTGGCACGGTTCTTCCTCAATAAGACAAGATATTTTAAATACCATTTACACTGAATTAATTAAATAAAACTGAAATACTATAATTGCACATAGAAACCCGAATTACAGTCTAATACATGAACACAAGCCAGATGCTTTGTTGACTGAACCTGTGGTTCAAATGGCTCTGAGCACTATGGGACTCAACTGCTGTGGTCATAAGTCCCCCAGAACTTAGAACTACTTAAACCTAACTAACCTAAGGACAGCACACAACACGCAGCCATCACGAGGCAGAGAAAATCCCTGACCCCGCCGGGAATCGAACCCGGGAACCCGGGCGTGGGAAGCGAGAACGCTACCACACGACCACGAGATGCGGGCGACTGAACCTGTGATCAAGAGGCATTGTTAGTTAGGAAATTAAAAAGAAAATAAAAAAATGTTTTTTACCTTCATATATATTGTCTAAAAATACACTCTGATCATTACAACATCCCCATTCGAACAACATCTGCTGTCTAGCCCATCAACACAACTGCACGCGACATGGCCTCAAATATTACAGCTATCAACATCCTCTCAGTAAAGCGCTAACCACCACAACTTCTGAACAAGCACTGCCAGTGGAGGCGGCGGAATAAAACTCTTTGGCGCAATCTCTGGCGCTGTGACTCAGTGTAGCCACCTTTCATATGCCCTTCCTCCACGGGCTAGAACTTGATGGTATTTTTGCCAGCATTGGTGGTGAAAATACCACCAAATTCGTCAAAAAAATACAGACAAAAATAAAAGATAATATTAATAAGTAAATATCACGTAACTAAATAAATTTTGGCTTTGCACTGACCCTTCAATAACCTAATATATAAAATACAGTAAGGAATACAAATGCTTGCATATATGTGATTTTACATAATAGTTTACACAAGTATTATTCAATCAATGGCACCAGCAATGTCAAATAGGTGTAGGTAAGAGTCTCATAACATTTCACAAACAGTAAATATACAAAAAATCAGTTTATACAAATATTCACATAAAATCCTTTCAATAGTTCAATAAACAGGTAGCACTTCTCAGAGTAGTTGACAGTTCCAACAGTAGCACCCAGCAATGGTCAACAGGTGCAAATAGCAGTCTCATAACATTTCATCAGTAGTATTTAAACAGCTCCAACATGGCACCCAAAAATGGCGAGCAGGCGCAGACACCAACAAGTGACATCATTTCAGTAGAAGCAGTTCCATCAGTGGCACCCAGTAATGTTGAGCAGGTGCAGACAGCAACAAGTGACATCATCAGTAGTAGCAGTTCCATCAGTGGCACCCATCATGTTGAACAAGTGAAGGTAACAGTCCATAATATTCACTATCACTAATCAGACAGTTCATCAGCAGTAATTAAACATTTCCAAGTGGCACCCACCATGTTGAATAAGTGCAGGTAACAGTCCATATTATTCACTATCACTAATCAGACAGTTCATCAGAGTTTATCAGCAGAAATTAAACATTTCCAAGTGGCACCCATCATTTTGAACAAGTGCAGGTAACAGTCCATAATATTCACTATCACTAATTAGACAGTTCATCAGAGTTCATCAGCAGATATTAAACATTTCTAAGTAGCACCCATTAATGTTGAACAGGTGCAGGCATGAACAACAGTTTGAATGCACACACAATTGCTTTTACAAAATTATCGTCAATGCTCTCACACTAAAGATAAAAATAATAATAAACACACAAATGATATCAGATAACTGTCATATTAACTATTACAAATAAACAAATAACAGTAAACCTGTAATATTTGTGGGTGTCAGTGCAAGCCACAACAAACAAGTAAAATAATATTTAGGGGATAGGTCGGTACCAATTATTTGGGATTAGGAAAGGAAAACACACAAAACACACTCACTCATCTTTCATCTACATTAAGTGCTACTGTGTAATTGAATAGTGTTAACTGTGTAAAAGCAATTCTGTCAAAGATTTGATATTCGACATGTGTATCAAGTAGTAGTGGCAGCAGTGTATAACAGTCAATAATAGTTAGTCAACGTCATAGTCATCATGTCAAGACCAATGTTTGCCAAGCCAAACCAAAACCTACGGTTTCTGGACAACTGTCAGTGTGCCAAGATATGCAAATGATTCCTCTCTCCAAAAAAAAAAAAGTATATACTGCTTAGTGATTTAACAAAGTGTGTGTGTAGACAATCTTCCTTCCACTTGAGTGTTCTAGTCTGCCATCTTCATCCTCCTTGTTCCATATAAACCAACAAAAAAAAAACTATGCTCCTCACTTGCTTTACCTCTTATTCACCAAAACTCCAATAATCAGCAGCATCACATAATCTTAATACTTCAATAATACCTCTTACGTCGATACATATAAACCTTATCATCAATATCATTTACCTTACCTCTTGTCCACCAAAACTCCAATAATCATCAACTTCACACAATCTCAATACCTCAATAATACCTCTTCAATACGTCGACACATATAAACCTTATCGCCAATATCATTTCATTTCCATAACAACTCTTTAGTCAGTCTCCTCGAACAAGTACAGATAAAATTCTAGTGCAAACTTCAATTCATCATCCCATACAATCCGAAGACACAATGTCCACACACAACCTCTGTGTAATCCATATGACCCAAATCTTCGACTCATTATGAATTATAAAATACATTTTGGTTACCTTGTCCATCATTAAATAAAAGAAATGCATACATGACCTCTAACAGCCTTTAGTTTGAATAACTTTCAGTAAGTAAGTACGAGTGCAGAGTGTGAATGATCATAATATTTCACAGTGTGTACACCACTTCAAGAATCACGGCAAAACAGAAGCAAACATGTGGAGTATTTCTTGTGTCAAGTGTCACTTGCTATTTCAATTGCTCACGAAGAATGCAGTGTAATAACTGTCAATGGTCTAAACCTAGTGTTGGTATGTCATGTCGTTAGCTTCCCGCCTATTAGCATAAATTTATACAGCTTCCATAAAACCTCCAGCTCATGTGACTTCAATGAAGTTTCTTGTACCAACGTCGTTCGTAGAATTATAGCAGTTCATTTTCTTATCTTAAAATATAAGGCACTGAGCGTAAGCAAAACATGCAATACCGAGTAAATATACCAGTAGAGAACAGAATGTCAACAAGTGGATGCAGCACAATTCCTACAACGAGGTTCTGCCAAGCGAACAATCTATAATTAATACCATAGTGTGACCTAAACTCCATGTTTGTACACCGCATATCAGCATTTCTATATACCAAATTAAAGAGTAGTTATGACAACAAACAGAAATGTATAAATATGCAATCCATACGCAAAGCAGCAAATATGTATCTTACATAATAAACAGGTCATCAGCATCATTTCAGCATAAGCAAATAAATGTTCATATGTAATCTTAATAAGTAAACATGAAGGCGCAAGCAGATAAATCACAAAGTGTAACCTACATACATAACCACATCAGCACAATTAATCAGGGACAATTATAATTTAAATAAATAAGCACAGCAGGCACATAATAGAAAAATATGACATCAGTGAAAAAGCAGTGCAGCCAAGCGATGCATAATATACACAAGTAACAACCCTGTTCATTAATCAATCATTATCAAAATCAGTTAATGTACGAAGTATGAATCACGTAATCGCGAGCAGCAAATTACGTCTAAAGTACGTACCAAGTGGAAATATGTTACCTGAAAAATAAACTCAATTAATAGTTACCTTTTTAGTTTATTACTTTCTTCTTCGAAATTACATTCTTCCTGAAATTTTCTCGATAGCAAGTCCTCTTAACGTCGGACACACACAGAATTTACATGAAGTTCTTAAATATTTTATACAACCGTATCCTGAAAAATACTGAACGTTAATAACATAATTTATCAAGTCACTATAGCTTTATACTGAATTTAATCGGAGAAATTAGACTGTGTATTTGTTTACGGCTGTCAGTGCATTCGCACTGAGCGCTCGAACAGCTGTAGGTACGCGTGACGTAGGAAGTAATTGTTTGCGGTCAACGACTGCCTTGTGCGCCGCGCAGACTTGACTGTTGCTTTGAGTATGTGCCGCCGCCGGAACACGGCGCGGTATCCTTGTACTCTCCGTGTGTTTACGTATAACTGTTAGTTTCTCAAAAGTATGTCATTCCACAAAAATTTTAACGTTCGATATATGATGTATTCCCTTGGAGCGTCGAGATTTAAGAGTTTCCACTTCAACAGTGTTATCATGAATAATTTTGCGAACCCTATATGGACCGTTATAAAGCAGAAAAAATTTGCGATACAAGCCTTTTCCTTTGTGAGACAAACGGTGAGACTTAATTAACACCTTTTGACCAACTGACAAGGTTTTTAAACGACCAGGACACTTAGCTGATTTCTCTCTTCTAGCAGCCGCAGATGCAATATTTTGTAGAGCCAGGTTCACAACTTCAGAATGCCGCAGTTTCCGTGTAGGCGGAAAACGAACGATTTCAGAAATGCGATTTGTCGGTGTTTTATTTTTTAATATCAATATAGGCGGTAAAGAAGTTGAATCATTAGGGAGTTCATTCAGAATGTTTTGAAAAATATGAAGATACTGATCCCACGTTCTGTGATTCTGATGACAATAAAGTCGACACAATTTATTGATTTCCTTCATCCATCTCTCTGAAGCGTTAGATTGGGGGTGAAAAAGTGAAATGAAAATTGGTTTAATCTTACGACGCCGTAGAGTACGAAGCCAAATTTTAGAGCGAAACTGTGATCCATTATCTGATATAACGTTATCAACATGACCCACTTCTTTAAGAAAATGTTTGATGAAAGCATTAGATACGAGCTGTTGCTTTGCGTAAAGGTGTAAAACACACATATTTTGATGTCAATTCCACTGCTACAAAAATGTACGCAAAACCATTAGTAGAACGAACCACTGGACCGAACAAATCGACTGCAGCCATCTCCTTTAATTTCGCTGGAATGATAGGAAACAACGGTGCTCTGTGAAAAATAGTTGGCGGCTTAGCCTTTTGACATAATTTGCATTTGGCAAGAACAGATCGGCAATAGTTTTCTGCACTACAACGCCGTTATCTTCTATCTCTTGAAATAAGTGTGCACCTAGGCCTTTGTATGATGAGTCCGTCGCCAAACAAAAATCTTTAGATAAATCCGGATGTGAAAGAAGTGGAGCAGCAACTAAAGCATCACGAAGTTATTCAAATTCTGATTGAGCTTCCTCATCCCAACACCAATTAGAATTCTTTCCAAGTAGTTCACATAAACGAGGTGTGGCCAAATCGTCCAATCTAACAAAGCGTCTAAGAAAATTACAGACACCAAGGAAACTACGAACATCACGTTTTGTAGTAGGAACAACATAATTACGAATAGCGTCTAGTTTCTCTGGATCAGGAAGAATACCTTCTGTAGAAATTATGTGACCAAGAAATTTCACCTGAGAACGACCAAATTAGATTTTTCCAAGTTCACTGTAATGCCAACTCTTGCAAAAATACGTAATAATGAATCCAAAATTTTGTTATGCTCACTCCAACAACGTTTAGCAATAAGAATA
Organism: Schistocerca nitens; assembly: GCF_023898315.1. NCBI lineage: Eukaryota > Metazoa > Arthropoda > Insecta > Orthoptera > Acrididae > Schistocerca > Schistocerca nitens. The sequence continues at coordinate 1,027,652,207 of NC_064614.1, forward strand.
TCGTCAACATATGAAGTAATATTATTACGAATATAAACAGGTAAAATTTCGTTTAAACTACGAATGAATGCTGCTGAAGATACAGTAAGTCCAAACGGTAATTTCCGAAATCACTTTTGGGTAAAATAGTGATATCCGGTTATTCTTTACCGACTCTCTAGATAGATTGATAGTTGAAGAGCAGTTTTGATAGATACAAAGAATAGTAAAAGAGTAGGCAGCAGTGCAGAAAACTAAAAGGGAAATAGCACCACTACAGCTCGGGGCCCTGTGCACGCTACGGCACATACTCACTTAGTGTAGTGAATCCCCTGAGGACATAAATAGCCGCACATAAATTCCAGTTTGTGACTTAGTGGCCAATTTGGTGGAAGTGCGTACATAAATTGATCTAACCATGGACATGGATGTATGTCATTCTTAGAATTGCGAAAGATCTTAAATTTCCGAACGGTTAAAAAGTGTTTATAGTCAAAGTTTTCGCCTCGTGGCGACAAAGACCTACCGCGTCTGTCCCAGTCCGAATGTCGATTATTGTCAAGTTCGCGCGCCTGGCGCTCTCTTCTTGCATCTCGTAAATGAAATAAATTATTTTCTTCAAAGCCCTCTGCTATCTGTGATTCTAAATTTCTTCTGCTGTCTTTTCCTACGATTTCGCCTTCAATTTGTTTGACTTGCTTTCGTAATGCCTCAAATTCCCTTTTAACGCGTTCATTAAATTTTCCCTGATTTTCAACATGTTTATTTATGTTCTGGTACTCTTCTGTTTCTGCAAATGGCAGTGGAGCTGTATAATCTGAATCTCTGTCCCCATGTAAACTAAGATTTGTCAGTTTATCTAAAATCTCCTCAACTCTTTCCGATAAGTCACCTATTTTTTCTTTCTGTTTATTTACGTCTTCCGTAAGTGTCGCGACTCGGGTTTCAGTATTGACACATTTAGTAGTTAACTGTTCATATTGTTGTGTTAGGTTATTTATTCGGTCATTTGGTATGGATTCCTCGATTCTCTCAAATATTTCTTCCTTATCGTGTGCACGTTGTGAATTTAACTCCGAAAATTTTTGTACTATCAAGCGATCTCTTTCTTTCTGTTCTCTATCCTGTTCCTTTTGTCTAATCTCTACTGCAATTAATCTATTATTGTGAGAATTCAAAATCGGTTGTACTTCTTCTCTAATTTCTTTCTTTAATTCATCTTTCATGTTTTTGAAACATGTCCCTATTCGTGAGTCTAACCGTGTTTCCATTGTTTCCATCTCTGTTTTAATTGTTCCTATTTGTGAGTCTAACCGTGTTTCCATTGTTCCCATATCAGTTTCTAACCGTGTTGCCAATGTTCCCATATCTGTTTTTAATTCAGATCCCAAATTTAATATTGCACTCATCAACTGCTCCATATTAACTGGTTCGAAATTCTTTTCGCTCCTAACACTTCCCGCAAAACTAACTTCTTCCGTCAAAGCTGTAAAGCTATCTGTATTAAATATTATTCCAGAATCTTCTGTCGTTAATCTCGTATTCTGTGAAATTTTTGATTGAGAAAAATTTTGAACTGGTTCCGGACTATTTTACCGACTTACTAAATTGTTTTCTACTTCATTATTCATCATACTGTTCTCCTGTGTTGGCGAGTTCGCCATGTTAACATTTTCGTCATTCTCCCTATCCATCATTTTTGCCTTTTTCATCGATCGCGTAATCATTTACAATACATACAAAACTCGTCAAAATACGAAAATTACACACAATATCACTTTATCATCATCAATACCATTCACACGAAATGCTTCCCTCAAACACGATTAACGAACAATTGAAATCTTGATAATTGCACAAAATTGTCAAACGCGTATACAAGACATCAAAAATTAAATTCTGCAAAAATACCATTAGAAGAAAGACAAGACAACTACAAATGTTCATTACCAAATCTACACATGCAATATAGACTACAATTACTAAACTACAAATTATTTCAACAATACTACTGTCTACTATTTTACTATCAGAAGATTTCCAAAGGACGATCCGAAGCAGCGGTCGCCACGTGCATGGGGGCTTAATTATTTATATAATGCAAATATTTTTAATTTTAGTAGCTGTCTGTCCGGTTACGCAGTCTCGTAACCGGTTGGCACTGACTAGTGTTACTCCGCAATCTGACTGCATAGAATAACAACAAAGAATGAAAGGAAATTTCCATTACCACAATTAATTAATTAAGTCCCCAGCAACTATAAAAGCTACGAAACAAAAACTACGAACAACAAAGCACAAGTGTAACTGTTCTGTGTGTGGAAGTGTTATTCAACGTACACATCTGGCACGGTTCTTCCTCAATAAGACAAGATATTTTAAATACCATTTACACTGAATTAATTAAATAAAACTGAAATACTATAATTGCACATAGAAACCCGAATTACAGTCTAATACATGAACACAAGCCAGATGCTTTGTTGACTGAACCTGTGACCAAGAGGCATTGTTAGTTAGGAAATTAAAAAAAAATGTTTTTTACCTTCATATATATTGTCTAAAAATACACTCTCATCATTACAACATCCCCATTCGAACAACATCTGCTGTCTAGCCCATCAAAACAACTGCACGCGACATGGCCTCAAATAATATAGCTATCAACATCCTCTCAGTAAAGCACTAACCACCACAACTTCTGAACAAGCACTGCCAGTGGAGGCGGCGGAATAAAACTCTTTGGCGCAATCTTTGGCGCTGTGACTCAGTGTAGCCACTTAGATGCGCTGATGTATCCCTGGAGTATTCCATATGGTTTCACAGCCTTCCATAATGCGGGCACGGATACTCTGAACATCTTTCACTGGAGTTCCATACACAAGAACTTTCAAATGCCACCACCAATAAAAGTCCAGTGAGTTCAGGTGCGGAGAGCGTAGAGGCCAGGCAACTGGTCCATCTCTACCTATACATCTGTCACCGAATCTGTTATTTAGAAGCCGACGGACAATAATACTAAAATGAGGAGGTGCTCCATAGTGCGTGAAGTACGTTCTTCGTCGTACAGCTAAAGGCACGTCTGCTAACAGCTCAGGTAGAACACTCTCTACGAAATTATGACAACTTTGTCCGTTGAGCCTCGGTGAAAGATAGTGAGGCCCTAACAAACAGTCGCCAACGATGCCGGCCCAGATAATGACGGAAAATCTTTTTTGATGACTTGCTTCATCTGTTACGTGAGGTTGACGTCTGCCTATACATGCCGATTGCGAAAATTTACGATCCGATCTCGTCGAAACGGCTCCTCATCTGTGAACAGCACCGTTACACTTTGTTGAATAAACCATGCGCAGAGGAGAAGGAACGAACTAAAATCAACTGCTGATAGTGCCTGCACACGTAGTAAATGGTATGGATATAGCTGATCCACACATGACACTCGCCAGACAGTCAAAAAAATGGCTCTAAGCACTATGAGACTTGAGATCATCAGTCCCCTAGACTTAGAAATACTTAAACTTAACTAACCTAAGGACATCACACACATCCATGCCCGAGGCAGGATTCGAACCTGCGACCGTAACAGCACCAGACAGTCATGTAGTCAACTTTCAGTGTAACAATGTCTGGTACTGACACTAGCGTCGTCGTTAACTGCATGAAGATTTGCCGCCTCCCGTTGCTGTGTCCTCGTTCTTCTAGGCCTCACCCGGTCAGGCTTAAATGCCGCATGTTCCCTAAGACGACGGTCAATGGCTTCTAGCGTTTTCTTGTCTGGAAATCTCTGCCGGTAGAAAAGCTGAGCGCGAGCGCCATTGCCGTCAGCTAATCCATGCATCAAATGAGCATCTGCCACCTCTGCGTTTGTGTGCACTGTCATTGCAAGAGCCAAGTCTGTAATTAACTCTACGTAGTAACCCGCGTGCCTGAAACGGTCGTATTGATCGTTGGAACAGTTGATGTTATCTACACTATGTAATCAAAAGTATCCGGACATCTGGTTGAAAATGACTTACAAGTTCGCGGCTACCTCCATCGGTAATGCTGGGATTCAGTATGGTTTTGGTCCACCCTTACTCTTGATGACAGCTTCCACTCTCGCAGGCATTCGTTCAATGAGGTGCTGGAAGGTTTCTTGGGGAATGGCAGCCCATTCTTCACGGAGTGCCGCATTGAGGAGCAGGATCGATGTAGGTCGGTGAGGCTTGGCACGAAGTCGGCGTTCCAAAACATCCCAAACGTGTTCAGGCCAGGATTCAGTGCAGGCCAGTTCATTGCAGGGATGTTATTGTCGTGTAATCACTCCATCGCAGGCCGTGCATTATGAACAGGTGCTCGATTGTGTTGAAAAATGCAGTCGCCATCCCCAAATTGCTCTCCAACAGTGGGAAGCAAGAAGGTGTTTAAAACATCAATGTAGGCGTGTGCTGTGATAGTGCAACGCAAAACAACAAGCGGTGCAAGCCCCTCCATGAAAAACACGACCACACCATAACACCACCGTCTCCGAATTTTACTGCTGGCATTACACACTCTGGCAGATGACGTTCACCGTGCGTTCGCCATACCCACACCCTGCCGTCGGTTCGCCACATTGTGTGCCGTGATTCGTACTCCACACAAAGTTTTTCCTCTGTTGAATCATCCAATGTTTACGTTCCTTACACCAAGCGAGGCGTCGTTTGGCATTTACTGGCGTGATGTGTGGCTTACGAGCAGCCGCTCGACAAGGAAATCCAAGTTTTCTCACGTCCCGCCTAACTTTCATAGTACTTGCAGTGGATCCTGATGCAGTTGGAATTCCTCTGGTGATGGTCTGGATAGATGTCTGCCTATTACACATTACGACCCTCTTCAACTGTCAGCGGTCTCTGTCAGTCAACATACGAGGTCGGCCTGTACGCTTTCGTGCAGTACGAGTCCCTTCGCGTTTCCACTTCACTATCACATTGGAAACAGTGGACCTAGGGATGTTTAGAAGTGTGGAAATCTCGCGTACAGACGTGTGACAAGTGACACCCAACCACCTGACCACGTTGGAAGTCCGTGAGTTCCACGGAGCGCTCCATCCTGCTCTCTCACGATGTCTAATGGCTAATGAGGTCTCTGATATGGCGTACCTGACAGTAGGTGGCAGCACAAAGGACCTAATAAGAAAAACGTATGTTTTTGGAGGTGTTCGGGTACTTTTGATCACAAGTGTATAAATAAGCAATGAGGTACGTTGCTTGGCAAGAGGCACATGTAAAAAAAATGGTTCAAATGGCTCTGAGCACTATGGGACTTAACATCTTAGGTCATCAGTCCCCTAGAACTTAGAACTAGTTAAACCTACATAACCTAAGGACTTCACACACATCCATGCCCGAGGCAGGATTCGAACCTGCGACCGTAGCAGTCGCGCGGTTCCGGACTGCGCGCCTAGAACCGCGAGACCACCGCGGCCGGCGCACATGTAAAACAAAACACTGGCGGTGCACAAGGTGACCAGACGTCGGAAAGAGTGATGTTCCCCATGCTTCTAATTGTGTGTTTCCCACAATTAATGAGTTGGAAAAAATGAGTTGTAACACGGAAAGAAAGTGTTTCCAGACGCATGTTCATATAACACAATTTTCTTCTGCTGCATGTGAGGAATGTGTCCCGTAAAGCCGTCTCGGAGTCGTGCTACATTGCATATACGCTGGTATATCGTCCACAAACGGGGACTTTCAGAGGGCCTCTTATACTTTATGAGAAATTTCTTTCTTAAATTAAGGCTGATGTTTGATACTCTAAGATTTCTCTTCACAAGGAATGCCCTATCTGCTTCTGCTAATCTGCTTTTTATGTTCACCTTGCTTCGTCTGTCATATGTTATACTGCTCCGAAGGTAGCAGAACTTCGTTTTCTTTGCCGTCCCGAGTTTTGATATAAATTTTGTCGCTTATCTCCCACTCCTAATTACTTTCGACTTTCTTCAATTTACTCTCAATTCACATCCTGCACTCGTTAGACTGTTCATTCCGTTCAGCAGATCCTCTAATTTTTCCTCACTTTCACAGAGGATAGTAAAGTCATCAGCGATTCTTATCGCTGATACCCTTGCACCCTGCGTTCTTAACCCGCTCATGAAACAAAAAGAAAACCACCCTCCGAACAGGTTATGAAAGCCCAACGGCACCGCCCGGCCGCCGTTTTGTTCAAATGCTCAAATGTGTGTGAAATCTTATGGGACTTGACTGCTAAGGTCATCAGTCCCTTAGCTTACACAATACTTAACCTAAATTATCCCAAGGACAAACACACACACCCATGCCCGAGGGAGAATTCGAACCTCTGCCGGGACCAGCCGCACAGTTCACGACTGCAGCTCCCAAGACCGCTCGGCTAATCCCGCGCGGCCGCCGTTTTGTCCTCAGCCCTAACTGTAACCGCATGCGAATACGGAGGGGCATGTGGTCAACACACCGCTCTCTCGGCCGTTGTCAGTTTTCATGACGGGTGCCTCCACGCCTCAGTCGAGTAGCTCCTCAATTGGCCAACAAGGAGTGAGTGCAGACCGCTTGCCAATATTGCTCGGCGGACCTGGACGGTGACCCATTCAGTTGCTAGCCAAGCAACTTTGGTGATGTGATGGGAACTGGTGTTACCACTGTAGACAACCCGTTCATGAACCTTTCTTTTATTTCCGTGCTTGTTCCTTCCGAGAATAGATTGAACAGTAGGGGTAAGCTACATTCCTGTCTTATATCCTTTTTAATCCAAGTACTTCGCTCTCGGTCCTTCATTCTTATTGTTCTGTCTTGTTTATTGTGAATATTGTGTATTACCCATCTTTCCGTAGAGTATACACCTACGTTTCTGAGAATTTCTGTCTTGCACTATTTTACACTGTCGAATACTTGATCTGTGTCAACCTTGTGTATTAACCTTCCTTGATTTTTCTGAAGTCTTGCTCCCATTATCGAGCGCAAATGAGAACTGACTTCCCTAAAGCCTAAATTAAAGCCATCTACTTAGTATAGCCACTGTTCATCCTTGTCAAGCCATCTACGAGCCAGGCGGCCTAATCGACTAGTTTCACTCAGCAACATACACTGTTGTGTCGTCCGAACAAGACACAGCCAGGGTGAAAGTGCCACAGGCGCAAAGATGCGAGCTGATGCGAGTGCCGTAGAGACTTGCCACTTGCGCGAGTTCCACCAGCGCCACGGGCGGCGTTGAGGATGAAGATATCGACTTCGCCTCGGCCAATTGCAGGCCGAGTACAATCCGCCAATGACCGGACGACAACGGGCAGAAGCCTACTAGGAAGACAGAAGAGCAGTTCTCATCCACTTGGTTAGAGATCATCGTCCAGGACTGACTTAGACAGGCAACGTCGTGTAGTGAACTCTTAGAAGTGAACAGGCAGTTGTAGTAAATTGCATTTGCTATGTACTTTGAAGTTTACCTGCGGTTATTTGCAATTAGCCATTCAGGGTCTTTTTGTGTTACATTTCATGTAGGGTTGCAGGCTCAATCATTCAACAAGTCACAAAGATAAGTAAAGCTTTTTAACTCATTTGTGTGACTTTGTTACTAATTTCGGCTAGTCCCGGCGGAGGTACGAGTCCTCCCTCGGGCATGGGTGTGTGTGTTTGTCCTTAGGATAATTTAGGTTAAGTAGTGTATAAGCTTAGGGACTGATGACCTTAGCAGTTAAGTCCCATAAGATATCACACACATTTGAACATTTTGAACATTTATTACTAATTTGTTGCCGTGATGTTGAACCTTCGTTCTCCTACCCTGTTACCTGACCCCGGGGTATAGCTGTGTAACAGTGACGGGGAGAAATTGTCTTAGCGGCGTATTGCACCAGCAGCCGTATCACGAACTCACAAACTCGGCCTACCGTAACAGTGGCAACTCGACCTCCACAGCAGTATCGACGAGACCTTTACAAAGTTGGCCGACGAGGATTTACAAAACTGGCGACAAGGGTTTACAAAATATACAGTGCGTTACAACGCAGTGCAGCTAGGGACGCTATACAAATGATTTTACTATGAGTGTGGTTATAATTAAACTTTTGCTGCTTGAAACCGCCTCCATGCTCATACAAGTGATCGCAGGACAGTGAAACTTTGTGGAAACATTTTTAAGGGCATTCGGAAGAGAATGAATAAACCACTGAAAGAAACACATTTTGATTTCCACATGCCGCGCGGGATTAGCCGAGACGTCTTAGGGCGCTGCAGTCATGTACTGTGCGGCTGGTCCCGGCGGAGGTTCGAGTCCTCCCTCGGGCGTGGCTGAGTGTGTTTGTCCTTAGGATAATTTAGGTTAAGTAGTGTGTAAGCTGAGGGACTGCTGACCTTAGCAGTTAAGTCCCATAAGATTACACAAAAATTTGAAAATTTTTTGATTTCCACATGAGAGTGTAACGTTTGTCAATTCCGTGCCATGTTTACGTTCCATGTTACAAATGTTCCTGAATGGGACGACCATTTGCATCCATGACAGCCTGCAACTGCACTATAGATTGCTCTGCTGTTGCCCTATATATGTCTCAGGTGGGATGTTGGCTATGTCCCTCGCTGTGCTCATATTCAGTCTGCAACGTGTGTTAGCGTCCCGTTGATAAAACCTGTCCCTCATGTAACTCCACAGCCAGAAATCACGTAGATTCAGATGTGGTATCTTTGGAACGGTCGGTTTTCCCCAGATGTGTTACACGTTAATAGAGTGACCTCGCGACCAGTGTGAGCGGGAGCTCCATCGTGGATCAAGTCCGAAACACCCCTCTCTCGTAGAGCAGCGATCATGTGTTGACGAAGCAGATCACAGTAACTTGTGCCGTTAAAGTAACATATTTGAGTTCTGAGGTCCTCCTTATAACGCCGTACCAGTACCGACGCCTAACGGCAAGTCGTGACAGTAACACAACTAATAACAGAAATTCTGTACCGCACAGTCTGAACATCACGGGTTCCCATATGACAAGTAGTTTTCCATCTACACAGGCTCAAGTAGCGAAAGTTGAATTATAACCATCCTGTAGATTCCGAGGATGACTCTGACAGAGTTGTTTGCTGCCACAAGCAATGCGATACTAGCGTAAATTGTAATATTTTTGACTTATTTACGTGAAAACCAAAATGACCTTCCCGTATAGCTTAACACGCAGCGCGTTTTCCTCCGAGACAGGGAGGTAAGCCACTGAAACGCAAGTTGTATAGATTCAGAGATAGTGTACACGAAAAATGTTAAAGATAATCTGTTAACCTCAATCAGTTTTTTGTAAAACAAAAGATTCGAAAGCGAGGAGTTCAGCTTCATGTGACTCACTTCAGATGTCATGTATGAACCTATTAGAAGTACGTGTAATTGAGCTTTGTAATTCATCTCATTTATTGAATAACAATTGTCATATTAACAGTAAATGTGTCTGCACATACTATTGTCGAAGCCTTTTATTAATGACACATTAATTTTGCTATATGAGTTTTATGTTGCAGATTAATGTGTCAGGAATTGTGCACACATTATATGAAAGCGGAAGACCGATAACTTTTAGCGTCGTGTCGTTTAGACACTACGTTTTTAAAAAGTCGAACTTGCCTATTCTTTTTATACGAAATTGGAATTAATATTTTTTACCAATTTTTGTGTGAAGTTAATTTAACACTTTCACTGTCAAAATGCTTTCAAGAATGACGATGTATACCAGCCACCAGTGAGTGATACGTCAAAGGAAAGAAAACAAGCGATGGCCTACAAATTACAATGAAGGTGATGATGATGTCGTGTGATGTGGGCCTCCCGTCGGGTAGACCGCTCGCCTGGCGCAAGTCTTTCGATTTGAAGCCACTTCGGCGACTTGCGCGTCGATGGCGATGAAATGGTGATGATCAGGACAACACAACACCCAGTCCCTGAGCGGAGAAAATCTCCGACCCAGCCGAGAATCGAACCCGGGCCCTTAGCATGGAGCCGGCCGCTGGTGGCCGAGCGGTTCTGGCGCTACAGTCTGGAACCGCGCGACCGCTACAGTCGCAGGTTCGAATCCTGCCTCGGGCATGGATGTGTGTGTTGTCCTTAGGTTAGTTAGGTTTAAGTAGTTCTAAGTTCTAGGGGACTTATGACCTCAGCAGTTGAGTCCCATAGTGCTCAGAGCCATTTGAACGTTAGCATGGACAGTCTGTCGCGCTGACCACGCAGCTACCGGGGGCGGAAACAATGAAGGTGATGCAATATAACAAGATAACCGACTACTTACTGATGTGTGTTATAACAGTGACCTCAGCATGCCATTGCGTTTGTAACGTATCTTCTATGAGGCAAAGCTTTATTCATGAACTGCATACTTTTTGCTCGATTTAATTATTTTTCTCACTTTATTATCTGTCAGGAAGGATGGATAAGTTACACCAAATCCGGATCTAATCTGCGCGGCGGAATAACCTGAGTGTGTTTTTAGGCAGTTATCCGCGCTTCTTTAGGCAGATTCTGGTCTTCTCACCAATGTTAGTTGCAGAAAATACGATACACGAACAATACAAGTATGGTAACACACACAACATTCACAATGAAAGACAGGTGGCGGACACGACTTTCCTCCATTAGATAGCCGGCCGAAGTGGCCGTGCGGTTAAAGGCGCTGCAGTCTGGAACCGCAAGACCGCTACGGTCGCAGGTTCGAATCCTGCCTCGGGCATGGATGTTTGTGATGTCCTTAGGTTAGGTAGGTTTAACTAGTTCTAAGTTCTAGGGGACTAATGACCTCAGCAGTTGAGTCCCATAGTGCTCAGAGCCATTTGAACCATTTGAACCTCCATTAGTTGAACTGGCGACTGTGGGACAGGAAGGGCGTCCTGCCACGAACTTGAATAACATAAAAATGAATTTCCCAAGTCACAGAAATAGCGGACCCTGCAGTTAGCCCTAGGAAACAGACTTAGCCGTGGTACACTAAACTCAGTACTGCTTCTGGGAAGTAGCAGTAACGCATATGCCAATTCATTGCGTATTCACCACTACTATTCAATATTCTGATTGGTGTTCTTTTAGATAGTATGTTTTCTTTATCGTCTTGAAAGTAATTGCCTTCATACTCTAAAAGCGTCTACCACGTATTGTTCGTAATATGTTTCGTGTTTTTATTTCCGCTTCATATGACATAGGATAGAAGTCCTGTGGTCACGAGGGTGCACGACCTCGTCGTAAACCGGATCCTGGAAGCTTTAAGTTGAGTGCTTTTGGATTCAAGTAGAGAAATCTCTACCATTGTCAGATCTTGCGATTCTCCAGTAACTGGGGTTCTTGTTTCTGCTCGTACTGTTGCCGAGGCGAAAGGCAGGGAGTGGAGTGCTTCGGAAAGGCGGATCTGATTGGCTTTCCTGGACTTCTAATTACTATTTATTGCGTTCAGTTTCTTACTATTTGTAAAGTTCAACCAGCGGTATTTTTCCTGCCTCGTGGCCGCTAACACCCCAGTTACCTGCTCTGGGGGTTAGTGTATGTAACGACAGTGTACGTTCCTCGCCTTGCCGCTGCTGTCCGGTAAGGCCTGTAGTCTTGACAGCTTTCTTGATTGTAGGTTGGTTGGCGATTCTTCTACTCTGGTGGTAGTGATTCCTTTCTCGTTCCGGGCGCTCTAAGCACGGATTCTGCGGGCGGAGTCCAAACCGGCGGTTCCGGCTTTCGCGTATTTTTACATCTTTGCATTTGGTTTATTCGAAGTCAGGTAGCCTCAGCAAGATTATCATTAGTCATTCTTTAGACTGCCACTAGTCTGAGCTACCATCTTGTGAAGTGAATGCAACTCTTGGCTGCCTATCTCATCGCTCGCGAAAGTGTTTTTGCTGGACCTACTCAGAAGTCGATTCCTGGTGCACCGTCAGTGACTGGCCCTTGTGTTTTATTATTGTATTTGCTGTTTTATTGTATGTTTCTAAATTTTTTTATATAGTTGCCACTCTTGGCGTTATAGCAGGTTTGAATGATTGTGCTACCAAGTTTACCATCATTTTGTCTCGCCCGTTTGGTAACCAGATGCCTGTCTTTTTTAAATTAACCTTTGCTGTTGCATTGCTGTTTTACAGTGTGTTTGCAATTTTTTTTATAATTGCCGTTCTTGGCGTTAAAGGCCTTCAGCCGTGACTGTAGTTACTTGCCTTAAAATTCTTATTGGGATCACATTGGCTTGTTTTTAAAACATTATTTGCTGTGTCTGTATTTTATGTTCATTTGGTAAATTACAACGCACTGAAAGCGCTATTAATTACACAGTTGTTTATTCCTTCATTAATAACGTGTGATATCTTATTTATTGCTGAGTCTGAAATTACCGTTTTAAAATAAATGTGTGTAGTTGCAAAAAGGAACCAGTAGTAACTGATCGTAGCCGAATCCTGCCTTCCTTAATTTCCAGGTTACAGTATCCCTTTTACGACTTGACTTTGTTGTTCTGAAGTACGTCGAAGTCAAAAGAGAGAGGGACGAAAAACTGCGGATTGAGATTTCATTTGTTCAAGAGCCTATGGATGATTCATTCTAATAATGATTCGGAACTTGTCAAGTACCATGTGATTCATCACAGAGCAGTAATAGTGACGAACAGTCAACATTTACATAATATGGAACACGCCTCAGGGGTCTGAGAAACTGGACTCCAACGCTTTTAGAAGAAGCATTCTGGCATACCCGTTGCGACCAATCGTCAGTAAAGACTACAAAATGGTCCAGGAAAACGGTGGATGCAAAAGGCACACGCCACTTGTACCATAAAAGGCTCTTCGAAAAGCTTATAACAATTGCCATGTACGACTACAGTATATCGTCGTGCAAGCTGCGGTAGGCACTAAGAAGAAAACAAGTCCATACTCATTCGATGTGTTCAGAAGTCGTGGTGCTCCTTTGCCTGAGCAACACGAACATCTACTTCAAAAAAGTTCGGCAAAAATGTAGGATATAAATAATTTTCAACGTGTTCATTATGAACAATATTAATTATCTAAGTATGGTGAAAACATTTTATACTTCTTTAATAACTTCGTAACACAGCTCCAGTTCCTTAATAAAAACTAAACTCCGTCCGCACAAGCATTGAAGGCGCAACGGTAACGACCGACTGCCGTGTCATCTTCAACGAACAGGCGTCACTGGATGCAGATATGGAGGGGCATTTCGTCGGAACACCGCTCTCCAGGCTGTTGTCAAGTTTTAGTGACCGGAGCCGCTGAGTGCTTGCTAACAGCGCTCGGCAGACCGGCCGGTCAACCATCCAGCTTGACAGCGATTAACTTCGGTGATTGACGCGAATCGGTGTTACCACTGCAACAACGCCGTTGGTCCAGTTCCTTGAGAACGGCTCTATTACATCCTACTCTCTTTCCGCAATTTTCTTAGTGGCAATGAACACATACCAAGTCGTAGCCGCGAGGTCTGAGGCTCCATGTCACGGATTACGCGGCCCCTCTCGCCAGAGGTTCGAGTCCTCCCTCGGGCAAGGGTGTGTGTGTTGTTCTTAGCATAAATGAGTTTAAGTAGTGTGTAAGTCTAGGGACCGATGATCTCAGCAGTTTGGTCCCTTAGGAATTCACACACATTTGAACATTTTTGGACCAAGGCGTATATCCAATCGTGCAGACTAAAAAAAAAGATTTTGTGAATCTAGAGTTCATTCACTTTCCCCCATTTCCTCGCGTAATACATTCTTGTCGCGAAGTAAATGAAATACAAAATCGTTACTTGAACGAGTTAACGTGCACCCAGTCGTGTCATGCTTCGAGAACAGGAAGCGTAAGAACTTCTGAATAACATTGGCGTCACGCTAGTCGGTATGTGTGTGTGTGTGTGTGTGTGTGTGTGTGTGTGTGTGTGTGTGTGTAGATGCCTGCTCGATGTTGATTCCCACGTGACGTAGCATTAAAGGCACGTATCACGGAAAGACAGCGTCACATCAGCAGCCGATTAGTTCAAAGTTGGCGCAACGTCACCATTATTTCGCGTAATGGTAGGTTACACGGTACTGAGCAGACGATTTAGGGCACACGTGCTTACACACACTCCTATATTAATTCAAGCACGAAGGTAATTCAACGAGGTTGCTGGCAGATGGTGCTGTTGTACTCAGAACAGTCTCAACATTACAACCTTGTAGCTAAATGGAGGAAGATTTGTAGACAATATACGCTGGGAGGAAGAACTGGCAATTCACTGTCGACATACGTAAAAGTATCTCATTCTCGTAAATAGGCGAAGAGACTGTTTGTTTGTTTACAAGATTGATCATTGCACTGAATATAGTAACAGCGGTAAACTAACTGTAAGTACACGCCCAGAGCGAGAAAAGGTGAAACGATCACATGGATCATATAAATCACCATAAACATTTAGGTAGTTTATAGAGTACAGAATAGATATGCTGTAGATGAATGTACAAATTAACTACAACCATGCTCATAAATTAAGAATAATTTCAGAATGTGGTGCCACACAACGTGGCACAACACAAAGTTGGCGCTAATAGCATAGGCACATAGGGAACACACACGACACAGATCTGTAAGTCCACGGTATTGGTGATAAGTTGAGAAAACCGTCCCAATACACATGTGCTACAAAACGGCACTGTTTCCTGCGCATGTACCCCAACATCAATATGGGATCTGATCACCACGCACACGTACACAGGCCGCACAACGGGTTGGCATACTCTGCATCAGGTGGTCGAGCAACTGCTGGGGTACAGCCTCCCGTTCTTGCACCAGTGCCTGTCGGAGCTCCTGAAGTGTCGTAGCGGTTTCAAGACGTGCAGCGATACGTCGACCGAGAGCATCCCTGACGTTCTCGGTGGGGTTTACGTCTGGAGAACAGGCAGGCCAATCCATTCACCTGATATCTTCTGTTTCAAGGTACTCCTCCACGATGGCAGCTCGGTGGGGTCGTGCGTTATCATCCATCAGGAGAAAGGTGGGACTCACTGCACCACTGAAAAGGCCGACATACTGCTGCAAAATTACGTCCTGATACACCTGACCTGTTACAGTTCCTCTGTCAAAGACACGCTGGGGTGTACGTGCACCAATCATAATTTCACCCCACAACATCAAACCACGTCCTCCATATAGGTCCCTTTCAAGGACGTTAAGGGGTTGTTATCTGGTTCCTGGTTCACGCCAGAGGAAAACCCGGCGAGAATCACTGTTCAGACTATGCCTGGACTCGTCCGTGAACATAACATGGGACCACTGTTCCAATGACTTTGTAATGTGTTCTTGACACCAGGCTATACGGGTTTTCCTGTGACCAGAGGCCAGTGGAATGTACCTTAAAGGTCTTCGGGCGAATAAACCATGTCTGTTCGGTCGTCTGTAGACTGTGTGTCTCGAGACAACTGTTCCAGTTTCTGCTGTAATGTCCCGAGCAAGGCTACCTGCAGTACTCCGTGACCTTCTGCGCGCACTGATGGTGAGATATCGGTCTTGCTGTGGTGTTGTACCTTGTGGACGTCCCGTGCTGTAGCGCCTGGACGCGTTTCCTGCCTGCTGGAATCGTTGTCAAAATCTTGAGATCACACTTTGTGGCACATGGAGGCCTTTTGCTACGACCTGCTGTGTTTGAGCAGCCCCCAGTCGCCCTGGTATTCTACCCTTCATAACGTCATCAATATGTGTTCTTTGAGCCATTTTCAACACACAGTCCCCATTAGCACGTCTGAAAACGTCTGCACACTTACTCTCTGCACCGTACTCTGACTTGCGTATGTGGACTGCTGCCAGCGCCATTGTGTGATGACCACAACCACAGGTCAAATACACCGCATGGTCATACCCCGAGGTGATTTAAACCCGCAAACCGCCCACCAGAGCGTTGTTTCACCATGTATCAGCATGATCCTTAATTTATGAGCATGAGTGTATTTGATTCACGCACGTGTGTCTACGTATACACTTTCTGATCAGAAGTATCCACCGACCTACTAGTGGACATTAATATGTGAGTATCCGCCTTTCGCTTTTACGACGGCTTGTACTCTCCTGGGAACACTTTCAACGATGTGTCTGGTGTCTATGAAGCAATGACGGCCCATTCTTCCTCAAGAGCCGAAACAGCAGAGTGTAATGATTTTTTTAAATTTATTGTGATTGTGAACTTGTCATTCATCTATCCAAACACAGAAAATGTTGTATTACAATTGGTTTTGACATTTAATGGTGACATTATTTTAAGTTGTATCCAGGTACGATGTAAACTAGAAGTAACAAAGGACTGATTCGACATAAAACAAGTTTTAGAATCACAGTGGACTAAAACGAGTAAACAATGATAGTATACTATAAAAATAGAAATGCTAACACAAGAAGAAATAATAAACCGGCGTTGGTACACATTTCAGTTATTCCCACTTCAGTCCACGTGAATGATTATGTATCTAAAATATTAATAAAATGTTCTTTCTACGTCCTGCGAGAATTGTTTCAAAAGCTGCGGATGTTGTTGTTGTTGTTGTGGTCTTCAGTCCTAAGACTGGTTTGATGCAGCTCTCCATGCTACTCTATCCTCTGTAAGCTTCTTCATCTCCCAGTACTTACTGCAACCTACATCCTTCTGAATCTGCTTAGTGTATTCATCTCTTGGTCTCCCTCTACGATTTTTACCCTCCACGCTGCCCTCCAATGCTAAATTTGTGATTCCTTGATGCCTCAAAACATGTCCTACCAACCGATCCCTTCTTCTAGTCAAGTTGTGCCACAAACTTCTCTTCTCCCCAATCCTATTCAATACTTCCTCATTAGTTTCGTGATCTACCCACCTTATCTTCAGCATTCTTCTGTAGCACCACATTTCGAAAGCTTCTATTCTCTTCTTGTCCAAACTAGTTATCGTCCATGTTTCACTTCCATACATGGCTACACTCCATACAAATACTTTCAGAAACGACTTCCTGACACATAAATCTATACTCGATGTTAACAAATTTTTCTTCTTCAGAAACGATTTCCTTGCCATTGCCAGTCTACATTTTATATCCTCTCTACTTCGACCATCATCAGTTATTTTACTCCCTAAATAGCAAAACTCCTTTACTACTTTAAGTATCTCATTTCCTAATCTAATTCCCTCAGCATCACCCGATTTAATTTGACTACATTCCATTATCCTCGTTTTGCTTTTGCTGATGTTCATCTTATATCCTCCTTTCAAGACACTGTCCATTCCGTTCAACAGCTCTTCCAAGTCCTTTGCTGTCTCTGGCAGAATTACAATGTCATCGACGAACCTCAAAGTTTTTACTTCTTCTCCATGAATTTTAATACCTACTCCGAATTTTTCTTTTGTTTCCTTCACTGCTTGCTCAATATACAGATTGAATAACATCGGGGATAGGCTACAACCCTGTCTCACTCCTTTCCCAACCACTGCTTCCCTTTCATGCCCCTCGACTCTTATAACTGCCATCTGGTTTCTGTACAAATTGTAAATAGCCTTTCGCTCCCTGAATTTTACCCCTGCCACCTTCAGAATTTGAAAGAGAGTATTCCAGTTAACATTGTCAAAAGATTTCTCTAAGTCTACAAATGCTAGAAACGTAGGTTTGCCTTTTCTTAATCTTTCTTCTAAGATAAGTCGTAAGGTTAGTATTGCCTCACGTGTTCCAACATTTCTACGGAATCCAAACTGATCTTCCCCGAGGTCCACTTCTACCAGTTTTTCCATTCGTCTGTAAAGAATTCGCGTTAGTATTTTGCAGCTGTGACTTATTAAACTGATAGTTCGGTAATTTTCACATCTGTCAACACCTGCTTTCTTTGGGATTGGAATTATTATATTCTTCTTGAAGTCCGAGGGTATTTCGCCTGTCTCATACATCTTCCTCACCAGATGGTAGAGTTTTGTCATGACTGGCTCTCCCAAGGCCATCAGTAGTTCTAATGGAATGTTGTCTACTCCCGGGGCCTTGTTTCGACTCAGGTCTTTCAGTGCTCTGTCAAACTCTTCACGCAGTATCGTATCTCCCATTTCGTCTTCATCTACATCCTCTTCCATTTCCATAATATTGTCCTCAAGTACATTGCCCTTGTATAAACCCTCTATATACTCCTTCCACCTTTCTGCCTTCCCGTCTTTGCTTAGAACTGGGTTGCCATCTGAGCTCTTGATATTCATACAAGTGGTTCTCTTCTCTCCAAAGGTCTCTTTAATTTTCCTGTAGGCAGTATCTATCTTACCCCTAGTGAGACAAGCATCTACATCCTTACATTTGTCCTCTAGCCATCCCTGCTTAGCCATTTTGCACTTCCTGTCGATCTCATTTTTGAGACGTTTGTATTCCTTTTTGCCTGCTTCATTTACTGCATTTTTATATTTTCCCCTTTCATCAATTAAATTCAATATTTCTTCTGTTACCCAAGGATTTCTATTAGCCCTCGTCTTTTTACCTACTTGATCGTCTGCTGCGGATAGAGAATTGAATATTTGTCCAGGGCGATAATTACCATATTTAGAGGCTGGGCGTTCCACATTCTGCAGAGTAGTAGGTGTAGATATAGTCAGTTAATTGCGCTTTGGTCTACCCTGACATTCTAAGTAGCAGGAGCACTAGATTAGCAGCACAGGGAGGTATATCTTGATGTTGGCACCGTCGACAGACATTTACAGTAGCTTATACATTGCTACATCGTTGGATGCTAACAAGCTTTGAAGGCTGCTTAGCAGCTGGTGACAAAGAGCCAGAAGATGAATTGCAAAGATGTTTATGTAAAACATGTTCCGAGGACCCAATCGAAAAAAATGGTTCAAATGGCTCTGAGCACTATGGGACTTAACATCTATGGTCATCAGTCCCCTAGAACTTAGAACTACTTAAACCTAACTAACCTAAGGACATCACACACAACACCCAGCCATCGCGAGGCAGAGAAAATCCCTGACCCCGCCGGGAATCGAACCCGGGAACTCGGGCGTGGGAAGCGAGAACGCTACCGCACGACCACGAGAGACGCAATAGAAATATGTGGTTAGGATATTCGCCCTCTGTGCAAACACATAGAGGGGTGGCACTGAGGTTAAGACGATAAAGGTGTTTGTTGAACTTCCAGTGATTAAATGTCATGCGTGCTATAATGGTCGTGCCTCATCATACCACAGCACTCTTGCAATCGTGGAATGAACTACTGCATAGTGACTGCCTTTGATTTTAGATGTTGGCGAACATTCATCTTACCAGGTCAAAGACAACCGCCTTCTGAACGTGGGTGTCATATCTGTGACAGAGAGTTTAACATATTTAATAGTTCCACGCAGATACGCCTGCTTTGCTAGGCCATCTACTTGCTCATTCCCAGGTATCCCAGAGTGGCCTTTTATCCATACGACAACGATGTCGTGAAACTTTCTCTGCACCCGAAACACAACATTGCTGCAGCTATGGGGTTGGTACAACTATTATGATGGTTTCTGGGCAGTTGTAGGGCTGACACACTATCAGAGATAATGACTGTTGTGTCTGCTGTGGACGGCTATGGGAACAGTAAGACTTCTGAATGGCAATCAACTCGGCTGTCATAGTGGAGTGTAGATCAAGGACGTTGAAATATTTGTAGCTTTACAGCACTCATATGAAGCTAGAAGAAGCTTCTCTTAGAGCAGAAGAATGCAGCACTGGGAAGATGACGTGATGTGGTGTGAGGTACGGATAACAGATGGTTTTTTCGGTATCGTGAGAAAGACCGCCTAAATTGTGGTCCTTCTTTGCGATTGGCTCCTGCATTCGGAAATAGCGCGCCAAAATGAGAAAATTCTGTTATTAATATTAGGAAAACTAAACAGTGAATTTACTTGCATTTCGAAAAAAAGCATCTCTCATTAGTAAGTTATCATTCTGTTGTTTCGAAAGTGTTAATTAGCAGCAGAATAATAAACCACATATAAACGAAAAGGCAGACGAAGCACTTCGGAGATCTTCGGATCGCGCCTAACTAGGATGGCAGGCGAAGTGGTTCGGCTGTAAGATCAGAGCTGGTTCGGCAGTCTCGGAACACAGACAAGTAATCTGCCTTGGTCGGTATCGGTTAAGTATTTAATTGGCATTCTCTGATTATTTGGATGTGTAATTGAGAACAGTTTGAAAGTAGATACGCAAATACGTAGTTCATTGTTTTGTTTATTTTCAATGAAAGTGCAAAAAATGGAAATAATTTGTGTCTCATAAAGTAGACTATAATTGTGCAGTTTCCCGTGTTCTTAAAACAAAAAAGCAAGTGGCATCCCGTATAATAAAGAAAAATCACCGTGTGTAGGTCCAGCATTGAAGTACGGAGGAAGTGAAGTTTTGGTCTGGGATGTTTTTCGTGGTTAGGATGAGGTCCGCTTACCGAGCTTAAGAAAACACTAAACGCGGATGGATATGAACACATTTTACAGCAATGTAGAGAGACAGTTCGGAGACGATGATTGATTATATCAGCTTGACAAAGCACCCTGCCGTGAAGCAGCATCTCTGAGGTAGTGGATCGTGGGTAGTAATATTCCTGAAATGAACTGGCGTGCCAAGAGTCCTGACCTGAATCCAATGGAACATCTGTTGCCCATTCCTCACACCCCAAAATGGCACGTAAACTCGTCCAAAGCAAGATCGCTCAAGGCAAATAAAGATAGCCTTCGACATATTCACTCGACAGTCAAGTAGGCATTTCTGACATCACCGAAACATGGTTAAAACCGAACGAATAGTTCGCATTTCCAGGCTTTTCTGACATTAGAGGAGATAGAAATGATGGCTACAGCAGTGCACCGTTGTTAGTAGCATAAGGTATCCACTTTTCCATTCTCAATACTGGCACTCAGTAAGGCCCATTGCAAATGGTGGGTATCCGTCAGCGGATCAAGGACTTCCATCTGACATTGATCTCAGTGTGCAAAGCACCTAACGAAAGGCTTTCCAAATAACAGTTAACAACAATCCTTGTCTCCTTCGGAAAACTACTAGGTGACTTATCGGTCACCATCCACTGGAGGGGGGCGAGGGGGCTGCATAAATGCCAACACAGTGGAAAAGTGCTAGTGGATATACTAGATTCAGAACACCTTATGGTACTAAATGATGACTCACAGACACGAACAGTACGACCAAATGTAGCCCTGACGGCAGTGTTCTGAGGATAGCATTCCCTGGCCTGTCTACCAGAACACCTTGGAAAGTGATACCGGATATTAGGTTAGAATCACTTGACAATTCAAATTATAATAAAAGCACAACCTAGGGGAACTGTCAAACCCTCAATCAGCCGGAAGTGGAATACAACCAAAGCCAAACGGTACCTTATGAAACACTTCTTGAAGCAAAATCTGAATCGATCATCAAAACTGAGAATCCAGAAATTGACTTTGAGGTCTTGGTATCGCTTATCAATGAAGCAACGAAAGTCTCAATACCTCAAAGAAGATATAAGCGGACTACTCATAGGGCATCACACTATTGGTCGGATTCAGAATGTGACGCAGTTCTCAAAGAATGGAGGCAAGCATTAAGAAAATAATAAAAACCTCTCTAATAATATAAACTTCCTAGCCGTTAAGAAATCACAAGCTGCGACGAAGAAAATATTCTGGTCCAAAAAAATCGTGGCAAAGTTTCTGCACTGCATTGTCCAAAAAACTACGTTAACCAGGATCTAAACTGTAATACGGGACATTGAAACCGGTCTGACAATGAATTTGCACACAACTCTGCCAGAAAAACTTCAGAACCGTTCTTGTATATGATAACTCCATCTAAACCAGGAAGACGAGGTGGAATATGAAGAGGACAACAGTATCATTTCATAACCTTGTTTGCTGGAAGAACTCGAGATTGCGCTCTCCCAAGGGAAGTGTACTGCACCTGGTCCGGATTATATTTGCTAACCAATGCTACGACAAAACTTCTGCTGGACAAAACTTCTGAACACAAAAGATCAAAATCGACTTTCTAAAAACATGTCGTGTCTTCCCCATCCAAAATTCGTGCAAAAGACATGATATCGTGTGCGGCGAAGGTAATGGAAACGACTACAATGCGGGGCTTAGAATGGTATTGTGGAAACAAGAAACTATTACCGGAAAAACAACTTAGATTTCGAAAAGGAAAACGGACAGTTGAAATCCTTTTATAGTAAGTTACCGACATGCAGTTAAATTTCTGAGCAGTAGAAAGATAATCATTTTGTACCACATATCTACCCTGGGACCCAGAGAAACTAGCACAGGACTCTCGCAGGGATCATTTCCTGCTCCCTTATTATTCAACCTCTATTTCTGCAGACTTTCATGACCACGTTGCCAGTGACATCCAAATATTACAATACCCAGACCACATACGCATATATTCCAAAGCCAGTACTCTTCAGTCCAGTGATTTGAAAATGCACACCGCGCTCTGACCTCTGCATGGGCGGTGTACATGAAGTGGCTTCTCTAACAGGTAATTCACTCTTATGACCTTTACTCGCCATAGGATTCTACTTCCCCAAACAATGCAATTGGAAAACATACTATTCCAGTTGTTGTCGCAATCAGAAAAGTATGTTGTCTCAGTTTCGAAAACAACTCAACATCTTGGGATGGTTATCGGCGATACGGTAAAATGGACTCCTCGTTGTCAGATGTGGAAAAGCGTGCAGTCTCATTAGAGCTATGGTTGGAATACGGTGGGGATGTGATCGCCAGACAGCAGTGTCTTTATACCAGTCCATACTAAGGACCCACTTTGTGGGCACTTGTGCAACGGATCAGCAGCATCAAACAGCACGCTCCAAAGACTATGCAGTACAAAGCCTTGCATATAGTTAGTGGGTCGTTCATGTCAACCCCAAAGAACGCATTTCTGGTTGTTGCTAATGAACCACCGTTAACGTTGGGACGAATATTTCTCAACTAGAAATTCCTCCTGCGACTGTATTTAGATGAATATGAGTGAATATGTGGCCCTTGATTAAAAAATGCAGGAATTAACATCCTACTGTGTGTGCAGAAGCTATTAGATAAATAAGCAAATTCTACCCGTTGCAGTTCAATACATGAACATGCAGGCTTTAAGGTATCAGGCGTGGAAACGCACTATTTTATCGCTCTACTACAGACTATATGAAACGTCGAGTCTGCAGACTGTTATCACGACCAGTTTAACGTAATCAAAACCAGGACCCAACAAACGCAATGGCAATGGAATTCCAGTCTCACTGTCACGATGTCTTCCTGGTGTTTACAGACGAGTACAAGTCTAGTGAACGGGCCGGTAGAGTTTACTGGCTACGCCGAAGCAAACAGCATGCCTATATGCACTGAAGCGCCAAAAAATCTGGTGTAAGCATGCGTATTCAAATACAGAGATATGTAAACAGGCAGAATAAGGCGCTGCGGTCGGCAACGCCCGTATAAGACAACAAGCGTCTGGCGCAGTTATTGGATCGGTTACTGCTGCTTCAATGTCAGTTTATCAAGATTTACGTGAGTTTGAACGTGGTGTTATAGTCGACGCACGAGCGGTGGGACATACCACCTCCGAGGTCGCGATGAAGTGGGGATTTCCCACACGTCCATTTCACGAGTGTACCGTGAACATCAGGAATCCGGTAAAACATCAAATCTCCGAAATCGCTTCGGCTGGAAATAGATACTGCAAGAACGAGGCCAACGACAACTGAAGAGGATCGTTCAACATTACACAAGTACAACCCTACAGCACAAATCTCCGACATCGCGTCGGCTGGTAATAGATACTGCAAGAACCCGGCCAACGACAACTCAAGAGGAGCGTTCAACATTACACAAGTACAACCCTACCGCACAAATCTCCGACATCGTTTCGGCTGGAAATAGATACTGCAAGAACGAGGCCAACGACAACTGAAGAGGATCGTTCAACATTACACAAGTACAACCCTACTGCACAAATCTCCGACATCGTTTCGGCTGGAAATAGATACTGCAAGAACGAGGCCAACGACAACTGAAGAGGATCGTTCAACATTACACAAGTACAACCCTACCGCACAAATCTCCGACATCGTTTCGGCTGGAAATAGATACTGCAAGAACGAGGCCAACGACAACTGAAGAGGAGCGTTCAACATGACACAAGTGCAACCCTACAGCACAAATCTCCGACATCGCGTCGGCTGGTAATAGATACTGCAAGAACCCGGCCAACGACAACTGAAGAGGAGCGTTCAACATGACACAAGTGCAACCCTACAGCACAAATCTCCGACATCGCGTCGGCTGGTAATAGATACTGCAAGAACCCGGCCAACGACAACTCAAGAGGAGCGTTCAACATTACACAAGTACAACCCTACCGCACAAATCTCTGACATCGTTTCGGCTGGAAATAGATACTGCAAGAACGAGGCCAACGACAACTGAAGAGGATCGTTCAACATTACACAAGTACAACCCTACCGCACAAATCTCCGACATCGTTTCGGCTGGAAATAGATACTGCAAGAACGAGGCCAACGACAACTGAAGAGGAGCGTTCAACATGACACAAGTGCAACCCTACAGCACAAATCTCCGACATCGCGTCGGCTGGTAATAGATACTGCAAGAACCCGGCCAACGACAACTGAAGAGGAGCGTTCAACATGACACAAGTGCAACCCTACAGCACAAATCTCCGACATCGCGTCGGCTGGTAATAGATACTGCAAGAACCCGGCCAACGACAACTCAAGAGGAGCGTTCAACATCACACAAGTACAACCCTACCGCACAAATCTCCGACATCGTTTCGGCTGGAAATAGATACTGCAAGAACGAGGCCAACGACAACTGAAGAGGATCGTTCAACATTACACAAGTACAACCCTACCGCACAAATCTCCGACATCGTTTCGGCTGGAAATAGATACTGCAAGAACGAGGCCAACGACAACTGAAGAGGAGCGTTCAACATGACACAAGTGCAACCCTACCGCAGATTGCTGCAGATTTTAATGCTGGGCCATCAATAAGTGTCAGCGTCCAAACCACTCTACGAAACATCATGGATATGGGCTTTTGGAGTCGATGCTTCACTCGTGTAACCTTGATTACTGCACGACACAAAGCTTTACGACTCGCCTGGGCCTGTCGACACCGACATTGGACTGTTGATGACTGGAAACACTTTGCCTGGCCGGACGAGTGTCATTGCAAATTGTATCGAGCGGATGGATGTGTACGGGCATGGAGACAACCTCATAAATCCAAGGACTCTGCATGTAAGCAGGGGATTGTTCAAGCTGGCATAGGTTCTGTAATACGATGGGGCGTATTCAGTTTGAGAGATATGGTATCCCTGATACGTCTAGATACGACTCTGACAGGTGACAAGTACGTAGGCATCCTGTCTGATCACCTGCATCCTTTCATGTCCATTGTGCATTCCGACGGACTTGGTCAATTCCAGCAGGACAATGCGATACGTCACACGTCCAGAATTGCTACAGAGTGGCTTCGGTTCCTCGCGAAGAATTTATTACAACCTCAAGAAAACGTATTCACGACCTACGTGCTGTTTTCTGCACAGGGGACAACAACTATAGAATACCGCAGGTTGGTGACCATTGATTAGAGCTTATGCATTCAATTCATGGCGGCGGTGGAAGCAAACAGGTACATCGCGAGTGCTACAATATTAGTATAAATGAGGTCAGTGACACGTCATCTGTGATAACATAGAGGAGCTATTAAGGAGAGAAATTTTAGAGGGAAGGGATTTATCGTGTATAGATATATACATCCCTCTCCTTTTCAACTTACGGTAATACACTTAGGAGCCAAAGAAACTGCTACACCTGACTAACATAGTGTACTGCCACAGCGAGCACGCAGAAGTGCCACAACACGACGTGGCATGAACTCGACTAACTTCTGAAGTAGTGCTGAAGGGAACTGACACCATGAATCCTGCAGGGCAGCCCATTAAGCCGTAAGAGTAGGAGGAGTGGAGATCTCTTCTGAACATCACGTTGCAAGGCATTCCAGATATGCTGAATAGTGTTCATGTCTGGGCAGTTTGGTGGTCAGCCGAAGTGTTTAAACTCATAATATTCCTGAAGCCACTCTGTAGCAATTCTGGACGTGTGACGTATCGCATTGTCCTGCTGGAATTGACCAAGTCCGTCGGAATTCACAATGGACATGAAAGGATGCAGGTGATCAGACAGGATGCTTAGTACGTGTCACCTGTCAGAGTCGTATCTAGACGTATCACGGATACCATATCTCTCAAACTGAATACGCCCCACCGTATTACAGAGCCTACGCCAACTTGAACAATCCCCTGCTTACATGCAGAGTTCTTGGATTTATGAGGTTGTCTCCATGCCTGTACACATCCATCCACTCGATACAATTTAAAACGAGCCTCGTCCGACCAGGCAACGTGTTTCCAGTCAACAACAGTCCAATATCGGTGTCGACGGGCCCAGGCGAGGCATAAAGCTTTGTGTCGTGCAGTCATCAAAGTTACACGAGTTAGCCATCGGCTCCGAAGGCCCATATCGATGACGTTTCGTTGAGTGGTTTGGACGCTGACACTTGCTGATGGCCCAGCATTGAAACCTGCAGCAAATGGCGGTAGGGTTGCACTTTTGTCACGTTGAACGATCCTTTTCAGCTGTCGTTGACCGCGTTCTTGCAAGATCTATTTCCAACCGAAGCGATGTCGGAGATTTGATGTTTTGCCGGATTCCTGATATTCACAGTACACTCATGAAATGGTCGTACTGGAAATCCCAATTCACCGTGACCTCGGAGGTGCTATGTCCCACCGCTCGTGCGCAGACTGTAACACCACATTCTAACTGACTTAAATCTTGATAAACTGCTATTGAAGCAGCAGTATCCGATCCAATAACAGCGCCAGATGCTTGATGTGTTATACAGGCATTATGACCGCAGCGCCGTATTCTGCCTGTTTATATATCTCTGTATTTGAATACGCATGCCTATACCAGATTTTTTGGCGTTTCAGTGCATATAGGCTTGCTGTTTGCTTCGGCATAGCCAGTAAACTCTACCGGCCCGTTCACTAGACTTGTACTCGTCTGTATACACCAGGAAGACATCGTGATAGTGAGACAGGAATTCCATTGCCATTGCGTTTATTGGGCCCTGGTTTTGACACTAAACTGGTCGTGACATCAATCTGCAGACTCGACGTTTCATATAGCATGTAGTAGAGCGATCAAATATGACCTTTCTACGCCTGGTACCTTAAAGCCTGCATCTTCATGTATTGAGCTGCAACGGGTAGAATTTGCTTATTTATCTAATAGCTTCTGCATACACAGTAGGATGCTGATTCGAGGATTTGTTCATCAAGGGTCTCATATTCATATAAATACAGTAGCAGGATTAATTTCTAGCTGAGGAATATTCGTGAGGTTTGAGGCGCCATGCCACGGATTGCGCGGCACCTCTCGTCTGAGGTTCGAGTCCTCCCTCGGGCATGGGTGTGTGTTGTTCTTAGCATAAGTTAGTTTAAGTAGTGTGTAAGTCTAGGGAACTATGCCATCAGCAGTTTGGTTCCTTATGAATTCACACACATTCGAACATCTACATTTGAGAAATATTCGTCCCATCTATCACGGTGGTTCATTAGCTTCAACCAGAAACGCGTTCGTTGGGGTTGACGTGAACGCTCCAGTAACTATACGCAAAGTTTTGTACTGCACAATGTTGAGTCTTTGGAGCGTGCTGCTGTCTTATGCTGATCCGTAGCACAAGTACCCATCATAGTGTGTCCGTAGTATGGACTGGTATAAAGAGATTTGTTTGGCGATCACAGGCCCACCATACTCCAATTGTAGCTCTGATGAGACTGCACGCTTTTCCAGATCTGGCAACGAGGAGTCCATTTTAGCTTATCGCCGATAACCATCCCAAGATGTTGAGTTGTTTTCGCAACTGAGACAACATACTTTTCTAATTGCGAAAACGACTGGAAATGTATGTTTCCCAGTTGCATTGTTTGGGGAAGTAGAATCCTATGGCGAGTAAAGGTCATAAGAGTGGATTGCCTGTTAGAGAAGCCACTTCATGTACACCGCCCATGCAGAGGTCAGAGCTCGGTGTGCATTTTCAAATCACTGGACTGAAGAGTACTGGCTTTGGAATATATGCGTATGTGGTCTTGGTATTGTAATATTTGTATGTCACTGGAAACGAGGCCATGAAAGTCTGCAGTATAGAGATTGAATAATAAGGGAGCAGGAACTGATCCCTGCGATAGTCCTGTGCTAGTTTCTCTGGGTCCCAGGGTAGATCTGTGGTACAAAATGATTATCCTCCTATTACCCAGAAATTTAACTGCATGTCGGTAACTTACTATAAAAGGATTTCAACTGTCCGTTTTCCATTTCGAAATCTAAATTGTTTTTCCGGTAATAGTTTCTTGTTTCCACAACACCATTCTAAGCCCCGCATAGTAGTCGTTTCCATTACCTTCGCTGCACACGATATAACTTTTGCACGATTTTTGGATGGGGACGACTCGAC
Organism: Schistocerca nitens; assembly: GCF_023898315.1. NCBI lineage: Eukaryota > Metazoa > Arthropoda > Insecta > Orthoptera > Acrididae > Schistocerca > Schistocerca nitens. Next base: position 1,027,680,689 of record NC_064614.1, read on the forward strand.
ATGTTTTTAGGAAGTCGATTTTGATCTTTTGTGTCCAGAAGTTTTGTCTAGCAAAAGTTTTGTCGTAGCATTTGGTAGCAAATATAATCCGGGCCAGGTGCAGTATCCTTCCCTTGGGAGAGCACAACCTCGGGTTCTTCCAGCAAACAAGGTTCTGAAATGATACTGTTGTCTTCGTCATATTCCACCTCGTTTTACTTTCCAGTACGTCACATGGAGTTATCATATACAACAACCATTCTGAAAATTTGGCTGGTGGAGGTGTGTGCAAATGCATTTTCAGACCGGTTTTAATGTTGCTTGTCACAGTTTAGATCCGAGTTAACGAAGCTTTTTGCACAATGCAGTGCAAAAACCTTGTCCACAGTTTTCTTTCTTTTGTGCAAGAATATCTTCTTCGCCGCAGATTTCTTGTATTTTCTTAATGCCTACCTTCGTTCCATGAGGACTGCATCACATTGTGAATCTCATGAATAGTGTAACGGCCTATGAGAAGTTGCCTATATCCTTTTTGAGGTATTGACACTTCTGTTGCTTCATTGATAAGTGACACCAAGACCTCATAGTCTCTTTCTGCATTCCCAGTTTCGATGATCGATTCAGGTTTGGCTCAAGCAGTGTTTCGCAAAGGTATCATTTGGCTTTTGTTGTGTTCCATATCCGGCTTATTGCGTGTTTGACAGATTCCCTAGCATGTGCTTTTATTCCAATTTGAAATGGCAAGTGACTCTAACCTAATATCCGGTATCAGTTTCCAAGGTGTTCCGGTGGACAGGGAAGGGAATGCTATCCTCAGAACACTGTCGTCGGGGATACATGTTGTCGTACATTCGTGTCTGTGAGTCATCGTTTAGTACCATAAGGTGTTCCGAATCTAGTACATCCACCAGCAATTTTCCTCTGTGTTGGCATTTCTGCAGCCCCCGCCCCCCAGTGGATGATGACCTACAAGTCACCTAGTATCAGAAGGGGATTTCCGAAGGAGACAAGGATTATTGTTAACTGCTGTTTGGAAAGTTTATCGTTAGGTGCTTTGCACAATGAGATCATAGTCAGATGGAAGTCATTGATCCACAGACGGATGCCCACCATTTGCAATGGGTCTTACTGAGTGCCAGTATTGTGAATGGAAAAGTGGACACCTTGTTTTACTAACAATGGTGCACCGCCGCAGCCATCTTCTCTGATGTCAGAGAAGCCTGGGAATGCGAACGATTCGTTCGGTTTTAACCATGTTTCGGTGATGCCAGAAATGCCTCCTTGACTGTCGAGTGAATATGCCGAAGGCTATCTTTATTTGCCTTGAGCGATCTTGCGTTGGACGAGTTTACGTGCCATTTTGGGGTGTGAGGAGCGGGGTAACAGGTGTTCCATTGGATTCAGGTCAGGACTCTTGGCAGGAATACCGTTACCCACGAACCACTGCCTCAGAGATGGTGCTTCACGAGAGGGTGCTTTGTCAAGCTAACACAATCATCGTCTCCGAACTGTTCCTCCACATTGCTGAAAATGTGTACATATCCATGCGCGTTTAGTGTTTTCTTAAGCTCAATCAGCGGAGCACACCCTAACCACGAAAAACATCCCATACCGTCCACCGTATTTCAACGTTGGACCTATACACGGTGATGGCGGGTAATGGTCTCTATGCACTCGTCAAATCCCTCTTCCGTCGGATTGCTACGAGACATAACGTGATTCCTCACTCCAAATGATTTTTCCGATCATCTACTGTCCAGTCAATATAACACTAAACAAAATTAGAATGAGTAAAAGGTAATAAATCATTGAAAACATAATGTAATTTTAAAGTATGTATAATATTACAACTTCCAGAAGGTTACATAATTTCTATGGGTTTTCTTTGCTCATCGCAAGATCCCTGCTACGGGTTGGTCCTGTAGGCTTTATTCTGACAGTGTGGTTTTTTGGCGTTTAAGAAAAAGACCAACCGACTTTTTTCACAGCAATTTCTCTTTAGTAATTGTACAGCCATTCTTCACAAGTCATTCGAAGTGAGCCCAAAGGAAGAAGCTTCCATAGCAAGAGAATATTAAACCAGCTCTTCTTCAAGATCTTTACCAAAATGGCAGATCTACCTTTTTTGTTTTGCTGCTTCTTCAGATTTACTATACTTGACGCTCGACAGCCTCATAAGCTTTGTTCTTGGAACATTGAACTGTTCACTAGCCTTCTTCAAACCCATATACTTTTCCCGCATTGCATGAGTAACTTTAGTCATTTTAGACAAGCTTCGCTTTCTTTGAAAAACGTTCCTCATTACCCTCCTATAATCTGCAAAAAAATGACAAGAGAATAAGATACAGGATGAAAGGCTTACCTGCCAATATCTAGGAGAAACAACGAAAAAGTAGCACAATGAAAAAACTTTTTGCAGTGTGTCAGAACATGTAATGGCGAACTGATAAGTAACATGTGAAGTGGGCGACTGTGACCGCTGCTACTGAGTAATAGGAGCCTAAACTACTATTTACGTTTGGTCCCACTAGATGCCAGGAAGTCGAAGAGCCAAGTGAGAAAGGGTCCTCATTAGGGTGAGGCAAAGTCCAGTTTAGGGCATTTTCCTTTACGTACTAAATCGATTACGTGTACAGTGAATCTAAGAAGTCCTTTCTTGGGACACAATAGAGGTCAGTATCGTTGAACAGTTGAACAACTGCCGTCCAGTTTAACTCCCGGCGTTCTGTATGTCAAAAGTTCATCGAGCCAGTCTCACATCTGTGATGGTATTCCGCAGTATCGTTATTAATAGAAGATGTACAGTGTCGAACACCTTTCTAAATCATGGAAATCGTAATGTCTCTAGAATTGAGTACGATTCTCTTTGCTTGAGTTCTGCTTGGTAGAGAAGCAGGTGTGTGGTGCCACATAATCCCGTTATAACGTTACATATAAACAATTATTGACCTCATTTGCATTAAGGTATTGAGCTTAGCTTGAAAGTGCGAAATCTTCGTGTCTTAACAGGGTACGCACACTTTTTTTTAATATTTTCTCAGATGCTGGTAGACAAACAATGGAAGTCCACTTAGTTATCGAGTAAATGAGGAAATAATATCATTAAATGCCAAATTAATGGCAATAAAAGACCTTCTAATCAGTTACTAGCAAATTGTATGCGAAAAATGTATGTTACAGTTTATCTATTGTCATACGCCCTCTGGTGATTGTTGCATTTTAGTTAAATAGGTGCAACTAATAAGCGCTTTTGTTCTCATATACAAATACGCACAGCCTCGCCGCACATCCATACTATAAAATGTCTAATAATACGATGAACAAAAACGTATTTAGTAGCATATTTCAGTTATTTCTATTTAATAGTAATACTATTACTATAATATTATTTTGAAAATTATCTTGGAAATGTTTATTACTTGAAGGTGCAAAATGCAAGAACCTCATTTTGTCGCTCTCAGCCAGCTGGAACAGCAGTCGCCATACCGACTGCCCACATGTTTTACTTTTTTCGTTGTGCCTCGCGACCAGTTTGAACGTTTAATTAATTTCGTCAGGTGTACGGGATCCGGTTGGAAAGTGTGCACAACGTGTGTCTGGCCCAGAACAGGATCTCGAATTTGACCTTTTTTTCCTGAGATGGGAAAAATTCCTCAAAAGCAGCCGCCAACCTTCATCTAAATATTTGTGATACTGGGCAATAGACTGAGAGAATTTTTCCACAGGGCGTCGTAAATTCACTTCTGTTTCGACGTTGTATCCTTTTAGGACGATGAAAGTTGTCTTAATTTTTTTCCAGTGAGTCATTTTCTAGAGACTCTGATAGGTCTTACAAACAGCTGCGATAACGCTTTCATTAGATTCCATATACATTTTCCACCCACAGTTTTCTTTAGACGCCGACACAGATGAAAATCTGATGAATGGGGTGGACTCTCCAAAAATTCGTTCAAGTCCCTACGTTTCGTAGTTTCTGAGATAGCGAGACTTTTCCCAATGGAATATACTATGTGGTACAGTTCTTTCTTACATGTGGAAACTGCAGTTTATAACTGCAGCTTATGTTGTGAATATTATCGTCACTGTTTTATGTAGAATTGCCTATCCTTCCGTCCTCAAATACGTAGATTTAAAACAACCATTTCCGGAAATTTAACACATTTATCCGACCAACCTAGGGGGGTAGATACGATGAGGTAATTAAATCAGCCGGCCGCTGTGGCCGAGCGGTTCTAGACTAGCGGTCGCAAGTTCGAATCCTGCCTCGGGCATGGATGTGTGTAATGTCCTTATGTTAGTTAGTTTTAAGTAGTTCTAAGCTCTAGGGGACTGATGACCTCAGATGTTAAGTCCCATAGTGCTCAGAGCCATTTGAACCATTTAATTAAATCAAGCGGGATTATTTCATCCAACAAAAGATAGATTAAAACTGTTGTCTGTGTCTGTCACATTTTCTTTTCTCCCCGATGCGTTTTGACGACAAACACCTCTAAACGTGTCCGAGTGAAATGTGACTATAGAGATAAACGTTTTAATTTATCTTTTACTTTCACAAAAAGTCGCAGTTTCCTAACCACAGTCCAACATGGACGACATAGCATTTCATCTACCATAAGAATATGTAAGAAAATTATATGCTGATAATATTCTCGAGCACCATTTTTGTGTTCCTGTTTCAGATGTTACGCTGCCAACTTCTAGCTTCATGGAGTGGATACGTAAGACTTACAGCTGACGTCTCTCGGCCAGAGTGATAAGAGTTCGCTTCGATATCGAGGTCATTACGCTGTGAAGCATAGGCTCGGAAAGGGCATGGGTAGGGTGGGAAATAACATGGAAAACTCCTGGAAGAGAAAATCGCTTACTTACTTAGGGATGTGTATATCCCTGTATTTATTTATATGTATAATATATCGGACGAAGTCAGGACCTTCAGGCCCTCTCATATGTACGAGGGCTGTTCGGAAAGTAAGGTCCGATCAGTCGCGAAACAGAGACCAATGTTAATATCAAAAGTGTTTGATTTGCAAAAGTTTGCAACACCTTCCAAATACTTCTCTACATCAAGTTTCATCCTTCTGATTCGTGGTTTGTGGGACTTTCGCCATTCACTTACGCAAAAAATGAAACACCTGAAACCGTCGTTTTGGTGTTTATTGTATTGCAACAAGTTTCGGTGGCTCAATACATCATCTTGGGGCCTTAATTGACGCTGAGGTAGTGAACTCTAGTCGTACACGCGACCCCATCAGTGGGCATCTATGAACTGGCTTTCGTACAATACTTTAACAGCGATGTTGTGCTTGCAACGATCAACTACAACATTCGTTTTGTAAATAAAAGCCGCCTTTTCTTGCAATCTATTTTATTTATTCCAAATGTGTTTCGCGTCTTACTTTAAGGCATCGAGGGAACTAAAATGGTACGGTTTTGGTTTAATATCTGACATTTACAGAGTATAAAACAATTCGCATCTCCTTTTTACGTAAATAAGTGATTACTTACAGTCTTTCACGTTTCTGGTTGGCATCTGCGTTTCCTCTCATCTGCACACATGCTGGAGGTCGCAATATAACTTCATTTACGAAACATAAGCACGTTTTCATGTTCCGAACTTTTTTCTTCAGTTTTCATATTGTTTTCCCATATCATTGTGGAGCACTATTAGTTTCCCGTCACTAGTTGCAGATATTTGATTGAAAACTGTGATTTAAACCACAGTTTCCGATCAAATATCTATCCATTATTACTGTGGAACACTGTTAGTCTTGTACCACTAGTTTTAGATAACTACAACTAGTGACAGAAGACTAATAGTGTTCCACAGAAATAAGGGCAAACAATGTGAAAATTGTGCGGAAAATAGTTCGGAACATGAAAGACTGCGTATGTTTCGTAAGTGAAGTTATAGTGCGACTTGTAGCATGTGCCCCGATCAGAGGAAACGCAGATGCCAACGAAAAACGCGAACTGTAAGTAATCATTAATTTACGTAAAAAAAACGAGATTTGAACTGTTTCATAATCTACAAATATCATATATCAAAACATGACTGCATCATTCTACATCGCCTTAAAGTGAAAGGCAAAACGCGTCTGGAATAAATAAAATACATTGTAGCAAGAAAAGGCGGTTTTTATTTATAAAACTAATATTTCCGAGCTTTCTGCGGATGATGGCTACACAGACGAACTCGTTTATCAGCTACCATGGCTGCGAGCACAACAACATCGCTGTTGCAGTATTCTACGGAAGCCATTTGATAGATGTTGGTCACTCATGGGATCGTGTATACGGTTGGAGTTCACCCCCTCAGCGTCAGTTAAGGCCTGATGATGGTGTATTGAGTCACCGAAATTAGCTGAAGTATAAGAAATAAAATCAAATCGACGGCTCCAGGTGTTGCATTTATTTCCGTAACTTCTCTACATAGTCGTCACTCCGACTTAGATATTTGTCATAGTGTTGTACCAACTTTCCAATAGCCTCGTCATACAAGGCAGCTGCCGGTGTTTTCTGCTTCTCTAGGCTGGTCTGTAGTTCGTTGTCTGTTCCATACTGCTGTCTTCATTGCCAGCGGTTCATGTGAGCAGAGTTGAACATCAGAGGGAGCTAAGTGCGGGCTGTATGACGGTTCCTCATTACCCCTGCAGTGAGCGGCTGAGAATTGGGCATGTAAGTGGACTGCTTCTGTGTTGGCAGCGCTGTGTAGCGCTTTGCATTGGATCTCTGACTGCGCTTTCTTTGTAAGAGACTCTGTGGCTGGTAGACTCGTTGTTGGAAGTTAGTCGCCAGCAGTGATGGAAGTTCTGTTGGGTAGTTGGAGGTGAACAGCCAGCAGTGATGGATGTTAAATGATAGAAGTTGGCACTGATGGAGGGTAGAGGTCTGAAGTGCTAGCGTACCCTAACGATCTGGAAGTGTCCGACTTGGAGACTGAAAATTATTCACGATTATTTATCATTGTACTAGATGTCAATGACGATTTATATTCGTGTTTGATCTGGATGTCACATTAGTAAGGTAAAAAAATACATTATTTGGTTTGCAACAAAATCTTTCCTTTGCTAACCACATGCCTATCAGTATTTAGTGGCTTTAGTAGTTAGAATCTTTTATTTAGCTGGCAGTATTGACGCTCGCTGTATTGCAGTAGTTTGCGTAATGAAGATTTTTGTGAGGTAAGTGCTTAATGAAATGTATAGGTTATTGTTAAGATTTCTTTTTAGTCAGGGCCATTCTTTTGAATTAATTATTTGAAGTCAGGTTGTAACTTTTTTTAGCAGTCAGATGGCGTTGCACTAGAATATTGTGGGTCAGTGTTGACATGATAACAAAAAGTAAAGAGAAAGTAGGCTCAGTACATTCAGTTTTACTCATCTGTTTCAGAATCAAATAACGTAGAAGTTTCATCTTCTCAGTCATTCAGCAATTTAAATACAGACACACTCGTTTAAATAAAGAAGTTTCAGGTATTTGACTGTTTTTTGAAAATTCTCTTAAATGGTTAATTGTGTCTGTTTATCCTCCTAACATGCTTTTTTCTTCTTGAATATCAATATTCTTTCACAACAACGGAAATGAAATTCAAATAATATGAAAGGCCGCTAAAACGCTCCATTCGAGTCATGTGATGCCTGTGATGTCACTGGCTAGGTAGGTGCTAATACTGTCATAACCGTTATTCACAGTTACGCCTTACATTGGAGTTTACGTTTCGGAAAATATATTACAAATTGTGTGTATCACCATACTGTAAAAACACATTTATAAAAACTCCCGAAAAGTTGTTTTTGAATGTTCCAAACAATGAGAATATGCATAAAATTTGGTTGTAGTGTACCGGTAAGCTGCCATCACATCGACGCACAAGTTCCTTAACTTCCTTAAAAATGTTTTACACTGTGAAGTTAACATTCATTTACCTCCGAAATATGCTTTCCCATTATTGCAAGGAAGGATGGTGTCATTAAACGAAATGAAACTCTTAATGAAAATTGTTGTTTAACGCTATTTCACGCATATTATTCGTTAGCTTAGTTGTTGGAGCGGTATACCATCGAATTTTATAAGATGATATCCCTAGATCGCTGGTTCGAAACTAGCCCCGAAGAATAATCTAACTTATGTGTAAAACGACTCGACAGTCCTCTCATATGGAAACCAAATCACAATAACAAAACTTCACCACACCGGTCAGATCCAGAATATTATTGTGCTTCCCTTGCTTTTTACATGCACTTCCATTTACAATTGCTGTTCACACACGTGACGTACAAAAAGATATTTTCTAGTTAATATAACCACACACTTTTTACTTTGGTAGAAACAAGGTTTTTAATATTCGTACTGTCCAGCTAGGTTCCTTATTGTTTAAACTTTTGAAGTTTCATGATCTTACATAAAGATGAAGTAAGTCTGCTTCAGACATTGACATTAGTTTACATTCACAAACATCACAGCCCTTACGTTTCTATTACCTGCGTGTTGTACACGCTTTATATCTCTCCGTATATAAAACCTCATCGTCCTACACATCGTTGTGCTTTGGGCACATGGTGATATCTTCACTACTAGCAATTCTTTCCGCAAAACTAAATTCTTTGTTCACAAAGCAAATGCATTTATCTTCTGTTGTCCATCTCTCCGACTAAGGTTAATGTGAAGTTATATGTATTACATCCCAACATCGAAACAACTGCTAAAAATCAGTTCTTGGTAACGCTACTTTCATACTTCGTGTAAAACATTAAAAAAAAGTATATGACCTTTCCAGGATTCGTACTCGCGAGTTATTTGTGCGGAGTCAGATGCGCTATCCGTTGCTCCACCGAGCGCCTGCCCGGGGCAGACTCTGCTGAGTGTATTCAATACAGGAAATCAGCGCAAAGATTTGACAAGAATAACTGAATTGTGCTTTTGGTCGTAGCTCCTAACTGATAGTCAACAATCTAGTTATAACATAGGGACTCATTTGCAATGCTTCTACAATTTCTTACTTTTGAGCGAGTTAATGATGCTACAGGGAGCGGGGAAAATAATGTCGGTCGTTGCAGATATCGCTGCTCTAAATGGGTGGATCAACTTTCGCAAGGTTTCTAAAATCGGCGTTCTATTGTTACTTAAAAGTTGTAATTGCATTTTCCATCAGCAAATAGCTAAAGTGTTTGCAGAAAAAGTTTGTAAATACTTCTTAACTTCGGCTAACACTCCCTATGACACACGTATAGCTTCGTCTTAATTCTAGTCTGTGATGTCACCAGAGCTTCAGCCAGTAACTGAGGGTTTTCAATCACGTGATCAAGTCTTGATATTTAATGATTTTTAAGCTTTAATTACATAAAAATAACAGATATTTGTTAGCATATTTAACGTAAATGCTATTTGAATGTTGTAAGCAATCGGAATAACAATTCAAACCATATTTTTAGTTTAGTAAATGGTCTGTTGCCTTGGAAGAAGAAATGCGTTACCCGTACATTATGTGGGGTTGCATGAAATCAGGCGAAACGTCTCAGCATACACTCAGACCTCATGGGAGACACTATTATTCTAGGCATCTTTACGTGCGCGCAGTGTGTTCAGAAATAAAAAGAGCAACGTGATGCCAGAGGTACTGCCTGACACATCTGCGCAAAACTTCATCGGATTTTCACTATTGTTTCTATTTCGTGATCTGTCGGACCTTACTTTCTGAATTGCCCTCGTATGTATTCAGACGTCCTTCGCTGGTAGTTGATCTGTTCATGATAATAACAACAATGCTAATTTTATTGTTGCTATTATACTTGTTAATATTATTAATTACTGTAATAGCCGCGCAGGATTAGCCAAGCGGTCTAAGGCGCTGCAGTCATGGACTGTGTGGCTGGTCCCAGCGGACGTCTGAGTCCTCCCTCGGGCATGAGTGTGTGTGTGTTTGTCCTTAGGATAATTTATGTTAAGTAGTGTGTAAGCTTAGGGACTGATGACCTTAGCAGATAAGTCCCATAAGATTTCTCGGTTAGAAATAAGGAAATACGTGATTCAGCATTTGAGAAATTTAACGCCACAGGGGTGAAAGCTTCCTTTTTTTAAATACATCGTTATTAAAGGACTACTGAAGTATTTTTAAAGCTGCATCTCTTAACAATGGTATTTGACTTCAGGGTTGCAAATAAAAAAAATGATTGTTTCAGCGTATTAGGAAACTGAATACCTCAGGGGGTGAAATAGGGGAGGAGAAGTTCTGTGGAAATATTTTATTATGAAAACATTTTTACAGTAAATCTATGAAAATTTGAATTTGGCTTCTCAGTTAGAAATAAAAAATACTGTTTCAGAGTTTTCGGAAGTTCAACGGCTATGGGGGTGAAATAGAGAATGAAACGTTTTATGAAAATATTTCACTACGAAAGCATTTTTAAAGTTAAACCTTTGAAAATTCGCGTTTGACATCTTGGTTAGAGATACGTGTTTCACTGTATTTGGAAGTTCAGCTCCTAAAGCAGTGCAATAGGGGATGAAAATTGTTCAGAAAATATTTCGTTACATTAAAAGAAGTTTAAAGTTAAAGTTATGAAAATTGGTATTTCACTTCTCGATTAGATATAAAGAAATATTTGTTAGGGGACGAAACTTCTATGGAAATATCTCCACAACAACACGAAAGCGGTGATTAAGAAAAACTTTGGACTCCAGCTACCAGAATCGCTTTTTGCTCAGAAGCACGTTAGGAAAAGACCGTGCTTATATGGTATTAATTAGCCTGAAAAGCGTAGAAGGTATTGCAATGTGTGAACCATAAAATAAAATAAAAATCCCTGCAGGCCATACGGTCTACGCGAACTAAGCAGCGGACGCCAAGCTAGTCTTCTAGTAATCCTCTCGATCGGTAGTAATGACACACTAATAGTTACGTGCGGCAGCAGGATGGCGGAACCAAACGTGGTCTGGGGAAAGAACAGGAAATAATTAGATCATGTTATCAAATGGGATGAAAGGTGAAAAACCGGAAATACAAAATCTACGATAGCGTGGACGTTGTGACGTGAATATTACATTACTGATCGTGTACAACAACCAACCGCAAATTGGTTTTAGATTACTTAATTTAAAAAGTACTATTACCGGTTTCGAATTTTTCACAGTTCATCACCATACGGTTATTCATGCTTTCATCAAAACAAATTATACATTGCTTTCCTCTGAGTTGTTCTAGGGTAAAAAGTAATTCACAGTTCTAAATGTGTAAGCAAATGGGTGCGCTGCATATTTGTGTTGGAATGCAACTTAGGTGAAACGTCCATCTGGCGCATTTTTTTTTTGCTGTTTTCTTGCAATTTAATACATTCTCGTGGATGTTTGCATTTTCACAGTCATAAACGTTGCAGTGCATTACAAACCACTTTCGTTTGGTCAAAAACGAATTTTCAGTGTGCACCATATGTTTTGATTTACAACATACGAAAACAAATACACACTTTACGAAGTACACGAGTGTCAAAGATGCTGCAATGTAATGATACAAAGATGTGAATTTTTTGGAAGAGCAGGTGTAAATTACTTTTATGTTAGATTGACAAAGTGTTTTACATTAAATCTAGGGCATTAAATGCAGACACGGGATTTTGTGAATTATAACACTGCAAACTTATTTTATGTAATAACAGAGATACAAATGTGGGCTAGAAGTGTGTGAAATCCTTATTTGCTATTTGAACATCGATTATGATACTACATTATAATTTATTAGGATTTAGTGTCATAATTGATACTGACTACTGTAGTTACATACAGTATTATAAGATCATTAACTTGATCTGCAGATAGGTGTACAAATATTATTTATTTTGGAGCATAGAAAGTACGTTTTGGAAGTCTTTCAGCAAGGAGTGTTAGCTAATTCAGTGTGCTCATTAAGGATATTATCAAGGGAAATGTTTTTGTGTGTATGTATTTCTATTTCCTCTAATATATCCATAGTAGGTCGTTTTTCTGGTAAATGTAATATTTTCATGTTGCTTTCAATGTTCGTCACTTCATGGTATTCCTCTACGATGTGGGCTGCAAATGCAGATTTGTTCAAGTTACCAAGCCTTAAGGCATCAAGGTGTTCTTTGTACCTAATCTTAAAACTTCTTCCTGTCTGACCAATGTAGAATTTTCGGTATGAATCACATTGGAGTTTGTATATTCCTGATTTAGTATAGGGGGACTTGGAAAGATTTACATTATGGGTCACTTTTTGGTGTAATTTACTATATTAACATTCTTCTTTTTAAAGAAGTTTGTAATTTGGTATGATATTGGGCCTATGTATGGCATAACTGTATATTTACGGTTGGCTTCTGCGGGAGGCTGATTTGTTTATTATTTATTTCTGTCACTAATGCTAATAAATTATAATGTATTGTCAGCATACGTAAGGATTTCACACACTTCTTGCCCACATTTGTATCTCTGTCGTTACATGAAATAAGTCTGTAGTGCTATAACTCACAAAATGCCACGTATTTAGCATTTCTGTCTACATTTAATGCCCTACATTTAATGTGTAACACTTTGTCAATCTAACATAAAAGTAATTTACGCTACTTTTCCCAAAAAATGCCATATCTTTGTACCATTGCAGTGCAGCATCTTTGACACTCATGTACTTTGTATACTGTGTATTTGTTTTCTTATGTCGTAAACCAAAACATACTGTGCACATTGAAAATTCGTTTGTGACCGAACGAAAGTGGTTTACAATGCAGTGCAACGTTTATGACTGTGAAAATGCAGACATCCATGAGAATGTATTTCATTCCAAGAAGACAGCAAAAACAAATGCGGCAGATGGACATTTCACCTAAGTTGTATTCCGACACAAATATGTGGCGCATCCATTTTGTTACACATTTATAACTGTGAATTAATGTTTACCCTAGGCCCACTCAGAGGAAACCAATGTATAATTTGTTTTCATGAAAGCATGAAAAATCATATGAAGATTAATTGTGAAAAATTCGAAATCCGTAACGGTACTTTCTAAATAAAATAACCTGAAACCAATTTGTGGTTGGGTGCTGTACACCATCAACAATTCATTTCATATAACAGCCACTGCGTCAACCAGGTCTTTATTTTTTTTTAAATTGCACATTACATTGCTGCTGAACAGAAGACAGCCGGGAAACGCCTAGCAGGAAGCTGCGTCAATAGCACATTAAACCTCTTAAATCGTTACTTGGTTATGGATCAGAAGCAGAAAAGCGATCTTCTTCCTCGTCTTCTCCACTTCTCGTTGTGCTGCTGAGTCGGCATGTTACGTGGGTTGTGGCGATGTTTATGGCAGTGGGTGGCCGGATGCCTACCGTGACACCACCCTCCCTGGGACGAAATTCGTATATCCTATCTGTCTGCAACCATAGTAAATCTCATATTCAAATATGCGGACGTTTTCCTAATGTTTGCTTACCGTGTATCTGAGGCGGGACGTGGGTACCAGACCAGTATTTACCTAGCGAGACGTGGGAATGCCTAAAAATCGCATCCAGGCTGGCAGATTCGATCCAGAGCAGGTTCGCCTGCCTGTAATCCGGAAGCGGCGCTCTAACGTGCTCGGCTATCCAGTGGGTTAAACGCAGGTAAGATATGGAGAAAGATTTGTCGTTATTTTCAGGTATAACCAAGATGCTGGACTTATCAAATATTGTGCTGTAGTTACAGAATGATGAGAAGCATTTGATATAGGGTCTACAAGGAGAGGAAGCACCTGACTAAGCAACCGATGAGCAAACAGCAGCATGCAAGGGTCACCTGTAATGCATTGTTCAGCAGAAAAAGTAGCTCCTAAGTGCATTAAACAATCTCTTCACAAAAATTGAAGGATAAAAATGTGATAAGTTATTTCCACCATAAATTCCCACTGCCGTCTGAAGAAGGGTCTAAGACTTAAAGTAGTTACAGCGAAAGAACATCTACGTCTACATGATTATTCTGCAATTCACAATTAAGTGCGTGACAGAGGGTTCATCAAACCATCTTCAAGCTAGTCCTCTACGTTTAGACTCTCTGACAGTGCGCAGAAAAAACGAGCTCTTAAATCTTTCATATTATTTTAAAAAAAGTGTGACTGCTTGCCGTTTTCTAGCTTCCTTTAGTTTCTTTTTTGTATTTGGTGAAAATATACCGACTAAGAAACAAAAGTGAAGCACCCACAAGATATGGTTGGCTGTCAATGTAACTTCGTTCACGTACTCGCTACCGGTAGATATGTAAATGATTAGATAATTTTTTTATTTACCTTGATCGCGAAGTTTTTTGAATAAGATCAGCAGCTTCGGCTATGCAGTAGCCATCTTTACAATCTACAACAGAAGTAAAAGAAGAAAACATTACTGTCTCATACTTTCAGACCACCATATACCTGTCACTCTAATGCACTGCAACAAGTCTTAGACATCTAAAAATAACACGAGTTAAAGTTGTTAAGCATTCTTCAACCAATAGAAATAAGTTGCAAAGTAATTAAAAGAAGGTTCATTTATAAATACAGGTCTTCTATTGTCACAAGGGAGTTAGGCCTACTCGTCATCACCGATTTCGTCCAAATTGATCGTGTATGCGGGTTTGGACAGAAATGAAAGGGACAGAAATGGCAGCTCCAGATGGCCAATAACATTTTTGGCGGGGGGCGAGATATGGGTCATTTATGTTTGGCGCAACAGGAAGTCTGGGGAACGGTTATCCGAAATAAAGGTCAGTGTAAGTATTTATAAACGTATTCATAAAATAGGTGACAATGAAAGGCAAAGGAAAATTTGGAATTGTAAATAAACTTGCGAAGAAAGGATTGTAGATTCAGCATCCTTGAGGGCTCGGCAAATAACTTTCCAAGAAGGAATCGTGATTAAAGTGTGCAGGAATTCATATTCTGTTAGTTTGATTTTGGCTTTCGAGCAGCCCTCGTAGCTAAGGCAATCCTGCGTTATATATTTTTATGTTCAGGTAAATAACATGATCAAAAACCTTCGAAACTACTCTTATCTCATCGAGAGAGAAAAAGTAATTATATCCCGAGAAGACTACATCATAATACACGGTGGTTATGATTAAACTTTCGCTGCTTGAGAGGCTCCCCATGAAACAAAGGAGTGATCGTAGGGCAATGAAACTTAGTGGAAACATTTCTAAGAACACGAGGAAGAGAAATAATGAATAAATCGTTGAAAAAGGCACATTTTAATTTCCCCATGAGAGGGTAACATTTGTGAAGTGCGTACCACGTCTCTGTTTCAGGCTACGAACGTTGCTCAATGTGACGACCGTCTGCTTCCAAAACAGCCTGGAACCGCACTGGAGATACTGTTTCATAAGTGTTCGCATCACTTTCCGAACGGTGGACCATGTAACGTGAAACTGTCGTTAAACAGCTCGTGCGTTGCTTGAAGATCACACATTGCGTCCAGCATTCTCAGCCATGGCAACAGTAAATTCTTCAATAATTTATAGCACAATTGGCCGTCTGGCTCTTCCAGGAACAGTTCCCAAATTACTAGTTAATTCGATGTATTTGTGGTGATTCCCTTATCAATCACGCTTGTATTATACTCGCCCTTGTATTATACTCAGAAGTAAACCTGAAGTCTGCTAGTTGTAGAGGAAGCAGGGGTGTAATCGGGTAGTTAACGAGAAAAAAAAATGACTCTGAGCACTATGGGACTTAACTGCTGAGGTCATCAGTCCCCTAGAACTTAGAACTACTTAAACCTAACTAACCTAAGGACATCACACACATCCATACCCGAGGCAGGATTCGAACTTGCGACCGTAGCGGTCGCGCGGTTCCAGACTGTAGCGCCTAGAACCGCTCGGCCACGCCGGCCGGCAGTTAACGAGAAAGCTAGATGATACTGACAGTATTCATTGCTGGGACTTCAAATTTATCTCAGTGAAAGATAAACCAGGCATGGCGACATACGTGATCTATGAGCACTTGTTTTTGAACATTTAAATTATATTTGATGTAACTCAGCACTGTGCTATATACGTTCCTACACTCTACCTTCGGGCAAAAGCAGTTACTCTGTGAGAGACAAACGGGCAATTTTCTATTTCCCGTATGAGGCATGGGACACACCGATACTCATGCAAATCATCTTCAGTCCAATCCTGATGGGCCCACTTCTCGCACTTTATCCTATCGCCCCATTTTCTTGTTGACGAGTAGGTCTCTTTGCAAAGAAGACAAGGCGTTTCATTCTCATCTTTAGATGATCAGTTTCTCTGAAACTTTTTAATGCTCTTCTGACTCTTTTTTACTAACTATGCCCGGAGTTCTTCAACTATTTTCCTTTAAAATTTGAGTTCGCTTGAGTTCACTTTAGTAGGGCATTGCTTGATCACAGTGCATTTTTCTCGTCACCTGATTTATGATAGTCTACCGTAATGAGGAACTGGTTTTACATTCTCCGGTGATATAGCGAATGAGGACTGTGGTTGGTTCAAATGGCTCTGAGCACTATGGGACTTAACTCCTGAGGTCATCAGTACCCTAGAACTTAGAACTACTTAAACCTAACTAACCTAAGGACATCACGCACATCCATTCCCGAGGCAGGATTCGAACCTGCGACCGTAGCGGTCGCGCGGTTCCAGACTGCAGCGCCTAGAACCGTTCGGCCACTCCGGCCGGCAATGAGGACTGTGTCTGCACATCAGTTGACGGACCAGGATGTGAAGAAGAAGCATTAACTGACTCTGCTGTGTTCTGGGAATCTGGCATCATTTTTGTGTTGTATCTGATGGAAAAAATTCCTCTTCGTCAAATGCATTTGCAGTAAGCTGGAAAAGACGTGTCTTTTTAAACCCAGATACGTCATTTTGCATTGTTGCTGTTCTAGTCTATGCAAGTCCGAACAACTGAATAATTTCGTACTGGTTTGCCATTCTTCCCGGATGGCTGTTAAGCCATGTCTTCATTTCCTGACCGTTTAAAGCGCTTAATGGTCCCATCTCAAATGAAAATATACCCCTTCAATATGGGGTAATCAATTAAATTACTAGCGACAAAAATAACCTAAAAATCGGTGCAAAATAATTGTAAATTCTATGAATAATTATTAAATTTTAGTTATTAAAACGTGTACACACAAGTATTTCTTACGTCATACATACACTACGTGCTCCCTGCCGCCGTTGGATAAGCAGCTGCAGCAGCAAGTCGTATACTCCTAGCTCACTCATTTGTTACATAGTTTAATTCTTAATTTCTTTGCGTGTTTTTGGTTCTTGCATTGTTTAATTCATAAATTTCGGGCGTATTATAGTATTTGAGAGTTGTAGCATCGCGTTTTAGTACCTGAATAGTGTAAAATCGCGTAATCTCCTTCCGCCGCCGAGCAGTGTGTCAGCAGTGCGCAAGTAGCAGCATTACTGCATTTACTAGGCAATCTTGTATTTTAATAAACGTTTAAATTTTGTCGATTTGTTTGCGCTCTCTGTAGATTAGTTCAGAAGTTCTTTGCACAACAGTTTTTAGCATGGATAGGGACTGCAACTGCTGTGTTCGGATGCAGGCTGAGTTGGCATCCCTTCGCTCCCAGCTTCTGGCAGTGTTGGCTTCGGTCACACAGCTTGAGGCTGTTGCCAATGGGCATCACTGTGGGGATCCGGATGGGGGTTTGTAGGGGACGGCCAGCTCGTCCCAAGCATCCCCCGATCGGACTACGACTGTGGTTGCCCGGGATACTGCCCGCATTGAGGCTGATCCCTCACCTGTGGTAGAGTGGGAGGTCGTCTCAAGGTGTGGCAGGGGACGAAAGACATTCCGGAGGGCTGAACGGAAGGCCTCTCCCGTTTGTCTGACGAACCGGTTTCAGGCTCTGTCTCAGGCTGATACTGATCTTCGGCCTGACATGGCTGCTTGTCCTGTTCCAGAGGTTGCCCCTCAGTCTGCAAGATCCGGGCGGTCGCAGAGGGTGGGCTTACTGGTAGTTGGGAGCTCCAACGTCAAGCGCGTAATGGGGCCCCTTAGGGAAATGGCAGCAAGAGAGGGGAAGAAAACCAATGTGCACTCCGTGTGCATACCGGGGGGAGTCATTCCAGATGTGGAAAGGGTCCTTCCGGATGCCATGAAGGGTACAGGGTGCACCCATCTGCAGGTGGTCGCTCATGTCGGCACCAATGATGTGTGTCGCTATGGATCGGAGGAAATCCTCTCTGGCTTCCGGCGGCTATCTGATTTGGTGAAGATTGCCAGTCTCGCTCGCGGGATGAAAGCAGAGCTCACCATCTGCAGCATCGTCGACAGGACTGACTGCGGACCTTTGGTACAGAGCCGAGTGGAGGGTCTGAATCAGAGGCTGAGACGGTTCTGCGACCATGTGGGCTGCAGATTCCTCGACTTGCGCCATAGGGTGGTGGGGTTTCGGGTTCCGCTGGATAGGTCAGGAGTCCACTACACGCAGCAAGCGGCTACACGGGTAGCAGGGGTTATGTGGCGTGGACTGGGCGGTTTTTTAGGTTAGATGACCTTGGGCAAGTACAGAAAGGGCAACAGCCTCAACGGGTGCGGGGCAAAGTCAGGACATGCGGGGACCAAGCAGCAATCGGTATTGTAATTGTCAACTGTCGAAGCTGCGTTGGTAAAGTACCGGAACTTCAAGCGCTGATAGAAAGCACCGAAGCTGAAATCGTTATAGGTACAGAAAGCTGGCTGAAGCCAGAGATAAATTCTGCCGAAATTTTTACAAAGGTACAGACGGTGTTTAGAAAGGATAGATTGCATGCAACTGGTGGTGGGGTGTTCGTCGCTGTTAGTAGTAGTTTATCCTGTAGTGAAGTAGAAGTGGATAGTTCCTGTGAATTATTATGGGTGGAGGTTACACTCAACAACCGAGCTAGGTTCATAATTGGCTCCTTTTACCGACCTCCCGACTCAGCAGCATTAGTGGCAGAACAACTGAGAGAAAATTTGGAATACATTTCACATTAATTTTCTCAGCATGTTATAGTCTTAGGTAGAGATTTAAATTTACCAGATATAGACTGGGACACTCAGATGTTTAGGACGGGTGGTAGGGACAGAGCATCGAGTAACATTATACTGAGTGCACTATCCGAAAATTACCTCGAGCAATTAAACAGAGAACCGACTCGTGGAGATAACATCTTGGACCTACTGATAACAAACAGACCCGAACTTTTCGACTCTGTATGTGCAGAACAGGGAATCAGTGATCATAAGGCCATTGCAGCATCCCTGAATATGGAAGTTAATAGAAATACAAAAAAGGGAGGAAGGTGTATCTGTTTAGCAAGAGTAATAGAAGGCAGATTTCAGACTACCTAACAGATCAAAACGAAAATTTCTGTTCCGACACTGACAATGTTGAGTGTTTATGGAAAAAGTTCAAGGCAATCGTAAAATGCGTTTTAGACAGGTACGTGCCGAGTAAAACTATGAGGGACGGGAAAAACCCACCGTGGTACAACAACAAAGTTAGGAAACTACTGCGAAAGCAAAGAGAGCTTCACTCCAAGTTTAAACGCAGCCAAAACCTCTCAGACAAACAGAAGCTAAACGATGTCAAAGTTAGCGTAAGGAGGGCTATGCGTGAAGCGTTCAGTGAATTCGAAAGTAAAATTCTATGTACCGACTTGACAGAAAATCCTAGGAAGTTCTGGTCTTACGTTAAATCAGTAAGTGGCTCGAAACAGCATATCCAGACACTCCGGGATGATGATGGCATTGAAACAGAGGATGACACGCGTAAAGCTGAAATACTAAACACCTTTTTCCAAAGCTGTTTCACAGAGGAAGACCGCACTGCAGTTCCTTCTCTAAATCCTCGCACAAACGAAAAAATGGCTGACATCGAAATAAGTGTCCAATGAATAGAAAAGCAACTGGAATCACTCAACAGAGGAAAGTCCACTGGACCTGACGGGATACCAATTCGACTCTACACAGAGTACGCGAAAGAACTTGCCCCTCTTCTAACAGCCGTGTACAGCAAGTCTCTAGAGGAACGGAGGGTTCCAAATGATTGGAAAAGAGCACAGGTAGTCCCAGTCTTCAAGAAGGGTCGTCGAGCAGATGCGCAAAACTATAGACCTATATCTCTGACGTCGATCTGTTGTAGAATTTTAGAACATGTTTTTTGCTCGAGTATCATGTCGTTTTTGGAAACCCAGAATCTACTCTGTAGGAATCAACATGGATTCCGTAAACAGCGATCGTGTGAGACCCAACTCGCTTTATTTGTTCACGAGACCCAGAAAATATTAGATACCGGCTCCCAGGTAGATGCTATTTTTCTTGACTTCCGGAAGGCGTTCGATACAGTTCCGCACTGTCGCCTGATAAACAAAGTAAGAGCCTACGGAATATCAGACCAGCTGTGTGGCTGGATTGAAGAGTTTTTAGCAAACAGAACACAGCATGTTGTTATCAATGGAGAGACGTCTACAGACGTTAAAGTAACCTCTGGCGTGCCACAGGGGAGTGTTATGGGACCATTGCTTTTCACAATATATATAAATGACCTAGTAGATAGTGTCCGAAGTTCCATGCGGCTTTTCGCGGATGATGCTGTAGTATACAGAGAAGTTGCAGCGTTAGAAAATTGTAGCGAAATGCAGGAAGATCTGCAGCGGATAGGCACTTGGTGCAGGGAGTGGCAACTGTCCCTTAACATAGACAAATGTAATGTGTTGCGAATACATAGAAAGAAGGATCCTTTATTGTATGATTATATGATAGCGGAACAAACACTGGTAGCAGTTACTTCTGTAAAATATCTGGGAGTATGCGTGTGGAACGATTTGAAGTGGAATGATCATATAAAATTAATTGTTGGTAGGGGGGTACCAGGTTGAGATTCATTGGGAGAGTGCTTAGAAAATGTAGTCCATCAACAAAGGAGGTGGCTTACAAAACACTCGTTCGACCTATACTTGAGTATTGCTCATCAGTGTGGGATCCATACCAGATCGGGTTGACGGAGGAGATAGAGAAGATCCAAAGAAGAGCGGCGCGTTTCGTCACAGGGTTATTTGGTAACCGTGATAGCGTTACGGAGATGTTTAATACACTCAAGTGGCAGACTCTGCAAGAGAGGCGCTCTGCATCGCGGTGTAGCTTGCTCGCCAGGTTTCGAGAGGGTGCGTTTCTGCATGAGGTATCGAATATATTGCTTCCCCCTACTTATACCTCCCGAGGAGATCACGAATGTAAAATTAGAGAGATTAGAGCGCGCACGGAGGCTTTCACAGTCGTTCTTCCCGCGAACCATACGCGACTGGAACAGGAAAGGGAGGTAATGACAGTGCCACGTAAAGTGCCCTCCGCCACACACCGTTGGGTGGCTTGCGGAGTATAAATGTAGATGTAGATGTAGGTACTGTATGCAACGAATCTATCTGGTAATATCAGGCAGTTCCGGTTCTTCCTATTGCTCCTACCCATTTTCACCCAAACTATACCTTATCTGTAATATTTCTTCTGCATAAAAAAGAAAGAGAAGATCGTGTAACATGGCATATGTTCATAAAGTTTGTTAAAACAATTATTCATTGCATTAGAAGTTTCAACTTGTAATACGACTGTGTTAGTTCCTTACTGAACACAAAATATCACAAAGATACGCAGCCAATTATTTCGCTTAGCAGCAACACTACCGAGCCTCATGGTTGTATTGAAGTTGCCGGTTGTCTAACGGACAAAAAACTATGTTGCCAGCTCGTAAAGAGAAATACGACGGTTCCCGGTTTCACCCCCCATGGCTGATTATAACCCAATTCCCCTAATTACCGCCTCAGTGGGAACCCTCACAAACCAAGGACTAAACTAAAAAAATGTAAAGTGCATAAGCGATTTTTGTTAATCGTCAATAGGCCCTGACTTCCATTTTAGTCTAAACAAAAGAAGTCGAGCGTAAAACCTTCCTTCCGCCGGCCGAAGTGGCCGTGCGGTTAAAGGCGCTGCAGCCTGGAACCACGAGACCGCTACGTTCGCAGGTTCGAATCCTGCCTCGGGCATGGATGTTTGTGATGTCATTAGGTTAGTTAGGTTTAACTAGTTCTAAGTTCTAGGGGACTAATGACCTCAACAGTTGAGTCCCATAGTGCTCAGAACCATTTTTCGTAAAACCTTCCTATTCTAAGAAAACGTGAAGAAAAAGGAATAATCCGCCTGCTCATAATAAATCAACTATACTTCGCTAACTAATCATTAATTCAGTCATCAAACTCCTCACGTAACGCACCACACTGCTCATCCATTCTAATTAATGCTGTCTGAACTCTGACTCACGCGCAACTGCAGTTAAAAATAACACACTTATTGTTTATCATAACTAACACAAGTTTGCGCCAACCATTTCTTCATTAACTATGAAGTTCATTACAATAAAAGTTCACATGACAAGTTTTTTAGTCGCCGTAAGAACATTACGGCAATAATGACGCAAAAGTTCAGATATTGAATGTTTATGTTTCATATTCAGTTTCACCGAACCCCGACCCTAATCTTTCTCTTTGGCGTTTTTAGCATACTGGACCGGCCGTCGGTTATACTCAAGTCAGTGGCCAGGTATTCAAATACCTGGTAGTGGCTGACGGCTATGCCCACTTGTATGCCAAAACTCCGTAACGTATTTTTCACACCTTAAAACTTGGGAATTCCCCCTCTTGCACCATTTCTGTATGATCGGCTGCCCAACCATATACGTCATTCAACCGACCCCGTCATTAGAACGTCACGCGGAATGCAATAACATTACAGCAATAGGCTGACCATTGCACCTTTTTTTTTTTACTATCAGCAAACTGCGGTTCTTTCAGTTTATCCAGGTCCCATCTCTTATTTCCTTCCTTTCTGCAATTTTTTCAGTTCCAGTCTAAAGTTCATAAGCAATTAATGATGGTCAGCGTCCTCATCTGCCTCTGGAAATATTTTGCAGTTTAAAATCTCGTATCTAAATCTCTGTCCCACCATTAATTTAATCTATCTGGAACCTTCCAATGTCTTCGGTCTCTTTATTGCAAACGACTTAATTTCCCGATTCGTAAATCAAGTGCTAAGAAATGTTAAATGAAACAATACGTTCACTGTTACCAGTCACCGTTTTATTTATTTCCACGACGCGTTTCGAAGGTTTAAACCTCCATCATCGGGTGGATTTACATTAGTAAGTATTACATTTGTGTGTGTGTTGTGTTACGATTTTTGGAGGAACTTGTGGCACTGCCTTCAGTGATCACAGGTTCCTTTTGCTGTCGTAACACATCACATGTATACTGCCACATTTGATATTTGTTTACAAATGTGGCAGTATACATGTGATGTGTTACGACAGCAAAAGGAACCTGTGATCACTGAAGGCAGTGCCACAAGTTCCTCCAAAAATCGTAACACAACACACACACAAATGTAATACTTACTAATGTAAATCCACCCGATGATGGAGGTTTAAACCTTCGAAACGCGTCGTGGAAATAAATAAAACGGTGACTGGTAACAGTGAACGTATTGTTTCATTTAATGTCAGTAACAGTCACGGTAAAGCCTAACCTAAAAATGTTCGCATTTAAAGTAAATGCTAAGAAATGATTAAATTACGTACTGTACGAAGTTCTACCAGGCGGCTTCCCCTTTCATTTATCATAATCCATCTTCTTCTATTGTTTTTCCTCCTCCGTCCTTTCCTACTACCGAATGCCTGTCTCCCATCACAAATGATTCTCATTTCTCCTAACGATCTGGACAATTTTTTACTCTCATCGTACTTTTCTTAAATTTTTCCCTCACTGTAAAGTTAGAAGGGATGTTGGCTATATTTGAAGTATTGTGGTGGTTCTGTGCCCCGTCTCCTTCATCCCTCTTCCTTCCTTAAAGTTTGGAAAAGGCTTTCTCTGTATACCTGTCGAACTTGGACATTAGAAACTGAGAGGGAGGGGAGACTAAATTAGCCGCTAAACCTGGTTATGAAAATGCAATGGAATAATAACGAATGAGAAGGTTTTCCAACGAGACAGGGTGAGGGGAAGACTCTGTGAAGCTACCGTAAAGAGACGAACGTGGTAACATGTACACGCACCAAAAGATCAGAGACGTTCAGTCGGGAACCGCGTGACCGCTACGGTCGCAGGTTCGAATCCTGCCTCGGGCATGGATGTGTGTGATGTCCTTAGGTTAGTTAGGTTTAAGTAGTTCTAAGTTCTAGGGGACTGATGACCTCAGATGTTAAGTCCCATAGTGCTCAGAGCCATAGATCAGAGACGGCTAATAACAACGAGATTATGTGACTTGGGATAGAGACAAGGAAAGACCACGATGACGCTAATCAATGCAGTTCATAAAACATACAGGATGTGACAGCCATATATCGATGAAGATTAAATTAAGTGTAGAGAAAACCGAACAGTTGTCGTCTTGGACACGAACAATGATCAGTTGCTACTATAAGCAAACATCGGAAAACCGACCACAGATGTGGACAACAGAGGCAGAGGAGGTAATTCGCAGAACATTTGTGATTCTAGCTGGACAGGAAGAGTTGTGAAAACTTTAATAAGTACAGCTTTGAGAAGGTCAGTCTGTGTCAGAGTTTACGATATGACGAATGCGCAGGCCACGTCTAAAGCGCGTGAAACAGCTCCCGTCGCACCTTGTTACAACTGTCTTCAGCGTCCACAGACGCCAGGGTCTGGCAAGCTGTGAACAAGAGCAACACACGAATGTTGTCTTAAAGATCGTACGAGCAGTGGTTACTGTGCTACAGAAGAAACTACAAAATTAAAAGAAATTTTGAAGACAGCAACTGACAGACGAGTGGCCAAAAGCGAAATACTTCTTAGTTCGAATACCGACTGTAGCATTTATTTGAATTCCAATGCATGTAACCTTCGACCTAAGAAATTGACGACATTTATTCAGATGGTTGTGAAATTCAGCAATGACAAAACCGTTCCACTTGGTATGCAAGATATATGGAAACACCGGAAATATTGTCAGTCTTCAAGAAGAATGAAGTCTTTTCTGTTTCAAAGAAGGCAGGTGCAGGGAGATGTAAATATCTTCGAACTATCAGTCTAATAAATAATAGTTGCAACATATTTACTGAGGAATGGAACATTTCGTAAAATTGACGTCAGGGGAGGACTGCTCTACATTTGAGCTTTCGGCCAAAAGGCCTTCTTCTGAAGTAGAAAACACACACATGCGTTCACACAAGCACAGTTCACACACACACACACACACACATGACCGCTGTCTCTGACCATTCAGACCAGACAGTCAAGCAGTGCTGCTCGAAGGAGATGCTAGGGGTGATTCTAACAAGTTGCATCCCCAAACTAAAACATTAATTTAGATTTATGTAGTGTAGAATCTATCTCTGCTAATTCCTCCAGTGTTTTCCTTAACTTTGGGGTGGAAGCTTTGCATGGGACTATGCGCTCCAGACACAGTGGAAAGTCGCTGTGCACATCGTGGAAATGGGTGGACTATGTCAATTCTCCCTCCGAGATACATCTCTCACAAGAATCAGCATTCACATCTTGAATATCTCTATTGCATGGCGCGCCAGTGGAGATTGTTTACATCAAAGCTGGGCGTGATGTAATACGAGGGAAGATCCTGAGAGTATGTGCCCGGTCGTACACTCCAGAATTACTCAAAAATGTTTGCTAGCAGATGTACGTTAGTGTTCATGTACAATTTATCATATTCCAGTAAATCAGAGATGCCGAACTCCTGCCAAACATTTACCATGTGCTCACATTCGCATCTGTTACGGCAGTGCCTGTTAGTTACTGGAGAATGAAGGTATGTTGGGCAACGTGATTTCATGGAATCTCTCCATCGAATCCAGGTGTTTGTGTAGAAAGACACGCTTCTTTCTCACAAGCTGAAACATAACATCGTCGTGATATGCTAGTGGTGTGCATATCCCCCTAATGTGTTGCCTCAGCAAGTTTCTCAAGAGCAGAGCACTATTTTTTGGTGTGATTCAGTTGCAAAATGAAATATATTTCTCAACAGTATCAGAAATGACAGAGATTCTTACCATCTTTCAAGTCAAAATAACAAAGCGCACAACAAGGAAGTGAGCATACAATGGAGGGACATCAGTCCCGCTGGCGGGTGTTCTTAAGCTTTAAGTACCTTTCATTCTGCGTAGGCACTATCACACGTAACAGTTCCTGGCACTCATTTCAGAGGAAAGTAGGTGGCACATACATTTGATCCACAAAGTGTTGCTTCTCACTCACAGAGAATAGCAACAGATCAACTTGTTTGTGGCACTAACGGGACAATTTTGAAAAGTAGAGGAGTCCAACTAATTTATGCTTTCTTCTCTCTTTACAGTGTGTTCCTTTTTGTCTTCTGGTTCAATGTCATCTACATACAGACTATATAAGTGAGCAGACTGGGGATGAGATGCCTTTCAAGGTAAAATACCCACAGACATTTGATGTATTGTGTATGCTTCGAAACACCCCATCTCACAATAATTTCTGTTGCGGGCCATAAGTGACCATACAAAACAATATCCATCCCCCCTCAACAGTATTCTCGATATAAATACATGCTTTTCTTGGCGGCAATATTTTTAGAAGGGGGGATAAACTCGCCCCCCCCCCCATTAAGTGGATGAAAAATTTGTGATTGTACATCGAGGTGGAGCATACAAGTGAACTTTTAGAAAAAGTTCTGAACCAGTCTACGATTTACTTTTAAATCATCGTTCACTTATTTATGCGCAGTATTGTTCAGACATTGTGTGAAGAGCACGCGAAATGTTACTCTGTCTTTTTGAATACACACTTAATACTAAAATCGTTGTCTTGGGACATCATTTCACAAGAATAGTTACTCTCTTCATCCCCAAGGTTTACGAAAGGTTTATCATTACGCGTTGACACATTGCACCATATGGTATGCAAACAGTTCGAATATCGTTTGGAAATTTTATTTAAAAATAGAAATGTAACTTAGCCGCTGCCTACTTGCTGTTTGCTGTTGTGCTTTCGAGAAATCTGCAACATTGTTGTCAAGACGCGTAAGTGGAAATTTTGATTAGGGCCAGATAATTATTTTACTTCAGTTGCTTATTTAATACATTCAGACCTGTTACAGTTCAGTTCAAATTAGGTACTGTTTAGTCAAAGATTAGCATACGAGTTTAAGTTGAATAACAGTTTGTGGGTACATAATGTTGGCAATAGATAGAGTTTTTATACAGAAACATATAGTGGGAAGGTTACATATGTCACCGATTTCTGCCTGGCTAAAGACCACCAGGTGAAAATTAATCGGGAAAATAAGAGTTATAGGAACAATATGAATGTAAAAGTCGAGCATACTGAAAGAAAGCGACGACGAAAAGAACGAATTTGACCATTTACATTACGATTCAAAATCGCGTCCGGCCATCATGATTTAGGTTTTCCGTGATTTCATAAATCATTTCAGACAAATGCTGGAATTGCTCCTTTGAAAGGGTGACTATACAAATTTAAGGCGTTTAGGTGATTTTCCACGACAACAGAACCATACATCAAGAGAAAACTCTGGTTCACACAAAAATGGTAACTTCGATTAGAAACACATTTTGATAGTACGTAATTTTCAAAGTTTTCAGGAATTACAGAAACGAAATTCACCGCCAAGCTTAGATTGATCAGTTCCTATATTCTTTACCTCAAAACTGGCCACTTGAACACGAATTAGAATTTCCTTGTGGTTATTTGGAAAATGAACCTGCAGAATGAATGCTCTTAGTATTGAGAGAGTGCCAAAGCGTAAATGAGATCTACTGGGCTTTTTATCAGCCTACTGGTCGCGGGCTACACAAGATCGAGTAAAACAGAGCATTATAATGTTACAAAATTCGAACAGTCTGACTTCTCTATCCCAGAAAAATACTTTGAAGACATGGCATGCAGAAATCTATATTTATCAAACCCATACAGTCCGTCGGAGCTAGTTCGCATTTGTTTAACGAAGTGACCTACTCATTTGAGACAAACAATTTTGGCCGGCAGATGTAAAGGTGATTTGGAAGCATTTCAAACATTACTTCAGGAATTGGAATTCGACAATGACAACAGTTTAAGGAAAAAACTCAATAACAAACAGGTCATGAACAATAGCAAGCAATATGCTTTTGTATCGCGTGGAAACTAAAACTATGGGAACTCGAATAAAAAAACACAACCACAGAAACAATTGTCAACGGGGTAACAGACATCGTTCATATGACGTACAATTCTCGCAGTTGAATAATGATTATTGTGATAAAAGTAATTTCTGGAGCTGTGACTATGAAATTAATAAATGACGTCACAGTATTTACCGTAATGAGTACAACAGTAATCATAACTATCAGAATAATCAAAATAATCACAGACAATACTCTGACTCAGATGCCAATCATGCAAATTCTCATGAGCACAATTCAGATATATCAAATCCGCTAAATACATGGCAAAATAACAATTATACAAATAGCAACCAATACAGTTACAACAAACAAGGTCATAATTCACAATTGCAAATTTCTGGAAGGGCATGATCAGCGCGACCTGCAGTCTGGAACCGCGATACCGCTACGGTCGCAGGTTCGAATCCTGCCTTGGGCATGGATGTGTGTGATGTCCTTAGGTTAGTTAGGTTTAACTAGTTCTAAGTTCTAGGGGACTAATGACCTCAGCAGTTGAGTCCCATAGTGCTCAGAGCCATTTGAACCATTTTGAACCATCAGCGCGACAGTTAGAAATAATTGAAGTCAGATCACCAGATCAACGACGACGAAGCAATACAGGACAAACTGAAACTATTCGGACCCACAAGAGCAAGGGACTTCAATATATTTCGCATATCAAACGATACACAAAACAACTCGGTGTACTAAAGTTGTACCCAGATGATAGAACTACATGTCACCTGTTCGAAAATATTTCTTTCATGACAGCGCACAGCAACAGTTAGCGATAAATAGTGCTATTGCACCGCATGCCAGAACGACAAGAATCGGGCGACTTTCGTCGCACAACAATCATTTATCACGCTGAACAAATTGCTACGAACTTACAATTTCATCTAGTATCAGAATAAGAACAAATAGTTTCTAATAAAATGAACATTGACATCATTTTTAAACCCATTCTGAGACGATACACAGTGATGAAAATACCAAGACATGTAACATTTTCTACCACTTTTTATAAGATATGCAGGCTGTTAGTATGGTAGCTGTGTTGCCTGGGAAGAAGAGGAATAAATTTCTGATAAGAAGTCTTTCAGGATCTGTTGTGAGGCAGTGAAGTTGTGTTTGCTGAAGTGAAATATTTACAATTACAGCTATGTTGTTTATGTGCAAATAAATGAACGAAAACAGAGCATGAAATTGTTAATTGTAGACAGAGAATATGATTAATGTTGTAATAGGCTAATAACATTTATGTTGGTTAGGTACAAGATGATAATTATGAGGTTTATGATGCATACTGTAAAAGAATGAAGCAATGACTATGATGAGTAATGTAGAGAAAGAGTAAATGGGTGATGGTTAGGGCATAGGGACCCTGTTTCTTGTTATAGTCAATTTTTATACCCTGTGGATGCATTTCGTGTTTATAGGTGTAAAAGGTAACTTTTTGAAAAGATGTAGCTAGACGGCAGTAGTGAAAGAGGATAACGTGATTTGACACAACACAGTTACTTTTTTGATGTGGAGTTTATGACTTTATGATGCAAAT
Source organism: Schistocerca nitens (assembly GCF_023898315.1). NCBI lineage: Eukaryota > Metazoa > Arthropoda > Insecta > Orthoptera > Acrididae > Schistocerca > Schistocerca nitens. Next base: position 1,027,710,404 of record NC_064614.1, read on the forward strand.
TATTCAACCTTGTTACTAAAAACATACATTGACATTTTTTCATTGGAACAACGCAGCAGCTATGAAAATTTTGCAGTTATTCGAGAAGTATACCTTTTTTGTTTCTATCTGTGCACGAAAAATGTTTTGCTACAATTTGGCCAGCACTGATTGCTACTCTGTGTTGTGACACAATCGTTTAGCATATGGTACCTCATTGAACTTTTCGTGACTTGTCTTTGTGGTAGTGTCTATTTCTTGTTTATATTGATGGATGACATTTTTTCTGACTTGTATGTAGATACATGAGGCAAAATTTCACTTCTACTGGATTCTGTAAAACTAACCTGCCTTTTCTTCAACTAAGAGATAAAATTTGCATGAATATGAAACGATGTCATTGCAATATTCACCATCAGTATAGGTGTTTGGGAAATTTTGGAAGTAAAGATGCCATGTATTGACAAAAAAGCAGTAAGAGAAATGACATGCAGGGAGTATGTGGGGTAGTAATGATTTTTTTTTGCTTTTCAGATTTATTCTTTTTGCTAAGGCACAGGGTAGGATTCTCTAGTAGATATTTTTCTACTAAAATGTGTGAAGTTGCATACTAACTGTCTTCTTGTATTTGCATATGATGTAACATAATATCATGCATTGCTTTAGCTTAAGGAATTTTCAGGTTGAATTTGCCTCTTATACATGTGTTATCTACTGAGTTTCTTTGTAATGAGCATTCTCTGTGAAATTGTTACCGTACGGTGCAGCGCCATTACTATCATAATCATGTTAAGTGCAGAACTGTAATAAGCTCTTGTAAGTCATGAAAGATATGTAAGGAGTCATGAAAGATTTGGAAAGAGGAAGCAAAGAGAAAAAAGGTAAGATAGGAAGTTGTACAACATGTAAATAAGCAAAGAAATGGTTACAGAGATGAATCTGAGATAAAATGATTAGATAGGAGAAACACCAGATGAAATGTAATTAAGAAAGGCAAATATGGGAAATGGTTCAGTAGGGCAGAAATTACAAATGATTAGGGAGGACAATGGAGCCAAATAATATCAACTTACAATTCATGTTTTTCCTAATTATATATTTCCTAATTATGTATTTGTGTTCTTAAATGTGTGTGTGACCACTATCCTCATGCTTTTATTCCTTGTGTGTGGTCACTGTCCTTATGTGTGTTTTTCTACCTTACTCCCTATATTTTTGTTATTTTACTAATTAACATGCATACATACTTATTTGAAAAGATTTAGAATTTACTGTAGGTCGTTCTGTACACATATAATAATTGTTTCTTATCATGCCTATTACTGCACATTGTTTCACATAATTTACTTGTCTGATACTTCTGTTATTCATTATTGTAAAACCGTAACACAATTTTGTCTTATTTTTTTATGTACATAGAAATCTGTTGTTGTCATTACGCTACATGTACAGTCCATATATACAGCTATGTAAAATCTTATTACGCCTGTATTAATATAGGAAATTGTATATTGTAAATATAATAAATTATAAATGACTGTCCATTCACCACAAATGATTGAGATTCTCCAGGGCAGAAGAAATATTTCTACTGATTGTATACTGAAATATTCTCTGCCAGATGTTGGCATACTTCACCAGTATAAGCTGCAAATGGCTTTTATAAGGAACTCTTCGATACTACAAATCGCTTTGGAGTTATCAATGGATCTACAGTCTGCTTCAAGCAGATATTACTACATATTTTACGATTTGTGCGTGTGTGGGGTTTCAGTTAAGAACTGTGCTTATTCTCATTGAATCTGCTTCCACACAGCTTCCCACAACAGTGACATAGTTGCGACTACCTAGAGAGAGTTTCGTCGCTTGTCAAAACACTGTTCTGCCAACTTCATCGTGCAAATTACTAATGCCATACGCCCTATACTTCAGAAATTTAGGCCTTGCTTGATATAGACACTCTAACCATTTTCTGTGTGCTACAAAAATAGTGTGATCACCAATACTACATACTACGATATAAAATGTCACATACAAACTTTCAAAATATCTCTGTGAAAAACTTTCTCACAGATATCATGAAACGCCATAACATACCTGTGATGGAGTCTGTTGATTGCTATACAGAATTTTGTAAACGCTTTACTTATAGTTTTTTTAACTGCTGTTCTTGTAAAGCTATTTTTCTCTTAATGTTTGTAGTATGTATTTTATGTTCCTATCCATAATGTTTTGTCCTTGTCCCATTCCTATCTGAGGTGATTCTCATACAAAATTGTACTCGGGGAAGGTGGAGGATATGTAAGATGTGCATGTCATTTTGATTTTTGTAAGTTATTAATGTGCACGTCAGAAAAAGAGCAAATTATGTTACTGTTAAACAACCTTTGGGCTTGTTGTGGCCTAGTCTTTGCCTCTGTTCAGTCTGATATATTTTTAACTGAAGAGTGGTAATGTTCAGTTCAGTAATGTTCAGATCAATGTTATGTGCGAAATTTTAGTCTCTTTTTGAATACACACTTCATTCTAAAATCGTTGTCTTGGAACATCTTTTCATAGGGATAGGTACTCTCCTCATCTCCACTGTTTAAAGAAGGTTTATCATTACGCATTACCACAGTGCACCATATGGTATGCAACAGTTCGAATATTGTTTGGAAATTTTATTTACAAATAGAAATCTAGTTTAGCCGCTGCCTGTTTGCTGTTGTGCTTTCGAGAAATGTGTAGCAATGTTGTCAAGACGCGTGATAAGTGGAAATTTTGATTGCAGCCAGGTAAATGTTTTACTTCAGTTGCGCATTTAATATAAAGACAAGTTGTATTCAGACCAATTACAGTTCAGTTCAGATTAGATTCTGTTTAGTCAAAGATTAGCAATCGAGTTTAAGTTGAATAACAGTTTGTGGGTATATAGTTTTGGCAAATACATAGAGTTTTTAGAGAGTGGGAGGTAAATCTAGTGTAAACTGCATACAGGAAGATATAGAGGGGGGCTTACAAAATGACTAATCTAGATATAATGGCGGTCAGTGAAGTGAAGCGGAAAGAAAGTAGAAGTTTATGGTCAGACCAATATAGCGTAATATAAACAGCAACAGAAAATGGTGTAATAGAGAGGCAGAGGCAGAGAGTGAGCTACTGTGAAAAGTTCAGTGATAGGGTTGTCTGCATCAGATTCGACAGCTAACCAATGCCGACCAGATAGTTCAAGTGTACATGCCAACGTCACAAGCAGAAAATGAAAAACAGAGAAAGTATATGAGCATACTGAATCGGTAATTCAATATGTAAAGGGGGATGAATTTCTGATAATCATGGGCTACCGGAACGTGGTTGTACTGGAACGAATAGAAAAAAGGGTTAACAAAAATGTGGGCTTAGTAGTAGGAATCCAGGTATCTTCTTCATTGTCCTAGATATTTCTCTTTTAGGAACTATGAAGGGAGGTTATACCAGAGGTGGTCAAGAATTCGGTTCGTGAGTCACGCCCCAGCATGAATGCCATAGTCCTCAGCCTGGCTGGCCACGCCATGATGTCTGAGTGCAAGGGGGGAGGAGGGGGGAACAGGAGAAAACTGCGGACGCACCGCATTTAAATGGTAATGCAGTCGCACTGCATACGACAAGTTTTCTGTATTATTTTATTATTTTTTGTGCTCTGAAGGCATAATTTTTATCTAGTACAAACTGCCAGCATAGGAACAGATGCAAACAGTTGCTAGGCTGCCACGTAAACCTGATTTATTTAGTTTCATAATCGAAAAAAGTCTCTCACACACACACATGTTGATCGAAGTATCGTAGCACTTTGCAACCCCATTATGGAGATGTTAAAACTCTACCTGGAGAAAGCAATGTAAACGTCTTGGACAGGTTTTTAGTTAAAGGAAATTGTCTTCAAAACGTCAATTACCTTGCAGTTCAATCAGTTACATCTGCACACGTGCATGGGCACTTTGAACTCAAGAAACAAACAGTCTCTAAAATGGCTCGAAAACATATGTAATATTGGCAGTATCCTCAAAACGTTTAGGAAACTATCCTTGTAATTCTTTAAAGGACACAATAAAGTCTTCAAACCTAGCTTTATCTTCAACACCTGTGAGCTCAGGAATTGGTATTTGTCAGACTGTGTCTCTTCTGTACCGTCATTTTCCTTTTAAATGCATCACATCAAATCAAATAGTTTCTTACCTTGCAATGTCTAACTGTGCAGCCAAGTCATCTTAAAATGAGAGATCTCCAATCCATTACATATGTTCTAATTTTCGCTTCCGAATTCCTTGTTGCTTCATAAATTTAACAACAGCGAGTTTTAAATCGAAGAATCATTGCAGGCTTGCCCCTTCACTTAAGTAACTTACTTCGCCGTAATATACAGAGTCTACATACTCAACGTTCACTTCCATCAAAAACTGCTGCAACAGACATTGGAATAATGTGTGCGACTTCACAGATTTCCCTATTCGTACCACCAATTTCTTCACGTGCTCCATGCCAGCAAATTTAGCACACAGTGCTTCTCGATGTACAGAACAATGAATCCTGTCTGTCGAACGTTGTAACTATTTGGTCTTTCATTGTCGATTAAATCTTTAAATTCTTTCTGTGTGGTACTGTGAAACGTCCCCTTAGAAAAATTATATACGACTGTGCTTAAACTGACACACAATACTTTTAGCGCAACGCAATCTGACTTTCAAAAATCCCTACAAAAAAATGGCCCTGACTAACATTAACCTATACGTTTCACAAATCGCTTACCTCACAAAAATCTTGGTTACTCGAACTACTGCAATACAGCGAGCGCCACTACTGCCAGCTAAATAAAAGATTCAAACTACGGAAGGCACTAACTACTGATAGGGATAGTTAGCAAATGAAAGATTTTAATAGAGAACAAACAATGTATTTACCTTAATATCATCAAAAGTCATAATATATATAGCAGTTCATGACATCCAGTCTTGTTGTTGTTGTGGTCTTCAGTCCTGAGACTGGTTTGATGCAGCTCTCCGTGCTACTCTATCCTGTGCAAGCTTCTTCATCTCCCAGTACCTACTGCAACCTACATCCTTCTGAATCTGCTTAGTGTATTGATCTCTTGGTCTCCCTCTACGATTTTTACCCTCCACGCTGCCCTCCAATGCTAAATTTGTGATCCCTTGATGCCTCAAAACATGTCCTACCAACCGATCCATTCTTCTAGTCAAGTTGTGCCACAAACTTCTCTTCTCCCCAATCCTATTCAATACCTCCTCATTAGTTACGTGATCTACCCACCTTATCTTCAGCATTCTTCTGTAGCACCACTTTTCGAAAGCTTCTATTCTCTTCTTGTCCAAACTGGTTATCGTCCATGTTTCACTTCCATACATGGCTACACTCCATACAAATACTTTCAGAAACGACTTCCTGACACTTAAATCTATACTAGATGTTAACAAATTTCTCTTCTTCAGAAACGATTTCCTTGCCATTGCCAGTCTACATTTTATATCTTCTCTACTTCGACCATCATCAGTTATTTTACTCCCTAAATAGCAAAACTCCTTTACTACTTTAAGTGTCTCATTTCCTAATCTAATCCCCTCAGCATCACCCGATTTAATTTGACTACATTCCATTATCCTCGTTTTGCTTTTGTTGATGTTCATCTTATATCCTCCTTTCAAGACACTGTCCATTCCGTTTAACTGCTCTTCCAAGTCCTTTGCTGTCTCTGACATAATTACAATGTCATCGGCGAACCTCAAAGTTTTTACTTCTTCTCCATGAATTTTAATACCTACTCCGAATTTTTCTTTCGTTTCCTTTACTGCTTGCTCAATATACAGAATGAATAACATCGGGGAGAGGCTACAACCTTGTCTCACTCCTTTCCCAACCGCTGCTTCCCTTTCATGCCCCTCGACTCTTATAACTGCCATCTGGTTTCTGTACAAATTGTAAATAGCCTTTCGCTCCTTGTATTTTACCCCTGCCACCTTCAGAATTTGAAAGAGAGTATTCCCGTTAACGTTGTCCAAAGCTTTCTCCAAGTCTACAAATGCTAGAAACGTAGGTTTGCCTTTTCTTAATCTTTCTTCTAAGATAAGTCGTAAAGTTAGTATTGCCTCACGTGTTCCAACATTTCTACGGAATCCAAACTGATCTTCCCCGAGGTCGGCTTCTACCAGTTTTTCCATTCGTCTGTAAAGAACTCGCGTTAGTATTTTGCAGCTGTGACTTATTAAACTGATAGTTCGGTAATTTTCACATCTGTCAACACCTGCTTTCTTTGGGATTGGAATTACTATATTCTTCTTGAAGTCTGTGGGTGTTTCGCCTGTCTCATACATCTTGCTCACCAGATGGTACAGTTTTGTTAGGACTGGCTCTCCCAAGGCCATCAGTAGTTCTAATGGAATGTTGTCTACTCCCGGGGCCTTGTTTCGACTCAGGTCTTTCAGTGCTCTGTCAAACTCTTCACGCAGTATCTTACCTCCCATTTCATCTTCATCTACATCCTCTTCCATTTCCATAATATTGTCCTCAAGTACATCGCCCTTGTATAAACCCTCTATATACTCCTTCCACCTTTCTGCCTTCCCTTCTTTGCTTAGAACTGGGTTGCCATCTGAGCTCTTGATATTCATACAAGTGGTTCTCTTCTCTCCAAAGGTCTCTTTAATTTTCCTGTAGGCAGTATCTATCTTACCCCTAGTGAGACAAGCCTCTACATTCTTACATTTGTCCTCTAGCCATCCCTGCTTAGCAATTTTGCACTTCCTGTCGATCTCATTTTTGAGACGTTTGTATTCCTTTTTGCCTGCTTCATTTACTGCATTTTTATATTTTCTCCTTTCATCAATTAAATTCAATATTTCTTCTGTTACCCAAGGATTTCTATTAGCCCTCGTCTTTTGACCTACTTGATCCTCTGCTGCCTTCACTACTTCATCCCTCAGAGCTACCCATTCTTTGTCTACTGTATTTCTTACCCCCATTCCTGTCAATTGTTCCCTTATGCTCTCCCTGAAACTCTCTACAACCTCTGGTTCTTTCAGTTTATCCAGGTCCCATCTCCTTAAATTCCCACCTTTTTGCAGTTTCTTCAGTTTCAATCTGCAGTTCATAACCAATAGATTGTGGTCACAATCCACATCTGCCCCTGGAAATGTCTTACAATTTAAAACCTGGTTCCTAAATCTCTGTCTTACCATTATATAATCTATCTGATACCTTTTAGTATCTCCAGGATTCTTCCAGGTATACAACCTTCTTTTATGATTCTTGAACCAAGTGTTAGCTATGATTAAGTTATGCTCTGTGCAAAATTCTACAAGGCGGCTTTCTCTTTCATTTCTCTCTCCCAATCCATATTCACCCACTATGTTTCCTTCTCTCCCTTTTCCTACTCTCGAATTCCAGTCACCCATGACTATTAAATTTCGCCTTCCTTCACTACCTGAATAATTTCTTTGATCTCGTCATACATTTCATCAATTTCTTCATCATCTGCAGAGCTAGTTGGCATTTAACAGCCAACTGCCCAACGCTACAATGGCGAGTATTACAACAATGCAAAGCAGCCACAGACTGCACACAGCACAGCCAGTGATTTCCATACAGAGTGCTACGTTGCGTTACCAATAAGAAAACATAAACAGCCTACTTACAACTGTAATGTCTTTTCATGGCAAATCTGCACTACACTCGCTAATGCGAGTGCATAAAATATGTTGAGAATTATCATCACTCTCTTCTTTCATCCATTTTTGCAAACAGCCATTGTACCTGTGACTGTCTTTCATACCACGAACAAACAGCGAAGGGTAAACGAAGCTGTCACCGCGATTCTGCCTAACTGATGAGTGTTGTGCCGAACGAAAAATGCCATAGCACGATAATCAATGAAATGTCACGCTCTTCCGGGTACTTCCGAGGACCCAGCAAATCCGAGACAGACCCAGCCTTGGCCTGCCAGTGGGCTGCACGCCGTGGTCCGCCCTGGATTAATCACAGCGCACACAGAGGCTTTTCAGCAATCATAATTTCTGCACTTCACACACGATTGCAACTGGAAGGGATCCTAGCATGTGCTGTTGTATTAAGGACCGTTACCATGCAACTCACAGTGGCTTGCAGAGTATGTATGTAGACGAAGACGCCAGAGGCCGCTGTGGGCGGATCGGTAGGTTCCTCTATGGTTTGCTTGTGACAGTGACAGTGAAAGTATCAGATGTCTCATTTGGTCTCACCGATCTTACTTACCCGCTCCAGACAACCAGTATGTATCACCTTAGGTGGCTTTCGACGTACTCGTAACCTGTCATCGGCGTGTATCGGCATGTACTGCGACACGTAAGTCTAGGCGACCTTTTTTCACTTACTCATTGTCAAATGGTATTCTTCCTGCTGTGCCAGTCCCTGTTTCTCGGCGTGCAGTAAACGGATACTCACTTGTGGAGCGATGCTGCTACAGATCATAGCGTGATGGAACTTGCTGGTACGGTTGCTAACCTGTTCCTGTTGTCCAGAACTGAAGGTGCGAGTAATCAGATTATGGCTCGTTTTTCCGATGCCACAAATACTGTATTCGAAGGCGGCTGTTATTATCAACACATTGACTCTTTGTTCCTGTTTTTCTCGAATTGAGATAAACAGTGCCATTAATTAAGGAAAGGAACGGAAATGTTGATAGTCTAATAGGTTCACTGTGAGCTTATTTTTCGCTGCTAATACTGGACTACCGATGTTCGCAACGTTTCGTCAACGTGTTCCAAGGCTGTGTCGGTAAAGACCAAAGGAACACTGTTCGTGGCCTGCTACCACAAAATACCGTTGCGCAGCACTATTGATTGTTTTTTTTTCTGTCTGTAGAGTTGCGTGTTGTATTTCTAACGTTCTTTTAAATGATAATTTTTACGATTACGTTTAATGAATGTCTGAACTGAAAAACGGATACCAAACTCGAATTATCGTGTAGCGTGTTGTGAAGTGCAAGTGGTGTGTTTACTCTGTGTTATTGTTAGCAAAACTTTATACGAACTGTTTGAGCAATGCAACTCCCAATACCAATAAAGAAATACAGTCACTGCAAAATACATTCAGCCCCTTAGGCACTGAATCCTCTCGCGCTGTTAAAAAATGATAACTTTGGTCCCTGTGCATATAAAGAACAAATTAAATTTCTTACCCCTAAAGCAGCAACGGCGAAACGTGATATATTCTGGTCTCTCACAAAAAAATATAAATATGCTAGCTACAGGCTCAGCTGTGTGCAATGCTGGCTGTAATACTTTGAAATGCACGTGAAATTGTTTTGGCTGATACATGAAAACACTTACGAAAAATCGAACTTCCTTGAAAAAATATAGGGCCTGGACATGGAGGCGGTACTGTTTATGGTGAATTGCTAACACTGATCTTTTTTTTAGTAAAATTATATTGCGAGTTAAGTTTGTCTTTTCAAAAACATTTTACAGTTGAAGTTACATTACTCACAATTGATTCACAAACAATGAGATTTAAACAGCAAGTATCATCTAACCTCACTAATCCAACATAAATGCAAGTCATCAAATTACATATAATTCTGTTAAAAAATCTCAGATCTCAGAAGCATTAAAAAAGTGAAATATCTAACTAGCCTTTTTATCAAATCAGTTTACGTCCATTATAGGTTACTCAACAATTACAAATTATCAGCCAACTCATATATGCTAACGCTCTGGCAAAACAAAATTCATAATTATTTAATATCTTTACCTTGCTTGCATGAAGACTTCTGCTTCCATGTTCAACAATATTGACATAACTATGTTAATCTAACACTTGGTGGCTTCACATACCACACCTCAAATACTGCCTACTCCATCGTCTTTCGCTCACAGACAACTACCAACAACTGTGGGTCAAGCACTCTCTTACTCCAACACTCCAATGTTATCTTTGGCTCTGTGGTCTTGCTCAGTCAGTGATCCGCTGTATAAAGCCTATCAGAGACGTACATAGTTTATAATATCATAGTTTCAGTTTGGTTTACATTAATATTCTTATCATATTCGGGTGCCACATACAAGTGTGCCCCAGTAGACTCCTTTCATCTTTACGTGTGCTCTTTATGGCATGCACCAAGCGAAGCAGCGCAGTGGATAGCAGACTAGACTCGCATTCGGAGCCGGCCGGCGTGGCCGAGCGGTTCTAGGCGCTTCAGTCTGGAACCGCGCGACCGTTACGGTCGCAGGTTCGAATCCTACCTCGGGCATGGATGTGTGTGATGTCCTTAGGTTAGTTAGGTTTAAGTAGATCTAACTTCAACGGGACTGATGACCCGTGTTAAGTCCCATAGTGCTCAGCGCCATTTGAACCAATTCGCATTCAGGAGGACGACGTTTTAAACCCGCGTCCGGCCATCGTGACTCACATTCTCCTAAATCACTTGAGGCAAATATTGAGATGATTCCTTTGAAAGGGCATGGCCACTTTCCTTGCACATCCATTCCTAATCCGAGCTTGTGCTATGCCTCTATGCTGTCGGCGAGACGTTAAGTACTAATCTCCTCTCTTCTGGAATAGACGAGAATCAAAATTGCTTCACAACTTCTGAACATGTTTGAGAATGGGATACCCGTCCTAATCTGCGTCGCCCCTCTCTCTCTGTCCACCTCCTCCTGACTCGCTCTTTGTTCATCTCCTCCTCGTCCTCTCTTTGTCTCTCTTCCTCCTCCTTCTTCCCTTTGTCCATCACCTCTCCTGACCTCTTTCTGTCTAACTCCTCCTACCCCCGTCTTTCTTCATCTCCTCCTCTGTCCGCCTTCCGCCTCTACGTCCACTCCCCTCCGCTCTGTCGTAATTTGCGTCTCTCCTCTCTCTCTGTCCATCCTCTCCTCACCTACTCTTTGTCCATCGCTTCCTCTACCCTCTCTGCCTAGCTCCTCCTACACCTGTCTCTCTTCATCTTCTCCTCGAACGTTGTTCTGTCTGCCCGTTACCTGCCCCCTTCCATCTCCTATTCGCGGCTGTGAATGTTGTTTATTGCCATTGCAAACACATATACTGTAGTAGCATTCTGGAGGACTCGAGCCTTCGGCAGGAGCGGCCGCGCTAGTCCGTGACATGGCGCCTCAAACCGCGCGTCCACTCCGCGCCGATTAATGAGAAACAATATATCTGAGAGTAACAATTTATCTGTCTGCAAGGAAGAAAACAAAACAGCACATTTTAATAGCAGAGCACAGCAGAGCGTTTTAGTTCTCACACTCGGTTTTAAGAGGAAACTTCAACATTGTTGTTTAAAAAATATAAATAGCCTATATCCGTCTGAGTAACACTATCTTGTAAAAATCTGAAGTAAATCGGGCACTAACTTTTCGAAATATATGTCACCAACGTTAAACAACGACTTGTATTAATATAGTAACATAGACGTACAGGTTTAATGCACAGATATAAAGACGCACTACTAGATTGGTGACCTTGTAAATTACCTTCAACTACATTGCGACTATGTCCTCAAGGAACGCTTATTTGAAGCATCGATTTCTAATGAACGCTTGTGATTAAGTCAGGTAGGCGCTACGGCAGGGGTCGCCTCGCGGTCGATGTTTTTTCAGGTCAGTGAGCGGGACGCTCTTGTTGAGTTATGACCGTACTGAATAATTCACAGAAAAGGCCGTGGAAGCCTCCTGCGGTAAGGAATTCAATCGACACACCACATCCAATTGTCACGCAATGTATCTGGAAGGTAAACTGGGGTGGGGGTGGGAGGATGGGAGGCGGGGGGGAGAGTGGAGAACGTATGGATCAATCTGATAACAGCACTCGTCAGGATTTCGACGCCGACTTCCGTCCCCCCCCCCATCCTCCCCCCCCCCTCCCCACACACACATGCAGGGAAATGCTTTTAGAAGAAATGACAATGGCTTCTACTTTACCTACTTTTAAGTACATCTCGCCGTCTTTGCACCAAAACTCGTTCGAATTTGTGCACGTATAGATAGTTATGTGTGATTTGGCTAAAGGGGGACAAAAAGCAGAAAACGATTCCAGGGTGTTCAAGGAACAATAATGATGATACTGACTTATGACCGGTAACGCCTTCCAAGGGAGATACACCCACTTGAAGGCGGAGATAAAAGATCCCTGTATCAGCACTAGGCAGGTGGCCTGCGAATATAGGGTAAGCCAGACGACCGTGTTGAACATTCTCCATAATTTCCACGATCCGTATCAGTTGCAAGTCATGTAAATATTATTACCTACGGCCTTGCCTCCGCATGAGTGATTCGGTCGCTTGTTCGTCACCCAGGCCACGGCAGTGCTGGAATTACTGTCACTGACCCTATTCACAGATGAGATTACTTTTGCGAGAGTTGATGTCGTCAGTTTTCACTTCTGTGGGCTACAGACAATCTCCATGGTATGGTGGCAGCGAACCGTCAGTTCTGAATCAACCTGCACGTGTCAGCGGGAATTATTGGCGGTCGCCTCGTGGGACCAGTCGTACAACGCCTGGCAGGTTATGTACTCTTATGTCTGCACTTCCTACGCTTTCCCTGCCTATCCCACTGGAAGACGTGCCTATTGTGGTACGAAATGTACTGTGGTTACTACATGATGCTGCTCCAGCTTTCTGCCCTCTTGAGTGCGAAGTTAGAACGTCAGTACAGACGGAACATACGCACTTCCCTAGTGTGTTCTCATGTGTCCTTACAATGGCTGAAATCTAATTGACTAAGATTTTTTATCTGCACCTTCAAGTGGGTGTAGGAACTACTTTCCGGAAATATGTCCACATGATCTCTTACTTCTGCTTATCCTCCGAGGGATCGTTTCCTGCATTTTGTGCTCATGTCGAAAAATCACCCAGTATAATGGGTAATGGGAGGACACGAGGCGCAAAATACATTAGTAAAAACATCGAAGATCAATATATTATAATTTCGCAACTTTCCGTCATGAATACATGGTTTCATTGAATGACTGACAAAAAAAGAATCACCTAGCAATAATTGAAGCAAGTACAGAAGTTCAGACCACTGGTTTCACTGGACTGAAAAAATTAGGAATTATGGAACATGAGAGAGATCTGCCACATCGTGCACAAAAGCCACGTCAGGCGCCACACTGGTTAAGGCAAAATCATAAGAACGATATAATGAAAGTTTTGTGCTCAGCGTGGCTTGATGTGCCTAGATTCTTTTCCGCTGTGTAGCCGTTGTAAGGCACCCCTTCTGTTCAAGACACATTTTATTTCTCAGACATCGTGTATCATTCAGTGAGTAAAGCGCTACTGTAGAACGCACAAAGTTGGGAGTGAGATTTCGCTCCCACGCTAGCTGAAGAAGGCGGTGGACCACATGACGTTGCCATTGCACGGGTATGTGAGCCGCTGTAGCTCGACATGACAACCCCAGTTACGTCGGCAGTGGGGTACGTAGAAAAAGCGCAGTTACTCTGGCGCAAAGCAAGTACTCTTGCTTAATAAATATTTCCTAGTAAAAGACGGTATTTCCAATTGAGTTATTAGAAGAAGGCTACAGGTCATAAGTACTTTATTACAACATTATTACAACGCCAAGAATCGATCACATTAAAAAATAAATGAATACTGCTTAAGCTAACGAAAATGTACGAACGGCTACGAAATATCACGAGATGAGGTACATGCCACGTGCCATGGTCGCCAGTCGCCGATAGGATGGCCACCGATCTAGTTCTGTCGTAAGACCACGCTCTCAGGAAGTTGTTAGGCTTCAGTGAATCATTATTAATTGCGTCGACATTATCGGTTTATAGTGTTTCATTAATGGCATCCCTCTTGAACTTTATTCCGAGTAATGTAGCTTCCCGTTTCATCATTTACAATTAGTATCACAGGAAGTAGAATTGCACGCTACAGAGAACACAGCGCTGATACTGCTTCTGCGAGAGCCCGCATCTCGTGGTCGTGCGGTAGCGCTCTCGCTTCCCACGCCCGGGTTCCCGGGTTCGATTCCCGGCGGGGTCAGGGATTTTCTCTGCCTCGTGATGGCTGGGTGTTGTGTGCTGTCCTTAGGTTAGTTAGGTTTAAGTAGTTCTAAGTTCTAGGGGACTGATGACCACAGATGTTAAGTCCCATAGTGCTCAGAGCCAATTTTTTTGCTTCTGCGAGGGACATAAATTTCGAGAGCTTTTCAGCAAAACAGAAAGAATCCTGCACGACGACTCACTAAGATAATCCAAGGACAGTTTGTCTTAATCTTCGCAAGACTCGCACGGAAAAGCACGGCCAGTCATACTGTATACCTCTTGTTCTTGTTGTTGTGGTCTTCAGTCCTGATACTGGTTTGATGCAGCTCTCCGTGCTACTCTATCCTGTGCAAGCTTCTTCATCTCCCAGTACTTACTGCAACCTACATCCTTCTGAATCCGCTTAATGTATTCATCTGTTGGTCTCCCTCTACGATTTTTACCCTCCACGCTGCCCTCCAATGCTAAATTTGTGATTCCCTGATGCCTCAGAACATGTCCTACCAACCGGTCCCTTCTTCTTGTCAAGCTGTGCCACAAACACCTCTTCTCTCCAATTCTATTCAATACCTCCTCATTAGTTACATCATCTACCCATCTAATCTTCAGCATTCTTCTGTAGCACCACATTTCGAAAGCTTCTATTCTCGTCTTGTCCAAACTATTTATCGTCCATGTTTCACTTCCATACATAGCTACACTCCATACAAATACTTTCAGAAACAACTTCCTGACACTTAAATCTATACTCGATGTTAACAAATTTCTCTTCTTCAGAAACGCTTTCCTTGCCATTGCCAGTCTACATTTTATATCCTCTCTGCTTCGACCATCATCAGTTATTTTGCTCCCCCAAATAGCAAAACTCCTTTACTACTTTAAGTGTCTCATTTCCTAATCTAATTCCCTCAGCATCACCCGACTTAATTCGACTACATTACATTATCCTCGTTTTGCTTTTATTGATGTTCATCTTATATCCTCCTTTCAAGACACTGTTCATTCCGTTCAACTGCTCTTCCTAAAGTCGTTTGCTGTCTCTGACAGAATTGCAATGTCATCGGCGAACCTCAAAGTTTTTATTTCTTCTCCATGGATTTTAATTCCTACTCCGAATTTTTCTTTTGTTTCCTCTACTTCTTCCTCAATATACAGATTGAATAACATCGGGGAGAGGCTACAACCCTGTCTCACTCCTTTCCCAACCACTGCTTTCCTTTCATGCCCCTCGACTCTTATAACTGCCATCTGCTTTCTGTACAAATTGTAAATAACATTTCGCTCCCTGTATTTTACCCCTGCCACCTTCAGAATTTGAAAGAGAGTATTCCAGTCAACATTGTCAAAAGCTTTCTCTAAGTCTACAAATGCTAGAAACGTAGGTTTGCCTTTCCTTAATCTTTCTTCTAAGATAAGTCGTAAGGTCAGCATTGCGTCACGTGTTCCAACATTTCTACGGAATCCAAACTAATCTTCCCCAAGGTCGGCTTCTACCAGTTTTTCCATTCGTCTGTAAAGAATTCGCGTTACTATTTTGCAACCGTGACTTATTAAACTGATAGTTCGGTAATTTTCACATCTGTCAACACCTGCTTTCTTTGGGATTGGAATCATTATGTTCTTCTTGAAGTCCGAGGTTATTTCGCCTGTCTCATACATCTTGCTCACCAGATGGTAGAGTGTTGTCAGGACTGGCTCTCCCAAGTCCGTCAGTAGTTCTAACGGAATGTTGTCTACTCCCGGGGCCTTGTTTCGACTCAGGTCTTTCAGTGCTCTGTCAAACTCTTCACGCAGTATCGTATCTCCCATTTCATCTTCATCTACATCCTCTTCCATTTCCATAATATTGTCCTCAAGTACATCGCCCTTGTATAGACCCTTTATATACTCCTTCCACCTTTCTGCTTTCCCTTCTTTGCTTAGAACTGGGTTTCCATCTGAGCTCTTGATATTCATACAAGTGGCTCTCTTTTCTCCAAAGGTCTCTTTAATTTTCCTGTAGGCAGTATCTATCTTGCCCCTAGTGAGATAAGCCTCTAAATCCTTACATTTGTCCACTAGCCATCCCTGCTTAGCCATTTTGCACTTCCTGTCGATCTCAGTTTTGAGACGTTTGTATACCTCTTATGCCCTCCTAAAGGACTCACTAGCTAAACTGAGACATTTCTGGAGATTTAGTACAAGTGGGAGGTTCTTGTACCGTAATTTTTCCCCAGTAAGATACGCAAATTATGCCTCATTGCCCGTTTAAACAAGTTTAGCATAAACACGGTTGAATAAACGCTGGCCGAGGCGTCCCAGCGGTTCTAGGGGCTTTAGTATGGAACCGCGCGACCGCTACGGTCGCAGGTTCGAATCCTGCCTCGGGCATGGATGTGTGTGATGTCCTTAGATTAGTTAGGTTTAAGTAGTTCTACGTTCTAGGGGACTGATGACCTAAGATGTTAAGTTCCATAGTGCTCAGAGCCATTTGAACCATTTTTGAATAAACACTAAACTGCAACATAATTCGAGACAAGCAGCAAAGCGAACAACTAAGTTACTTCACATGCTATGCTTGATACTCTTTAGTTAAACTATATTCCATGGACCTCACGGAGAGCACTTTCTAGGATGTGGAAATAACTCAAGGATATACATTCAATTTATAGCAAGTGCTAAAAATGAAATGACATAAATAACCCTATTATAGTGCTAATTCTAATTACACATTAACTGAAAACATTAAATTTAAGAATGTCTGTCAATACGCTTTTCAGTGAAGCACGAAGCGCCGTCCAATAGAAAGTTCGTTAATTCAGTCTGAAACTCCACTACATTATCTACCTGACATTTAATGTGCTGTGATAGATTGCCGAATACATGCGTACTCGTGTATAAGACATCTTCCTCTACTGATGTTAACACCCTGATGTCTTTGTAGAGGTTGTTCTTTGTCTTTGCGTTACATCAACGCTTTTTACTATTTTTTGAGAGATGATAAATACTGGCGATCGCAAAGGGCATCAGTGAATACGTGTATTGTGAAGAAGGTGTCGAAATACTGTTGTTTAAAAAGTTGCTTCATGATGTTCCTGAATTAACAACAGATATAATCCTTATAACACGCTTCTGTATATAACCTGAATTCCCCCTGAAAATTGTACCATAATAACATTGTGCTCAGCTAGTCTGTTGCATGGATACCTCAATAACACCGTCTGATCCAAGACAATAAAAGAGACTGGGTGCTCCACTCAGGCACTGTCAAAGTCTACTGGCGACACTCTTGCGTAAAAGAAGTTAGTGCCGTACATCCGAGCGACCAGCAATGTCATTGCCATCTTCCTCAGCGAGGAGCAAATCCGTCGAACATCAATACACACAAATTGTAAACACGTGCCAGATGATGACAGGAGTGACAAATGGAATAACCCCTTTGAAAGTTGTCTCGTTGTGAAGTATTGCAAATGTTTATAGATTGTGCCAGCCTGGTGCCACACGAATTTGTGTGACCCGGGGATGAAAAACAAAACGAAAGAATTTCATTTGCAAAACAGTGTGTGTCCCTAAGACAGTATGTATAGTCTGAGTTTACTTTCAAATGTCTATAAGAAGAAGAACTGATCATGACTGAAGTTGACAGAGTAATTGTGGCATTCTGAGGTATTTCTTACGTAGCAAATGCTTACTTCCGATCGTGCTAAGTCGTTTGTACACTGATACATGGTTTGCAAGATTTTAAACAATATTCAATCGAATCGTATTCATGCTAAATAAGACTCTGCTTCTTTACGTTACTTATATGTAAGTCGAAAGCACGTCAGCAGTCCTCCTCCTCTAAATCTCGATAGCTGAGTAAGAAATAGTGCTCATTGTAGGTAACATAAGTTTTGAAAATAATCATCAACATTATGTACGGTAATTAAATAATGCACTTTTTCGTTATTGGATACCAGACGTCGTGATTTTTTCCTGTCGACATAGACTGACATACACAGCAAAGCGAGTTTTCTTCTGTAAATTAATCTTCAGACGCCATTTATCATGCTTTCTTTTACAACAGCAAATTCAGATTATACAGTGTCCCAAAATAATGTAAACACTCTTTGAAACAGAATATCTCTTTAATTAAAGGAGACGGAAATACAACTTTTATGGGTAATAATTTAAAAGGTGGTGAAAAACCTAACAATGCTTTTTTTGTTTCAGGATTGTCAGCTAACATGGCGTTATCGTTTGAACAACGTAAATGGGTGCTAAAGTGCTACCGGAAAACAGAGAATGTGAGTGTGGTACGCCGACGTTCGAGAGTTCAATTTGGAACACTACCACCGACAAGAGTAACAATGAAAAGAATCAGAGATAAGTTTGAAGTCGAAGGAATGGTGCATGATATGAAGGAGGGACATAGCGGACGCAAGAGAAGTTCAACAGACAATGAGAATGTTGATGCAGTAATCCCGGCATACACACGATCTCCGAAGAAATCTGTGAGGCAATGCTCCCGTGAGACTGGGATCTGCAGAAGCAGTGTTCATAGAATTTTGCGATCTCAGAACTTTAAGCCTTACTAAGACTTCTCCATGATCCTGATAGGCGAAGCGAATTTTGTGAGTGGTTCATTAACAGATGCGAAGAAGGGCAACGTTTCCAAGGTCGAATTCTTTGGTCAGATGTAGTGACGTTTAAACTTGTTGGAACAATTAACCGCCGTAATTGCGTGTACTGGGCCAGGGAGAATCCATACGTAAGCGAACAAAGGCATGTTGATCTACCAGGAGTAACAATCTGGTGTGGTCTGTCTTCTAGAGGGTTAATCGGGCCTTATTTCTTTGACAACACTGGCACGGGCGACTCGTACTTGGAAATGTTGGAAATGAAAATTCCTGGTCTTAGCGTTGTGTTTGGAAATGAAGATTATTACTTTCAACTGGATGGGACGCCACCTCACTTTCACCTGGATGTGAAGGCATTACTCAACCGTACATTCCCTTCCAGATGGATAGGACGAAGAGGGAGTGTGGAGTATCCCGCTCGATCTCCAGATTTAACTCCTCTAGACTTCTTTCTGTGGGGTACTCGCAAGAACACAGTTTACACTGCGAGACCACACACACTGGATGCTCTTAGAGAGCAAATTGAGCAAGCCTGTGATGCTACTTCGTTGGAAACAATAAACTTGGCATGTCGCTCAGTCGTAAGTCGTTGACTACGGTAGATTGCGATGGACGGCCACCAGTTTGAACATTTACCACCTTAAATCGGACCATGAGGCACCTAACACCAATAAAACTGTATTTCTAACCCCTTTCATAAACGAGATGTTCAGTTTCAAAGAGTGTATACATTATTTTGGGACACCCTGTACATTATCGTTCTGTTCAAATGACGAGATCCGTGTACAACAAGTATTTTAATGGTGGTTTTCTCTTTCTCTGCTGTACAGTGAGTGACATTGTGCCACAGATATTATTTTTTCCTGACAAAACCGTCATCTCGCTACTAGATGTGGCTGCCTCAGTATCTCCTGCAGCTAGAGGATACGACAACTTCACCTTATATCGCAAACGCTCACAAGCAAAACATCAATCCCTCCCCATTTCGACCTCTTGTTCCATCTCTAATGACATCATCATCGATGGGACTTCAAAGCCTGAGACTCTTTTTCTTCCTTGTAACGTTCTCGTTTCTTCATCGGCAGCCAAAAGCACAATAGAAGTACATGCCAGAAATACAATCCATGACTTAAGACAAAACAAGATCCTCATGACATGACAGTACGAACGTGGAAACGACACCTTGACGTAAATACACAGTCAGTTACACAGGAAATTATTGTTACTTGTATATCTATTTTCTCGTTTGTTTTGATTGTGAACACAACTACTGCCCACTTCAATTGCAGCACTGGGAACGTGGCATGCAACAAATGTCAAACTGGCTACACGCTACATGCTGGGATACCCAGATGCTTAGCATTTCGGTGCGACCGCAAAAGTAGGTAGGCGTAATGCTACCCTGCATTCTATATGGAAAGAACGATTACGTAGTGCGTATTTTATTGAGTTGTCTAAGTGTACAGCAGGGACATATACAGTGCTGTTCAGGAAATGAACATATACATACAACTGCCGGTCGCTGTGGCCGAGCGTTTCTACGCGCTTCAGTCCGGACCGCGCTGCTGCTACGGTCGCAGGTTCGAACCCTGCCTCGGGCATGGATGTGTGTGATGTCCTTAGGTTAGTTAGGTTTAAGTAGTTCTAAGTCTAGGGGACTGATGACCTCAGTCCCATAGTGCTTAGAGCCATTTATGCATGCAGCTACCGCTTGATAGGAGAAGATATAGGATGACGAGACAAAACATTATGACCACCTGCTTAATAGCTTGTTGGTCCATCTTTGGAACGTAATATAGCAACGATTCTGCGTCACGTCGATTCCACAATTTGTTGGTAGGTTTGTGGAGGTATGCGGCATAAGATATCTACACACAAGTCATGTTATTCTCGTAAATAACAACCAACTGATTTGAGTACGCCGGCCGATCTGGCCGAGCGGTTCTAGGCGCTACAATCTGGAACCGCGCGACCGCTACGGTCGCAGGTTCGAACCTGCCGGGCATGGATGTGAGTGACGTCCTTAGGTTAGTTAGGTTTAAGTAGTTCTAAGTTCTAGGGGACTGATGACCTCAGACGTTATGTCCCATAGTGCTCAGAGCCATTTGAACCATTTGAGTACGTGGTGATAGCACCCGATAGTGATCCAGAAGGATTCCATTGGATTTACATCAGGAGAATTTGGTGGCCAAGACATCAATGTGATTTCACTACCATGCTCGTCAGAATACTGCAGCACTATTCTGCCTTCGAGACACGGACAGTTATATCTACATGGGCAGTGTGACGACTCCTGGAAATCACAAGCTGTCAGGACGGCCTCCCTTGACAGTGGAACGCCGAAGGACAAGGCTGCACACGAGACCGGCATCGCGTCGTCTTTTCAAACGGGTGTTGGTTCTGCATACAGCATCACGGTGGACGTATCTGCAAGTGGAGGCTCGCAGGACAACAAAAGCCCACGAGTTGCATCTATCATCGTCACACGGACCACACATCTTTAATGAGGGCATGGGTTGTCATTGGAGACGCCTAACTATTACCTATGTTTCACATAGCCGGTAATTGGACAGCGGTCGTTACATTTTTGATCTGTTAAGGACGGTGGCTGAACCCCGTCTTCGACGTCTCTGTGACATTCTATTTCAACAAGATAACACAAGACCGCTTGTTTCCCGTGCGTTCCCCATCTACCTCGATACAAAAGATGTTCGACGCTTGCCCTAGGGAGGACGTTGTCCAGACATCTCATCAACTGAAAACATTTGGCTGCGGGGAGACTAGCTACTCAGCACTCGCCTGCCACTTCGACTGGTGAACTCTTGGCATACAAATTGGAGCAGCTTGGAATGACGCACCCACATCTGTCGCCCAGGCTCAGTTCGACTCGTTGCAATGCCTGTTTAGAGCTTCTGCTGCTTCCAGAGGTGGCAGGTCTGTGCAAGAAGTGCCCCACCTTGGTTAACCACAAACCATCGTCAAATTTAACCTTTGATTCCTCTAGATGTGCTGCGTATGCACAATAAGTGATTTTTCCTTATTTTCTATCGTAACTGGCCGACAGTACAGAATAAGTTTACAGACATAAAATATTTGTTGCGAATGTACGGACAGGTCACAAATATTACGCGCCCCATTTCGCATAACGAGGCACACTCGCCTGGGAGAGTAAATTCGCCGAAAAATAACTCTGGGCAGAGTGGGATGATCGTCTATGCTCGCAGTCTGTGACTGTCAGCATGTTATGACTGAACTGCTCCGGAGAGACGTGTTTGCTGCAACCTGACCCAGAAATACCCAGGCGCGGCAGGACCCGAGAACAGCGAACGAGCGACTCAACGAAGCTCTGGCTGGTGATGGAATGCTCTGGTGAGAAATCTTAAGAACGAAAGTAACTTTCACAGGACGCGTTACTGCCGAGTAACGTAGCTCGATGGAACTTGGACTACACATAGAAATAACCGCTACGGTGTAGTACAGAAGGTAACTGAAAGAAATGTGCAATGAGACGTCACCGCGATTAATAATTGTTTCCTGGATGTCACAAAAGGCGGGACATTTTTCTTGACATGGTGGGTGAGCGTGCTCTGCAACGTGCTCTCATGCTGGCCACAAGGCTGGAAAGAACTTCTTGTGATACGACGTTCCATTCCTCCACTTGCGGCGTTGACAACTGATGGATGGTCGCTGGTGCTGCCACACGTCTCGTCAACGAATGCCACATCTGGTCTATGGGATTTAAAAAACAGGCAGGCCATTCCATTCGCCGAACATCCTTTTGCCCCAAGATCTCCACAGGCGTTCTTCGATGCGGTCCCACTTTGTCACTCATTAAAATGAAGTCAGGGCCGAATACACCTCAGAAAATACTCACATGGGGAAGAGTACAGTGCCACAATAACTTTCATCGGCGAGAATACCGTGTTCAGTGATTTGGACGTCAGTAAGTCCACGTAACATTACGCCTCACCACATCTACATCTATATCTACGTGATTACTCTGCTATTCACAATAAAGTGCCTAGCACAGGGTTCAATGAACCACGGTCTCTCTACGTTCCACTCTCGAACGGCACGCGGGAAAAACGAGCACTTAAATTTTTCTGAGCGAGCCCTGATTTCTCTTATTTTATCGTGATGATCATTTCTTCCTATGTAGGTGGGTGCAACAGAATGTTTTTGCAATCGGAGGTGAAAACTGGTAATTGAAATTTCATGAGAAGATCCCGTCGTAACGATAAACGCCTTTGTTTTAATGATTGCCACTCCAATTCACGTATCATGTCTGTGACACTATCTCCCCTATTTCGCGATAATACAAAACGAGCTGCCCTTCTTTGTACTTTTCCGATCTCATCTGTCAGTCCCACCTGATGCGGATCCCACACCGCACCGTACTCCAGAATAGGGCGGACAAGCGTAGTGTAAGCGGTCTCTTTGGTAGAACTGTTGCACCTTCTAAGGGTTCTGCCAATGAATCGCAGTCTTTGGTCTGCTCTACCCACAATATTATCTATGTGATCATTCCAATTTAGGTTATTTGTAATTGTAATCCCTACGTATTTAGTTGAATTTACAGCCCTCAGATTTGTGTGACTTAACGTGTAATCGAAATTTAGCTGATTTCTTTTAGTACCCATGTGAATAACTTCGCACTTTTCTTTATTCAGGGTCAATTGCCACTTTTCGCACCATACAGATATCTTATTTAAATCATTTTGCAAATCGTTGTGATCATCTGATGACTTTACAGACAATCTAAGACGGCTACTCTGATTGTCTCCTATGTCGTTAATATAAATCAGGAACAATAGAGGGCATATAACACTTCCTTGGGGAACGCCGGATATTACTTCTGTTTTACTCGATGACTTTCCGTCTGTTACTACGAACAGCACCATCATGTTCGACAATTTTGGAAGCACCTTCCCTCATACAGCGGGTGGTTCAAAAATGTTCAAATGTGTGTGAGATCTTATGGGACTTAACTGCTAAGGTCATCAGTCCCTAAGCTTACACACTGCTTAACCTAAATTATCCTAAGGACAAACACACACACCCATGCCCGAGGGAGGACTCGAACCTCCGTCGGGACCAGCCGCACAGTCCATGTCTGCAGCGCCTTAGACCGCTCGGCTACAACGGGTGGTGGGAACAAGTAAAGCATACAAGAACAATGAAGAACAAGTTCGTTTTGGTGCAACAGATGTTATGGTGTGGGGAGGCATAAAGTTGCGTGGGCATTCTGACCTACAAATCTTTGAACACGTTACTCTCATGACCAATGTTATTGTGACTCTGTACTCCCTCACTCTGGGTTGCATTCGGCCCTGATTTCATTTCTACAGGTAAGAATCTGCTGTCGCATCGAAACGGCGCAAGTGGAGGAACTCTTGAAAAGACAGAATATTCGGCGAATTGACTGATCTGCCCGTTCTCCCAATTTAAATCCCACGGAGCATGTATGGAATGCGTCGAGGGGACGTATAGCAGCACTAAAGACCAACCAGCAGCTGTCAACTGGGCTGGCGGAACAATATAACGTCCTAACACAAGCACTCCTTATCAATATTGTAGCCATCACTGGAGCAATTGGCGTCCGTGTTGATCACACAGCCTATTCAGAACGATGCCCGGCCGTTTGTACTCTCTAGGGGACCATAGTGACTCTCGGTGACTTCAGTGCAGTTATTGTCTTTCAACAAAAGTCTCTTTTTCTGTTCGTCTTATTGTTTGTTTTTTTACAGCTACCTTTTGTACTACACTGTAGCAGTTCGTTCTGTGCATGATCCAAGTTTCATCAAGCTATGTCACTTGGCAGTGAAACGTGATGCGAAAGTTATTTTCGTTCTGAAGTTTTGCATACCAGTGCACTTAGGACAGGCATACGCGGATCAGATTAACTGCTTGACACCTGTACTTCTCAAATTTTCGGACGTCAGCATTTGAAAGGCTATATTTCTTTTGATTTGCAATTACCTGCACGTTATGCTAAACCATTGACCTATTCATTGATGTAAGCCATTTATTAAATATATTATTCGATTTGAGGAGAAAATTCAAGACCCTTACGATATAAAGAGATAAGTTAGTGCTACAACTGTTATGGCCTCCAAGAATATTTAACTTGGTGTCGAAAGGAGCAGTATAGTGCAAAAATAGGATGGACAGAGAAAGACTACGGTATAAAAATAGTTTATGCAGGATGTTTGACAGCTTTAGAGGGACTGAAATTCCCATGACGAATGTGTTACTCAGGTGACATCCAATGTCTAGTCCACGTTCGAAGTCACTGAGCTCTCCTGAACGACTAGTGCTTCTCTGCTGACAACACAACACTCCCCGCCTCCTTTTACCGTATATTGGCGGCGGTCTGTCTCTCGTGACATCTAGTGGTCAGTTCCCCATTACATCCACATCTACATGGATATTCCGCAAGCCACCATACGATGCGTGGCGGAGGGTATTCTGTACCGCTACCACCAATTTCCCTTCCTGTTCCACTCACAAATAGAACGAGAGAAAAACGACTATCTGTATGCCTCCGTATGTGCCCTAATTTCTCGTATCTTTTCTACATCTACATCCATACTCCGCAATCCACCTGACGGTGTGTGGCGGAGAGTACTTTGAGTACCTGTATCGGTTCTCCCTTCTATTCCAGTCTCGTATTTTCGTGGAAAGAAGGATTGTCGGTATGCCTCTGTGTGGACTCTAATCTCTCTGATTTTATCCTCATGGTCTCTTCGCGAGATATACGTAGGAGGGAGCAATATACCGCTTGACTCTTCGGTGAAGGTATGTTCTCGAAACTTCAACAAAAGCCCGTACCGAGCTACAGAGCGTCTCTCCTGCAAAGTCTTCCACTGGCGTTTATCATCTCCGTCGTCCATACGCGCAGTGTATGTTGGCGACAGAAGAATCGTTCGCAGTCAGCTTCAAATGCCAATTCTCTGAATGTTCTCAGTAGTGTTTCTCGAAAAGAACGTCGCCTTCCCTTCAGTGATTCCCATTTGAGCTCCTGAAGCATCTCCGTAACACTTTCATGTTGTTCCAACCTACCGGTAACAAATTTGGCAGTCGGCCTCTGAGTTGCTTCAATGTCTTCCTTCAATCCGACCTGATAAGGATCCCAAAACTCGAGCAGCACCCAAGAATAGGTCGCACCAGCGTCCTGTTATGTAGTCTAATTTACAGGTGAACCACTCTTTCCTAAAATTCTCCCAATAAACCGAAGTCGAGCCTTCGCCTTCCTACCACAGTTCTCACACGCTCGTTCCATCTCACATCGCTTTGCAGTGTTACAGCCAGATATTTAAATGACTTGACTGTATCAAGCAGGACACAATAAAAGTTGAATCCATGAACGATGGCGGGCCGTGCAGATTCGCGCAGTGTATTAGGTACAGACAGGGGATTGCAGCTTTGCTGTTGCAAACAACAGCTGCGGTAGGCACATGAAGATGTAGACGCCAGACAGTTCCTAAGCTCGTTTTAAAGGATAGCGGGCAGCGGAGAAAGTTATTCGGTGAATTTTCGTTGAATTTGCTGCGATTTGTCAGATAGTTGACCTACCACCACATCATGATTACCACTGTGAGATAGTCGGATCGAAAGGAATGAGACGTACAATGTCCTCTGGCACAGCAAGTTGTTATGCTTCGTCCCGAGCATCTACGTACAGGGAAGCACGAATTCTGGTATCCAGTGACGAAATTATAGTTCGCAGATAATTATTTTCGTAAAACACCAAAAAAATTCTGTCATGTGCAGAGCTTAACTACTTCCAAAACGGATACAGTCTACCACAAATTACATGTTATATAACATTCTCAATGAAACAATTTTAATACCACAAAAATGTTATATCTAATATTGAAAAATTTTCCATATTTGTACGACTGAGACAAATGTTTTATTTATACCACACACATTTCGCTTTTTTTAAAGCACCTAGATTAAAACAAGGTTGAACAGTCGTCGACTCATAAAAACATAAACACTAAAATTTATTGAATGTTACTGAAGTGATATGCGCCAAAAAACGTATTTGAATTTGTCCGTCATACACAAACAGCAATTGCTTGCTAAAATATAGATCAGTCGACACAAACGTTAATATGAGCTTACAACCGCAGCGAAGCACAAATCTGCAGTGGCAGTGTAGAAGTCAAAATCCCGTCCACTGAAGACGCTTAATACAAAGCAAAACTCGGCTGGTATAAACACACTGAAGAGCCAAAGAAACCCGTACACCTGCCTAACATCGTGTACGGCTTCCGAGAGCACGTAGAAAGCCGCAACACGGCGTGGCATGGACTCCACTGATGTCTGAAGTAGTCCTGGAGGGGGTTGACACCATGAATCCTGCAGGGCTGTCCATAAATCCGTAATAGTACGAGGGGATGGAAATCTCTTTTTAACAGCACGTTGCAAGGCATTTCAGACATGCTCAATAATGTTCGTGTCTGGGGAGTTTGGTGGCCAGCGTGAGGGTTTAAATTGAGAAGAGTATTCCTGGAGCCACTGTGTAGCAATTCTGGACGTGTGAGGTGTCGTATTGTCCTGCTGGAATTGCCCAAGTCCGTCGGATTGCACAATGGACATGAATGGATGCAGGTGGTCAGACAGGATGCTTACCTACGTGTCACCTGTCAGAGTCTTATCTAGACGTATGAGGGGCCCCATATCTCTCCAACTACACATACCCCACGCCATTACAGAGCCTCGACCAGCTTGAACAGTCCCCTGCTGACATGCAGGGTCCATGGATTCATGAGGTTGTCTCCATACCCGTACACGTCCATCCGCTCGATACAATTTGAAACGACACTCGTCCGCCCAGGCAACATGTTTCCAGTCATCAACAGTCCAATGTCGGTGTTGACGGGCCCAGGCGAGGCGTAAAGCTTTGTGTCGTGCTGTCATCAAGGGCACACGAGTGAGCCTTTGGCTCCGAAAGCCCATATCGATGATGTTTCGTTGAATGGTCCGCACTCTGACACTTGTTGATGTCACAGCATTCAAATCTGCAGCAATTTGCGGAAGGGTTGCAGTTCTGTCACGTTGAACGTTTCTCTTCAGTCGTCGTTGGTCCCGTTATTGCAGGATCTTTTCCGGCCTCAACGATACCGGAGATATTCACGGTAACTCGTGAAATGGTCGTACGGGAAAATCACCACTTCATCGCTATCTCGGAGATGCTATGTGCCATTGCTCGTGCGTCGACTTTAACAGCTTGTTCAAACTCCTTGAGAACCTCCCGTTGCAGCAACAGTAAGCGATGTAACTACTGCGCCAGACACTTGCTGTCTTACATAGGCGTTGCCGACCACAGCCCCGTATTCTGCCTTTTTATATATCTCTGTATTTGAATACGCATGCCTGTACCAGTTCCTTGTCGCTTCAGTGTAAGACTTTTATTACAGTCGTAAAAGACAGAAAATATCTGAGTATTACTCGTAAAAGTGTAACTGCGTGAGAGACGCTGTAGAAAAAGAAAAGACAATGTGAATATAATACAGGGTGTTTCAAAAATGACCGGTATATTTGAAACGGCAATAAAAACTAAACGAGCAGCGATAGAAATACACCGTTTGTTGCAATATGCTTGGGACAACAGTACATGTTCAGGCAGACAAACTTTCGAAATTACAGTAGTTACAATTTTCAACAACAGATGGCGCTGCGGTCTGGGAAACTCTATAGTACGATATTTTCCACATATCCACCATGCGTAGCAATAATATGGCGTAGTCTCTGAATGAAATTACCCGAAACCGTTGACAACGTGTCTGGCGGAATGGCTTCACATGCAGATGAGATGTACTGCTTCAGCTGTTCAATTGTTTCTGGATTCTGGGGGTACACCTGGTCTTTCAAGTGTCCCCACAGAAAGAAGTCACCGGGGTTCATGTCTGGCGAATAGGGAGGCCAATCCACGCCGCCTCCTGTATGTTTCGGATAGCCCAAAGCAATCACACGATCATCGAAATATTCATTCAGGAAATTAAAGACGTCGGCCGTGCGATGTGGCCGGGCACCATCTTGCATAAACCACGAGGTGTTCGCAGTGTCGTCTAAGGCAGTTTGTACCGCCACAAATTCACGAAGAATGTCCAGATAGCGTGATGCAGTAATCGTTTCGGATCTGAAAAATGGGCCAATGATTCCTTTGGAAGAAATGGCGGCCCAGACCAGTACTTTTTGAGGATGCAGGGACGATGGGACTGCAACATGGGGCTTTTCGGTTCCCCATATGCGCCAGTTCTGTTTATTGACGAAGCCGTCCAGGTAAAAATAAGCTTCGTCAGTAAACCAAATGCTGCCCACATGCATATCGCCGTCATCAATCCTGTGCACTATATCGTTAGCGAATGTCTCTCGTGCAGCAATGGTAGCGGCGCTGAGGGGTTGCCGCGTTTGAATTTTGTATGGATAGAGGTGTAAACTCTGGCGCATGAGACGATACGTGGACGTTGGCGTCATTTGGACCGCAGCTGCAACACGCAACCGGAAACCCGAGGCCGCTGTTGGATCACCTGCTGCACTAGCTGCGCGTTGCCCTCTGTGGTTGCCGTACGCGGTCGCCCTCCCTTTCCAGCACGTTCATCCGTCACGTTCCCAGTCCGTTGAAATTTTTCAAACAGATCCTTTATTGTATCGCTTTTCGGTCCTTTGGTTACATTAAACCTTCGTTGAAAACTTCGTCTCGTTGCAACAACACTGTGTTCTAGGCGGTGGAATTCCAACACCAGAAAAATCCTCTGTTCTAAGGAATAAACCATGTTGTCTACAGCACACTTGCACGTTGTGAACAGCACACGCTTACAGCAGAAAGACGACGTACAGAATGGCGCACCCACAGACTGTGTTGTCTTCTATATCTTTCACATCACTTGCAGCGCCATCTGTTGTTGAAAATTGTAACTACTGTAATTTCGGAAGTTTGTCCGCCTGAAAATGTACTGTTGTCCCAAGCATATTGCAACAAACGGTGTATTTCTATCGCTGCTCGTTTAGTTTTTATTGCCGTTTCAAATATCCCGGTCATTTTTGAAACACCCTGTATGAGCGGGCCACCTTTGGTTGTTTTCAGTCGATGCGACCGCTGTCATCTACATCGGTGCAGTCTGTGTCAGCTTCTGAATAATCTGGTCTTAGATTGATGACGTTGGGATCGAGCATACTGTCAATCATTGTCCTCCTCCTGTAGCTATTCTGCGTGCCGAACATATTCAGCCCATGCTTGAAGTGTTATGCTGTCAAGTGCTTCTTGCAAAAGTCTCTCTGTGTCAGCAATTTTAAACGTTGTGTTTCGTTCTGCTACATATCCTTTCACTTGTGCCCATATGAGCTCCATCGGATTGTACTGTCAATGGTATGGTGGCAAATGCAGAACAATATGTCCACATTCCTGTGCAATACAATCGATTTCATACACTTTCACACGAGACTTATGAAGCCCTAAAAGAATTAACAATACAGTCTGAGTTTGCCTGGCAGTGTGCGGAATCTTCTTACTTGCAAGCCACAGCATGATATCAGCCTTTTTTTGTATTTGTTGTGGGAACCTTGTCAACTCCAACTGAGTGATAGCTCTCACTGTCCATAACAATCGCTGAGTTCGCAGGAAGGTATGGGAGAAACCGTTTCCTAACCCATAATGTAAATGTCTCTGAGTTCATTTCAGAATTATAACCACCTGAATTGCCCGAAACACTAATTTGCTTTCTAGAATAAATCCGGAAGCAGAATTATTCGTCCTCCTTTACCAATTGGTATTTTAAAACCATCCCAAACATCACTCAGTATCCAACAAACTTTCTTTGTATGATTCTGGTTTACCCATGTTTCGTCCAAGTAAAAACTGTTCTGATGGCTACATTTTCTTATTTCAAGAACACTTCTTCAAAAGTGTGCCCTTGACGCAGCGATATCACAACGTTCCCTTAAAAATTTTCGTCCGTCATTTGTATTTACATGGTTCAAATGGCTCTAGGCACTATGGGACTTAATATCCGAGGCCATCAGTCCCCTAGACTTAGAACTATTTAAACCTAAGGACATCACACACATCCTTACCCGAGGCAGGATTCGAACCTGCGACCGTAGCAGCCCCGTGGTTCCGGACTGAAGCGCCTAGAACCGCTCGGCCACCGCAGCCGGCTGTATTTACATATTTGAAACAGTGCCTTTCAGCATTCTTCCCATTGTGGTAACACTGCCTATAAAATGTATGGTTCCACGCAGTTTCAAGGTAATTTTTATTATAGTATGAAATTCGCCTGTCATATATATATATATATATATATATATATATATATAATATATATATATATAGCGCAACTCACTTTAGAACATCTTTTTCTAAATCGTCTAAATTCGTGACAGGCTTCTCACGACTGTGATGTTTCCCTGGCGATCTGAAATCTGGCCTTCCACATGACTGGACAGATAAATTACTTCCACTAACAATCGGTTAAGCAGTTCTCAAGCTGACGCCACTCGCTTCTGCTATGCGTTCCTGAGGTCTGGCAACACCTGTCATAGGTCTACCGTTTTCTGCTTCACGCTTGAAGAAAGCGTGTATCGCGTAAATTATGTCTCTCGCTTGCTTGTGGAGAATTTGTCGCTTGCCACCACCATCAGCCATGACAAATCGCAACAAACTGAATAAAGATTCACCGAACAACTGCAACAGACGCGTTGAACGCTCGCACTGGCCACGACGTTCACAGCAGGGCGCTGGGAAAACTACTGAACGTTCACTGGCTGTCGCAGGATGACCTCACGTCAAATGCGCGGAAAGATCCTGAACTCGACCGCCGTCACTCATGGCTCCAACTATAGTAATACTGTGCCTGAACGTTACGGGTTTGTTTTTTCTAATCATCTGAATTAACTTAAATTTTTCCATATTTGGGGCCAGCTGCCATTCATTACACCAACTGTCTAAGTCTTCTTGTGTCTTCCTAGAGTCACCGCAGGTTGCCGCCCACCCTGTCCGCCAACTCATTTATGTATATAGAGAACAACAGTGGTCGTATCACACTTCCTTGGGACACCCCTGACGATATACCTGTCTCTGATGAACACTCGCCGTCGAGAACGACACACTGAGTTCTATTTTTTAAGAAGCCTTCGAGCCACTCACATATCCGCGAACTTATTCCATATGCTCGTACCTTCGTTAACAGCGTGCAATGAGGCATTGTGTCAAATGCTTGCCGGAAATCTAGAAACATGGGCTCTGCCTGTTGCCCTTCATCAACAGTTCGCAGTGTATCACGTAAGAAAACGGCAAGCTGAGTTTCGTACGAGCGATGCTTACTAAAACCATGTTGATTCGTGGAAACAAGCTCCCGAGTCTCAAGAAAATTTATTGTATTCGAGCTGGGAATGTGTTCAAGGATTCTGCAGCAAATCAAGGGGGTGTCCGGATACTTTCGATCAAATTATAGCAAATCCATTTTTTCTCTAATCGGTCGCCACACGCTTTCCTCTACTATTATCAAGTATTCTTTTCCCACTAGCAAATACAAATTGTGCATTATCACTCTGCTCAAATGTCGGCGAGATCCGCCTTCAACAAGTATTTTTAATATTGGTGTTCTCATTCTCTGCTGTACGCTGCGACACTGAACCAGATCCGAAAAGATGAGCACAATTTAGGGAAGGATCAAAGTAATTCAAAGGCCGAAGACCTAGGAAACAAATCTTGACAACTACCGTAGCTAAGTTAATCACAGAAGACCCCTGCAGAGGTCAGCTTCTAAGCTGATTCCTAATAATGAAGGGTATTATGTGAGTGCGGATGGTGAAGAGTTGACATAAAATCGGAATGCGCTTCCTTGTTTTATTTCACGTGATAAAGTTATGTCTTCCTGTCACAAAATGCAGAACTTCCTTGCACTATTGCTAACAACTCTAAATTTAATTATTACTGGCTGCCACAGATCTGAGACCTACACCTTCATTTGCACTTACGTAGACGATCACTACTGTTGTATATTAATATTTGCAATGTTGTTCATGTTTTTCCTAGACTGCTGAATAATACTGCGCATTATTTAGTCTGGTTCGAAATGTTGGACGATCAAGAAGCTTCCTCTGCAATAATTGCTCTATTTTGTCGCAAGCAGAAAACAAAACTGTGGATGAGAAACTGAACGTCACAAATTCCTAGATACAGTTCTTGAAAAAATAATTCTTAAAAAAATAATTTTTGAAAAAATTGGCTCTCGTAGCTGTAGGTCACTGACATCTGTGTTTAGAAAAACACCTCACAATTTTGCAGTTTTTGTTTTCAAGTCATTTTAGTAGATAAACGCACTAGCGAACTTCAGAGAACTGAACGTCTAACAAGAGTATTGTCAATACAGTCCACAATCGACACAATATTTCCCAGGAAGCGCAATATATTTCAAAAGTTGTTGATCTGCTCAGTGTTACTGCACAACCTCTCTGCCGAACACACACGTTCAATAACACTGCAAGTCCGGAAATATTGAGCAGCTGACCACTTAATATTACCGCGCTGAAAATTATTGAGAAACTATCATGCGGCTTCGGCAACGCTGTGCGGTTGTCGGACATTGAAGAGTGAGTCACTTCTTTAAGAAATCGTACGTTTTTTAGCTTATAATGTTGCTCAAATTACAATAAGGCTGTTTAGATGCTTTACCTTTGATTCTTAAAGGGACTAAAGCGTGATGCGACCCATGTTAACTTTACATTAAATGTTTGTACCATTTGTGTGAAACTGAATTTTCCGCAGGCAAATTTCTGCCACACATCTCTCGTGGGTTATACTGAACCGCGAGATCCATTGTCTTAACTAAATATTTTTAAACGAGTAGAAAACAAAATTCTCTTTTTTGTTCATTTATAATTTTGTTTAGAAAAAACTAATATAAAATTTCACGTTATTTGAGGTAGTTTCAGATGTTTGTTATTTAGATGCGTACAATACTTCATTGTACATATTTGGTAGTGCTGGAGAATAAGGTGCATTTCCAGGATAAAATGTTGTATCCTGTAACATCGCTTTGAAGGAAAATGAGATGTGTTTTAACGCTTAGGTGATTAAAAACTGCCTGCTGTCCTATGCTTTGTCTTCTTTAGCCTGCAATATGTCCTCCACATTTCTTTTACAACATCTAATCTTCTTGCATTTTGCTCTGACCGTTGAGTTTTTGTGTTCTTTTAAACCTGGCATACTTTTCCCGTCGCTTCTTCAACAGAGTGCCGATCTGTTTTGTCTGCCACGGGGGCTCTATTCCGTCTCTAATTTATTTAGTTGGTACGAAACTCTCAGTTATCGTTAACACTTTTTCCTTGACTGTAAGTCACATCTGTTCCACACTTCCACGGTTTGGAAGGAACAGATGTTGCTCTTACGAAAACGCCAAATTAATTTTTATCTCCCTCTCTAAATAGATACATTTTGCTTTTATGTTTGGTGAATTTGCAAGTTACGACATTCAGTCTCGCTACAACAGCCGTGTGGTCACTAATTCATCCATACGTCATGCCGCTAGCTATCTGATCAGGTTCAAAATGGCTCTGAGCACTATGGGACTTAACTTCTGAGGTCATCAGTCGCCTATAACTTAGAACTACTTAAACCTAACTAACCTAAGGGCATAACACACATCCATGCCCGAAGCAGGATTCGAACCTGCGACCGTAGCGGTCGCGCGGTTCCAGACTGTAGCGTCTAGAACCGCTCGGCCACCCCGGCCGGCCTATCTGATCGGGATTCTTTGTTGCTAAGAGGACTAGTACTTTATTATGTGAGTTCCTAAACTGATTTCTCAAAACGATTTTATGACCCATATCGTCACTATAAAGATTCTGCTGCGCCCCTACAGGATGAGTTAGGAGGAAAGGTACAAATACACTTTTTGAGCGGTGATAGCATTGGTGATTCTGAACAAAAAGCTTCAAATGGACATACACCCTATTCCGAATGGTTTCCGAGGTGGAACACATTTGATGTATACTATTGTTGATTTCTGAATCATTCAGTACATTGTCATTGTTAAGTATCACAGTAGTGTAGAGGAATTGGAGTCGAACAGTTTGGTAAGAATACTTGTGATTCATCAAGTACCTCAAACTGGCCTACAAAAACTATCTAAGCAACAGTGAACGCGCGTCGCGCAAGATTTTCAGTATTTTCTCTCTCTCTCTCTTCGCGCAAACTATTAGCCCTAGAAAAAAAAAACTGTGTAGTACCTTTTTTGCAGGATACTTATTATAGTTTAGTACTGTACTGCGACGTGTTGTCGCTAGAGGCTGTGGTTTACGAGTCATTCAAGAGAAACTTACAATACTCGGAGCCGCACGGTCTGAGGCGCCTTGTCACGGTCCGCGCGGCTCCCCCCGTCGGAGGTTCGAGTCCTCCCTCGGGCATGGGTGTGGGTGTTGTCCATAGCGTACGTTAGATTAATTACTGTGTAAGCTTAGGGACCGATGACTTAAGCAGTTTGGTCCCATGAGGTCTTACCACAAATTTACAATTTTTACAATACTCGGAAACGATTCAGAATAGGACATATGTTCATATGAAGTTTTTTGTTCAGAGTCACCAATACTGTCGCCCCTCAAAGCACGTACCTCTCTTCCCGACTCACCCTTTATGCTTTCCATACCATGCCAGGTGCCTGATACACTACCAGGCGGCATTCGATCTCGCACTGGGCAGCGACCTCAATGGTCTGGCTAGTCGGTGTGTGTGAGTGACTCCACTGTACGTTTCCAGTTCTCACTAACATTTACACACCACATAACACTAACATTTGTTGGGAAACAGGTAGATACATGGTTCATAGTGATATAGTAGAGTCTGTAGGGGTCTGCTTCCTTGAACTTCTCCATCACACATGAGATGTGGTGATCTGCGGAAGTCGCACTACATCATTTTTATTATATCGCATGTCGGAGTGGTCATCCTAGTGCGATTCATTAGGTTAGACTTTAACGCCAGAACAAACGTATGCACTTAAAAGGGAAGCAAATACATCATTATGTTTACAGCTTTATATTTGAAGGGAAAGTAGGAACTCGATTTTTTAAATATCAACCATAATAGTGGGGCTAGGCAGTTTCTGGTACAGCTTATATTGTTGCCAGATTTATCCAAAATGGTAGATCCAAGATGGCGTCAATAGATGTGGCAACATCGTACTCACATCATGGCAAGAAATTTAAATTTTGGCGGGGAATAGGGCAATTGGGGTACCTCCACTAGCCTAACTCCCCCATCCCTCCCCCCTACCTATGACGTCACCCACTACCACCCTGTAAATG
This sequence comes from Schistocerca nitens, assembly GCF_023898315.1. Taxonomy (NCBI): domain Eukaryota; kingdom Metazoa; phylum Arthropoda; class Insecta; order Orthoptera; family Acrididae; genus Schistocerca; species Schistocerca nitens. The sequence goes on from NC_064614.1 coordinate 1,027,746,298, forward strand.
GAAACAGCAGGAAACACTCAGTCTCTGTCCAGCTGCCAGAGAGGAAGGTTAGGTAAGTGTATTTTATTAATTTTTGATGAGAAACTGAAGTAAAGATCGCTCCTAATTACTCATCTATATGCATAGTGGCTAGAATAGCAAAATGGCTCAAAATTAACGCTGTCATACAATTAGAGTTATCCCACTGCAAAAAATTCACAATACCACTCGAAATTAGTAGCAGGCAGACGCAAAACAAGCAGTGACTCTACATAGGCTGCATCCTTCATCTACAAGACAAAATAAATCTCTTTGGTTCACTTGTCAATTGGCGGGAAAAACACTCAGTCTAAAACGATAACTGAAACACTCTCCTAAACTGGTATACACATAAAAATTAAAACTGCCATGATATTAGGAAATCGGACTACACTGATAATAACACTGTGCTAAAAGCGACTGCACAAAGAGTAACACCATTTCATCTGTTAATTACAGTCATATGCTGCAGGATATAAAAACAGCACGAAAAAGCTTTGTATATTACTAAGTGCTAGCTCACTGGAGGTTAAAAACTGCTACACACAATGCTCGTAATCGTGCATTTATTGCACAGTATGGCGCGGTGTGATGTCCCAGGCTGTCGGGTTGATGACGCATCAGGTTGGGGTTGTGGTGTGGCTTGCTCTGTGCTCTCCCAGTGACTGCGGCTTGCAGTGGGACTGTTGCGTGTGTTGCTGACTGTCGCTGCGGCCCACAGCATCCAAATAACAGTACCACTACCTGCAGCTATTGTTTCTCCCCCTCAGGCCACATGTTTCATATTACAATGGAATTCATGGCACAGTCCTATAGATGAGAAAACTGCAAAAGAAAACAAAGTCATGTGTCTAATAATCACAACTCACAGTCCTGCTCGGGAGAAAAGAAACGTCCTCATGCTGAAAAGTACTTCACTATCCAAGAGAAGCTACAAATAGTACATCCTGGCAATGTGCGTGCTTTTGTGAAATGGAATGGGACTGCTGTGCATTGTGTGGGTGGTTGTTGGTGCCGTCCACGCTGAATTCGGTGCCAACTGGGGCCTTGTAATGAATCATTAGTCCAGTACGTAGACCTGCTGGACGGTGTGTGTGTACGTGTGTGTGTGTGTGTGTGAGAGAGAGAGAGAGAGAGGGAGAGAGAGAAATTTGTCTCACTCTGGCGAACAAGTGTAATGTAATGGATCAGACCACCTTACACTTGAAGGATTTCTGGAGCTTTTTGTCAAAGTTTGAATGTCATTGATTCCTGAAAATACTCGTTCGCAACGTTCCATCAACTGCTCCTCCTGACTGGGTAACCATGCCAAATGAGAACTTCTGATTGGCTGTCTGTGAAGTGTGGTGAGTCTATATGGGTCTCCGCCCACCTCCCTCATCCTCAATCTGCTCCTGTTTGCTGTGATGGCTACAGTCATTTCACTCTTTTGTCTGTCTGTGCGTGTGTGCTTTAAAAATGAAACGCAACAGCAAAAACTCGATCATTAGCAGTAAGTGCCACAGATTTGTAGAAGATGCACTACCATGTAAGTGAATAATTGTTTAGTAGATCTGTGGTTATGATGTGGAAACCAGAAAAATTCCATGTGTTAAATTCTATAGTGAATTTCTCCTCAGTAATTCCATGTCTTTTCCTTTGCTACAGCACAGCTACATGATTTTCTTCTGGAGTGCCAGGAGAGATGGAAGGAGGAGAAAGCTGGACCATGGCAGACTCTTCAGCCTATTCTTGTTGAGGTCCAATCTCCTGTGGATAATCCACTGCCACGACTGCCTTGTAAGTATAAAAAAAAAATCATAGTAGTAGTGTAATTTGCTCTTGTAGCAGTAGTGGCTTGACGTTCAAAATTTTAGTTCATGCTTGTTTTTGTTACAGCGTATGTACCAGGAATGCAGGCTGAGCTGGACGCAGTGCTGGAGGCTGAAAAACACCAGCTACAACAACAACATGCTGTGGAACAGCCTCTAGCAGAGAATTCTCAAATGGTTCAAATGGCTCTGAGTACTATGGGACTTAACATCTGAGGTCATCAGTCCCCTAGAACTTAGAAGTACTTAAACCTAACTAACCTAAGGACGTCACACACATCCATGCCCGAGGCAGGATTCGAACCGGCGACCGTAGCGGTCGCACTGGCCGGCGAGAATTCTCAGCAGCAACAGTTGCGAAAGTATAGAAAAAATATCTATCTGTAGCAGATGTATAACTTCTCTCTATGTGTAATTCAATGTTTTAAAAAAAATTGTTTCGTGTTGTTACAGAGACATTGTAGAGGCACTTGACTTTATAGACAGGCAGCTGGAGACTGTTCATCAGCAACAACAAGTGATGGAACAACCTCCAGCAGGCAATGACACATCGGAGCAGCCTTCTAAGTATAAATTAAATATATTTTTAGTGTTAAAAATAGTGTTAAAATAGTATTAAAATATATTTCGTTTGAGACCGTAGTATAAGAGAGAGGAGGTACATTCTTACAGCTCACGATTTGGGCATATGTGACCAACAGCTGCAGGAAAGCTCACACTCTGAAAGGTCGAGACTACCCAAGGACCATGGTGAATCAGGTGTTGTGGATTGGCAGAAGGGCCAACCCACTATTGTAAGAGGAAGCTGAAAGGCACGCGTTTTAGCTCACGCAGGCTGGCGTGAGGTCTGGAACAGGACAAGGAATTTAGACTAGAAAAAAAGGATGTAGCTGGTGGAATACTTAACTTTAATCCATTAATGTTGAACGTAGCTCTTGTCTCTACATTCTTTACAATATCAATAGCAACTGATAATGGCGCCTTGCTAGGTCGTAGCAAATGACGTAGCTGAAGGCTATGCTAACTATCGTCTCGGAAAATGAGAACGTATTTTGTCAGTGAACCATCGCTAGCAAAGTCGGCTGTACAACTGGGGCGAGTGCTAGGAAATCTCTCTAGACCTGCCGTGTGGCAGCGCTCGGTCTGCAATCACTGATAGTGGCGACACGCGGGTCCGACGTATACCAACGGACCGCGGCCGATTTAGAGGCGACCACCTAGCAAGTGTGGTGTCTGGCGGTGACACCACATTCCTCCCTCGCAAATCGGCGTACGGTGGTGTTATAAGGCTTCCGCCCGCCGTGGGGAGGACCCCATGTTGACGTATGCGACGAGGTGGGGAGCCTAACAACAGGCGAGGCTGTGCCACCCGCAACCTGCCATTCCGTCCGAGGGGAGCTAGGAAACGCCTGAAAACCTGCTCCAGGGTGCACGCCAACATGCGATGTATGCGCCCGCAGAGAGACAGGAGGGGCCGAAGGGTCGACCTCCATCGGGCCGGGGCACCCGACGGGCGAAGACGCCATATGGTCCGGAGCGGGCAAGAGGTCCAAGAGGTCCATGTCGGAGGACAACTGGTCACGGGAAGCGATCGGTGGCGCGTGACTCAGGGAGGCGCTTGGCGGCTGCAGCGAAGCGTCCACTGCCGGCGGGAGGAGCGGCGGCGGCGGCGCGTCGCCATGGGGCAAAATGGAAGGCAGCGTCGGTAACACCTGGGGCTGAGGCGAGCCAGTAGATGGGTCCCCAGGGCGCTGACCGGACGGCACTGAAAGCAGACGGCGAGTGGCAGATCCCATGCGACGACAGAGGCGCAGCTGGTTGAGATGCCGGCGCACCTCACCAGAGGCCCCCAAAACCAGATACATAGCGCGGCCGAGGCAGCGAAGAATGCGCCCTTCGAGCCAACGCCGTGAACCTCGATAGTTGCGATAGTATACAACGTGGCTGCCGCTGCACAGGAACCTGATGCGGCGGATGTAGCAAAGACATCAAGGTTCGATGAGGACGACCATGGAGCAACTCAGCCGGCGAGCGACCATCTCGGGGCTGAGAGCGATACGAGGACAAAAAGAGCAATAACACGTCCTCCCGAGAATGCGACTCTTTCAACTTCAACATCTGTGACTTTGACAAGGGCCATTGCGTAGCAACAAAACGCAGAACGGTAGCAAGGACAAGGTCAGCAGCTGTAGCTGTAGCTACACGATGAAAATCAATCGGAAACGATTCGACCACGTCATCAGTTTCCGCATCAATGAACATGCAAGCAAGTTCGGAGGAATCGAATGCTCTATCCTCAGCAACAGGCAAACGGGACAACGCATCGGCGTTTCTGTGCTTAGCAGTGGATCGATACAAGATATCGTAGCGGTACTGCGAGAGGAAAATAGACCAGCGAATGAATTTCTGTGCTGTACGTGGAGGTACAGGCTTGTTCGGATGAAAAAGCGATGTCAAAGGTTTGTGGTCTGTGATGATGCTAAAGTGACGACCATACAAGAAATCATGAAACTTAGTAACATCAAATACGAGAGCCAATGCTTCTTTCTCGATCTGTGAATAATTTCTTTGCGCAGACGAGAGCAATTTGGACGCAAAGGCAATAGGGCGATCGTGCGATCCATCTGTGTGCGCAAGCACAGCACCGATCCCGAAATCCGATGCATCCACCATCAACAAAAGGGGCTTCTGGGGATCGAATGGCGTAAGGCAAGTATTGGAAAGCAACGCCGATTTCAACTGGCGAAAGGCGCGTTCGCATTCCGTCGTCCAGACGAACGGAACACCTGTACGGCGTGAGCGATGAAGCGGAGCTGAAATGGAAGAGGCGTGGCGCACATAGCGATGATAATAATTAATTTTTCCCAGCACACTCTGTAGCTGCTTCAAATTCTGCGGCGAAGGCAAGTCTTGTATGGCACAGAGGTGCTCGGGACTAGCATGTATGCTTTGGGCATTGAGTACATGTCCCAGGTAGGGTAAGTCACGAGCAAAAAACACACATTTGTCCTTCCGCAAGCGAAGACCATTTTGTCGCAAGACCTGAAATAATGTTCTTCTTCCGTCTGTCCGGAAATCACAATATCGTCCAGATAGTTTGCTGCAGTAGGGACCGACGCACAAACAGTTTGCAGATATTGCTGAAACAATGCAGGGGCGGATGCACACCCGAATGGCAGTCGTTTGAATCGATACAAACCAAGATGCGTTTTAACCACCAAAACGCGCTGGGATTCTTCGTCCACTGGTATTTGCAAGTACGCATCTGCTTGGTCCAACTTCGAAAAATATTTACCCGGGCAGAGTTTGTCAAAAAGATCTTCCGGGCGGGGTAAAGGAAAAGTTGCAATCACTAGTTGTGGATTAACTGTTGCATTGAAGTCCACACAAAGTCCACACAAAGTCCAGAAGGTTTTGGCAAAATTACTAACGGTGATGCCCAGAGAGAAGCCTGCACACGATCAATCACACCTTGAGTTCCAAATCGTTTAATGTTCTTGCGACCTCATCACGCAATGCGTGGGGAACATTGCGCGCTCTGAAAAATTTCAGTTGCACGTTTACTTTCAGTTCCAAATGTGCTTTATAGTTCTTAGCGCAACCAAGACCCGGTGCAAAAATGTCTGCAAACTCTTCACATAGACGAGAAACACTGTCTGAAGGCACAGTCTGGTTCACTGATAGGACCTGATTTACTATAGACAAGTTAAACAACTGAAATAAATCGAAACCAAACAAGTTCACTGCAGAAGAAGAACGAAGGACGTACAATGACGCAAGTTTTGTTTGTCCCTTGTATGTTGCAAGAAGGCTGCACTGTCCTAACACAGGGATTGCTTGTCCTGAATAGCTATTTCACTTAAAAATTGCGGCACGCAACGGAGGTGTGCCCAGCTGTTTGCACGTGTCTTGATTGATCAGTGAAACTGCAGCTCCGGTATCGAGCTGGAATGGTATCACTTTGCCGTTAATGTCCAAGTCTACAAAAAGTTTATTGTCCTGCTGACGACAAGAGCGACTGTCTCGTGCAACGTGAACTGACACTGGTACAAAATCACTTGTGACATGACGGGATTTCCGTCGATGTCGACGCACACTATTTGTGGGACGAACACAGTCACTGTTAGAGAGAGTGGCACTGGGCGGAGTGGAATGAACTACATGAATTTCCATGGGCGAAGGTTCACGAGCCTGAGTATCCTTGGTTCGATTCCGATTCCGGCGCGAAGCAAAGGGCCGGGAATGGTTGTGAGTGTCCGATCTGAGCGTTTTCTGGCAAACACTTTGAACATGTACTTTTTTATTACAGAAAAAGCAAATAGCTTGGCGTGATGGGCAATTCTCACGCGAATCTCTAGTAGCATACCGCAGGCATGATTTTAGCACTGCATTTGCTTGCCTGTGCAGCACACGTGGCTGAGAGCCAGGTGGCAGCCGCGCAGCCGGGCGCAAGGGCTGTTTACTGCTCCGTGCAGCTTGCCCGGCGGGCCGGTTAACGTGACACACGGCTGGTGAAGTTTCAAATGATTCCTGAGCAAAGTCAAGTGTGTCCTGCCGATCCAATATGTCCATCACTTGTTGAAGGGAGGGATTGACTAGTTTCAAAATCTGTTCCCTTATACGAACATCAGAAACGTTCTGTGCAATCACATCACGTACCATAGTATCTGAATAAGGGAGTCCACATTGACACTCAAAAGCACAATCCCTAGTAAGGCCTTGCAAGGTTGCAACCCACTCCTGATTAGTTTGACCGGCCGTACATTTGGTACGAAAGAAGGTATACCGTTTGGCAATTACATTGACTGATTCTTTGAAATATGCATCTAATGCAGACAAAATTTCGTCGTAGGACAGAGTTGCTATTTCGCGTCGGGGAAATAATTTCACTATCACACGGTACATTTGGACGCCTACGGAGGAAAGGAGAAAAGGCTGCCGCTCATTACCTTGAATTCTGTAGGCGGCGAGATGGAATCCAAATTGGCGTGACCACTCCGTCCAGCTTTCCAGTGGAGCATCAAAAGGACGAAAAGTTGGTGCAACAGCGTGTTGTGGCTGCGGTAGCGGTGGAGCGGCGGCCGCCGCATCGTTTTGCATCGCACGTTGACCCTGGACGAGTTGTCCAAGGGCATCCAGTAAGGCCTGCGTCTGCTGATTCTGCAAGCGATAAAATTCGGACAGTACATCTGGAGATTGTGGCGAAGCCATTACACAAGTAAATCAGGGCAATATAGTTAAGAACGCAGAAAACCTCATCGCCAAAATGTTGTGGATTGGCAGGAGGGCCAACCCACTATTGTAAGAGGAAGCTGAAAGGCACGCGTTTTAGCTCATGCTGGCTGGCGTGAGGTCTGGAACAGGACAAGGAATTTAGACTAGAAAAAAAGGATGTAGCTGGTGGAATACTTAACTTTAATCCATTAATGTTGAACGTAGCTCTTGTCTCTACATTCTTTACAATATCAATAGCAACTGATAATGGCGCCTTGCTAGGTCGTAGCAAATGACGTAGCTGAAGGCTATGCTAACTATCGTCTCGGAAAATGAGAACGTATTTTGTCAGTGAACCATCGCTAGCAAAGTCGGCTGTACAACTGGGGCGAGTGCTAGGAAATCTCTCTATACCTGCCGTGGGGCGGCGCTCGGTCTGCAATCACTGATAGTAGCGACACGCGTGTCCGACGTATACTAACGGACCGCGGCCGATTTAAAGGCTACCACCTAGTAAGTGTGGTGTCTGGCGGTGACACCACATTAGGGTTCAAGCTGCAAGCTGCCTCTGCCTGAATGGGCTGATGCAGTGCCTGAGGATTTCGGGGAAAAGGTCGCCTCCTGCTACCAGAACGATGATATTAGTGGCGCTGCTGACTCAGATAAAGGATTATATTCACACATGGTCTCTCCTTGCAGTATCTGCGTTTTTTCAGTCAACGTATTTTTCTTCCTCCCTCTACCGCTGACAAGTCTATGCATTTAATTAATATACTCTTTCATTCTACAGCTAGTCAACTGGCAGTATCTGGCGGCAGGCTATTTCTGCACTTGACCCCTGTGCTTGTGCCAAGAGCGCATTCTGCACAAAACCCTGTTGTACTCGTCACGCGCCGGCCCGCATGCCACCGCCCAAATAAACGGCGACGCCACAACCCGCAGACGCAGCTTCAATGGCCGACATCTCTGCAACTTGGCTGTTCGTACTGGCCAAACCAGGTGGCCGGTGGCCTGCAAAAGTGTCCTGCGCCGCTGCCACCACCATGGCCTCCAGCCAATGGCAGCCCCCTTCCCCATCCTGTTGCAGGACATCAGATTACAAACGTGAAGAGAGAACAGACTATGTAGCGTTCGAGGACACATTTGATGAGTGCATCTCGTTTACAAGGATCAATAACCTGGCAGGTTGGTAAAAGGATGTTTTAAGTTCCCTGTTGGCATGCCGCCCTGTCATGGAGAGAGAGAGAGAGCACATCAAGCTCATAAAAGATTCGCAATATCCCTCCTTGAAATTCAGCGCTGTACTATGCTACAAATTAATTCGTCCTCCCACAGATGATGATGATGATGTTTGGTTTATGGGGCATTCAACTGAGCAGTTATAAACACTTCATGAATGATGATGAAATGATGAGGACAACACAAACACCCAGTCATATCGAGGCAGGTGTCCTCCCAAAGAGGAAGGCGCTCTCGAAGAGAAAAGTATTGCATGTGTTTTGGGGGGAAGTGGTGTGATATCGCAGAGCACCTCACTTACTGATTGGTTCCACGACCTCACTTTGGATGCCATTAGAACCAGTCTTTCATAGATTGCTGGTAGAGGATCTGATATAGTACTCAGTTGTGTTCTGTATATTGACGTTCAGGATCGAGTAAATGGAGGGTTAAGCTACACCAAGCTACTGAAAGATATAGCTGACTCGGAGGTGTGTATTAGACACCAGACAATGCCTGTTTCACGTAGTCAGTCCTGGCTTGTGAAACAAGTTATAATCAAAATTCAAAGTTCCCTAAACAATACAATATAGGTCATAATATTCATGGGTATTATAACGCTGATTCTACTGATTTCCCTATCAAACTTCAGGGCATACCCAACTCAAGAGGCAGAATGAAGTCACTTTGATTAACGTTTTTAGTCTGAAGAAGAACAAGCCAGATGATGATAATGATAACAACGGTGTAATTATTACCCACGAAGCCTTCGGACCCATCCATTTGTCCAATTTTACAGATCAGTACGAGTGGCATGTTAACATGCTGCTAATCTCAGACGAGAAAGAAAATCAACGCTACATGTGGATCAAGGATAAGTCCCGACTCCTATACTCCCAACAGAATAAACAGAAGACTAAAAAACATATTTGCTACAGGTGCCTCAACTACTTTTCCTCAAGCGAGTCATTAGTTGAGCATACTATTGACAGTTGTTCGGTGGGTACAATACTTGTTGAATTGCCGACAAAAGAAAACAAATTTTTAAAGTTTAAGTACCACCATCACCAGGAACAATGTCCCTTTCTAGTGTATGCTGACTGAGTACCTCCTCGCTCCTGTGACACGATGTGAAGCGGATCCTGTGGCCTTACATATGACCTTCACTCTGTATGTGGCAGCGTACCAGATGGTATGTCACTCTGATTGCAGTCTCAGCTGCTATAGATGATATGTCAGGTATAATCCTGCGATTTGGTTGCTCACTGATTTCGAGAAACTTTCGTGGGAGATTGATAAGCTTTACAGCACCAACACTCTCATGAGCAAATCGCAGGACAATATTAACCTGTACAACGAAGCAGTTGACTGTCACATCTGTGGGTTGCTGTTAGACTGGAAGGTGGAAACTCCTCATAGGGATCATTGTCTTCTTACGGGAATTTTCGCGTTGAAGCTCACAATGCATGCTACCTCAAGTATTAAATACCATGACTCATAACCATTTTCTTCGATAATTTGAGCTGGTACGATGTTCACTTTCTTGTTGAGCACTTGGCTAAATTTGATATGTAGAATGGTCAGGCCAGTGTCCTGCCTGATAGTGCTGAGAAATGTATTTCATTCTCCAAACGAATGATGGCTAGAATTGCATTCCACTTCCTTACATTTTATGCACGCACCATTCCAGAAAGTTGTTGAAACGCAAACTCCAGAAGATATGCATATCACCTAATCTGCGTTTTCCAATGAGGAAAAGTTCCATCTTGTAACTAGGAAGGCTGTTTTCCCGTCTATCTGGATGGTACGGTAAAATTAGACGAAACAAGACTATCCAACATAATTGCATCCTCTAGTAATCTCATGGGTGATGTCATAATGGATGCAGACTTGAGCATGCTGTGAATGTCTGGCAGGATTTTAATATCTCAACTTTGGGCCATTATACAAAACTGTATGTGGAAATAGACATACATCTGTTCGTGGAAGTTTCTGAGAAATTCCGGACTGTATGCATGACCACATATAAACTCGACCCTGCCTTTCGTTACACAGCACCAGGATTGGCTTGGGATGCAGAGCTCAAGAAAACAAAACAAAACCATCGAGCTTTCACTGATTTGTATACACTTTTTTCTTTTGAGCGAGGGATCCATGGGGGTCTTTCCCAATGTGTCCTTACGCCAAGGCAAATAACCCACAGACGGGTGAGATGTTCAACGTATCTGATGAGTCTGGTTATATCATGGATTTGGATGTGACTAACTAATACAGGCACACCATGCAACAATCACTGCTGATTGGTGGTTTTAAATGGGTGCCCATAGAAATCTCAAAGGAATAGGAGACATATTTAAAAATGGTGACATGGCAGATGATTCTGATGTAGGGTATGTTGTGCAGGCAGACTTTGTATACCCGATTGCTTTGCATGATGCACATGCTGATTTTAGCTATGTCCAGAGTGACTAGTTCCACGAGGCACAGGTTCCATCCAGAAGCTGATAACAATGCTTGGGGACAACCAGAGGTATGTTATTCATTACCACAACCTCCATCAGTGTCTTCAGCTATGGATGGTTCTGGTTAGAATTAGGTGCACTATCTCCTGGTTAAAGGAATAATGCGATTTGAACACATGAGAGAGGGCTTCTCCGATGTGCGACTCTGGAAAAGATTTTTATAAAACTAATGAATAATGCAGTTTTCAGTAAAACTATGGAGAATTTAAGAAACCTCTGCAATATTCTTATTAGAACTAAATGGGATGGTTGTTATGGGGTAAGGAAATGCATTGCCAGACCAAATTTCAAATGGGTCCTTATATAAAATAAGAACGTTCTTACTGTGGAGATGGTGAAGGTTGCAGTGGACTTCACGAAATCTCTCTGTGTGAGAATGTGTTTACTACTCCTGTTTAAACTCCATATGTATCACTTTCATTACAAGTTTGCAAAAACTCATTTCACTAGTCCAAAGATATGCATACAGATAGTTTCATCGACTGGGTGAAGAAATACAATCCATATGAAGCAACTAGGTACCAGGGGGATGAATTCGACACATCATCATACACGCCTGATGATATTGTTCTGCTGAATAAGAAGGTTATCGGGCTAATGAAAGACGAGGTGCATAGATTGTCGATTCTGGTGTCTGTATGTTTAAGATCCAACATGTACGCATATTGCACATTGGGTGGTGGCACCCAGATGTGGGGTCAAGGTGTGCAGCGTGATGTGTCAAGGTGCCTAATGACTGAAAATTACTTGTGGTCCCCGCACTGTGGTGTCCATGGTGCTATACCACTGCTGCAGCATGTGGTGTGACAAACCAGTATTCAATCACGAGGGCGTGAGATGTACATTGTGCTGCACTCTAAAATCGATCTGCTAGCTGATGAAAACAAGCAGGCCATTTGTAGGACGAGGTTGAAACATGTCTGTTCAAACATGTTCAAGTGTGTGTGAAATCTTATGGGACTTAACTGCTAAGGTCATCAGTCCCTAAGCTTACACACTACTTAACCTAAATTATCCTAAGGACAAACACACACACCCATGCCCAAGGGAGGACTCGAACCTCCGCCGGGACCAGCCGCACAGTCCATGACTGCAGCGCCTGAGACCGCCCGGCTAATCGCGCGCGGCATCTCGGGCATGGATGTGTGTGATGTCCTTAGGTTAGTTAGGTTTAAGTAGTTCTACGTTCTATGGGAGTGATGACCTCAGATGTTAAGTCCCATAGTGCTCAGAACCATTTGAATTTGTTCTTGTCCTCCGAGAGCCATGGCGGCTTTAATTTTGCCGACATGCCACTCCGCTGTTGCCACGAACTACTCGTGTTGCCGATATCGATCTGCTCGTATGTCGCAAGCTAGAGTGTGTGGTCGGGGTGTGTGTTGTTGGTTTTGTGGAGTAAGCGCGGCCTATCCTTTATGTTGTTTTAAATGTCTTCCTGTTCTGCACTTACTGTTTCTCGGCTGAAGAGCGCGCCTATGCTTCTGCCAGCCCGCTTCGGATGGGGAATTGAAATTCAATAGACGAATTCTCTCTCTATGTATACCCATCTTGCGTCGAGTGCCTGGCATACATGTGAACTTGTCCTTCATGTGGTGCATAGCTTCATATATAGAAACTCCTACCGTGATTCAGTTTCCGTTTTTTGTCAATAAGAAGAAACCAGTACTGTGTGTCATTCCAGCAATCTCCATGCATTTTTACAAATTCATTGAATGACATATCACGGCCTTTATGTGCTTGGCAAATGTGCTTTAAATTATAATTGTCTTCTCTGAATGCTATAATGAGGTTTGCATTATCCCTCACCAACTTTTTCACGCTTCTGGTATATGTCTGACTCAAATAAAATATGTCAGCACCCATATGATGACCAAAACAGAAATATCGTAGGATTTGCTCTTGGTTTTCCACAGAAACATCATCAAATATGAACACAGCGTTTGATTTTACTTATTCTGGTGGATGGATTTCATTGTTTGACTGAATGTAGTGTATGTTCCACCATCAACACCTTATAATACTTTTGCAACAACCGGTACTTGGGCTGAAACAGTATTTTTGGAAGTACACTTAAATGCTTGGATCTGAATGTGTTAAAAGCGACACGAGGAACTAGATGGACCTACAATTAGCGCTTGTATATTGTCAGGGAGGAGTATCCCAGCCTTCTTCTTCTTCTGGTCTTCTTCCACAAAGGACCAGTAACTTACAGCAAAGTTCTGATGCTTCACCCACCCTTCCATGATTCCGACTACATCAGGTGTTGGCAAGCAATTGGCTTTTTTTTATTTTTTAGAAAAAGCATTTTTAACTACATATATGGAGCCACTAAAGCGCAATCAGCACCTTTTGGACTGAGATGTAATGGCTAAATTATAATGACAAGGTTATGAAGTAATAAAAACAGAAGGTATGTGATAATATATTTCAATTACACTTTAGTAATTGTACATAGGATGCAGTACATCAGCGAAATCTACTGGTTCTATCTTCAAACCATTACCTTATTTAGCAAATAACAGTTTCTTGTATGCACAGAATACAGCGTGTATTTCCCTAAAAATGATGGGTATTCCTTTAGCTATTTATTTTGGTCTCACTCTGATAAAGTGTTCTAAATTGTCTACATGCACACCATATGTATGGAGATAGTTCACAATGCCTTTATATACACTTTGAACATTCATAAGGCAACTGTCTCTTCCTTCTTTTGAACACAATGGATAGCGCCATCTGCAGACCAATCAACTTTGTAATGGTAGAGTGCTGTAAATAAATGGACCAACCACGAGTGCAGTGTCGTTGTGCAGTGATATAATGGCTAGTTTCAGGTCAGCACAGCAAATCTCCTGGGGGCAGCGGGATGAATCGTACTCTGTGGTCATCTGCTGATTGATGTAGGGCTCTACATTACACAGTTCATCCCATTCTGACTCCATAAACCTCACTTTAACATCTGTCAGTGCATTTTCAATCTCTAACGTAGCACACCAGTGACTGTCCAGTAATGCTCCTGTACCAATATTTAAGCGCTTTGAGGCACTGGCTGTTACATTATAATTTGAATTGAATAGCATTAGAGCACTGAGAGGAAATGACAGTTTCTCATCCACCATATCTACACCCTGTCCTTGCAGTAACATCGAATGTTCTGGGATGATATGAACGAGTATGTCGAGGACCAGTATAGACCTGCCCCACGTGAAGTAGGACCACCAGCATACATTTTTAGATTCAGGGGCTAGCTGGTTGTCTGCGTTACACAAATGTATGAGTGGGAGGGATAACAGCAACTCATTGTCCTGCTCCAACATGCAAACAAGGTATGCTACAGCAGCCCACAATGCCACATATTCTGATGGGCGTGTTGTCGCTGCAGCTCCCAGCAAGCTGACGGCTGCTGCTGGTCTGGATATGGCAGATGTTGCTGCAGTTCCGGTCCACCCAGTGAGTGCTACTGCTGGTCTGGCACATAGGAACTCGCTGAACAAAGAAGTAGAAGAAGCAATAAGCATCCACAGACAAAAAAACGCAGTTGAACAAAGAACCACGACGCGTATAAATGGTAGCAAAGAATGTAAGGAGTACTTACTCCTCTGCTTCTTCTGCAAAATGGAGGCAGATGAAGCTCTCAGCTGTTGTTGACACTTTATTGCTACTGTCACTCCACTGAATGAGACTGGTGGACTACCGAGTTCGGCTTACATCATCCCTGCCATTACAATCATGTGATCAGATGTAGTGTTCCTGCATTCTTGTTGGCTCCTGCCAGTTTTCAAATGGGGAAAGGGAATGCTGCATTTCCATTAATTGCCTGAGAGGAAGTGGTGGAGAAGCAAATTTCACTTCAAGCACCCTCTGCGGCGGTTTTGTGAACTAGCTTAGTCGGTCTGGGATTGTTGGTGAAAAACACACATGTGTGTCTTAGACGTACTGATAGGACATTTCGAAAAAGGTAGACAGCTATAGCATACCCAGCCATCTACATGAGATGCGAAATGCATCACTCAACCCATCATGATATATCACCATTATATATTGAATTCTTCTTACACTCATCTATTATCTTTCATTTCCAGTCCTCATGTAGGGAGATACGGATGCAGCCTTCAGCTGCATGCTTACATGTAGCACATTTATCAAAATCCTCCCTGTGCACCAACAGCATCTCCTCAACTGAACACATTAAGAACTGGATGTCTCCACTGGAGGGGATGAGCATCTCGCCTCTTTCACTTTGCAAGACTGGAGTTTTCATGAAAGTCTAAAAGACCAGCACAAGCATCTATCAGCATGAGTTGCGAAATGCAGCTTCAGTCCATCCCGCTGCATCTTCGTTATCTGATGAAATGTATTCTTATTCCTATGCTCATCCAGTATCTCCACTTTCCTAGTATCATGCAGGGAACTATGGACACAGTCCTCAACTGCAAGATCACAACTAATGTAGCTGTTGAATTCTTGCTTGTCTGACACCAACATCTCCTTCATTAAACACATCACACATACAACAAACTAATGATTGATATCAGTTCTATCCAACAGCTCGGCGTGGACTGAATCTTCCTCACTACTGGAGCAGCAGAAGGGGAATGGGGGAGGGGGGTACTGGCGGAGAAGAGGAGTGGGGAGGGCAATGGCGCCCTCTGGTGGTAGTATTGTGAACTAGGTCAGCTGGTTTCCAAACTTCAAGATGAATACACAAAATTTCAACTTCTTGCTATTTTTTTTTAATTCCCATCATTTCGCTGAGACTGTAGAGGGTGGATGTCTTCATTGGGGCAGGAGGAGGGGTGGGAGAATTAGGTTAGCAGAGTTACCCAGTTGCCGTATTTCTCCCAAAATCTGAATTTCCCGCCATGACATCAGAGAGACATTGGCAAGTCTATGGCCACTATCTCGTATCCGCCATCTTAGATAAATCTGGAAAGCTGCACCAAATAACACCTAGTCTCACGACTAGAAATATTATCTTTTTATTGTGAACCCAGTTCAATCAAACAGTTACAAATGGTTATTACAACCAAAAGAAATTTTCTGACGCAGACACTATTTAACATTTTAATCTGTACATAAATTTGGTCTTCAACCAAGAATAACGATAGTAAACACATATTTTGACTTGTAAATGATCAAAATAGAATTAATCACACAGAAGGGAGGGGCAGTTGTTCAACTCTCTTACGAACCACACACGTGTTTGCCAGCGGCATTTATTACACCATCTGTCTTATTTATTGTACATTGGAAACATGTTAGCCGTGTTGGTTTGTACTGTAATTATAAAAAGAAATACGTAATAAGTTGATAGTATTTCTCTTAACTAAGGAACCGCTATTCAGTAATCGGATAACTTCCAAACAGTGAAAACGTCAACTAAGATTTCAAAACTGCACATTACTGCATAAAGATGAGTATATTCACCTGTTACGCAGACGGATATTCGTTGTGTTTATCATATACATTTCCACTTGTCGCAGATTGTCAGGAACGTTGAAAGGAGTAAACTGTGACACACTTGTCTGTGGCTCCAGAATAAAATAAGAATGTTAATAAATTGAAATGAAACTATTGTATTATAAACAATGAATGTCTCTGATAGGCTCGATAATGTGGATCGCTGACTGTTCGCGATCACAGAACCAAAGATGCTGTACTGCTTTGATGGAGTAAGAGAGCGCTGGGCGCCCAGTCGTAGGTATGTGTTTGTGAGGGAAAGAGATTGGAATAGGCAGTTTCTGTGGTGTGCTGTGTGAAGACCACAATAGATTAATTTAGGTATGTCAGTATTGTTGAACATGGAAGCAGGAGTCATCATGTAAGCAAGATAAACATTTAAATAATTACGATTTTTGTTTTTTGCCAGCGCCTTAGTATAGATTAGTTGGCTGATAATTTGTAATTGTGGAGTAACCCCAGAATGAACGTAAACCATTTTGAGAAAAAGACTAGTTAGATATTTCATTTTTGTAATGCTAAAAGATTTGTTAATAGAGCTATGTGTAATTTAATGATTTGCATTTACGTTGGATTAATGAAGTTAGATAATACCTGCTGTTTAACTCTCATTGTTTGTGAATCAACGGTGAGTGATGTAGCTTCAATTGTCAGGTTTTTCTGAAAAGCCAAACTTAACTTGCAGTATAATTTTGCTAAAAAGAAATGAGTATTAGTAATTCACCATAATCAGTACCGCCCCCAGTACAGGTCATATTTTTTTTAAAGAAGTTGAATTTTCTTAAATGTTCTCGTTTATCAACCAAAAGACTTTCAAGTGCACTTCAAGTATTATGGCCAGAATTGCACACTGCTGAGCCTGTACTTAGCATATTCATATTTTTTATGAAAGACCAAAATATTTCGCGTTACTCCGTTGCTGAATTAGAGGTAAGACAATCTAATTTATTTGTTATTTGCCCAGGGACCAAAGTTATCAGTTTTTAACAGGGCCAAATGATTCAGTGCCTAAGGGGCTGAATGTATTTTTCAGTGATTGTATTTCTTTATTGTTATTGGGAGTTGCATTGTCCAATCGATTCGTAAAGTTTTGCTAACAATAACACAGAGTAAGCACACCACTTGCATTTACAACACGCAACACGACAATTCGAGTTCTGTATCCATTCCACAGTTAAGACGTTTTTGAGCGTAATCTTAAAGCTTTTTTATTTCACATCTATTTTTTAAAGAACGTTAAAACGTCAGGAGTTAGCAATGCTGTCCCGCACGTAAACTGTCTATTTAAACTCTAAACTATGCACTTCGACGTCATCTTTATTATAGAAATGTACAGGTGCGCTTCTCCAATGCAGAATAACGTTTCGTAGGCTTAACACGAACTGCTACAGACAGCACTCCACAAAGGATTCCCAGACCACGGTGCGCTGCGGATGAACTAACGCTTGCCGACACCTCCATTAACGCTGCAGGCAATGTTTGGGGAAAGGGGGGAGGGGGGGAGGGCTTCTATCTCTTGTTTTCACTTTGGCCGCCCCCAGCCATGATTAAGTGAAGGCTTTGGAGCACCTAATTCTTAAGGGTCTTTTTCTCATAAAAACACTTTTGCTTACAGAGCTCGCATCTTAACGCTAAATCAGTGATATTCCTCTAATGATAATTTTAGGGCGTTTGTAGGTATCATAAGCGATTTATTAAGAGGCAAACAGACAAATACATTGCCCAGACTGTAATATATTCTCATTTCGGAGATACGTTCTTAGTATCGAACTATGTTGTCATGTTTTGTTTGCAGCGTTACGTCTGTTCTACAGCAAGACTTAGTGGCAGCCGATCTTAGTGGTGGAAGAAATTTTCAGAGCAGCATGTAGCCGGCACGGAAGGAGAGCTGGCGCCGTGAGGTAGCTGGTCACCAGATTTTGCACCATTGTCCTCGGCACATTCCAAACCGCTTCGCAAAATGTCGTAAAGTGAGGGCATGTTGATCACCATCCTCCTGTATATAAGAAGGGTAAAAGAATGGACCCGCTAAAGTACAGATCAAAGTCTCTAACATCGGTTTGCTGCAGAATTCTTGAACATATTCTGAGTACTAATATCATAAATTTCCTTGAGACCGAGAAGCTTATATCCACGTGTTATCACGGTTTTAGAGAGCACCGCGCGTGCAAACCTCAGCCTGCTCTTTTCTCACACGATATACTGCGAACTGTGGGTCGAGGGCAACAGGTACATTCGCCATTTCTAGATTTCCGAAAACAATTTGACACTGTGCTGCACTGCAGACTGTTAACGAAGGTACGAGCATATGAGATAGGTTCCCTGATATGTGAGTGCCTCGAAGACTTTTTTAGTAACAAACCACAGTATATTGTTCTTGATGGCGTGTGTTCATCAGAGACAAGGGTATTGTCAGGAGTGCAGCGGGGAAGTGTGATAGGACCGCTGCTATTTTCTCTATACATAAATGGTCTGGCGGACAGGGTAAGCTGCAATCTACGTTGTTTGCTGATGATGCTCTGGCGTACGGGAGATTATCGTCGTTGAGTGACTGTAGGAGGATAAAAGATGACTTAGACAAAATTTCTAATCGGTATGATGAATGTCAGATAGTTTTAAATGTAGAAAAATGTAAGTTAATGCGGAAGAGCAGGAAAAACAAAGGCGGGTTGTTGTCTTGCTTGATAGACACGTCGTTTAAATATGTGGGCGTAACGTTGCAAAGCGATATGAAATGGAAGGAGCATGTGGGGATTGTCACAGAGAGAATTTTTGGAGAGCGTGGCTCATGTGTAAAGGAGACCGCATATAGGAGGCTCGTGCGACCTATTCTTGAGTACTGCTCGAGTGCTTGGGATCCGCACCAGGTCGCATTAAAGGCAGACATCGAAGCAGTTCAGAGATGGGTTGCTAGTTCGTTGCTGTAGATTCGAACAACACGCACGTGTTACAGAGATGCTTCGGGAACTCAAATGGGAAGCCCAGGAGGGAAGGCGAGGTTCTTTTCGAGGAACACTACTGAGGAAATTTAGGGAACAGGCATTTGAAGTCGACTGCAGAATTATTCTACCGCCGTCAACATACATTTCGGGTAAGGACCACGAAGCTGAAATACGAGAAATCAGGGCTCATACAGAAGCATATTGACAGTAGTTACTCCCTCCCTTTGTTTGCGAGTGGAACAGGAAAGGAAATGACTAGTAGTGGTACAGGGTAGCGTCCGGCACGCACCGTACGGTGTCTTGCGGATTATGTATGTAGATGTAGATGCATATCCGGCCTTAAAGTGGGAACTTCAAGATCGAGAGGTCGTTGTGTTAGACGAGAGTAAGTGCACCTGCACTGGATTTCATCCCTTCCGTTTTCTTTTCCTCATTATAAACTACACAAACATGCCAGTACAATATACACACATTCATTAAGGAGGCATTCGCGGAACGAAGACACGTGACATTCAAGTTGCCCAAGTGGCAGCAAGGCTAGAAAGGACAAAAGTCCGTTCATTCGATCACAGTAACTGAAATATTACCGCAGTCTTTGTAATTTTATCTTTGTTTGATTTATGGAAACGAGTGTACATGGCGAATCAAGTGATCGATATTTAAAGAAGCAACCAAAGTCCCTGCAATCGAGATAGAACTGCTTGTACCAGGAACCATAGGCGTTGCAGTTACGTAGCTATAAACGTAAATTATTCATTGATTTATTTATCCTGTTTCATATAAAAAGGCATTATTTTATTTTATATTACATTCATTTTGATACACATGTTCCAACAGGGGTCACATCTAAAACGGAAACCAAAACACCGAATGTTTGCAGCATAAAATAAAAAAAAAGTTTCCCAAAGGAAGCGTTCTTGCTCCCACACTACTTAACTTTTACACCAACGATCAACCATGTAACAAGGCCTGCACCTCACTTATTTCGCTGACAACCTGGCCCTCTGGAACTACCATAAAACTGAAACTTCCCCTTTGAATGTAAGTAATCACTGTGCTGGTAAATCTTCTACGTTACTTGATTTTAGAACTCCAGAGTGAAACTGAACGTACTTATTCTCAACATTTCTAAACTGAGACACAATATTTTAGCGCAGCGCAGTCTGACTTTCAATAACCGTTACTCGAGATACTGCAATACAGCGAGAGCCAATATTGCCAGCTAAATAAAAGATTCTAACTACTGAAGGCACTAACTACTTATAGGCATGGTTAGCAAATGAAAGATTTTTCGATAGAGAACAAACCATGTCTTTACCTTAATAGCGTTCAAAAGTCATAATACATATATCAGTTCATGACATCTAGTCTTACAAATTTCCTTTTTCTGACGGACACACGTCAATATCGTCCGGTCATATGAACATCTCAAAACTCCGCCATCTCTCTCCCCATATCCACCACTGCTGGCGGCTCATCTCCAACTGCCCAACGCTACGGGCTGTTCATATCCAACTGCCCAGCACTACACTGGCGAATAACTTCCATCAACGAGTCCAACCAGTCACAGACTGCACACAGCGCAGTCAGCGATTTTAATACTGCATAAAAACCTAAAAAGCCTACTTACAAAACATCTGAATGCGTCGAAAGGCAACTTCCGTCGGCTCTTGACGAACTGGGTGAATATTACGAAGCCAACAGCCTGAAGCCAAATCCTAGCAAAACAGTGCCAGCGTTTTCCATCCTCGTATAGAACATGTCAACTACAAGTTAAATCTCGTGGCTGGGAAATCCACTCATCACAGCTCTACTTCTAAATACCTCCAGACTATTCTTGATAGGATCAATGTGACATCGTGAGAATGAAAGTAGCAGCGCGAAAAAATACGTTAAGAAAAGTCGAAGGCACAATGTGGGGAACAAGCCCTCATGTGCTCCGGACGTCGACTCTAGCCTTGGGTGGTGCCACTCAAAACAGGCTAACATCACTCTCCACCAAACTTGCAGCCCGGTGACACGAAGCCTGTCGCCAACTCCAGATCCATGTGCTGGCCGGAATAGAACCATCCGACATTAAACGGCTAGTAACAGCGAAATCCGAAAGGAGCAAAGTGAACATTGATGATAGACACACGCTTCATGGGCATGAGCCTGTTCCTCTCCGTCTTCCCAGCAGGGAAAACTTTGTCTCGAGTGTTGCCCCCTTAGTGAAGTGAGATCCGGAAGAGAGGCTTCAATCTCTGGCAGGGCAGAGCAAAAGGTGACTGGATACCACTGAAAGAGGAGCTACCCTCAGGAAACAGCTTGCTATGGCCAACATGTAGATAACTTTATCGTTTTCTTATGGGAATGTGGTAAAGTAAAACTGTCATGTTAAAATGGGGACTCTGAGATAACAGATATGTGTTGTTTGCGTGTGGTGCTGAACAGATGTTCAAAAATGTTCAAATGTGTGTGAGATCTTATGGGACTGAACTGCTGAGGTCATCAGTCCCTAAGCTTACACACTACTTAACCTAAATTATCCTAAGGACAAACACACACACCCATGCCCGAGGGAGGACTCGAACCTCCGCCGGGACCAGCCGCACAGTCCACGACTGCAGCGCCTGAGACCGCTCGGCTAATCCCGCGCGGCGCTGAGCAGATGGTGCTCCATTTTCTTTACTCTCCTGTTTACACCGTCTCCTCAGGAATCGTGACGCAAGACGATCTAGCATCAGCAGTGCAACTTAAATGTTTGTAATCGACACGCTAAGAAAAAGAAATTATGATATAAATCGTTAGTGATGGCTACAGCAGAGAGAAATACATAGTTGTTTGTGAAGAACAGAATTATTAAGGTAAATTACAGGCAGATAGGTTTAGATTTTAGGTTTTTGGCTGTGGCAACAATGGACGTTAGAGGGGAGATAAGAGAACAGGTGAAACAAGAAGTGATAGAATACATGTAATGAAAAGAAGAAAACAGCGTGGTGTGACAACTGAGAAGTGAGGGAAACATTTTTTAGCCTGACCGAGGGATGCTTCAACTTTTTATTAAATCAAACAAGATACTGAATTGTGCGTAGAATGCAGGGAACGTGATATCAGAAGTGGGCAGCATGGGTGAAAAAGGATACTAATATTCAAGAATAGCTAGGGTACTAGATGAGTGAGACTTTGTGTTGCGATTCTGATGAGATGATAGATACTTGATCTGTGAGGTATATTGTCACGTGTACAGTGAGGAAGCGCGACACTCCTAACTGAACGTACGAGGCACTTTAATGGTCAAACCGGCGATTGCTGAGACGAAAGATACAGAAGCGTCCATTGTTAGTTCTGTTACTGTGTAACAGTGCGTGTACGAAGGAATTAGTCGGTATTTCGCCGTAAGCGGCAATTTTACTGTACTTCAGAAACTAGCTATACAACTGGGTCACAAATGTAGATATACTATGTGATGCCACAATTTTACTTGTACATTCAGTTATTGAACGAAAAACAGCCCACACTCAAATAAAATAGATTTATTCATCATTTGGATTTGCAGCTCCTTGTGTTTACCGTGTTTGCAGTTAAAACTGTAGGATGTAAGGTCCCCCAGTTATGTAAAACACCGTTTTTTCGAAGTTCCCAAACATATTTCAGCACCACTGTGCCATCATCAGTGGGTTTCAGTTCTATTTAATCTGTGATGTGAACATTTTTACTAAATGATTACAAAATTATGTGGATATTTAGTTCAAACAAGAATTCGTTTGAAACTTCCTGGCAGATTAAAACTGTGCGCCCGACCGAGACTCGAACTCGGGACCTTTGCCTTTCGCGGGCAAGTGCTCTACCATCTGAGCTACCGAAGCACGACTCACGCCCGGTACTCACAGCTTTACTTCTGCCAGTAGAGCACTTTCCCGCGAAAGGCAAAGGTCCCGAGTTCGAGTCTCGGTCGGGCACACAGTTTTAATCTGCCAGGAAGTTTCATATCAGCGCACACTCCGCTGCAAAGTAAAAATCTCATTCTGGAAAGAATTCGTTTGTTTTTGTTAATACCTTTACACTTGGTGTGAATGATCTTTCAGAACCACTTGTGCATTATTTATTACAGGCAGCTTGTCATCTGCAACTGAACGATGTTGATGAGAAATTTTGTTGGGAGTTAACCTATCATTTTATGCTCTAAACGTAATTTAGTTTGTCGCGATATTTCGCCCCTATATTCGTTTTTACTTACGTTTTCGTGTGGCAAGCCAATTTATTCACAGCATCATGGTGAGATGTTGCGAAGCACACGCAAATATAACACGTATTTTCACAAATAAGGTCGTACAAGCACTTTGTACTTCACCAAAGCCGCGCGGATTGGCAGTGCGGTTTGAGGCACCATGTCACGGATTGTGCAGCCCCTCCCCCCGGAGGTTCGAGTCCTTCCTCGGGCAAAGGTGTGTGTGTCGTTCTTAGCATAAGACAGAGTCCCATAAGAAATCATTCGTAAATAGTAAAGGTGTGACGTAAAGTCCACCAGCTGTACTTCTGAAGTTACGTAAACTACTCTGCGTCGATCTGACCGAAATGTGGAAAGAACGGTGGAATAAATGCTCCCATAATTCAAAATCCGACGAGGAAGGTTCCATGTTTCGTCGAGACTCAACTGCATCCGAGAGTGGGAAGAGAGAGATGAGACAGCATCTTGGAAGAAATGGGGTTTCTATGAAAGTGCTCCATGTGAGTGGTGCGGAGGAACAGACAATAAGACGTATGCTACTGAACCAAGCTTTTAAAGCGGGTCTGAAACGGATGAAATGACATCAAGTGTTGCGATCCGTTTGTCAAATATAACATTAACTTACAAATTCATTGTGTGCGTTCATTAGTATGTCTACATGGACATCTACATAACAGCTCAGCAATTCACAATTAATTTCCTGGCAGACCACTTTCGAACTGTTTCTCTGTCGTTTCACTCTCGAATAGCGCACTGGGTAACAAACACATTTTTCCGTGCGAGCACTGACTCCTCTTATTTTGTTATGATGGTCATTTCTCTCTATGTAGGCGGGCGCCATCAAAATATTTTTGCATTCAGAAAAGAAAGTCGGTGAATGAAACTTCGTGAAAAGATCTTGCCGCAGAGAAAAAAGCCTTTGTTTTAATAATTGCCATCCCAACTCGCGTATCATTTCTGTAACACTGTCCCCTATTCCCCCGTAATACAAAACGAGCTGACCTTCTTTGAACATTTTAGATATCATACACCAATCCTCTCTTATGCGGATCCCACATCGCGCAGCAGTATTCCAGAAAATGACGGACAAGCGTAGTGTAGGCTGTGTCTTCAGTAGAGCTGTTGAATCTTCTAAGTGTTCTGCCAATAAAACGCAGTCTTCTATTTCCCCACAACATTATCTATGTGATCGCTCAAAATTAAGTTATTCGTAATTGTAATCAAAATATTTAGTTGAATTCACAGTCTTTATATTTGTGTGGTTTGTCATGTCACCGAAATTTCGGTTCAGTACTCTTGTGGATGGCTCCACACTTTTCATTATTTACAGTCAATTTCTACTTTTCCACCCTACATGTATCATTTTGTTGTTGGGTTTGATCATCTGATGACTTTACACGACGGTAAAAGAGCAACATTTGCAAACAACCTAAGAGAGTTCAGATTACTCCCTTTTCTGAGTACTGGCGTGACCTATGGAATTTTCCAGTCTTTTAGGTTCGCGTCTTTCGTCGAGCTAGCGAGTGTTAGCATGTGAGTTCTAAGTACGGAGCTATTGTTACCAGCGTACTCTGTAAAAAACTTAAGTGGTATACGGTCTGGACCGGAGACCTTGTCTTTATTAAGTGATTTAAGCTGCTTCTCCTCGCGGAGGATATGTACTTCTAAGTTACTCATGTCGGCAGCTGCTCTTGATCCGAATTATGGAACATTTACTTCGTTTTCTTTGATGAGGGAATTTCGAAAAAACTTGTTTACTAACTGCGCGTTAGTGGCACGGTCGTGTCCATTGTTCTCGCGCAGTGAAGGTTTTGATTGTGTCTTCCCGCTGGTGTGCCTTGAATACGACTTGAAAATGGATTTGCTACCAGATTTCGAGACAGGTTTCTGTGTGAAAACTATTAAAAGCATCTCTCATTGAAGTCCACGCTAAATTTCGAGCTTCGGTAAAACATCGCTGATCTTGGAGATTTTGCGTTCTTCTTCCGCTGCCTCTGCAACGATGTTCTGACCTGTTTTGTGTGCCATGTGTTTTATCGACGTGCACGTCAGAGAGAGAGAGCAAGTTACATTACTATTAAACAAACTTTGGTCTTGTCGTGGCACAGTCTTTGCCTCTACACAATCTGATATATTCTTAGTTGGTGTGTGGTAGGTAGGTGATGGATGTATTCAGTACGGCTGTGTTGACTTATGATTGTATCTGTTAGCTGAAGAAGGATTTATAATACAGTACAGCAAGGATGAATATGATGTATATATAGGAAAGCGAAGAGAATACAAATTTGAATCATGTTATTATTTTTTTGAAGAGAAGAAGTTTGAGGTAAGTTTGCAGCACTGTGCAGCTGGTCGGAATGATTATTGTCAGCTAGTTAACTTGCTCAGATCTGAGAGAAAGACCACCCAACTTCTCTGAGTCATGCATAAAGACCTCAACTGATTAAGCAGTTTGGTTTTTATACAGATTCTGGGTTAACATTGTACCCTTTTCAAATCATTGTTCACTTTGTTAATCATAGTATTGTTCAAACCAATGTTATATGTAAAGATCACGCGAAATTCTACTGTCTTTTTGACTACGTACTCCATTCTAAAATCGTTGTCTTGGAATATCATTTCATAAGAATTCTTACTCTCCCCATCCCATGCACCATATAGTATGCAGCAGTTTGAACATCGTTTGGAAATTTGATTTAAAAATAAAAATCTAGCTTAGTCGCTTCCTGCTTGCTGTTTGCTGTTGTTCTTTCGAGAAATCTGCAACAATGTTGTCAAGACACGAGATAAGTGGTAATTTTGATTAAGGCTAGATAATTGTTTTGATTCAGTAGCGCATTTAATATAAAGAAAAGTTGTATTAAGACCAGTTACAGTTCAATTCAAATAGGTAGTCAAAGGTTAGGATACTAGTTTAAGTTGGATAATAGTTTGCGAGTACATGATATTGGTAATACGTAGATTTTTTTATAGAGTAGGAGGTAAAGTTATGCTACATTTCATACAGAAACATACAGAGGGAAAATTACAGTACTTTGCGTTTATTTTTGGTGGTTTTATGTGTTGCTGTATTCACTCTCGTTACAGTGATCTTGTGGTCACTAGTCCCTGTATCCTTCTTGATGCTCCCTGTTTGCTTAGGAGTATTTTTGCTAAGAGGTCAAATATGTTCTCGCAGCCATTTACACCTCTAGTGGGCTCCTGAAGTAATTGCTCAAAATAATTTTCGGAGAAAGCATTCTGTGCGATTTCAGACGACATTTTACGCCTGCCATCGTCTTTACACATCTATTTTCCCTAATATATCTAGGGTAGACTGAAGTCACCATCACTTATAATTCTATGAGTGGGGTACTTATTTGAAATGAGACTTAAGTTTTCTTTGAACTCTTCAGCAACTGTATCATCTGAGTGGGTGTGGGGAAGATTGGCAAAGAGACCGATTAGTAATTTATTCCGCTAGTCAATTGTAATCTCTACTCATACCAACTCACAGGAACTGCCTACTTCAATTTCACTACAAGGTAAACGACTTGTCACACAATAAACACTATACCACCAACTGTATTTAATCCATCCCTTTTTAATACCGTTAGGTTCTTAGTAAAAATTTCTGCTGAACTTATCTCCGGCTTTAGACAACTTTAAGTGCCCTCATACAACGATTTGAGCTTCATTGCTTTCTATTAACGCTAGGGGCTCTCGTTCTTTCCCAGCACGTCCACGACAGTTTAGAGGCACAATACCGGCTGTTGCTACGTCTGCCCTCGTCCTGCGTTTTCCCTCCACCCTTTTAGACTGAGGCCCTCTCTTTAACTTCCCGAGACCCTCTAGCCAAAAAGACCGCCCAGTCCCCTCCACACAGCAGTCACTTCCTGTGTGTAGTGGACCCTGTGTGTAGTGTGTAGTGGCCTATTAAACCGAACCCGATAAACAATCATCCTATGGCGCAAGTAGAGGAATATGCAGCTTACACGGTCGCAGAACCGTCTGAGCCTCTGAATCAGACTCTCCACTCGGCTCTGTACCTCAGGATCACAACCGGTTCTCTCGACGATGCTGCAGACAGTGAACTCTGCCTTCATCTCGTAAGCAGGACTGGCAGTCTTTACAGTTTCAGATAGCCACCCGAAACCGGAAAGAATCTCTTCCGATCCAAAGCGACGCACATAGTTAGTACTGACTGAGCCACCACCCTGTGCTCTTCAAGGCATCCGGAACCACTCCCCCCCAGTGTGCACACAGAGTGCGCACTGAACTCCTACCCCCTCCTTCACAGCCGTATCCATAAGGGGCCCTATTAAGTGCCTAACATAGGACCTTCCGGCTACCAGTAAACCCACCCTCAGTGTGTGCCCAGATCTTGCACGCCGAGGGGTTTCCTCTGGGACAGGGCGAACGACTGCATCGGTCTTTTAAACTGGATGAGACTTCGCTAGCAGCAGTGAACATTGAAGTTGCACTTGAAACTAACCTGATTAAAGATCCTCTCTAGGCATAGTCAATAAAGCCCAAAGGAAATAATACTATTAAGCGATCTGACTGTCTTCAGGAACGATTCGCCGCAGACACGCTTACGTAACGCAACGGAAATTTTTTTGGCATCTGAAACGATCTACTATTGATTGTGACCCAGTATTGTAACATTGTGACGGAACGTAATAACGAAACGAGAAAACTAATGCTGACCACAAACTCTTGAGGCAAACGTACTTTTTTTTGGTGTCTGCATAGTGAAGAGTTTTGCATGTATAAAGGTTGCCCTTCCAACAAAAATGAATAATCCGCAATTAACACAGTGCAGTCTGACTACTCTGTTATCGTTCCAGCACAGTTTTCTTGTTAGACAATACGTACGAGTAACTGTAATACCCTCCACGAATACTTTGTGGAAAGGTAAGGAAACTAAATATTTTCACGACCAACTCAATTTATACTTCTCTGAGCACCAAGTTTGCTCACAATGAATATTCAGAAATAAGCCACTCTTTGTGTTATTAAGCTGCTTTTAGATCAGGCAAGTTAAGTAACCTTTTGTGATGTGATGATATTACAAGTTCTCAACAGCAAACGATAGTCACATTATATATGAAAGCACAAACTTTGACATGTATCTTATTAATTAGAGGAAATCTTAGATGTCAGGAAGACTGAATATGGTTTCGGTAAAAGGAAAGCCAGTGGGAAATATTAAATTAGTTCAGGCATCAAATACAATGTCCGTTGCACTATTTTAGTGTCGGTGTCTGACAACCATAACTGAGTGGTCAGGATGCGTTACGTATGCAGGGAATGTGTTCTTTAGCTGCCTGACCACGAAGGACCGGTATCGCTAGTACACCCAGACGAAGGAGCAGAGCAAGCACTGAGAACAGGCGGTATCACCACCGCCGAAACATGCGAAGCTATCATCGGTCAACCCGCACGGCTTTCTGGATTGGGAAGGAGCGTCTGGTCCCCGGCACAAATCCGCCCGGTGGAGTTGTGTCGATGGTTTTTAGGCGGTTTTCCATCTGCCTCGGCGAATGCGGTTGGTTCCCCTTATTCCGCCTCAGCTACACTATGTCGCCGATTGCTGCGCAAACAAATTCTCCACTTACGCGTACACCACCATTAGTGTACAGCGCAAACATAGGGGTTACACTCGTCTGGTGTGAGACGTTCCCCGTGGGGAGTCCACCGGGGCCGAGCCGCACAATAACCCTGGGTTCGGTGTGGGGCGGCGGAGAGGTGAAGTGGACTGCGGTAGTCGTCGTGGGGTTATGGACCACTGTGGCTGCGGCGGGGACGGAGCCTCTCCGTCGTTTCTAGGCCCCCGGTTAACACACAATACAATACAATACAATCATCGGTCAAGGAGATGCTGAGTGCTTTTTGGGACTGCCGTAATGTGGAACTAATAGATGAAATCATCCATTGATTCACTCAGAGAACATACTGGTACCGAAACGGAAGACATCACAGAAAAGGCCGAAATACAGAATTCGGACTTCCGAAACTGTTTCACAGCGCAAGATCGTAATACGGTCCCTTCTTTCAATTACCGTACGAACTTCGAAATGGCATATATTGTGGTAACCGATCGCGAAACAGAAAAGTAACTAAATCGCTTCGTAGTGGAAAGGCATCAGAACCGGATGAGGTATCTACAAGGATTATGCGAAAGAACTTGCTACCCTTCTAGCACTCGTTTGTAGTGATCGCTCTAGAACGAAGAGTACCTAGCGACTGTAAAAAAAATAGTTCTTTTCCGTGTTCAAAAAGGGCCATAGGAAAGATGCACATAGCTATAGAGCTATATCGTTGACGTCAATCTGTTGTAGAATTATGGAACAAGTTTTATACTCAAGAATTATGTCGTTTGTGGAGAACGAAAATCTCCTCTATAAAAATCAACATGGATTCCACAAATAGAGATCTTGCAAAACACAGTTCGCTCTGTTCCTCCAAGAGAACCATAGAGCTGTAGACAAAAGTGCTCATGTTTCTTGACTTTAGGAACTCATTTGTGACTGTCCCGCACTGCCGTTTAGTGAA
Source organism: Schistocerca nitens (assembly GCF_023898315.1). Taxonomy (NCBI): domain Eukaryota; kingdom Metazoa; phylum Arthropoda; class Insecta; order Orthoptera; family Acrididae; genus Schistocerca; species Schistocerca nitens. The sequence goes on from NC_064614.1 coordinate 1,027,776,227, forward strand.
AAAAATACGAGCTTATCGAGTACCGGATCAGATATCCGGCTGAATTCAAGACTTCCCTGCCGACGGAACTCATACGTCGCTCGTAACGGAACAGAACCGACACACGGGTAAAGGTAATTTCCGGAGTACCCCAAGCACGTGCGATAGGAAAGCTATTGCTTAAAGTGTATGTAAATGATCTAGTAGTCGGATGCTCGATAAGACTGTTCGCAGATGTCGTTGAACGTAACAAAGAAACAACGTCAGAACACAGCATCGATTTGCAGAATGACCTGTGGAGGATTGACGAATGGTGCAGGCTCTGTCATTTGACCATGAACGTAAATAAGTGAACATACTTGCGCATACGTAGGAAAAGAAAGCCACTACTAGACAACTACACTATTGATGTTAGAAACAGTACCTACCGTAAAGTATATAGGAGTAACTATGCAGAGCGACCTTAAGTGGAATGACCACATAAAGCAAACAGGAGGAAAAGCAGATGCCAGATTGAGATTCACAGTGTAATGGTACTTGAATTACGTAACCATTACGGCACCTCACCTCAACCTCTCGATACCAGCAATATTCTACTGTGTTTCTGTAAAATAGTTAACATATTTCTGTGACAACATTCAGATTTAATTTCATTGATGTAGAGGTACTTCGATACATGGGTATGTATATATTGCAATGATATTATTCTTATGTGTATTCTTTCTTTTGTCACTATGATCATTGACGTACTTGTAACTCTGATTTTTGGGCGCGTAAGCGGTTATTAGACAGTCAAGCTTTGGTCGTCATGTTAAAAAGACGCAAATTGTAGTCAGTTTATGAAATCTGAACTTTAACAGTGAGGAAGATATTTTCAAGAATGTTTTATATTGTGAAGTGATGTTTTGGAACGGGTTACGTGATATTGCAACAAAAGGAATAAAAAAGAAGTGTAAATTAAATTCGAAGTCCTGATTACTTTTTTACATCACCATCGTCCTAACTTACAAAAGTTTAATCTTCAAGAATGGTTTATGAAACACATCTATAAAACTTTTGAATATCGCAGAATAACACCTAGGCCTCTTTGCATCCGAGCTTGGCATCATCACTACCTAGATTTTCGACGATTGAGCCATGAGTTCGCAACGAGACCAGCGTGGGAAACACGAAAAGATGAGTGCCTAGTTTATCCATTATTTCAAGAAATGACTTTATTAACTGTGCTCTAATGACACCTGCCACATAATGTAACTTTGTTGTTGCCCGAAAATGCAATATTTAGCAGCGTGAGCAACACTACAATCATAATTAATTTTTGGCCTTTGTTGTCGTAGGGTTGTTAGAACAGGAAGAATCTGAAGGGAATGTAACTCATCCAGGAAGGATTATAAGGTGGTTATTCCACAGATTCTTAAGTATTGTTCATCTGTATGGATCCTTACCGTACAGGTCTGATGGAAGAAATAGAGAAGCTCCGACGTCGAGCGACGCGTTTCGTCACGGAATCGTTTGGTCGGGGCGAGAGCGTTACCGACTCCATTGGCAGACGTTACAAGAAATTTGGCAAATTTGTGGTAAGGTGTTATGGGAACAAACTGCTGAGATCACCGGTCCCTAAGTTTAAGCACTACTTAATCTAACTTACACAACTTACGCTAAGGACAACACACACACACACCCATGCCCGTGGGAGGACGCGAACCTCCGACGGGCGCAGCCGCGCGGATCGTGCAAGGCGCCCCTCACCGCGCGGCATCTACATCTACATGATTACTCTGCAATTCACACTTAAGTGCCTGGCAGAGGGTTCAGTGAACAATTTTCATACTACTTCTCTACCATTCCACTCTTGAATGGCTCGTGGGAAAAAGGAACATCTAAATCTTTCCGTTCGAGCTCTGATTTCTCTTATTTTATTATGATGATTATTTTTCCCTACGTAGGTGGGTGTCTACAAAATATTTTCGCATTCGGAAGAGAAAGATGGTGACAGATTTCGTAAATAGATCTCGCCGCAAAGAAAACCGCCTTTGTTTCAGTGCTGCCACCCCAACTCCCGTATCATATCAGTGACACTCTCACGCCTATTGCGCGATAACACGAAACGGGCTGCCCTTCTTTGCACTTTTTCGATGTCCTCTGTCAATCCTACCTGGTAAGGATCCCTCACCGCGTAGCAATATTCCAGGAGAGGACAGACAAGTGTAATGTAGGCTGTCTCTTTAGTGGGTTTGTCTCATCTTCTAAGTGTTCTGCCAACAAAGCGCAGTCTTTGTTTCGCCTTCCCCACAATATTATCTATGTGGTCTCTCCAATTTAAGTTGCTTGTAATTGTAATTCCTAGGTATTTAGTCGAATTGACAGCTCTTAGATTTGTGCGATTTATCGTATACCCAAAATTTATCGGATTTCTTTTAGTACCTATGTGGATGACCTCGCAGACGTTAAAGAGAGTCGCTGTGCATCACGGAGAGATTTACTACTGAAATTTCGAGAGAGCGCTTTCCGGGAAGAGTGAGACATCATATTAGTTCATCCGACATACATCTCGCGTAATGACCACGACGAGAAAATAGGAGAAATTAGTGCAAGTACAGATGCTTACCGACAGCATCTTCCTGTACGCCATTCGCCAGTGGAACAGGGTAGAGGGGATCAGTTAGTGGTACCAGAGGTGCCCTCCATCACACACTTGAGGTGGCAGACGTAGATGTACATGTAGATGATGCCCACAAGGGCAAACCGTCATAGGACCACGCAACCTAAGGCTTCTGACGAGGTTAGGCAATTAAGTCAAAACGCAGTGGCGTGGGAATATTTCCAAGGGAAGGTTTTACTCCACGACAACGCCCTTGTATTCGTAAACAACTCAGCGGCTCGTGGTCTTGCGGTAGCGTTCTCGCTTCCCGCGCACGGGGACCCGAGTTCACAAATGGTTCAAATGGCTGTGAGCACTGTGGGACTTAACATCTGAGGTCATCAGTCCCCTAGAACTTAGAACTACTTAAACCTAACTAACCTAAGGACATCACACACATTCATGCCCGAGGCAGGATTCGAACCTGCAACCGTACTAATCGCGCGGTTCCGGACTGAAGCGCCTAGAAACGCTCGGTCACCGCGGCCGGCGACCCGGGTTCGATTCCCGGCGGGGTTAGGGATTATTCCTGCCTCGAGATGACTGGGTGTTGTTGTGTCGTCTTCATCATCATCATTCACCCCCATTACGGTCGAAGGAAGGCAATGGCAAACCACCTCTGCTAGGAGCTTGCCTAGTACGGCGGTGCGGGTCTCCCGCATCGTCCCCTACGTTCCTCTGAGTATGGGACCTCATCATCATCATTCGTAAACAGGACACAGTCACAAATGCTGCTTCTCTGCTTCCTTCTCTCCTCCACGCCTGTGTGGTACCCAAGGACTCCTTCCTCTTGTCTCAGACGAAGAAACCAGAACGATGACGAGCTGATTTGTGATGTGGAATGTTCCTGAACAGCGAAACTGCAGACAGCTGCAAATAAGCTAATCTCTAAGTCAGCCAGTCTTGGGAAACATGTGTCGCAGTGAAGCTGTATGGCTACCCCTCGCAGTTAACTTAAGCTTAGCTAAATGCTGAAGACAACTGGTCATTCATTTGGACGTTCTCAGGTCCGGTACCTACGTTAAGCCGCACGCGTCTTTAGAAGGGAAAACATTCGTCCGTGCTTTCTTTACGAAATGTTGGTGCTTAAGGCCGTGGCGGGAAAACACCTGTTAGTCAAACGTACACAAGGCGGGCGTGAGAGCCGCTGAGCAGACGGCCGAGCCCAGAAAGTGAGCTAGCAGCGCAGCACGTGTTCCGTTAGGCGCGCACCGGCGTGACCCACTTGCTGCCGGCGGCCAGGGGTCACTGACCGCCCAGCGTCTCCGGCCCAGGTTCGCCGCCGAAGGCCGCTGCCAGCACCTGTCAATACACTTCCAAGTGCTGCACGCTACACACTCCTCTCTGAAATTTCGCCATTATTTTCAGCTGTAGAAAGTGTGGAAAAATCCGCGATATTGCTTCTCGTCGCCACATGCTTTCCCGCTAACCGATTACCCGAACATTCATTCATTCATAATAATGGTGCCTCAATTCCGTTGTTGTGTATTAAATTGTTTGAAAGAATATCGCAATTAAGTCACTTTCACGAGCTTTATTTATTCGACGATACGTTTCGGGTGTTTCACCCATCTTCAGTTGAGGTAATTTATTATTAAGCGACCATCCCGGAACAGTTGTAGACTGCGTACCTAACATCTTCCACGGACAACGAAACTTAGATTTTCCAACATTTCACATACACCCTAATTATTGACGGAATTTACAAAAATTTAAATGCTGTTAATCTAACGTGTAAGAGGCCTAATCTTACGTTAAAGTTTAAGACAGTAAGACAAATATTACTGTTAGAAAATGTGTTTGTCTTGATGCAGCGTAACTGACGGAGCGCAAATACACGGAATTTATTCATCGAATATTTCTGAATGACACCACAAAGAGACTTCCAACAAACTTAACACATAATTTCAGACCTTAACGAAATCTTTTCTCGCTGACAAGTCCCCCTCCTCTCCCGTCCCCACCCCACAACATGATGAAAGGACTCCGTTTACAGAAATTCATTCTGTACGTTTTCTAGTTGAAAAACGCTCTAGAAATTTACTGTGGTAGGTAATATGCAAATACAGCACGCCTGATTAGTAGACACTGCCAGTTCGGAGAAATCTCATCTCATCATTGAAAGGCACCTAGGGTTGGTCGGAAGCGTCAGCGAACATTCTCTCTCTGACAAAAGTTGTTTTCCAAGACGTGATCAACACTGAGGCGACAAAAGTCATGGCGTAACAGTACGAACATACAGATGGTAATACACTACAGGCCATTAAAATTGCTACACCACGAAGACGACGTGCTACAGACGCGAAATTTAACCGACAGGAAGAAGATGCTGTGGTATGCAAACGATTAGCTTTTCAGAGCATTCACACAAGGTTGGCGCCGGTGGCGACACCTACAACGTGCTGACATGAGGAAAGTTTCCAACCAATTTCTCATACACAAACAGCAGTTGACCGGCGTCGCCTGGTGAAACGTTGTTGTGATGCCTCGTGTAAGGAGGAGAAATGCGTACCATCACGTTTCAGACTTTGATAAAGGTCGGATTGTAGCCTATCGCGATTGCGGTTTATCGTATCGCGACATTGCTGATCGCGTTGGTCAAGATCCAATGATTGTTAGCAGAATATGGAATCGGTGGGTTCAGGAGGGTAATACGGAACGCCGTGCTGGATCCCAACGGCCTCGTATCACTAGCAGTCGAGATGACAGGCGTCTTATCCGCATGTCTGCAACGGATCGTGCAGCCACATCTCGATCCCTGAGTCAGCAGATGGGGACGTTTGCAAGACAACAACCATCTGCACAAACAGTTCGACGACGTTTGGAGCAGGTCAGCAGATGGGGACGTTTGCAAGACAACAACCATCTGCACGAACAGTTCGACGACGTTTGCAGCAGCATAGACTATCAGCTCGGAGACCCTGGCTGCGGTTACCCTTGACGCTGCATCACAGACAGGAGCGCCTGCGGCGGTGTAGTCAATGACGAACCTGGGTGCACGAATGGCAAAACGTCATTTTTTCGGATGAATCCAGGTTTTGTTTAAGCATCATGATGGTCGCATCCGTGTTTGCCGACATCGTGGTGAACGCACATTGGAAGCGTGTATTCGTCATCGCCATACTGGCGTATCACCGGGTGTGATGGTGTGGGGTGCGATTGGTTACACGTCTCGGTCACCTCTTGTTCTCACTGACGGCACTTTGAACAGTGGACGTTACATTTCAGATGTGCTACGACCCGTGGCTCTATTTCGATCCCAGCGAAACCCTACATTTCGGCAGGATAATGCACGACCGCATGTTACAGGTCCTGTACGGGCCTTTCTGCATACAGAAAATGTTCGAGTGCTGCCCTGGCCAGCACATTCTGCAGATCTCTCACCAATTGAAAACGTCTGGTCAATGGTGGCCGAGCAACTGGCTCGTCACAATACGCAAGACACTACTCTTGATGAACTGTGGTATCGTGTTGAAGCTGCATGGGCAGCTGTAGCTGTACACGCCATCCAAGCTCTGTTTGACTCAATGCCCAGGCGTATCAAGGCCGTTATTACGGCCAGAGGTGGTTGTTCTGGGTACTGATTTCTCAGGATCTATGCACCCAAATTGCGTGAAAATGTAATCATATATCAGTTCTAGTATAATATACTATTTGTCCAATGAATACCCGTTTATCATCTGCATTTCTTCCTGGTGTAGCAATTTTAATGGCCGGTAGTGTAGAATCACGTACACAAAATATAAAACGGCAGTATCTTGGTAGAGCTGTCATTTTGTACTCAGATGATTCATGTGATAGGTTTCCGGTGTGACTAGGAGCGCACCACGGGAATTAACAGCCTTTCAGCGCTGAATGCATGGGACATTCCATTTCGGAAATAGTGAGGGAATTCAGTATTCGCTACGGTCGCAGGTTCGAATCCTGCCTCGGGCATGGATGTGTGTGATGTCCTTAGGTTAGTTAGGTTTAAGTAGTTCTAAGTTCTAGGGGACTGATGACCACAGATGTTAAGTCCCATAGTGCTCAGAGCCATTTGAACCAATTCAGTATTCCGAGATCCACAGTATCAAGACTCCGCCGAGAATACCAAATTTCAGGTATTGCCTCTCACCACGAACAACTCAGTGGCCGACGACCTTCACTTAACGATCGATTGCTACTTCAGTAGGGTTGTCAGTGCCAACAAACAAGCAACACTGCATGAAATAACCGTACCAATCAATGTGGTATCTATGACGAACGTATACGTTAGGACAGTGCGGCGAAATATGGCGTTAATGGGCTATGGGAGCAGACGACGGACGCCAGTGCCTTTGCTGACAGCACGACACCGTCTGTATCGCCTCTCTCCTAGACTCGTCACTATATAGGGTGGACCCTAAACGACTGGCAAACCGTGGCCTGGTCACGTGAGTCCCGATATCAGTTGGTAAGAGCTGACGGTAGGGTTCCAGTATGACGCAGACCCCACGAAGCCATGGATCCAAGTTGTCAACAAGGCACTGTGCAACCAGGTGGTGGCTCCAAAGTGGTGTGTGCTGTGTTTGCATGGAATGGACTGGACCCTCTGGTCCAACTGAACCGATCATTCACTGGAAATCGTTACATTCGACCACTTGGAGAGCGTTTCCAGCCATTCACGGGCTTCTTGTTCCCAAACAACTATGGAATTGTTATGTATGACAATACGCCATGTCAGCGGATCACAATTGTTCAAAGTTAGTTAGAAGAACATTCTAGACAGCTCGAGAGAATTATTCGGCCACCCATATCGCCCCAGTATGGATCCGGTTGAACATTTGTGGAACATAATCGAGAGATCTGTTCGCGCACAATATCTTGAACAGGCAACACTTTCCCAGTTAAGGACTGCCATAGAGGGAGAATGGCTCGGTATTTCTGTAGCACCACATCGAGTTGCTCCACTAATTCTGCAATTCCAATCGACGATTTCAAAATTATCATTAGCCCATCGGTTTAGGCCCAGAGTGATCATCTTGTGATCTGAATAAAACATATGAAACTTCGTAATATCTTAATATACAAGCCTCCTACAGGAAAATTAAACAGGCCTTTGGAGAAGCAGCTGTATGAATCTCAAGAGCTCAGATGGAAAACTAGTCCTAAGCAAAGAAGGGAAATCTGAGAGATGAAAGTAGTATACAAGGTGGAGAAAAACTGTCACGAAATTTTAACCCTGGATAGCTGATGCCAGTAGGAACCAAAATTACTAATGTTGTGTAGGTCGACAAAGCACAATTTTTTAAACTACGGAAACTTGGCGCCACGCGCTCCGATTGGCCGAGGGATTGCCTTGTTGCCTTATTCGATACGTGTGCGTAATGCGTATCACGTTGGGGCAGTGACGGGGAGAGGCACTTTTGTATGTGTGAACCGACAACCACAGTGCTGCCCGTCAACCGACGTATGGCAACAGGGCAATCCCATGGCCAATCGGTGCACATGGCGCCAAGTTTCCGTAGTCTAAAAATTGTGCTTTGTAGACCTACACAACATTAGTAATTTTGGTTCCTACTGGCATCAGCTATCCAGGGTTAAAATTTCGTGACATAATTTTTCTCCAACCTCTATATAGAGTCTATACAAGGGATCTGCACTTGAAGGCAATATTATGGAAATTGAAGAGGATGTAATTGAAGATGAGATGGGAAATATGATACTGCTAGAAGAGTTTGACAGTACTGATGACTTAAGTCGAAATAAAGCCCCGAGAGTGGACGACATTCCGTCAAAACTACTTACAGCCGTGGGAGGCTTAGCCATGACAAAACTATTCCACCTCGTGTGCAAGATGTATGGAAGAAGCGAAATATCCTCCAACTTCAATAAGAGTATAATATTTCCAATACGAAAGGAATCAGGTCTTGATAGGTATGAATATTACTGAGCTATCAATTTTATAAGTCATTATTGCAAAATAGTAGCACAAATTTTTTAAAAATAATGGAAAAACTGGTAAGAGTCCACCTCGGGAAAATCGGTTTGGATTCCGGAGAAATGAAGAAACACGCGAAGCAATAGTAACTCTAGGAATTCTCTGAGAAGATAAGGACAGGCAAATCAACGTTTGTAACATTTGTAGACCTAAAGAAAGCTTTCGGCAGTGTTGCTCTCTTTGAAATTCTGAAGGTAGCAAGGGTAAAATACAGGCAACAAGAGGCTATTTACAACTTTAGCAGAAAACAGACGGCAGTTGTAGGAGTCGAAGGGCATGAAAAGGAAGTGGTACCTGAGACGGGAGTGAGACACGGTCAAGCCTATTCCCGATATTATTCAGTCTGTACACTGAGCAAGTAGTAGGAATTACAGTTCAGGGAGAAGAATTGAATACTTTGAAGTTTGCCAATGACACTATAATTCCGTCCAAGACAGCAAAGGACTTGGAAGAGTAGTTCAAAGGAATGGAGAGCGTCTTAAAGGAGAACGTAAGATGAATAACAATACAAGCAAAACAAATATGATGGAACGCAGTCGAATTAAATCAGGTAATACTGAGGGAATTATATTGAGAAACGAAACAATTAAAGTAGTAGATGAGTTTTGCTATTTGGTCAGCATAATAGCTAATGATGGCTTAAGTAGAGAGAATAAAAAGTGTAAAATGGCAATACCAAGAAAAGCGTTTGTAAGGAAGAGAAATTTGCTAACATCGAATACAGATTTAAATGTCAGGAAGTCCTTTCTGGAAGTATATGTATGGAGTGTAGCCACGTTTGGACGTGAAATGTGGACGATAAACAGTTTACACAAGACGAGAACGAAAGCTTTTGACATTGGTGCTAAGAAGAATGCTGAAGATTTGAGGGGTGACTAATGAGGAGGTGCTGAATAGAATTGGGGAGGAAAGGACACATTCTGAGACATCAAGGGATCACAAATTTAGTACTAGGAGATGAATATAACAAGCAATAGTTATTCGGAGATGAAAAGGCCTGCAGAGGATACAGTGCATGGACAGCTGCATTAAACCAGTCTTCGGACTGAAGACCACAACAATTACAACAATTAAACCTAATGGGATCGTCAGGAGAGACACACAATAACGTATTTGATTGTTTGCTGGAAGTTGTCTTAAATGATTAACTATCTCATTTTACGCTCCTAAAATTGCTTTTTTTCTTCTTGAATTTCACTATCGTTTGATATAAATTCAAATGAAGTTCAAATAATTTGAACGCTCGCTAAAACGCTGCATTCGAGTCAAGTGGTGCCTTTGATGTCACAGGCTAGCTCGCTGCTCCCACTCTCATAATCCTAATTTACAGTGAAGTCTTGTTTTGGAATTTACGTTTCTGGAAATGGGTTACAAATGATGTGTAGTACCATACTGTACAAATACATCTATAAAAGCTCCTGAAAAGTTGTTTTTGAGTGATCCAGAGAATGAGAAGATGGGTAAAATGTGATTGCACTGTACCGGCAAATTGCCACCACGTCGACGCACAAGTTCACTAACTTAATTAAAAAGTCTTGCAGTGTGATTAACTTAACTCCTAGATATTCCCTCCGACTGTTACAATGAAATGTAACGTCATTTAAAGAAATTTAACTCCTAATGGAAATTGTCGTTTTACCTAACTACACATCAGTTATTCGGTAGCTCAGTTGTTGGAACGGTAAATCGTCGAATTTTATAAGACGATGTGCATAGATAGTTGGTTCGAATCTAACACGAAAGAAGATTTTAACTTATTTGTAAAAAGACTCGACTGTCCTCTCATATGAAAACCAAATCACACTTACAAAACTTTACCACCTCGATTAGAAAGAGAGTATTATTGTGTTTTTCTTGCTATTTACATGCAGCTAGATATGCAATCGCTGTTCACACACGTCACGTTCAAAATTTTCTAGTTAGTGTGACCATAAACTTTTTACTTTATTAGAAACGATGTTTTCATCTTCGCACTGTGTAGCTAGGATCCTTGTTGTTTAAAGTTTTGCAGTTTCATCATCTTACACAAAGGTGAAGTAAGTATGCTTCAGAGGCTGACGTTAGTTAACTCTTACAAACATCACAGCCCTTACTTTTGTGTCACTTGCATGTTGTACACGCTTTATATCTCTCCATCTCTTGTAGTCCTACACGTCGTGGTACTATGGACATATGGTGATATCTTCAGTACTAGGAATTCTTTCCAAAAAAGTGAATTGTTTTCTCACAGAGTAAAAACTTATGACCCTGCCAGGATTCGAACATGTGACCGCTTTTACTGCACTCAAGAGCGCTATCCGCTTACTGTCGCGGAACGCCTGACAGATGCAGTCTCTGTGCTGAGTACCTTCTAAATAGGAAATCTGCGCTACTAAGTTTTGCCAAGAAGAATTTTGTTGTGCTTTGGTGCTTATGACTGATAGCCGACAATCCACTTACAATATATGGACCCATTTGCAAAAGCTCTGTAGGTCGTTTTGAGCGAGTTTGGTGATTTGCAGGGAGCTGGGAAAAGAATGTCCGTCGTTGCACATATCGCCGCTCTAAGTGGGTGGAGTGTAATGGCATCAACTTTGCCAGACTTCCACTATCAGCGTTCACTAAAAATTTCTTTCTATTGTTTCTTAAAAGCTGTAACTGCGACTTCCAACACAAAAAAGCTACACTGTTTGCAATAAAAGTACGTAAAAAGCTCATAACTTCGGCTAACGCTCCTATAACATACGTATAGTTTCGTCTTACTCCTAGCTTGTGACGTCACTGGAGCATCAGCCAATAACGGAGTGTTTTCGATCGCGTTACCAGATGTTGATATTGAATGATTTTTAAGCTTCAATTACATAAAAGTAATAGACATTTTTTTAGAATCTTGACCGTAAATGCTATTTAAATTGTATAATCAATCGAATAACAACAATAAGAATCATGTTTTTAGTACAGGAATATAGCCTATTAGCGGAGCACCATCCAACAGTGCGAATATTACAGCGCAGACTAGGCCACAGCACCGCGGGAGTCGTGATGCGTGTGGCACTACTGCTGGCAGCAGAGAAAGCCCTGCTGGCGTGTCCCTTCCGACAGACTGTGCCACCGGCAGCGCCGCGCCTCCACTCGCCTCGCCTCCCAGCGTTCCCTTTTGGGGCAGCCGGCCCGGCCGTGACGCGCCCACGCGCATGCCCGGAACGCGCAGTTCGCGTGCAGAGGGCGCCAGCGGCCACGCGGCGTGGGCGGGGCCCGTAGCGCCGCGACGCCGGCCCACTGCGATTTCCGTAGCCAGCCGACTGTGAGCGCTGCCGCTTTCTTTCCCGGGAAAGCGAGACCGCCGAAACCCCTTAACTGTACACGCTGTTTCGTTGTTACTCGTCCAACGCGGTGTGGCGCTAAAGAACAGCTTTCTCTGACTTTTCTTCTTACTTATAATATCGTGTTTTTTTTTTTTTTTTTTTTTTTTTTGAACGGCAGGAAGTGCCTCTGAGAGTCGTGAAATACTGAACTCGGTTGTTGTTGTAGTTGTGCTCTTCAGTCCTGAGACTGGTTTGATGCAGCTCTCCATGCTACCCTATCCTGTGCAAGCTTCTTCATCTCCCAGTACTTACTGCAACCTACATCCTCCTGAATCTGCTTAGTGTAACCATCTCTTGGGTGGACCGAGCGGGGTGGCGCAGTGGTTAGACACTGGACTCGCATTCGGGAGGACGACGGTTCAATCCCGCGTCCGGCCATCCTGATTTAGGTTTTCCGTGATTTCCCTAAATCACTCCAGGCAAATGCCGGGATGGTTCCTCTGAAAGGGCACGGCCGACTTCCTTGCCAATCCTTCCCTAATCCGATGAGACCGATGACCACGCTGTCTGGTCTCCTTCCCCAAACCAACCAACCAACCAACCATCTCTTGGTCTCCCTCTACGATTTTTACCCTCCACGCTGCCCTCCAGTGCTAAATTTGTGATCCCCTGATGCCTCAGAACATGTCCTACCAACCGGTCCCTTCTTCTTCTCAAGTTGTGCCACAAACTCCTCTTCTCCCCAATTCTATTCAGTACCTCCTCATTAGTTATGTGATCTACCCATCTAATCTTCAGCATTCTTCTGTAGCACCACATTTCGAAAGCTTCTATTCTCTCCTTGTCCAAACTATTTATCGTCCATGTTTCACTTCCATACATGGCTACACTCCATACAAATACTTTCAGAAACGACTTCCTGACACTTAAATCTATACTTGATGTTAACAAACTTCTCTTCTTCAGAAACGCTTTCCTTGCCATTGCCAATCTACATTTTATCTCCTCTCTACTTCGACCATCATCAGTTATTTTGCTCCCGAAATAACAAAACTCCTTTACTACTTTAAGTGTCTCATTTCCTAATCTTATTCCCTCAGCATCACCCGACTTAATTCGACTACATTCCATTATCCTCCGGGGTCAGGGATTTTCTCTGCCTCGTGATGACTGGGTGTTATGTGATGTCCTTAGGTTCGTTAGGTTTAAGTAGTTCTAAGTTCTAGGAGACCGATGACCATAGGTGTTACGTCCCATAGTGCTCAGAGCCATTTGAACCATTTGAGCCATTATCCTCGTTTTGCTTTTGTTAATGTTTATATTATATCCTCCTTTCAAGACACTGTCCATTCCGTTCAACTGCTCTTCCAAGTCCTTTGCTGTCTCTGACAGAATTACAATGTCATCGGCGAACCTCAAAGTTTTTATTTCTTCTCCATGGATTTTAATACCTACTCCGAATTTTTATTTTGTTTCCTTTATTGCTTGCTCAATATACAGATTGAATAACATCGGGGAGAGGCTACAACCCTGTCTCACTCTCTTCCCAACCACTGCTTCCCTTTCGTGCCCCTCGACGCTTATAACTGCCATCTGGTTTCTGTACAAATTGTAAATAGCCTTTCGTTCCCTGTGTTTTACCCCTGCCAACATTGTCAAAAGCTTTCTCTAAGTCTACAAATGCTAGAAAGGTAGGTTTGCCTTACCTTAATCTTTCTTCTAAGATAAGTCGTAAGGTCAGTATTGCCTCACGTGTTCCAACATTTCTACGGAATCCAAACTGATCTTCCCCGAGGTCGGCTTGTACCAGTTTTTCCATTCGTCTGTAAAGAATTCGTGTTAGTATTTTGCAGCCATGGCTTATGAAACTGATACTCAACATACCCAAAAGAGGATTTTTTTTTTTTTTTTTTTTTTTTTGCGATCACTCTCCGCAGCGACGTTCAGACTACATACATAATAATGAAGAATTAAATTCCAAAATTATTCTCCTTCTTTCGCAACAGGTGTTATAAAAGCCACCAGAAACTTATTAATCAATCACATAATGAGAATGACATTTCAAGCTATTTTTTTTAAACATTGAAGGAAAATTTAAAATATTTTGAACATAATGAGTTTTAAGTACAACAAACACACTTAATATGAAAAGAATTCACAGGTTTCACAACAGTTTTGCGTTGTTCTGTAGATGAGTTAATAAAATACCCAATTCACACGTAAACATTGAAAGCGTTCCCATTATTAAATCACAATTCGAAGAGCTGAATATATTTTGTTAAAAATCAGATGTTGACATAAGGTGATCAGCTTGAGTTTAGCCCGGACAACGATCAGTCTCTGCAATCATCTCAGATTAGGCACTCTAAAGCATACACGTGGTAAATATTGAAACAACAGTCACAGGGTGACAACTACAGAAATGGATTACACATCGCAAGTCAAAAGATCTCATCAGGCCCTTTCAGGCCTAACTGTGAACAGTACACGTTTTGATACTTTGGCTCGGTAGCCCTGAATTTTAAAAAAGGAATACTTGTGGCAGTATGATACATGAGTGCTTAAAAGGGAAAAAAGCTACTCAAAAAAATTAAACCTTCAATTCTGATTTAACACACAGAGCTATAAAAAATAAACATTTAAATTAAAATGGTTAATTACTTTTATTTGCAATCATGACTGCTCGATATATACTGACGGGAAAAAAACGGAACACCAAAAAATATTTAATGTATAACAACGAAATTTCCGGAATACCTTTGTCTAGGTAATATACCGGGTGATCAAAAAGTCAGTATAAATTTGAAAACTTAATAACCCACGGAATACTGTAGATAGAGGGGTAAAAATTGAGACACATGCTTGGAATGACATGGGGTTTTATTAGAACAAAAAAAAACAAAGTTCACAAAATGTCCGACAGATGACGCTGGACAGCAAAACGTCAGTGACTGCGTATGACAATCGTGTATAAGAGAAGCTGTAATGAGAGAGAGAATCAGATGCGCCAGCAGTCGCAGCATGTTGACGTTACCCAGGCGCTTTTAGTGAAGCTGTATTATCAGAATGGGGAATGTGCTAGTTCAGCGTTACGATCCTATCGCCATAGGAAGGGGATTCGAACAGGGAAAGCTCCGCTGACAAATGCAGCTGTGGCGAGAATGATTTCGAAGTTCGAAGCCACGGGTTGTTTAGACGATAGACCCCGTAGTGGCCGACTGAGGCGTAATGCTGCTGAGACAGTTCAGGAAGAAATGGAGACTGTAGCGGGTTCATCTATACACGGGGAAGTCAGCGCTCGTGCAGTCGCACGTCGCACCGGCATTCCATACACTATTGTTTGGTTGGCAATTAGGCGTACCCCTCGATGTTATCCGTACAAAATCCATCGGCATCATGAACTGTTACCTGGCGATTTAGTGAAGCGGAGGGCATTTGCGGTGTGGGCGTTTCAAAAGATGGCGGAAGATGACGATTGGTTGAGTAACGTGTTGTGGACCGACGAAGCTCATTTCATGCTCCGAGGGTCTGTCAACGCCCACAACTGCAGGATTTGGGCTACCGAAAATCCTAGAACTGTAGTGGAAACTCCATTCCACGACGAGAAAGTCACGCTATGGGTTGGATTTACCACATCCACCGTTATCGGGCCTTTTTTCTTCGAGGAAACGCGTGATTTTGGTTTTGTAACTGCTACCGTGATGGGTGAGAGGTACGCCGATAAGTTACAGAATCGCCTGGAACGTACGATGTTTATTCAGGATGGCGCTCCACCCCATATTGCTAGACGCGTGAAAGATCTCTTGTGCGCGTCGTTTGGTGATGATAGTGTGCTCAGCCGCCACTTTCGTCATGCTTGGCCTCCCAGGTCCCCAGACCTCGGTACGTGCGATTATCGGCTTTGGGGTTTACCTGAAGTCGCAAGTGTATCGTGATCGACCGATATCTCTAGGGATGCTGAAAGACAACATCCGACGCCAATGCCTCACCATAACTCTGTGCTGTTCACACCATTATTCCTCGACTACAGTTATTGTAGGGGAATGATGGTGGACATATTGAGCATTTCCCGTAAAGAACATCATCTTTGCTTTGTCTTACTTTGTTATGCTAATTATTGCTATTCTGATCAGATGAAGCGCCATCTGTCGGTCATTTTTTGAACTTTTGTATTTTTTTGGTTCTAATAAAACCCCATGTCATTCCAAGGATGTGTGTAAATTTGTACCTCTCTATCCACATTATTCCGTGATTTATTAAGTTCTCAAATTTATACTGACTGTTTGATCACCTGATATCTAAGTGATTAACATTGCTATATCACAGGTCAGTGTAAACGCTAGATAAGCCATTGCAAATGTGAAATGCTGGTACATTAATAACCAGTGTAACCACCAGAATGTTGACTACAAGCATGCAAACGTGCATGCATTGTGTTCTACATTTCCTGGATGTCAGTTTGTGCAATGGAGTTCCATGCCTCTTGCACTTGGACGGTTAATGCCTGTTGTGAATGACGTTGGAGTTATGGCCCAACGTTGTCCCATATGTGCTAAACTGGAGACAGATCTGGTAATCGAGCAGACCAAGGCAACGTGTCGGCACACTGTAGAGTATGTTGGGCTGCAACAACGGCATGTGGGCCAGTGTTGTCCTATTGGAAAACACCTCCTGAAATGCTGTTTATGAGTCGCTGCACAACAAGCTGAATCACCAGACTGACGTACAAATTTGCAGTCACGGTTCGTGGGGTAACAACGACAGTGTTCTTGCTGTCATATGAAATCGCACCACAGACCATAGCTCTTTGTGTAGGTCCATTGTGTCCAGCACGGAGACAGGTTGCTTGCAGGCCCTCAACTGACCTCTTCCTAACCAACACACGGCCATCACCGGCACCAAGGTAGACACAGTTTTCATAAAAAAACACAACAGACCTCCACCCTGTCCTCCAGTGACACTCCCCCTAGACACCACTGAAGTTGCAGTGGGTGGGATAAGTGGAATGCACGTTACAGGGCGTCTGTCTCAGAGCTGTTCTTGAAGTAATCTGTTTGTAACAGTTCATTGCAGAAGCAACATGCCAAATTCAAACAGACGCAAAATCCCCAAGATTGCCGATATTTTACAGAAGCTCGAAATTTAGCGCCGACTTCAATGCGAGATGCCTATAACATTTTCCACAACGAAACTTTGTCTCGAAACCTGGCAGAAAATCCAAAGAGATTCTGGTCGTATGTGAAGTATGTTAGCGGCAAGAAACAATCAATGCATTCATTCTCTGCGCGATAGCGATGGAGATACTATCGAAGACAGTGCTGCCAAAGCAGAGTTACTAAACACAGCCTTCCGAAATGCCTTCACAAAAGAAGATGAAGTAAATATTCCAGAATTCGAATCGAGAACAGTTGCCAACAGGAGTAACATCGATGCAAATATCCTCGGAGTAGTGAATCAACTTAAATCACTTAATAAAAGCAAGTCTTCTGGTCGAGACTGTATACCAATTAGGTTCCTTTCGGAGTGTGCTGATGCATTATCTCCATACTTAACAATCATATACAACCGTTCGCTCCACGGAAGATCCGTAGCAAAAGACTGCAAAGGTGCACAGGTCACACCAATATTCAAGGAAGGTAGTAGGAGTAATCCACTAAATTACAGGCCCATATCAAATGGTTCAAATGGCTCTGAGCACTATGCGACTTAACTTCTGAGGTCATCAGTCGCCTAGAACTTAGAACTAATTAAACCTAACTAACCTGCCCGTGGCAGGATTCGAACCTGCGACCGTAGCGGTCGCTCGGTTCCAGACTGTAGCGCCTAGAACCGCACGGCCACTCCGGCCGGCCACAGGCCAATATCGTTGAAGTCGATATGCAGCCGCATTTTAGAACATTATGAATAACCTCGAAGACACACAGTCAACATGGGTTTAGAAAACATCGTTCCTGTGAAACACAACTAGCTCTTTATTCACATGAAGTGCTGAGAGCTATTGACAAGGGATTTCAGATCGATTCCGTATTTCTGGATTTTCGAAAGGCTTTTGACACTGTACCACACAAGATGCTCGTAGTTAAAGTGCGTGTTTATGGAATATCGTCTCAGTTATGTGACTGGATTTATGATTTCCTGTTAGAGAGTTCACAGTTCGTAGTAATTGACGAAAAGTCATCGAGTAAAACAGAAGTGATTTCTGGCGTTCCCCAATGTAGTGTTGTAGGCCCTTTGCTGTGCCTTATCTATATAAACGATTTGGGAGACAATCTGAGCAGCCGTCTTCGGTTGTTTGCAGATGACGCTGTCGTTTATCGACTAATAAAGTCATCAGAAGATCAAGACAAACTGCAAAACGATTTAGAAGAAATATCAGAATGGTGCGAAAAGTGACAGTTGAACCTAAATAACGAAAAGTGTGAGGTCATCCACATGAGTGCTAAAAGGAACTCGTTAAACTTCGGTTACACGATAAATCAGTCTAATCTAAAAGCTGTAAATTCAACTAAATACCTAGGTATTACAATTACGAACAACTTAAATTGGAAGGAACACAAAGAAAATGTTGTGGGAAAGGCTAACCAAAGACTTCGTTTTATTGGCAGGACACTTAGAAAAGTAACAGACCTACTAAGGAGACTGCCTACACTACGCTTGTTCGTCCTCTTTTAGAATACTGCTGCGCGGTGTGGGATTCTTACCAGATAGGATTGACGGAGTACATCGTAATAGTTACCGTGATTTTAGGGCCTTATTCAGTTCGTGCCTTGAAAATGATGGGAGAAGCTTAACTTCTCCTTGGGCAATATTTTGAACGTTATAGGCTGCATAATTAAAATGATACAAAAGTCTTAATCAAAAAGGCCTAGAAGTTCTCATTATGAAGTTGTTTGTTGTTGTGGTCTTCAGTCCTGAGACTGGTTTGATGCAGCTCTCCATGCTACTCTATCCTGTGCAAGCTTCTTCATCTCCCAGTACCTACTGCAACCTACATCCTTCTGAATCTGCTTAGTGTATGCATCTCTTGGTCTCCCCCTACGATTTTTACCCTCCACGCTGCCCTCCAATACTAAATTGGTGATCCCTTGATGCCTCAGAACATGTCCTACCAACCGATCCCTTCTTCTGGTCAAGTTGTGCCACAAACTCCTCTTCTCCCCAATCCTGTTCAGTACCTCCTCATTAGTTATGTGATCTACCCATCTAATCTTCAGCATTCTTCTGTAGCACCACATTTCGAAAGCTTCTATTCTCTTCTTGTCCAAACTATTTATCGTCCATGTTTCACTTCCATACATGGCTACACTCCATACAAATACTTTCAGAAAAGACTTCCTGACACTTAAATCTATACTCGATGTTAACAAATTTCTCTTCTTCAGAAACGCTTTCCTTGCCATTGCCAGTCTACATTTGATATCCTCTCTACTGCGACCATCATCAGTTATTTTGCTCCCCAAATAGCAAAACTCCTTTACTACTTTAAGTGTCTCATTTCCTAATCTAATACCCTCAACATCACCCGACTTAATTCGACTACATTCCATTATCCTCGTTTTGCTTTTGTTGATGTTCATCTTATATCCTCCCTTCAAGACACCATCCATTCCATTCAACTGCTCTTCCAAGTCCTTTGCTGTCTCTGACAGAATTACAATGTCATCGGCGAACCTCAAAGTTTTTATTTCTTCTCCATGGATTTTAATACCTACTCCGAATTTTTCTTTTGTTTCCTTTACTGCTTGCTCAATATACAGATTGAATAACATCGGGGAGAGGCTACAACCCTGTCTTACTCCCTTCCCTACCACTGCTTTCCTTTCATGTCCCTCGACTCTTATAACTGCCATCTGGTTTCTGTACAAATTGTAAATAGCCTTTCGCTCCTTGTATTTTACCCCTGCCACCTTTAGAATTTGAAAGAGAGTATTCCAGTCAACATTGTCAAAAGCTTTCTCTAAGTCTACAAATGCTAGAAACGTAGGTTTGCCTTTCCTTAATCTTTCTTCTAAGATAAGTCGTAAGGTCAGTATTGCCTCACGTGTCCCAGTATTTCTACGGAATCCAAACTGATCTTCCCCGAGGTCGGCTTCTACTAGTTTTTCCATTCGTCTGTAAAGAATTCGTGTTAGTATTTTGCCGCTGTGGCTTATTAAACTGATTGTTCGGTAATTTTCACATCTGTCAACACCTGCTTTCTTTGGGATTGGAATTATTATATTCTTCTTGAAGTCTGAGGGTATTTCGCCTGTTTCATACATCTTGCTCACCAGATGGTAGAGTTTTGTCAGGACTGGCTCTCCCAAGGCCGTCAGTAGTTCCAATGGAATGTTGTCTACTCCGGGGGCCTTGTTTCGACTCAGGTCTTTCAGTGCTCTGTCAAACTCTTCACGCAGTATCGTATCTCCCATTTCATCTTCATCTACATCCTCTTCCATTTCCATAATATTGTCCTCAAGTACATCGCCCTTGTATAGACCTTCTATATACTCCTTCCACCTTTCTGCTTTCCCTTCTTTGCTTAGAACTGGGTTTCCATCTGAGCTCTTGATGTTCATACAAGTGGTTCTCTTATCTCCAAAGGTCTCTTTAATTTTCCTGTAGGCAGTATCTATCTTACCCCTAGTGAGACAAGCCTCTACATCCTTACATTTGTCCTCTAGCCATCCCTGCTTAGCCATTTTGCACTTCCTGTCGATCTCATTTTTGAGACGTTTGTATTCCTTTTTGCCTGCTTCATTTACTGCATTTTTATATTTTCTCCTTTCATCAATTAAATTCAATATTTCTTCTGTTACCCAAGGATTTCTACTAGCCCTCGTCTTTTTACCTACTTGATACTCTGCTGCCTTCACTACTTCATCCCTCAAAGCTACCCATTCTTCTTCTACTGTATTTCTTTCCCCCATTCCTGTCAATTGTTCCCTTATGCTCTCCCTGAAACTCTGTACAACCTCTGGTTCTTTCAGTTTATCCAGGTCCCATCTCCTTAAATTCCCACCTTTTTGCACTTTCTTCAGTTTTAATCTACAGGTCATAACCAATAGATTGTGGTCAGAGTCCACATCTGCCCCTGGAAATGTCTTACAATTTAAAACCTGGTTCCTAAATCTCTGTCTTACCATTATATAATCTATCTGATACCTTTTAGTATCTCCAGGGTTCTTCCATGTATACAACCTTCTATCATGATTCTTAAACCAAGTGTTAGCTATGATTAAATTGTGCTCTGTGCAAAATTCTACCAGGCGGCTTCCTCTTTCATTTCTTCCCCCCAATCCATATTCACCTACTATGTTTCCTTCTCTCCCTTTTCCTACACTGGAATTCCAGTCACCCATAACTATTAAATTTTCGTCTCCCTTCACAATCTGAATAATTTCTTTTATTTCATCATACATTTCTTCAATTTCTTCGTCATCTGCAGAGCTAGTTGGCATATAAACTTGTACTACTGTAGTAGGTGTGGGCTTCGTATCTATCTTGGCCACAATAATGCGTTCACTAAGCTGTTTGTAGTAGCTTACCCGCGTCCCTATTTTCCTATTCATTATTAATGTAACTGATATCTTGACAAACACATTTTTTAAATCACGAATCTTTAAAACTAAGAAATATTATTACTTTTTTCCAAAGTCTACATCGTAATACCATCGTAACTTCTATTTGAGTCTTTTTCCGAACAATCTGATTTTACATTTACGATGATAGGTTCAAGGCTTATATCCATCATCACTTCACTGCCAAATTCTTCGTTCTGAAGCTTTTCAGCATGCCACACAGTCTGTGTCCACACTAGAGGTGGGATGTTGTCTGTTGCCTCACGCACAAGCAGTTCACTGTATGTTATCTTTCTCCCACATTGCCTTAAAACCCTATGCCAAATTAATTCCATGGGGCTACAATGACAGTGGCACGTGGGTAAACGCAAAACTGTGTGATCCCATTCACGTGCGAGGAAGTCAAGTTTGTACGTTCTGTCACGTGACTTGTACAGTATAAATTAACGAGCTGCAGGAGATCGGCACGACTCTGAGTTATACGGTGCTTAATATTTTCAGTTTTAAGCCGGGGAAAAATATCCGCTTTCCGGGTGTTTGTACTTGATTTTTTCTCTATAAGAGTTGAATT
Source organism: Schistocerca nitens (assembly GCF_023898315.1). Classification (NCBI taxonomy): domain Eukaryota; kingdom Metazoa; phylum Arthropoda; class Insecta; order Orthoptera; family Acrididae; genus Schistocerca; species Schistocerca nitens. The sequence continues at coordinate 1,027,798,221 of NC_064614.1, forward strand.
ATAATTGGCAATGAACGAGTTCGAAGCAAGGTATGACAAGAATTGAGAACCACGTCACGAAACTGACAGCTTTCATTGCCGAATGGTAATCACTGCTGATTTTGTTGCACGTAAATACAAGTTTATTCTCAGAAATAAAACCAGAAGAAGAGTCAGCATGCAGAATAATTATCCGAGAACCTATCCCTCTGAGAACTTTAAAACCGCCAGTACCATCACTCATTTTCCAGCAGATCTTCTTGGAATGATTCTAATTGACACAGGTTTCATCAAGGTAATACACTGTTGAACTACCTCCTTCTCTTGTATCGTGAACCTTTATGTGGGATATAGTTCATGCTGCACCTAGGTCACTTCGTTGAACTAAAAACTGTCTGCTTAGCATATCTGGAACCAACGTCTTTTAAAAATCTTTACTTTGGCGAAGCGCTTACCGTTGAAACCTGCATAACTGTAACACGTTTTTGTTATGTTGGGCATTCATCGTCCACATGGAGCACTTTAAAACATCGTTGTTACAACTATACATTTGTTTTACAGGTTCCTTGCGAGTTCGATGCTTTCCAGGCGACACGAAACCAACTGTTTCTACGGTTCCTACAATTCTGACACTTTCCTTTACGAGTCTCTCTACAGTTCTCTTGGCCGACACCACATGGTTCTAGAGTCCGTTCTTGTGTTTTTCGCCGGCCGGTGTGGCCGAGCGGTTCTAGGCGCTTCAGTCTGGAACCGCGTGACCGCTACGGTCGCAGGTTCGAATCCTGCCTCGGGCATGGATGTGTGTGATGTCCTTAGGTTAGTTAGGTTTAAGTAGTTCTAAGTTCTAGGGGACTGATGACCTCAGATGTTGAGTCCCATAGTGCTCAGAGTCATTTGAACCATTTTTGTGTTTTCCAATGTCAACAGTAGGAGACCTACTTTTAAATTTACGTTTGAAAAAGTTAGAAATGCGATAAATAATTCGCCTTGCCTGCTCTTACACGTTTACAAGACACATATTCACTGTTATACAAAACACTTGATAGTTGAATGAATAATTCGGTTGTCGCGAAGTGTGGCAACAGTGCAGCATGTAGGAGAGAAGTTCGCGCTCTCTAGCTGTAATTCTCTGCTAGCCGCTCGGAAAGAGAATGAATATTATTGGCCGCCAGTGGATTGTGGAGGGGGAGGCCCAGAACGGCTGAAAATTGGGCCACCTTCTTACATGACGCGAACATCAACTCACCACGTCCAATTTCAAAGGTAACTAACGTTCACGACCGTTAAAGCATGTGCTTAAGCCTGATTTCGTCCTCACAGTGGCGCTAGTACACCTCTCTTATGCGACTGGCGCGAAATTTGAATAGACATCATCACTGAAATGTAGAAACACGGCTACCAACCTTCGTTCATGTCGCACAACTCCTTCTTGGTGTTACGATTTGTCTTCTGTCAGTGTAGTAAAAGGGTTTCAGTTTGGCAAGATATTGTGTTTTACAAGTGGACTTTAATAACTTGGGCGTGTTCTGATTTCTTGAAATACTGATTCACATTCGGAAGTAACAAGGCTGGTGTTCCAACTGCATGAGTCGCATTTGGGTGAAACATACGATCTGGGCTCGTTGTGCTCCCTGATTGCAATGGTGGTAGTCCTTGGATGAGGAAATGCCTATAGTCCGTTTAACATTACTTGATAGTTGACGTCTGTCACTTGTTACTACGGTGTTGCCACATCGGCTGGCGGCTAACGCTTGGTTATAGATAACACCTAAACACAGTAAGTCATTTCACGAATGCTATTAATATGTAACGTGGAGCAATGTCGGAAACGCAAGACGCTCTGTCGACAGCTGATTTTAAGAGACCAATAACAGAACTGCGCCAGGAGGCAGGTTTTGTAGCCCTGAATTTAAACTCATGTCCTTAACTAACCACATCCTAATGGTGTGTAATGTATCTGAGAAAGTGATGGTCAACAATTGTGGGAGAACTAAAATGACAATCGTTTTTTAATGTAATTTATTGGTCTTTGGCATTTAGCCAGAAAGGTGAGTGACTACAAATTTGGTATACAATATCACATAAACAACATACACATTAGAAATTACGTTAATTCCAGGTAAGCTACATGGTGCATTCTGTAATTTTACACACTCAACACAGTCCATATATCACAACCTCTCACCACTGTCGCTTTGTTGATGGTTGTAAAAGATAACCTCTACGAGTAAGCTCAAGACAGAAAAAAATTCAGTTTCAATGCTAACGCAAACTGTAATTTCTTGCTCTCATTGGTCACCTGAAACTATCCTCTCACTGGCTACACGATATGCCACGTTACCAACCGACGAGCAGCCCTCGTTCGCACTTGCCTGCAGATTATAGACGACACAGGCAGATTCCAGACGAAAAAAGAATGATAAGTAGAAAAATTAGAGCAAATAAAAAAGTCAGTGCTAAGATGAAAGTGACGTGACAAAGAATTCGAAATAAAAAATTAAACCGATTAACTAAATAAAAATGATAATCAAACTCTTTTAATTAGATTTATAAACAAAAAATATTCACGTAATTTGATAGTATTCGAACCTATGACCTTCAAAGTGGTAGGTTATTACGCTAACCATTGCACCTTTGTTTTATGACGACAGAGGAATTCAAGAGTCAAAACTTCTAAAATGGTACGCAAGAGCCATAGCATATGGTACTTCTGTAGAACTAGTAAAGCACAATACAGAGTTGAACTGTTATATTTTTTACTTTGATCAACAAGTCGCAATGATGAATTTCAGCCTTCAAAAACTCGGCTTCATGCAATGTCGTGCGAAGCTTTTCTAATGTGAGCCGATCCCTGTGATTATGATAAACGCACATCTGACGCAGAATTGTGTGTTGTGCTACAGAAGCCGGCCACTGTGGCCGAGTGGATCTAGGCGCTTCAGTCCGGAACCGCGCGCATGCTACGGTCGCAGGTTCGAATCCTGCCTCGGGAATGGATGTGTGTGATGTCCTTGGGTTAGTTACGTTTAAGTAGTTCTAAGTCTAGGGGACTGATGACCTCAGATGTTAAGTCCCATAGTGCTTAGAGCCATTTGAACCATTCTTGTGCGGTAGCATCCAGTGGTGTTTAGTTAGTGCTGTGTATGAAACGTGTGTACTTCATTAGCATCGTCATGTGTGTGTTTTATTTGTTGTTATCATGTATGATGAAATATGAAATGAAAGTGCCAGACCCATGACTCGGGATCCAAACAAATCAAGACAGAAAGACGGGACAAGGAATTGGAAGTGAACCGACCAACCGTTTTGGCAGTTTAGCAACGCCGAATGGTTCGGGCGTGACACTGAGCACTGGATTTGTAGAAAACCAGCTCCAATGTGTGAAATGTCAGCTATCAAGTAATTTTAATCAGACTCTAGCACTGCACTGCGAGCCGTATGGTATTGTGAAATGGGGCCTTTGCGATACGTTCATTCAGACAGTTCCCACATCTGTTGTGCAGAAGGAATCAACCCTAGCGCACCAGTGCGTATTTACACATGCAAATCATTATTATAAATATTAACGTACGTTTAAGGTACGATAGTGATGTATTTACGATCGTACCGTTAGTACTTTTTTCCTTCTAGTTAAAAGTTCTCAGATTAATACTATAAACTATTTTTCACACAGCGTGCATAACATGAATCCAGTGTATGTCGTGGACATTTCACAAAACTATGCGCCACACTCAACAGTGTATCGTACTGTGACAGAAGATAGAATTGAAGACATTTCTTTTACGAATACACTATTTTTAATTATCATTCGTAAGCTCTTTGGGGAAACGTCGTCTAGCGTAGGTAATACATTTGATGTTGACGATGAGAATACCTTTGACGATGAATGTGTTTATGGGGCCACAGCCATTTAAAGTGCGAATGAAGAAGGTTATTCTACAAGCGAATATGAACCATCACCAGACAGAGCTAAACAAAACAAATTGACAGAAACCGCTGTAGAGAGGCATAAGAAAATGTGTGGATATACAGACAAGTTCAGAAATAATCGTAATAGAAAATATGTATTAGCGATCGCAAAGAAGTTTAATTGTACAACGAATGTAGTTCATAAAGCGGTAAGATTTTGCAAAACCCTTCAAAATCATACCATAATTCTTTCATAAAAAGAAAACGTTTGAAAAATTTAAAAAATACAGGGTTCGTGGTCAGATTCTCCGTGATTACGACGCGTGAAATTGGGCGATTACTTGTGCGAACTGTAAATCACTTGCGTCGAAAACTTTTGTAGGCAGATCTAAAGAGAAAACCGTGTTCGTTCTCCAAAAACTAACAAGATTTGTTTCTACGAAAGAAGTGAAGGGCGAAAGAGACTTAATGAAGTCTGACGCAGCATTTGTACATAAGGTCAACGCCTTAATGGCAGGCGAAGAATATAGTGGAAACAGTATTTTCTATACAGACCAACCACGATTTGGAAATGAAATATCTAGTGAACGGACTTTATCGAATGTAGGAGAAAAGCGCACATATGCCGTGATGAAATCTACTTCGTCTGTAACACATTCTTATACCATTCAACTTCAAATATCATCTTCTGGATTTGTTGGTACAAAGATATGTTTTTGATATCAAGTACAAAATAGACATTCCGGTCCGAGGGTGAGACAACTAATAACACAAGAAATTCCTTTTAGTGTAGTTTTTGATGCTAGCACCTCTGATGAACTTACACGAAATCATGTTATCCATTGGTTACGATATGTTTTCATTCCAGATGTAAAATACAACACCTTACTGTTGCTTGATTCTTCGACTGAGCAAACCGTTGGCTTTATTTTTCAAGAACATGAGATTCAGAAAGTCTTAAATGAAAACGTATTCGCATAAAAATAATCCCCCCATGAATCGCTAAATATGTCCAGCCGTTAGACATCTGCTTTCTCAGGCAATATAAACTTGTTCTCAGGCTTGAATATTACATTAGAAATAAATTTGTTTCGGCTGCTTCGCAAGATGCATTAACAATGGTTTATCACGAGATGTCTTCCCCAGTTATAAAGGCCGTGATCATTTATGCCTGGTAGTAGTGTGGATATGTGACAGAGGAAACTGTAACGAATTTTGATAGCGTACTTGAGGCAGCGCTACCGCTAGGGAATAGACACTGAGGTATCGAACATTCTGAAGACGTTGCTGTTATTGTTTGTTCTTTTCCTAAAAGTTCTGCCAGAAACATTCTTTAACAATAGCTGCGACAAAATGCACCTGTATAGGAACATTATTTTACAACAGAAAACTAAAGTCTGTGTTTGTAGAAACATTGTATCTTATACTGATTGTGAATGGACATAACTTTCGTACGTATGATTATTCACGTATTTATGTATGTATGTTTGCATATATGTAAACATGTTAAAGGATGAAAATGAATGTGCCCATTAGTGTACAAACAGTCCTTTCTGTTATGTATTGTGCAGTATATTACGGAGTTTATTTTCGTCGGGAAATAGCACTGTCGTTTACCTACAAGACGGACATGTCGCTCATGAACGTATGGCCCTATTTCCCGACAGTTAGGCATTTCCTGAACAGGGGATTTTCACCGCTGTATTTATCAACTTCAAATATGGCTGATGCTTGAGTGTCACCCAAATACGATAGACGCAGATGAAACACAAACCTTTCAAGACAAATACAACAGTCACTAATCAAGGTTGGACGGCTTATTAAATTTCTGTAACAAAGCCTCACTCACAGAATCACAACCGCTACATCATTCACACCTAACAAACGGTGCTCACCGTTTTCTTTATACACCGGCCGTTGGCTGTATAGTAAATACTGTCAGCTAGGCACCTTCAGACCGAAGCAGTAGAAATGAAGAACGTGCCGTCTCTGAAGAAGCAAGCGAAACCTTCTCAGCAGAGAGCGCCCATGCGGTGTCATCCATTCAGTGAGCCGCTTCGCTGCCTCTCGCTGGATGCCAACGAACCCGTCGCTATGAAACGAAGTACAGAGAATAATAATGAGCGGCAGGTACCAACACTAAAGCTCGTACAACTCACTTTTGATTCGTCCTTTGAGTCATGGTAATTTCAGTAACGAGCGAGCAATTAGTCATCATCATAATCATCATCATCATCACCACCACCATCACATACCCTCACTTTGCGACCAGTTCCAGATCAACAGGTGAAGGTACACCGCTGACCATCAAAACTGCAACACGGCGGCGTGCAAAGAAAGTCAGATTGGCATAAAGCATACTAATGATTAACTTTTCAGCACGTCCGCACGAAGTAAGTGAGAAATACACCATCTGTATTACCTACTCTCCAACCAGCTCGAGATTTTGACAATCTGAGGCGCCAGTTGGACAGTATTTGGCACGATATCCTTCGTGTGGACACCCAACAACTCTTATCAATCAATACAAGCCGAATAATTGCTTGCATGAGGGCCAGAGGTGGACCAACACGCTACTGACTTGCTCAATTGGTAAAGTTCTTTCCCTTGAACAAATCATGGAATTTTTCTGGAATTGTTTTGTTTGTCTACACATACATGTTCATCACATCTACCGATTTCTGTCCCATTCAGAAAATTTCCCTATCCTCAACGTCACCCCCTCCCTCAGAGTGTAATTTCTAGCCCACCCATATAAGCAGAAAATGACGCATTAAGCGATGTCGATCACTATTCTTTGTAGATACACGGCCGTCAGCCAGAATATTTTACCGATACTCTTCGTCGATGAACCCTCTGCCAGGCATTTAAATGTAATTTGCAGAGTATCCATGTAGATGTAGATGTCTCTCAGAGATCGAAGAACGTTAGAGTTTCCAATTTACCGAGGTAAATGTAAGTATTGCCCAGGCAAATACACTACTGGCCATTAAAATTGCTACACCACGAAGATGACGTGCTACGGACGCGAAATTTAACCGACAGGAAGAAGATACTGTGAAATGCAAATGATTAGCTTTTCAGAGCGTTGGCTCTGAGCACTATGCGACTTAATTTCTGAGGTCATCAGTCACCTAGAACTTAGAACTACTTAAACCTAACGAACCTAAGGACATCACACACATCCATGCCCGAGGCAGGATTCGAACCTGCGACCGTAGCGGTCGCGCGGTTCCAGACTGAAGCGCCTAGAACAATTCGATCACTCCGGCCAGCTTCAGAGCATTCACACAAGGTTGGTGCGGGTGGCGACACCTACAAGTGCTGACATGAAGAAAGTTTCCAACCGATTTCTCATACACAAACAGCAGTTGACCGGCGTTGCCTGGTGAAACGTTGTTGTGATGCCTCGTGTAAGGAGGGGAAATGCGTACCATCACGTTTCAGACTTTGATAAAGGTCGGATTGTAGCCTATCGCGATTGCGGTTTATCGTATCACGACATTGCTGCTCGCGTTGGTCGAGATCCAGTGACTGTTATCAGAATATGGAATCGGTGGGTTCAGGAAGGTAATACGGAACGTCGTGCTGGATACCAACGGACTCGTATCACTAGCAATTGAGATGACAGCCATCTTATCCGCATGGCTGTAACGGATCGTGCAGCCACGTCTCGATCCCTGAGTCAACAGATGGGGACGTTTGCAAGACATTAACCATCTGCACGAACAGTTCGATGATGTTTGCAGCAGCATGGACTATCAGCTCGGAGACCATGGCTGCGGTTACCCTTGACGCTACATCACAAACAGGACCGCCTGCGATGGTGTACTCAACGACGAACCTGGGTGCAGGAATGGCAAAACGTCATTTTTTGGATGAATTCAGGTTCTGTTTGCAGCATCATGATGGTCGCATCCGTGTTTGACGACAACGCACATTGGAAGCGTGTATTCGTCATCGCCATACTGGCGTATCGCCCGGCGTGATGGTATTGGGTGCCATTGGTTACACGTCTCGGTCACCTCTAGTTCGCATTGACGGCACTTTAAACAGTGGACGTTACATTTCAGATGTGTTACGACCTTTGGCTCTACCCTTCATTCGATCCCTGGGAAACCCTACATTTAGTATAATGCACGACCGCATGTTGCAGGTCCTGTACGGGCCTTTCTGGATACAGAAAATGTTCTACTGCTACCCTGACCAGCACATTCTCCAGTTCTCTCACCAAGTGTAAACGTCTGATCAATGGTGGCCGAGCAACTGGCATGTCACAATACGCCAGTCACTACTCTTGATGAACTGTGGTATCGTGTTGAAGCTGCATGGGCAGCTGTACGTGTACACGCCATCCAAGCTCTGTTTGACTCAATGCCCAGGCGTATCAAGGCCGTTATTACGGCCAGAGTTAGTTATTCTCGGTACTGATTTCTTAGGATCTATGCACCCAAATCGCGTGAAAATGTAATCACATGTCAGTTCTTGTATAATATATTTGTCCAATGAATACCCGTTTATCATCCGCATTTCTTCTTGGTGTAGCAATTTTAATGGTCAGTAGTGTATATAACTTGTCTTACGTGCATATAAGTTCTCCCACTGTAGAATTCCAGACTTTTTTGACATGCACACCCTCGCTGTAATTTGTATTACGCAAAGTCATGTAGTCTGCTTGATGGTTACTCGTAACTGTCGTTATGACGCTGTGTGAGTCTTGGATTTTCTAAAAAATTAAGAAATTTCCCGTGTCGATACGTTACTGCATCCTAATATATCAACTCCTTATTTGTGCTCTATGCGAAATTGCATATCGAGAGCTATGTTGGGTAAACCGTAAATTGAAGGGGGATCACTGCTATCGACTGCAGCGGGACATTAAGCGGAATCAGCGGTGACAAACGAAATTGTGTATTGGACTGGGATTTGAATCCAGGATCTCCTGCTTACTAGACAGGTGTGGTAACCACTACCCCATCCAGGACACACAGTTATCGCAACTGCACAGACTATCTAGGAACGCCTCACGATTGATCCACACTGCCATCGAGCGCTGCCTATCGGCAGCCCCTGTCCATTATACTCCTGCTCGTTTCTTAGAGATTCGCACAGGAGGTCGGACGTATTTGTGCATTCGCTCTGAACAAAGTGGATCCTTACACCAGACAGGCTTTTCAGTTATTTGAATACACAGTGTATGTTCCTTCGAAAGAACAAACACCACGCAAATCCAACGTCCCGCTGCAGCTTGATAGCAGTGATCCCCTTTCAGTTTACATACAGTGTTTCAGAGCTGCTGGATTTGCGTGGAATCGCCGGCCGCTGTGGTCGAAAGGCTCTAGGCGCTTCAGTCCGGAACCACGCTACGGTCGCAGGTTCGAATTCTGCCTCGGACATGTATGTGTGTGATTTCCTTAGGTTAGTTAGGTTTAAGTGTTCTAAGAGACTGATGACCTCAGATGTTAAGTCCCATAGTACTTAGAGCCATTTGAACCATTTTTGATTTGCGTAGTGTCTGGGTATTCAAATAAACTCTAAAAGTCTGCACTAGGCGGTTCGCTGAATGTTGGAAGCAAGGCCTGATTACCTCATGTCTTCTCGAGATATCTAATTATGCCAACTGGAACTTTTCTACGTAGGTCGCGGCTCCTAAGTAAGTGTGGTTAACGGGTGAACTACCATTGTCTCTACAATAATGTTCAAAGTCTTTAATTTAGGAGAAGTGGAGGCTACCTTATTTACTTTTGCAGTTGTATGAAGTAACAGAATTCTTATATTTGAGTGACAATCAGTACAGCATAAACGTAAGTAAAAATCCGTAAATCAGAGATATGGAGCACTGCAAACTACTGTATTTTCCTGGGAGTCGTTTAAAATCGCCTGAGGAACTTTTAACATAATTTCACTTATAATTACAAAAGTGCAACTAGTTCGTTCGATAACGAGTCACTTCTCAACATTACCAACCACGAGACTGCTAAGAGTTTCTAACTTGCCTCGCAGGGCATATTCCTGTCAGATATCGGCCATCTCCGCCAACTTTCGTCACATTAATTTATTTGCTTATTTTCTGAAAGTTTTTTTAGTAAACAATACTGAAAATTAGAAGCATCAAAATGAGTAAGGATTCCAGTGTAATCAGCTTCGTTTCTTAATTAAGTTATCAGTTCAAGTTATGCATATAGGCGATAATTTTTTACTAGAGTTTGTACGGTCTGCCTTAGTTCAAGGATAAAATATCCTATCGACTGGTACAGTGCTTTCCCACGCAGGAAATGTAGATGTTTTGGCAATACGTTATATTGGAATGGGTGACCTGCCTATCTCTTCCGATATGTACAGCCATAGCAGTGAAAGTAAATCTGTACTGAAATTAAATTGTGATCCTAAAAGTGCCATAAACCACACCTGCAGTTACTCAATGCCAGCACCGAGCGAGGTGGCGCAGTGGTTAGACACTGGACTCGCATTCGGGAGGACGACGGTTCAATCCCGCGTCCGGCCATCCTGATTTAGGTTTTCCGTGATTTCCCTAAATCACTCCAGGCAAATGCCGGGATGGTTCCTCTGAAAGGGCACGGCCGACTTCCTTCCCCATCCTTCCCTAATTCGATGAGACCGATGACCACGCTGTCTGGTCTCCTTCCACAAACAAACAAACAAACAACCAACTCAATGCCAGCCATCTCACCTGTTTGATAGTGAAATATAGAACAGCACTACAGTACAAATGCGCCTGCCACTTTCCGTTTACCTCATAGAAATAATTAACAGTCAGAAAAGTAACACTGCTATAGTTGTTGGTAGAATGGGTATATTATTGTTTACTTTCCAATCTTGGTGAGTGATGGAAATATGTTCACTGTTTCCAGATAAGTTTTGTAAAGGGTAAAGCTTATCCTCAGTGTATTTGGATGTGCTGCAAAATAGAGCAGTTTTGCCGAAATAAAAACTGTTAAACGTATTTAATTATTTTCCTGCAGCTAATGTACCTAATTCTTTTATCTGATATGCAGTCATGATTATAATTAGTAAATGTTGTTAATCCAAATCAGTTTCTCAAGCTGAACGGTACGTCGGTTTTACTGTTACTTGTTATAACCTTCTCCGTAAATATGTTACCAATGTGTCCACGGTATGCACTCTTTTGAACTGAAACTGCAGTCAGTGTGTGGATTGTAGTTAGATCTTCACGCATCAGAAAAGATCGCAAAGCTCTACAATTTATACTGAACTAGCGTCATCACTCCAAGTTGTCCCAGTACAGAGAAAGATGAGGCACCGGATCATCAGACTAAGGCGCATGCTTAAGTGACGTAGTCCACATTTTAAAAGGTTTAGCCGTTATCATAGTCGCAAAGTTAACGTTGGTCAAAATAACGAAACCGCAGTCATTGCAGAGGTGTGTATTCACATCAATAAACGATTCACAAAACCACGCACAAAGAAATTCAATTACGAAATAAGTTTTTCATATACTAATTTGAAGGAGACAAAAACTTTCCTAATATGTAACTGGTCTACGTTACTTACGGACTCGGGCTACAAATTATACAGGATGTAGCAGCTAAGACAGGCCACCCAAAATATATTCAGAATGAATATAAATAAGTGGAACTAAGTGTCTCATTGACTAATTAATTGCTGATTTAATGAAACGAAAAAGTAAATATCATTTACCTTTCGTAATTTTAAAAATAAAAATATTCGAAGAAAATTATATTTAATTCTAAAGTTAGGCGCTAATGTTGATGATGATGGAAACTGGTGGGGAGTTTGGGGAGGGGGGAGGGGTGGGGGTTACCCGCCAGTATCTGATTACTCTTCAGGGTAATGGTCTCAGAGAGATTGGAAACCACTGGTCTAGAACGCGCTATTGGTAACACAGTGTAAAGAACAGTATATCTATTAAAACTGTTTTCATTTTACTCCTCTTGCGCATTGTTTACGTTGTTCATCGTTGCATTGAGGAAGCTTATTTTTCCATCTGAATCCTTGTCAATTTCAATTGCTCCAGTAGCACCAGACTGCATAATCTTGCGTTATTGATAACCTTTTCTCTTTCTGGCAAAGATTTCGCTTTCTTCAGAGACAGAGGCCTGTCATATGAACTCGCTCTCGACGAGGAGGATGTTGGGACAGCACGAGGTTTAAGATCTGTTCCTACATACATATATCTATGCCAGAGATGTATACAGCGATATACCTTAACATATGTTTGCGTTTTTATAAAGATGTATTTTAAAAGGTAATAGCGAAAACTTTCTTCGCAAAAGACTACAAAGTGTTCGTAGCCTAAGTTAACTCTACCCCTTGCACTTAAGGTTCTGAGCAACAAATATGATTCATACATATCAAATTAAGCTCATATAATCACCACAATCAGCAACTAAATCGGAGTTTCACTCAACGAAAAATAGCACAGTATAGGCTATAAATATAAGCAACTGCGTGTGGCTTCTAAACTCATTATACTGCAGTACTTCCGAAGTGAAACATTATGAGTGCAATAAACAATAGAACTTCCACCATCGTTTAGTGCTAGAGACTAGTATTACTACCATTACTACTAATACTGCTACTTCATTGTACTGCAATATTTCTGAAATGAAACATGACGAATGCAATAAACAATAGAATTTTCACAAACGTTTAGCGCTAGAGACTACTATTATCCACACTACTACTGCTGCTACTGGTGGTGGTACAGTAGGATAGAATGAAATTTTTTTTGTTTCCCGCGAAAATCAAATTTCTGATATTATCTTTGTAAGTTATCGGATTAACTTTGTTTTCCTAATAAAAATTGAAACTAAATCTTTCGCCATGATTTCGTGTGCTCTAATGGTGTTAATGTATCTCTCGTCCTCAAAATCACAATTCTGAAAAGAAAGAACTGTAAAACACTTTTATTTTAACTTTACAGAATGTGTTTAATTCGTTTAACTGCACTGATTGGTTCATTGTGAGATTCGTATCTCCTCGTAGAAGACAGTATCGCTTTTTTCTCCCAAACATTTAGAGCATTTGGTTTATTTACTGTTCTGTTGCTACCCGTTTTCCTCTTTACCCTGGCTTTCATGTTACTGACTTTCTTTAGCAACGGTTTTCTGTCAATCTGCGTGCCGAAGTCATCTTCAAATAAGTGTGTTACTTTTTAGTTACTTCGTCTTTCTTTGTTTTTGCTTCCGGAAGTAGTGATTTCTCTGACAATTCAGGATACGATTCTAAAGCCCCCAGTTCGGCAACACCCTCAGTGCCACCGGACTTGTTGATGAGCCCTTTAAAAATGTACATGCACAAAGAAATCCCGTGACGAGAGTCCTAGGCAGTTGCAGGCAGGCAGCCTATTGACACCTCTCCGTCCCGGCATGTCTACCAGTAGGCAGCCAGAACTCTACCACGGGTTTTCTCTGTGCAGGTACATTTTTAAAGTGCTCAATAAACGTCGAGTCTTAGAGCGACCCATTGCCGTTTTATTCAGGCATGTGTCATTGTCACACTACTCCATGATTACACCACAAGAGGGCGCGAAACACCGAAACACGCGGGCTGAAAATGCATAAACGTTGCGTTCAGATTTCGCCGAATGGTTTTGAATGGTCTTTTGTGGTTCCACAATGTACAACAGGCAAAATTTGTGGTCGCACTGCATTTCAAATGGTTGCGATCAGGTTGAATGCTGTTGCTTGCCCATGATGGTTTTTAGAGAAGGGTTGAAGCGTCCCTGCGGTGTCAGCAGTGCCAAGGTTGTCAAGAACGTCGTCCTGTTGCTCATCGCACTGCCAACTGTCGTTTTCGACCGCATAGTATGTGGGAATCAACGCCTCAGGGGAAGGGGTGGTTTCATTGACGCTCTAGATGCCACCCCCCGAGGCCTTTTCGCATCGATTCTGAGCGGCAGCGTGTCTGGGAAGTTCCTAGGCCATGCGTAAGGAAACCGCGGGCTTTCAACGTTGAGACGTGGCGGCGTCAAAAGAAGAGGTGACATGTGGGAGGGAGGAGGTGCGACATCCTTCCCGTTGTGTGACACATCTTCGGTGCCGTTGGACAGAACTATGGTGAAATTTGATGCCAACGTGACATCATTAACCCATCTTACTCCTCATATGAACTTCTGAGCTCTGGCCTTTTCTACTCGTGTGCCGACACCTCGCTGTCTGAAGTGACGCTGGCCCCGAGGGTGACGTTGCAGGCGCCACGCTTTTGCCCCATTACAGAGGAAGTTTGTAGGTACATCTGAGCCAAATTTCAAACATATACGTCGCAGTGGGAAATAATTACGGGGTTTCGAAATAATGTTCCTTTAATTTCGTTGCGCAGCGTATATTTAGCAAGAAAGTTATTGCTCATCATAAAATGGTTCAAATGGCTCTGAGCACTATGGGACTTAACATCTGAGGTCATCAGTCCCCTAGAAATTAGAACTACTTAAACCGAAGGACATCACACACATCCACGCCCGAGGCAGGATTCGAACCTGCGACAGTAGCGGTCGCGCTGTTCCAGACTGAAGCGCCTAGCACCGCTCGGCCACTCGGGCCGCCTATTGCACATGATGTCCATTTTGTGTATAGAGGCATTGGAGAACCCTTCCCCCCCCCCCCCCCCTCCCCGAAGACCTTAGCAGCTGCCAAATAGCACAGAGTAATTATTTTAGTGATGCCCTTTTTTTAAGTGTACATAAATTTGACTTGATTTTTGTGTATCTTGGACGCCTGTTGATGAGCGCCAGAACTGGCAGAAGCTTGACAACGGACGCATGCTATAACAAGGTTTCAAAAATCATTGTTAAGTGAGTAATTTAGGAATAAACACAATCCAATACATTTTGCAGGGACTGCGAAGAGAAGATGCGTCTGCGTGGGCGTTTTGAAAAGTAATGCCTCCGAATTTTTTATTCTGTTCTCAGTATCAGTTGAGGTATTACGTGTCACGCATAAAATGGCTCTGAGCACTATGGGACTCAACTGCTGTGGTCATCAGTCCCCTAGAACTTAGAACTACTTAAACCTAACTAACCTAAGGACATCACACACATCCATGCCCGAGGCAGGATTCGAACCTGCGACCGTAGCAGTCGCACGGTTCCGGACTGCGCGCCTAGAACCGCGAGACCACCGCGGCCGGCTGTCACGCATATTACTCACGTCAGTGGACCTCACCGCTTCGCTGACACAAGTTGCAACTCTCTGCTGCTAGAGGCCTCCGAGTTGTACCGTGTAACATGGCGATGTGAAACGTAACTATGTCGATTCATGAGGTTTGGTTAAAACCTTGGTGAACAGGGTGCACAAAATTTGTGTACCAACTTATTTGAAAGATGAGCTTGAACATCTTTGCTCAACATTCACGAAGGCTGATGATTCGAACTGGAAAATGCATCGAGCACTTCGCCCTACGGAGAGAATCAGGATCGACGAGGAACGACAGCGGCCCGAAGGGAAAGTTTCTAACCGCAGAAACGTGCCTCCAATTGAAATTCGTAGAAGAATGAATGCTGTGGTCGCCTACGACGTATCTATATCAATAATGTTCCCCGTTGGGTTGTTCATGCTCGTAATGATGAAAACGGTGGCGCTAATCTCAAGGTGTGTGACGGAGATACGAGTGGACGACCACCTACAGCAACCGTCGGGACTCATCGGAATCGGGTTGATGAACTCGTGAGAGAAAATCCTCGGATAACACATTAACACCTCTGAGGTAAGGGTGGAATATCACGAGACCGTGTACAGGCCATCACTACAGAACTGTGGTACGGAAAACTGTACGCACAGTGGGTGCCTGAATGCTCACTCATGACGTGAAATGGAAGCGATTAAATATTTGTGAACAATTTCTTTTGCGTTCTGAGCGTGAGGAATATGGGTTCCTTGACAACGTTGTGACAGGTAGTGAAAGCTGGTCTCACCATATTGACCCTAAAACCAGAGAGCATCAATGGATTTTCGCTGCAAAGGATCAACGACGCCAAACAGTTCAACAACATGTCATTAGCTGGCAAGTCATGCCTACGGATGCTGTGGGATGTTCAAGGTGTGGTGCATTTCGAATTCATGCCTAAATGCACGACCACAAATTCTGCAAGGCACTGTGAGACCCTCAAAAAATTGAAAGCAACACTCTGAAGAGTTCGTTCACACGTGGAACACCCTCTCGTTCAGCATGCCAGTGCCAAACCACACAAGAGAGCTGCGACATCTACAACAATCCAATGCCTTGCGTTCACTGTCGTCGATCGCCCTCCATGCAGCTCCGATTTGGTCCCGTACGGTTTTCATTAGTTTTCAAAACTTAAAGAACGCTTTCGTGGACTTCAGTTTAAAAGCGATTAAGCTGTGCAACCAGAGATAAGATTTGTGCCCTCATGAAAAAGTGAATCTTTCTACAGTGGCGGTGTCAACAAACTGGTCGCTTTTCAACATGCGCTCGTAATTACAGCGCGGACAAAGTGATTTAAGCAGCCAACCTTCGCGCATTCCAAATGCGAATTGAACGAGAGTCCCCCTAATACTTTGTATGATGTACTTCTTGCCATTTATTGCACAGTGGTTCCCCAGGCATGGATGTAGATGGAAGTGCACGGTGTTCCACTCAAACCTCCCTGATTTCAAGGACCCAGGAGAGAAACACCACAGTAGATACGATAGTAAAAATGCACCACATTGTAGAGCATCTCAAAGAATTTGTATTCCCGCGTCAGAAGTGCCGAGTATCGTCGCCAGAGTGCAGCATGGTCGCGTGAAGTGAAAATGGCGACTCCATAGCAGCGAGTGCGACTAGTGTTGTTAGCAGAAACAAAATAGCCGATTATTCTGCTGCGAAATTATCGTCATGTGTATGAATGTGATCCACCTGATGTGAAAACAATTAAGGAATGGTATAGGAAGTTTCTAGCAACAGGAAGTGTTTTGAAACATTCTGGCAGTGCACGTTTCGGTGTTTCAGAAGAGACAGTGGAGGATATCAGACAAACGTTTCTCAGAAAACTACCTAAGTCAATTCGTCAAGCATCTAAGCAACCTGATTTACCTCGATCCACATTGCATTGTGTAGTTCGCCAGCGTCTTCGTATTTGTGCTTACGAAGTACAAATTCTGCGACATCTGATGCTGAACGACAAACCACGCCGACAAAAATTTGCTGCGGATATGCTGCAGTGTATTGATATGGATGCCAGCTTCCTGGAAAGATGTTTATTCTCAGATGAGCCAACCTTTCATCTACCACGAAGGGTTAATAGGCATAATGTTCGTATTTGGGTTCGCAAAATCCGCACGTTGTCACTGAACATGTTCCTGATAGCCCTAAACTAAACGTCTGGTGCGGACTAATGCACGACAAGATTGTGGACCGTTCTTCTTTGTGGAACAAACAGTGAATGGGTCAGTGTACCTGGACATGTTGGAGCAGTTTGTGTACCCTCAGAGGGAAGACTTGCAACCCAACATCATTTTTCAGCAAGATGGTTCTCCGCTGCATTGGCCGATGGCCGTTCGCAAGTTCCTGGACAGGAAATTTCCCATTCGTTAGATCGGACGCGGAGGATCCATTGACCGGCCACCACGTTCACCCGACATTACGCCGCTTGATTTCCTCGTGTGGGGATTCGTGAAGGACCGCGTGTATGCGACCAAAGTGGACGATATTACAATGATATTAATACCTTCAGCTGCTAACGGGGACAGGTGAAAATGTGTGCCCCGACCGGGACTCAAATCCAGGATCTCCTGCTTACGCGGCAGACGCTCTATCCATCTGAGCACAGAGGATAGCGCAACTGCAGGGACTATGTCGCGTACGCCTCCCGCGAGACCCACATTCTCACCTCGTACGTCCACACACTACATTCGTAGTGTGCCACCCCAACACACTCATTACTCGTGGAAGACATTCTTACCAAGTCCCGTAAGAGTTCGGGGAATATGTGTGTATGTGCACAGAAGAAGAAGGTCATGGCCGGTGTTGCCAGAACTATATCCTTATATGGATATGGTGTCTGTTCTTTCAGCAGACACCGTATCCATATAAGTACATAGTTCTGGCAACACCGCATATAAGTATAAAGAGGACGATATTCCTACGTTGCGACATCGTATCACTAATGCGATTGCAGCAATAACAGAGGAAATGTTACGAAGAACTTGGCAATAAATTGAAAATAGATTCGATATTCTTCGTGTTACAAATGGTTCACATGTAAAGGTGTATTGATGATAAGTAAATAAATTCTTTGAGATGTTCTAAAATGTTGTGCATTTTTGATTGTTGTATCTACTGTTTTTTTTTTCCCTGGGCCTTTGAAATCAGGGAGGTTTGAGTGGGACACCCTGTACTACGGATGATTGCTTTATTGTTTACAATTACAAGCCTCCGAACAAATGCTGAGGACACTGTAAACACCAACGACGTCAAGATTATAAAAGATAGAACGAATGCGCGGTATGAGAGCGGCTGTGACGGACGGCGACCGGAAGCGTGTGGAGCCCCGCACTTCCGGCCGCGGCTGCACGTATCGTCCGCCTTCCGTCCACGACATTCCGCCGTCTCGACTGCAACGGAACGCTCCGGCCCGCCAACCCAGTCTGTTGACGCTCGCTTCCGCCTGGACGTTAGTTTCCGGACGACGCTAGGCACTGGGTCACCAGGGCTGGAGGCACGTGAGTGACCTCAGAGGTGTTGCGTCACGCCAGTAACATCAATGGTTTTTTAAGACATGACATATTACAACCGCTAGCATGCCATCTTATTATAAATGATCATATAATAATTTATTACCTAAAGATCGCCTAATTTCTACAAAAAATCACATCACTGGTTTCACATAACAGTGATAGTCCATAAACAGTTTAGTCGTTATATAAAGGGGGTCCCAGGAAAAAGGTCAACATCCGGGTAAACCTCATATGGACATAAGCCCTATTCCGAGTGGTAATGAACACTTAACACGCATTCGTTTCTGGGCTAGTGGCGCACGCGTATGTGCCTTACTCACACAGCTTCTTTTACGTTTTGTTAGGCCTATGTACTTCATTACTTTGAATCTCTTTGGGCGAGACGTCTTTCTACCACTAAACTAGCCCACTGAACAGCCAACTTTCCATGGTGCGTTGTGAGTGAATTAGAGCGAGGGACTGAAGATGTATCAGAGAGAAGCATCGGTTAACTGTGTTTGTACACGCACTGGCTAAAATGCCACACGTCCACACCAATGAAGAATATGCAGATACAGTGTATGTTTACGAAGGTGCTTTGGAAGAATGCCGTCGGCGCTTTCCGGCACGTCGAATTCCTCGCCGTTGAGTGCTTACCGGAGTTTTCAGCATGTTACTAGAAACAGCTATTCTTCCAAATTCCCATTTTTGTTCTGAATGTGCACAAACAGCAACACACTGTTGCAATATTGTGGCATAGTCCTACTACCAAGAGGCGGCTACTTTTTGCAGGTATCAATGTCACACGAGCGCTGGTATCCTGAACATTACGTGTGGATAAGTTGTACCCATTTCACAAGAAGTGTATCCACAATCTTCACATTGCTGACAAAGCCACACGACTGAAATTTTGTCACTGGTTAAATGATAATCGCAATTTGCTTCTATTAAATACTATTCAGTGATGAGGCGAAATTTACATGGAATGGAATCAATAACGTCTACATCTACATCATACTCCACAAGCCATCTGATGGTGTGTGGCGGAGAGTACTTTCGGTTCCACTATCTGATCCCTTTAATCCTGCTCCACTCGCGAATAGTGCGTGGGAAGAATGATTGTCGGTAAGCCTCTGTATTGTCTTTAATGTCTCGAATTTTCTCCTCGTGGTCAACACGTGAGATGTGTGTGGGGAGAATTAATATGTTGTCCGACTCCTCCTGGCTCTGAGCACTATGGGACTTAACATCTGAGGTCATCAGTCCCCTAGAACTTGGAACTACTTAAACCTAACTAACCTAAAGACATCACACATTTCCATGTCCGAGGTAGGATTCGAACCTGCGACCGTAGTGGTCGCGCGGTCCCAGACTGAAGCGCCTAGAACCGCTCGGCCACAGCGTCCGGCCGACTCCTCCTGAAAAGTGCTGTTTCGAAATTTCAATAGTAAATTTCTGCATGACGCAAAGCCTCTCTTGTAACGTCTGCCAGTGGAGTTTGTTCAGCATCTTCTCTCGCCAGCTAAACGATCCCGTGACGAAACGCGCCGCTCTTCGTTGGATCTTCTCTATCAGTCCTACCTGATGGGGATCCCAGATAGATGAACAATACTCAAGAAATGGGCGAACAAGCGCCTTATAAGCCACTTCTTTCGTGGAAGAGTTACAAGTCCTTAAGATTCTTCCGATGAATCTGAGTCTGGTGACTTCTTTTCCCACTATCTGTTTTACGTGGTGATTCCATTTAAGGTCGCTCTGGATAGTTACGTCTAGATATTTTACGGCAGACGTTGTCTCCAGCTGTTTGTCATGAATAGTGTAGCTGTACAGTAGTGGATTTCTTTTCCTATGTATGCGCAATATTTTTCATTTATTTACGTTCAGAGTCAACTGCCAGAGTCTGCTCCATTCATCAATTCTCTGCAGGTCGTTCTGAAAATTCTTACTATCTGCTGGCGTTGCTGCTTTGGTGTAAACATCTGCGAATAGCATAGCCTTAAAGAGCATCCAACTCATTCTACTAGGCAACGCTCCTATCACACTTCCAAGAAAGTCTTGAATCCAATCGCAGATCTGCTCCGATCGTAAGCTCGTATTTTTTTCATTAAATGGCAATGCGGGACGGTGTCAAATACCTTACCGAAACCAAGGAACACGGCATCAACCTGAGCGCCGTTGTCCATTGCGCTGTGGATCTCACGGAGGAACAGAGCGAGCTGAGTTTCGCAGGATCTCTGTTTGCGGAATCCATGTTGATTTTTATAGAGGAGATGTTCATTTTTCAAGCACGTCCTAATTCCTGAGCATAAAATATGTTCCATAATTCGACAACAGATTGACGTGAACGGTATAGGTCTATAATTGTGTGGACCTGTCTTACGGCCTTTCTTAAAAACGGGAATGACCTGCGCTTTTTTCAGTCTTTAGGTACCTTTCGTTGCTCAAGCAATCTACGATAAATTACTGCTAGATGGGGAGCAAGTTCTTTCGCACAATCTTCATAGAATCTTCTAGGTGTCTCATCAGGTCCTGAAGCCTTTCCACTACAAAGCGATTGTAGCGGCTCTTCAATTCCGCGATCGGTTGTCTCAATATCTGCCATTTCGACGTTCGCACGACGATTGAAAGAAGGGACAATGTTAAGATCTTCCGCGTTGAAACAACTTCGGAAGACCGAATTCAGTATTTCGGCAGCCCGCATCTCGTGGTCATGCGGTAGCGTTCTCGCTTCCCACGCCCGGGTTCCCGGGTTCGATTCCCGGCGGGGTCAGGGATTTTCTCTGCCTCGTAATGGCTGGGTGTTGTGTGCTGTCCTTAGGTTAGTTAGGTTTAAGTAGTTCTAAGTTCTAGGGGACTGATGACCATAGATGTTAAGTCCCATAGTGCTCAGAGCCATTTAGTATTTCGGCCTTCTCTTTGTTATCTTCCGTTTCGGTGCCGGTGTGGTCGCTGAGAGAGTGAATAGATGATTTTCACCCACTTACCGATTTTACATACGACTAAAATCTCTTGGGGTTTTTGCTCAGATCAGTTGACAACGTCTTACTTTCAAAATTGAACGCTTCTCCCATACTCTCCTTACGCTCATTTTCGCTTCGTTCAGCTGTTGTTTGTCAGCTAGGTTTTTACTTCTCTTGAATCTGAGATGAAGTACTCTTTGTTTACGTAGCGCTTTTTTAACACGGCTATTAAACCATGGTGGATCTCTCCCATACCTTAAAACCTTACTCAGAACATACTTGTCTAGGGCATATTGAACGATGCCTTTGAATTTTTTCCATTTGTTCTCCCCATCTTCTTCCTCATCACCGAATATTTGATACTGACTGCTGAGATATTCTGAAATTTGTATCCTGTCACCCTTGCTGAGAAAATATATCTTCCTGCCTTTCTTAACATCCATTCCCGTCGTCATAGATACTGTCACAGCCTTATGATGACTGATACCTTCCTCTACGTTAACTGATTCGATAAGTTCAGGTCTGTTTGTTGCCAGGAAGTCTAAGATGTTACCCTCACGAGTTGGTTCTCTAACTATCTGCTCAAGGTAATTTTCGGACAAGACATCCAGAACAATGCCACACGATTCCCTGTCTCTGGCACCAGTTTTGATGGTATAGCACTCCCTGTCTTTACCTGGCACGTTGAGGTCACCCCCTATTACAACGACATGATCAGGAAAATTGCTAACAAACACATAATCATCGAACGTCGCAGGAAAATACATACACTACAGTGGAAACCAATTTCCAAGTTCGTTTCTCGACCACTGTTTGGTGCGGCATGATCGTTTGATAGGTCCAGTTATTTTAGAAGAGCGAATGGCAGAACAACTACTAGAGTTTTTTGAAAAAATTCATTTGTTGCATACTTTGTGGACTTCCCTTTGGTCGAACAGACTGCAATATACATCCAGCAAGAAAGAGCGCCTGCACATTTTTCCAGATGTGTGAGGGAACATCTCAACCGCAATTACCCTAATTGCTCGATTCGTCGTGTTAGTACTGTTAACTGGCCACCAAGATCGCCAAACCTTACACCGTTAGAGTTCTGTTTATGGAGTTGGATGTCTGACAGCCTGAGGTGCACAAAGGGAAAGTGAATATGCGAGATGAATAGCTTGATCGCATCATGGACGCTGCTGCCCTCATTAGCGAACGTACAAAGGCACTCAGGCAACACGTTTTCGGAATGTGTACAAATGCACTGAAGTTGACAGCCAGATATTCGAACTTTTTGACAACCGTAGAACCGCTGTAACTTGACGTGTATGATAATAGAGATGAGTGTGATAAAAATACCTATTTTTGAGTTGATACTTTGTAAAACGTATATTGTAATGGTTATTAACTGTTGTACATGTGCAAATCTGACTTGATCGAAGAACACAGAAAATAAATAACTGTATACATTAAATGTGTTCCATCCCGGAGACCATTCGGAATAGGGCTTATGATCACAGTAAGTTTTTTGCTTCAAATGGTCTTCCTGTCACAGCCCCGAATATTGACCATTCCTCCTTGAACACCCTTATAAACTCTAGTTATATGCATACTGAACATTATGAAAACTTTACTATCGACCCGCCCTGGCTTTGCATAGGTGCCACTAATTATCTCTCTGTCTCAGTCCGTAGCTCAGTGGTCAGCGTACCTGGCCACTATGCGGAAGGCCTGGGTTCGATTTCAGCACTGCCAGAGATTTTTCCTTGGTGAGAGGACCGGTCTGGGGTGCACTCAGCCTTATGAGGCAACTGAGGAGGTACTTGATTGAAAAGTAGCTGCTCCATAGTCAAGAAAGCCGATCGGGAGAGAGGTGTACTGGCCCAATGTCATTCCATACTGCATCCGAATGACCTCATTGGCATGGGAGACACGGCAGTCGGGGTCCAGATTGGCCCATCTGGGCCAGAACACGGACCATTGCGTTGTTCGATAATTATCCACTTCCGCGTGACTTTTTTATAGTATATAGTTATATCGACAAACCATCCTTCTGGTTCGTTCCACCTGTTAGTGAAAACCGTATAAAAATCCCTTCAGTAGCTCCTGAGATTAGCTTTACATACAGACAAAAGAACTTGGGTTGTCATACCTGAATATGGCTTAATTATGCTGAAACCGATAAAGTGAATATTTTTAGTAATTAGTTGATACTGACGTAACGAAATTTTATATGAACAACAGCGCTATAAGGAGAGGGAAGATCATGTGAAAGGTAACGATCGCTCGGCGGACATTAGACTAGCAAGGTCTAGAGAACGAACTTGAAAACCGTATGTGGACACAGTGATAACAGCGACGACGAGCACCATACGCAGTTATAGAGAATGGCTCTCGCCGAATATCTCTAAACGATTTCAGTAATGGTAGTCTAACAAGGGGCATACCTCTCTCGTCTGAACTCTTTATGTTTAATTTCAGAACAAAATGCAACAGTAATTTCACTTTCCCCAGCAGCATAACAATGCTTCACTACATACTCGTAAACCAATGCGGTCAGAGCATTGTCCTTCATTCGACTTTAGGAAGCATAAATAATCATTTAAATACGTCGCAAAAAAATGATTATACTTGACAGAACCATGGACCTTGCCGTTGGTGGGGAGTCTTGCGTGCCTCAGCGATACAGATGGCCGTACCGTAGGTGCAACCACAACAGAGGGCTGTTGTTGTTACGTATATAGTTTCATAGATGTTTACTAAATGCAGATTTGCAGTTCTCGCTTGTGTCTGTGTGCTCTCTGAATCTGGTGGAGAAACATCTGCCTGTTTGCCCCACGCAGAAATTTTCACTTTGACCACATTTTATTTTATAAATTCCTGACTGTGTAAATGGTTTCGTTTTGTGGTGTGTGTGTCTGATTATTGTCCCTAGATAGTTGTTCGTGCGGAACCCGATTCTTACATTAGTTTTGGCTGAAGATGTCAAGAACTAATGGATATTACTGACTTTTACCAAACAACATGTCCGCTCCCTGTAGCTGAATGGTCAGCGTGACGGATTGTCAATCCTCTGGGCCCGGGTTCGATTCCCGGCTGGGTCGAGGAAGTTTCTTCGCCCACGGACTGGGTGTTGGGCTGTCCTCATCATCATCCTCATTGACTGCAGGTCGCCGAAGTGGCGTCAAATTGAAAGACCGGCACCCGGCGAACGGTATGCTCGGCGGGGGACCCTAGCCATACGATTAAATAAATAAATAAACCGAACAAAATTTCGCCGTAGATGATTGATTTGCGAAAAGTCCGAGATTGCAAATAATGTTGTTCAATAAGTAATGTGCAACATGAACAGGAAAGAAGACTTTACGCAGCCCTGGGGGCCACCAGATACTAGTTCAGTAGCTGTAGATGACATCGCGAACAAAAATGGCATGCTTCGCTCCACAAATCTGAAATTTTTGATGCTGCCACGAAGCAGATATCCCTTAGCGTAGATACTTTCTGCTAAATGGAGTTGACTGGTTCTCCACGCTGGGCACGACGCTTACCTAGTGGTAAGCGAGCCAGCTGTTTTCTTGGTATTGTTTGGGATAGCGGTAGGTTACGCCCCCACAAAAAACGCAGCGTTCCTGGAAGCAGTACCTCGCGCATAGATCTAGGCAATCTTGTAGACATTTTTTACTGCTTCTGGCTGGGTGACTTCTTCATTCCCAATTGACTATTCATGCAGGGAGAAATCAAATTTGCGCGCCGTCCTCCTAAATATGTGTGCGAACATTTCAACAGTTCACAGCTCTCTACGTCGTAAAGAGGATTTCTCGTTTCTGCCTTTCTTGATTTCCTAAGGTATGGCACGAATAGACATAGAAATACAATCCCTTCTCAGTGATCAACAGTGAGTACCACATCTTGCAGCAGATTCGCCACGAAGCTTTTCTTTCCTGTCCGACGCACAAATTGCGACATATTAGCGCACATACAGATCTGTGGTGAGCCTTAGGTGCCTATGGAAGTGATGTTGCGCCACTGGAAAGCTGTAAGAGATGCAATGTTAACGCTACCGCATGTCGACCCTGTTCTCAGCTTTCCACGCAGCGGCGGCAAATAAATGTAAAAGTTGATGCACTACGTCAAGACTCGTGTATTTGTCATGACTAGTCTTCTATAAGACAAAAATTCTTACAATCCCCTGATTTTAAGCATAGTGTCATAGCAAACTTGATCACAGTGCACTCTGGACTGTCAATCACAGGCACAACGGTTGTTGTAAAGAATGCTCACGCCAGATTGGTTCCATAAGCGATTTCTTTGGCTGAACTGATGCCACACACATTAACAGATTAGATAAATATACCGTCAGAAAGGGTGTTACACATCTACATCTACGTGATTACTCTGCTATTCACAATAAAGTGCCTGGCAGAGGGTTCAATGAACCACCTTCAAGCTGTCTCTAGCGCTCCAGTCTCGAACGGCACGCGGGAAAACGAGCACTTAAATTTTTCTGAGCGAGCCCCGATTTCTCTTATTTTATCGTGATTTATCATTTCTCCCTATGTAGGTGGGTGGCAATAAAATGCTTTCGCCATCGGAGGAGAAAACTGGTGATTGAAATTTCATGAGAAGATCCCGTCGCAACGAAAAACGCCTCTGTTTTAATGATGGCCACTCCAATTCACGTATCATGTCTGTGGCGCTATCTCCTCCTATTTTGCGATAGTACAAAACGATTCGCCCTTTGTACTTTTCCGATGTCATCCTTCAGTCCCACCTGATGCGGATCCCACACCGCACAGCAGTGCTCCAGAATAGGGTGGACAAGCTTGGTGTAAGCAGTCTCTTTAGTAGACCTGTTGCACCTTCTAAGTGTTCTGCCAATGTCTTTGGTTTGCTCTACCCACAATAATATCTATGTGATCGTTCCAGTTTAGGTTATCCGTAATTGTAATCCCGAAGTATTTAGTTGAATTTACAGCCTTCAGATTTGTGTGACTTATCACGTAATCGAAATTTAGCTGATTTCTTTTAGTACTCATGTGAATAACTTCACACTTTTCCTTATTCAGGCTCAATTGCCACTTTTCGCACCATACAGATATTTTATCTAAATCATTTTGCAAGTCGTTTTGATCATCTAATGACTTTACAAGACGGTAAGTGACAGCATCATCCGCAAATAATCTAAGACGGCTACTCAGATTGTCTCCTATGTCGTTAATATAGATCAGGAACAATAGAGGGCCTATAACACTTCCTTGGGGAATGCCGGATATTACTGCTGTTTTACTCGATGACTTTCCGTCTATTACTACGAACTGTGACCTTTCTGACAGGAAATCACGAATCCAGTTGCACAACTGAGGCGATACTCCGCAGGCACGCAGTTTGGTTAGAAGACGCTAGTGAGGAACGGTGTCGAAAGCCTTCTGGGAATCTAAAAATATGGAATAAATTTGACATCCCCTTCATGAGTATACTTCATGAGTATAAAGAGCTAGTTGTGTTTCACAAGAACGATATTTTCTGAATCCGTGCTGACTAGGAGTCAATAAATAGTTTTCTTCGAGGTACTTCATAATGTTCGAATACAGTATATGTTCTAAAACCTTCTGCAAATCGACTTTAGTGATATAGGCCTGTGATTCAGCGGATTACTCCTTCTTCCCTTTTGGGGTGTTGGTGTGACTTGAGTAATTTTCCAGTCTTTAGGTACGGATCTTTCTGTGACCGAGTGGTTTATATACACTCCTGGAAATGGAAAAAAGAACACATTGACACCGGTGTGTCAGACCCACCATACTTGCTCCGGACACTGCGAGAGGGCTGTACAAGCAATGATCACACGCACGGCACAGCGGACACACCAGGAACCGCGGTGTTGGCCGTCGAATGGCGCTAGCTGCGCAGCATTTGTGCACCGCCACCGTCAGTGTCAGCCAGTTTGCCGTGGCATACGGAGCTCCATCGCAGTCTTTAACACTGGTAGCATGCCGCGACAGCGTGGACGTGAACCGTATGTGCAGTTGACGGACTTTGAGCGAGGGCGTATAGTGGGCATGCGGGAGGCCGGGTGGACGTACCGCCGAATTGCTCAACACGTGGGGCGTGAGGTCTCCACAGTACATCGATGTTGTCGCCAGTGGTCGGCGGAAGGTGCACGTGCCCGTCGACCTGGGACCGGACCGCAGCGACGCACGGATGCACGCCAAGACCGTAGGATCCTACGCAGTGCCGTAGGGGACCGCACCGCCACTTCCCAGCAAATTAGGGACACTGTTGCTCCTGGGGTATCGGCGAGGACCATTCGCAACCGTCTCCATGAAGCTGGGCTACGGTCCCGCACACCGTTAGGCCGTCTTCCGCTCACGCCCCAACATCGTGCAGCCCGCCTCCAGTGGTGTCGCGACAGGCGTGAATGGAGGGACGAATGGAGACGTGTCGTCTTCAGCGATGAGAGTCGCTTCTGCCTTGGTACCAATGATGGTCGTATGCGTGTTTGGCGCCGTGCAGGTGAGCGCCACAATCAGGACTGCATACGACCGAGGCACACAGGGCCAACACCCGGCATCATGGTGTGGGGAGCGATCTCCTACACTGGCCGTACACCACTGGTGATCGTCGAGGGGACACTGAATAGTGCACGGTACATCCAAACCGTCATCGAACCCATCGTTCTACCATTCCTAGACCGGCAAGGGAACTTGCTGTTCCAACAGGACAATGCACGTCCGCATGTATCCCGTGCCACCCAACGTGCTCTAGAAGGTGTAAGTCAACTACCCTGGCCAGCAAGATCTCCGGATCTGTCCCCCATTGAGCATGTTTGGGACTGGATGAAGCGTCGTCTCACGCGGTCTGCACGTCCAGCACGAACGCTGGTCCAACTGAGGCGCCAGGTGGATATGGCATGGCAAGCCGTTCCACAGGACTACATCCAGCATCTCTACGATCGTCTCCATGGGAGAATAGCAGCCTGCATTGCTGCGAAAGGTGGATATACACTGTACTAGTGCCGACATTGTGCATGCTCTGTTGCCTGTGTCTATGTGCCTGTGGTTCTGTCAGTGTGATCATGTGATGTATCTGACCCCAGGAATGTGTCAATAAAGTTTCCCCTTCCTGGGACAATGAATTCACGGTGTTCTTATTTCAATTTCCAGGAGTGTATAATTGCTAAATATATAGCTATTTTATCAGCATACTCTGAGAGGAGCCTGACTGGTGTACAATGTGGATCGGAGGCCTTGCCTTTATTAAGTGATTTAAGCTGCTTTGTTACACCGAGGATGTCTACTTCTATGTTTCTCATCTTGGCAGTTGTTCTTGATTGGAATTCAGGAATATTTATTTCGTCTTCTTTGGTGAAGGAGTTTCGGAAAATCGTGTTTAATAACTGCTTTAGTGGCATTGTCATCAGTGTCTTCACCGTTGTTATCGCGCCAGAGTTAAGTGCCATTTTTCCCGGCCACTTAATTATCTGGCTACTATGGAAAGCATTATCTCTGAAGAGCACGTACACGAGAGCCATTCCTCATCCGATATCTGTGAAGGCACCGACTCTGGCAGGTTTCAGCTGTGGTCTCCGCTCTCCCCAGTTGTAGGACTGGCGCGGCAGCAACGGAGCAGAGTGTCCTGACGTGGCTGACTCCTTTCGTCGACCATCCCCCGTTTCCTTCCTGGTCTGTGGTTGGAGCTTTGTATAACCTCGTTGGATTACTGTTGACTGTAAATTTTTTTACAACGTGGTTTCTACATTTAATGACGTGGCCAAAAGCTGCTCATATGGAGGCTATATTTTACAGCCAAACAAGGCTTCATTTTCCATGATGAACACGGGAAATAAAAAGAAATAGGCAGCCCTATTTACGGTCACGGGGAGTTATTGTACTACCCGGAGGATGTCGGATAGGAGAAATTACGTGCTGGAGCCAGCAGCTCAGGCAGCAGGGCTCGCCCTGACAACCGACGACGCCACGCCCTCCTCCATCACGTCACGGCAGCTGGCGTGATCCCATGGTCGCCGGAGCGGGATAAGGCTGCCCACACACTGACAGCAAGACAGTGTCGTATTCAGTCTACACATTGCCAACATAAGCGCCGATCGCCGCTTGCTGAGGACCAGCGCCGCAAGCTTCGACTAGGTTAGGTGCTGGATTCCTGATGACAGTACGACGGAGTTGGGCTTTATTCATAGACCAGCTGTGTTTTACAGTGTTCATTCTTTGCGTAATTACATCCATCCAGAAATATGAGGGGCCTTCATCTATATCTACATCTACATCTACATACTTCGCAAGCCACCGTACGGCGCGTGGCGAAGGGTACTCTTTACCAAAATTCGTAGTTTCCTTACCTATTCCACTCGCAGATAGAGTGATAGAAAAACGGTTATATGTCTCCGTATGAGCCTAATTTCTCGTATCTTATCTTCGTGGTCCCTACGCGGAATGTATGTTGGCGGCAGTAAGATCGTTGTGCTGTCAGATTCAAATGTCGGTTCTCTAAACTTTCCCATTAGTGATTCTCGGAAGGAATGTCTTCTTCCCTCCAGGGATTCCTACTTGAGCTCCCGAAGCATATCCGTACCACTTGCATACTGATCGAACCCACAGGTAACATATCTAGCAACTCGCCTCGCAATTACTTCATTGTCTTCTTTCAATCCGACCTGGTCCGGATTCCAAACACGCGAGCAGTACTCAAGAATTGGTCGAACTAGCATCTCCTTTACAGATGAACCACACTTTCCTAAAATTCTACCAAAAACCCGAAGTCGACCATTCCTCTTCCCTACCACGATCCTGACATGATCGTTCCATTTCATATCGCTTCGGAATGTTACGCCCAGATATTTGAACAATGAGACTGTGTCAAGCATGACACTACTGAGCCTGTATCCGACATCACGGTGTTTGTTTCCCCACTCATCCGCATTAATTTACATTTTTGTACATTAAGAGCCAGCTGACATTCATCACATCAACTAGAAATTTTCTCTGTGTTATTTTGTATCAGCCACAGATAGTTATCTTCGACACCTTCCTGTACACCACAGCATTATCAACGAACAACCGCAGACTGCTGCCCACCGTGTCTGCCAGATAACAACGGTCCTATCACACTTCGCTGGGGCAGTCCTAATATTTCTTCTCTCTCCGATAAAAACTCGCCATCGAGGACAACATACTGGTTTCTATTAATTGTCTTCGAGCTAGTCACGTATCTGGGAGCCTATTCCGTATGCATGTACGTTCGTTCACAGTCGGCAGTGGGGTACCGCGTCGAATGCTTTTCGGAAATCTACACTACTGGCCATTAAAACTGCTACACCAAGAAGAAATGCAGATGATAAACGGGTATTGTTTTGACAAATACACTCCTGGAAATGGAAAAAAGAACACATTGACACCGGTGTGTCAGACCCACCATACTTGCTCCGGACACTGCGAGAGGGCTGTACAAGCAATGATCACACGCACGGCACAGCGGACACACCAGGAACCGCGGTGTTGGCCGTCGAATGGCGCTAGCTGCGCAGCATTTGTGCACCGCCGCCGTCAGTGTCAGCCAGTTTGCCGTGGCATACGGAGCTCCATCGCAGTCTTTAACACTGGTAGCATGCCGCGACAGCGTGGACGTGAACCGTATGTGCAGTTGACGGACTTTGAGCGAGGGCGTATAGTGGGCATGCGGGAGGCCGGGTGGACGTACCGCCGAATTGCTCAACACGTGGGACGTGAGGTCTCCACAGTACATCGATGTTGCCGCCAGTGGTCGGCGGAAGGTGCACGTGCCCGTCGACCTGGGACCGGACCGCAGCGACGCACAGATGCACGCCAAGACCGTAGGATCCTACGCAGTGCCGTAGGAGACCGCACCGCCACTTGCCAGCAAATTAGGGACACTGTTGCTCCTGGGGTATCGGCGAGGACCATTCGCAACCGTCTCCATGAAGCTGGGCTACGGTCCCGCACACCGTTAGGCCGTCTTCCGCTCACGCCCCAACATCGTGCAGCCCGCCTCCAGTGGTGTCGCGACAGGCGTGAATGGAGGGACGAATGGAGACGTGTCGTCTTCAGCGATGAGAGTCGCTTCTGCCTTGGTACCAATGATGGTCGTATGCGTGTTTGGCGCCGTGCAGGTGAGCGCCACAATCAGGACTGCATACGACCGAGGCACACAGGGCCAACACCCGGCATCATGGTGTGGGGAGCGATCTCCTACACTGGCCGTACACCACTGGTGATCGTCGAGGGGACACTGAATAGTGCACGGTACATCCAAACCGTCATCGAACCTATCGTTCTACCATTCCTAGACCGGCAAGGGAACTTGCTGTTCCAACAGGACAATGCACGTCCGCATGTATCCCGTGCCACCCAACGTGCTCTAGAAGGTGTACGTCAACTACCCTGCCCAGCAAGATCTCCGGATCTGTCCCCCATTGAGCATGTTTGGGACTGGATGAAGCGTCGTCTCACGCGGTCTGCACGTCCAGCACGAAAGCTGGTCCAACTGAGGCGTCAGGTGGAAATGGCATGGCAAGTCGTTCCACAGGACTACATCCAGCATCTCTACGATCGTCTCCATGGGAGAATAGCAGCCTGCATTGCTGCGAAAGGAGGATATACACTGTACTAGTGCCGACATTGTGCATGCTCTGTTGCCTGTGTCTATGTGCCTGTGGTTCTGTCAGTGTGATCATGTGACGTATCTGACCCCAGGAATGTGTCAATAAAGTTTCCCCTTCCTGGGACAATGAATTCACGGTGTTCTTATTTCAATTTCCAGGAGTGTATATTATAATAGAGATGACATGTGATTACATTTTCAAGCAATTTGGGTGCATAGATCCTGAGAAATCAATACCCGGAAAAATCACCTCTGGCCCTAATAACGGCCTTGTTCCGCCTGGGCATTGAGTCAAACAGAGCTTGGATGGCGTGTACAGGTACAGCTGCCCATGCAGCTTCAACACGATACCACAGTCCATCAAGAGTAGTGACTGGCGTATTGTGACGAGCCAGTTGCTCGGCCACTATTGACCAGACGTTTTCAATTGGTGAGAGATCTGGAGAATGTGCTGGCCAGGGCAGCAGTCGAATATTATCTGTATCCAGAAAGGCCCGTACAGGACCTGCAACATGCGGTATTGCATTATCCTGTTGAAATGTAGGGTTTCGCAGGGATCTAATGAAGGGTAGAGCCACGGGTCGTAACACGTTTGAAATGTAACGTCCACTGTTCAAAGTGCCGTCAATGCGAACAAGAGGTGATCGAGACGTGTAACCAATGGCTCCCCATACCATCACGCCTGGTGAAACGCCACTATGGCGATGAGAAATACACGCTTCCAATGCGCGTTCACCGCGATGTCGCCAAACACTGATGCGACCATCATGATGCTGTAAACAGAACTGGATTCATCCGAAAAAATAACGTTTTGCCATTCGTGCACTCAGGTTCGTCGTTGAGTACACCGTCGCAGGCGCTCCTGTCTGTAATGCAGCGTCAGGGGTAACCGCAGCCATGGTCTCCGAGCTGATAGTCCATGCTGCTGCAAACGTCGTCGAACTGTTCGTGCAGATGGTTGTTGTCTTGCAAACGTCCCCATCTGTTGACTCAGGGATCGAGACGTGGATGCACGATCCGTTACAGCCATGCGGATAAGATGCCTGTCATCTCGACTGCTAGTGATACGAGGCCGTTGGGATCTAGCACGGCGTTCCGTATCACCCTCCTGAACCCACCGATTCCATATTCTGCTTACAGTCATTGGATCTCGACCAACGCCAGCAGCGATGTCGCGATACGATAAACCGCAATCGCGATAGGCTACAATCCGACCTTTATCAAAGTCTGAAACGTGATGGTACGCATTTCTCCTCCTTGCACGAGGCATCACAACAACGTTCCACCAGGCAACGCCGGTCAACTGCTGTTTGTGTATGAGAAATCGGTTGGAAACTTTCCTCATGTCAGCACGCTGAAGGTGTCGCCACCGGCGCCAACCTTGTGTGAATGCTCTGAAAAGCTAATCATTTGCATATCACAGCATCTTCTTCCTGTCGGTTAAATTTCGCGTCTGTAGCACGTCATCTTCGTGGTGTAGCAATTTTAATGGCCAGTAGTGTAGAAATATGGACTCTGCCTGCTGCCCTTCATCCATAGTTCGCAGTATGTCATATGAGAAAAGAGCAAACTGGGATGCGCACGAGCGACGATTCGTGGACATGAGCTTTACGGGCTCTAGGAAATTTATTATATTCGAACTTAGAATATTCCACAAAATCTGCTGCATTTTGCGGGTCCGTTCTTTTACCCTTCTTATATTCGGTAAGAAATGCAACACAGTTTTTTCTCGGTCAGTTGCGGTTGAAAAATGTGGAATTTCTTGTGGGACATCGCGGTCCATTCGCGCGTCAGCCGCTGTAGCTTCAAGAAGTTACGACTGATCGCAATGCTTTACGTAGCCTTCAAAACGGCAGCTGTAACGGAGGACGTTCCAAGCAGAGAGCTGTCACTGAGTTTCCTTGGAAGAGAACCAGAGCAGCCCAGAAATTCACATGCGTTTGCAGAATATCTACAAAAATCTGGCAATAAACAAAAGCGCAGTGAGTCGTTGAACCTGGCTTCTGTCATCGTCGCAACAAGTTCGCGCATACCTGTCCGATCTCCGGCGTGTCGGGCTGCCGCACATAGCCGTGACTCCTTGTATTGTTGGAACGTGCGGACACTCTCATTCCAGGTGACCGACGGTCGGAACCAAACACCTCTCTGCTCAACTGAACGTGTCTGTTGGTAGCGCTGACACACTCGTTCAACAATGGGGATACACAAAAGACAGAGCAATGAAGGACCACCAGTGCGGAATTAACAATTTTTTGTCGAACATCGTCACAGGCGATGAAACATGGGTTCATCACTAGTCCCTGGAAACAAACTGGCAATCGTTGGAGTGGTGTCTCACACCTCTCCTCCGATGAAAAAGAGCCACAGCCTCAGCCGGTAAAGTCATGGGGATTGCATCTTCCATTGGGCCAAACAGATGGAAGTCGTACGGTGCCAGATTCGAGCTGTGGGGTGGAAGAGGAAGTACAGTCCAGTAAAGTTCTGTAAGCTCATCTTGAGTGCGCAACTTATGTCAGGCCTTGCGTTGTCATGGAGAAGAAGTTCGTTTGCATTTTTGTGACAACGATCATAGACTTGGTTTCTTCA
Organism: Schistocerca nitens; assembly: GCF_023898315.1. Lineage (NCBI taxonomy): Eukaryota > Metazoa > Arthropoda > Insecta > Orthoptera > Acrididae > Schistocerca > Schistocerca nitens. The sequence continues at coordinate 1,027,832,926 of NC_064614.1, forward strand.
CTTTCCTGAGGGTAGCGTAATAAACTTCAGAGTTGGTTGTTGCACCATGAGGGAGAACTTAAACAGAATATCCCTTTCAGCGTCTCCGCGGGAAGCAGGACGTGGATGATGGAGGGATTGTTGATGCAGCAAGATGCTGATTTCGACGTCGACCAGTATAGTGGTACCTTGTGGGCATACAGGCCCTCCCAGTAAGGTGGCGTGAGGCCGTACCCATTGAATGGAGATTATGTTGAAAAACAAGGTTTGTAGCCAAAAGAATGGGGAATAATAAATAAAAACAATCTGCTTTCAGGAAAAATGTGTTGTCTTATTTACTGAATGTTCCTCGTAAACTGTGCGCCGAAATTGTAATTAGTGTTTTTGTTCAAACAAAGGAAATGGAAGCAATCATCTATCATTATTAAGCATTTTCCACTCGGTATCCTTCCGCATGAGAGCTCCAAAAAAACTCCAGGGTGCTAAATATGCCTTCAAATCACCATATTGGCCCTTTGTTCACTCCGTACATGCGTGCCATTGAAAGTTGTTCAATTAATACACAGAGGAATAGTCTCTTTGGGCGTTAAAGTAGCTGTCTTCTCCAGGATGTCAATTAAAATTTACAATAGGCCTTGTACACGATGGGCAAAACAAAACTATCCCGGAGCGAGCGAGGTGGCGCAGTGGTTAGCACACTGGTCTCGCATTCGGGAGGACGACGGTTCAATCCCGCATCCGGCCGTCCTGATTTCGGTTTTCCGTGATTTCCCTAAATCGCTCCAGGCAAATGCCGGGATGGTTCCTCTGAAAGGGCACGGCCGACTTCCTTTCCTGTCCTTCCCTAATCCGATGAGACCGATGACCTCGCTGTTTGGTCTCTTCCCCCAAAACCAACCAACAAAAATTATCCCGGAAAATATTTCATGCGCCTTAAGACGGACAACACAACTTACATCATCTACACCCAGGGCACGAAACGTTTTCCTCACACAGTACGGATGATGTAAATTGGGTTGCCTATCTTGAGATGTAAAAAAATTGTTCTGTGTCAGTTTTATTATGGACACCCTACGACTTTATAATCTATACGGAATACAAGTATTTTTAAAAATTTTGTCTTAGTTTAGGTAAAACTAGGACAAATACAAACACTACTGGCCTTTAAAATTGCTACACCACGAAGATGACGTTCTACAGACGCGAAATTTAACCGACAGAAAGAAGATGCTGTGATATGCAAATGATTAGCTTTTCAGAGCATTCACACAAGTTTGGCGCCGGTGGCGACACCTTCAACGTGCTGACATGAGGAAAGTTTCCAACGGATTTCTCATACACAAACAGCAGTTGACCGGCGTTGCCTGGTGAAACGCTGTTGTGATGCCTCGTGCAAGGAGGGGAAATGCGTACCATCACGTTTCAGACTTTGATAAAGGTCGGATTGTAGCCTATCGCGATTGCGGTTTATCGTATCGCGACATTGATGCTCGCGTTGGTCGAGATCCAATGACTGTTAGCAGAATATGGAATCGGTGGGTTCAGGAGGGTAACACGGAACGCCGTGCTGGATCCCAGCGGCCTCGTATCACTAGCAGTCGAGATGACAGGCATCTTATCCGCATGGCTGTAACAGATCGTGCACCCACGTCTCGATCCCTGAGAACAGATGGGGACGTTTGCAAGACAACAACCATCTGTACAAACAGTTCGACGACGTTTGCAGAAACATAGGCTCTCAGCTCGGAGACCATGGCTACGGTTACCCTTGACGCTGCATCACCGACAGGAGCGCCTGCGATGGTGTACTCAACGACGAATCTGGGTGCACGAATGGCAAAACGTCATTTTTTCGTATGAATCCAGGTTCTGTTTACAGATCCGTGTTTGGTGACATCGCGCTGAACGCACATTGGAAGCGTGTATTCTCATCGCCATACTGGCGTATCACCTGGCGTGATGGTATGGGGTGCCATTGTTTACAGGTCTCGGCCACCTCTTGTTCGCATTGATGGCACTTTGAACAGTGAACATTTCAGTTGTGTTACGACCCGTGGCTCTACCCTTCATTCGATCCCTGCGAAACCCTACATTTCAGCAAGATAGTGCATGACCGCATGTTGCAGGTCCTGTACGGGCCTTTCTGGATACAGAAAATGTTCGACTGCTGCCCTGGCCAGCACATTCTCCAGATCTTTCACCAAATGAAAACGTCTGGTCAATGGTGGTCGAGCAACTGGCTCGTCACAATACGCCAGTCACTACTCTTGATGAACTGTGGTATCGTGCTGAAGCTGCATGGGCAGCTGTACCTGTACACGCCATCCAAGCTCTGTTTGACTCAATGCCCAGGCGTATCAAGGCCGTTATTACGGCCAGAGGCGGTTGTTCGGGTACTGATTTCTCAGGATCTATGCACCCAAATTGCGTGAAAATGTAATCATATATCAGTTCTAGTATAATATACTATTTTTCCAATGAATACCCGTTTATCACCTGCATTTCTTCCTGGTGTAGCAATTTTAAAGGCCAGTAGTGTATGTTTGTTCGCGCTCCCTCCTTATGCACCAAATTTGAAAACATTTCGGTCATTTTCACGTTTTAAATTTTTATTACTCGTCAGAGCGATGTGTAGATCTAATCATAGCGGACACTTAGTTGCTCATGTGATTAGGTACAGTCAAATTCCGACTCAAATTAGTTCGTATTTGTTTTCTCTCGTGTTTTCTTTCTTGAGTCATCAGTTCTCTGACTGGTTTCATTCGGCCCGCCACGCAGTCCTCTCCAGAACTAACCTCTTCACCTCGGAGTAGCACTTGCGCCCTGCGTCCTCATTTATTTGATGGATGTACCCCAATCTCTGTCTTCGTCTACAGTTTTTGTACTCTGAAGTCCCCTCAAGTACCAAGGAGGTTATTCCGTGATTCCTTAAAACATGTCCTATCATCCTGTTGTTCCTTCTTCTTGCCAGTTTTTTCTATATGTTCCTTTCTTCGCCGATTCTGTGGAGAAACTACTCATTTCTTATCTTATCAGTCCACCTGATTTTCAAATGCTTTAGTTCTCTTCTATTCCGGTTTTCCCATCGTCCACGATTCACTACCGTGCAATGCTGTGCTCCAAACGTACGTTATCAGAAATTTCTTCTTCTAATTAAGGCCTTCTGTTTGATACCAGTAGAGTTCTCTTGGCTAGGAGTGCCCTTTTTGCTTTTGCTGGTCAGCTTTTTATGTCATCCTTGTTTCATCCGTCATGGGTTACTTTGCTTTCACGGTAGCAAAAATCCTTATCTTCGTCTATTTCGTAACCACCAATTTTTATGTTAAGTTCGTCACTATTCCCATTTCTGCTAATTCTCTTTACTTTTGCCTATTTCCGGTTTACTCTCAATCCGTATTCTGTAATCATTTGAACGTTCACTCCATTCAACAGATCCTGCAATTCTTGTTCAGTTCCACCGAGGATAGCAATGTCATCAGCGAACTGCATCATTAATGTCCCTTCACCCAGAATTTTAATCCCACTGCTGAACCTTTCTTTAATTCCCGTTATGGAATCTTCGATGTACAGACCAGTAGGGACGAAAAACTTCTTTCCTTACACCCTTTTTAATCCGAGCTCTTTGTTCTGTGTCTTCCGATCTCACTTTCTCTCTTGGTTATTATACACAATGTATATCACCCATCTTTCCCTTTAGCTTACTTCTGTTTTTTTCTATTTATTTAATTCCTAGGTGGTTTATATTGCTTTATCCCTGTCTTTCCGCGAACATTTTGTACTTCCCCCTTTCGTCGATCAATTGACGTATTTCTTCCGTTACCTACGGTTTCTTCGGAATAACCTTCCTTGTACATATGTCTAACCGTCCAACGCCTGTGAATGACCTTGTTAGGGATATCCATTCCTCTCCAACTGAACTGCCACTCCTTATCGCAGTGTCCACATCTTTAGCGAACTTCAAACGTGTCTCACCAATCCGCAGAATTTCAGTATCCCACATCCTTCCACAGCTATTCTTTCGGACGACTCTCTTAAACTTCAGTCTGGTCTTCATCGTTACTGAATTATGGCCTGAGTCTGCATCTGCTTTCAGGTACGCCATGCAATCCAATATCTGGTTTCGGGGTTGGGTTGGGTTGTCTCGGGGAAGAGACCAAATAGCGAGGTCATCGGTTTCATCGGATTAGGGAAGGATGAGGAAGGAAATCGGCCGTGCCCTTTCAAAGGAACCATTCCGACATTTGCCTGGAGCGATTTAGGGAAGTCACGGAAAACCTAAATCAGGATGGCCGGACGTGGAATTGAACCGTCGTCCTCTGGTTTCGGAATCTCTATCTGAGCGTGATGTAATCTTCCCGTGTCTTAGGGTCTTTTAGAGGTACACCTCCTCCTCTTGTGATTCTTGAACAGAGTATTCGCAGCCGGCCGCCGTGACCGAGCTGTTCTAGGCGCTTCAATCCGGAACCGCACTGCTGCTAAGGTCGCAGGTTCGAATCCTGCTTCGAGCATTGATGTGTGTGATGTTCTTAGGTTAGTTAGGTGTAAGTAGTTCTAAGCCTAGGGGACTGATGACCTCAGATGTTAAGTCCCATAGTGTTTACAGCCATTTGAACCATTTGAAGAGTATTCGCAGTTACCATGTGAAATTTATTGCGAAACTCATTTAGTCTTTCTTATCTCTCATTCCAACTGCAAATCCCATATTTTGACTCACCCCTTCCTTGTGTTCCTTCCCCTACAAGCGCGTTTCAATCCTCCATGATTATAAGATTTTCATTTCCCTTTGCATACCGAATTACCCTTTCAGTATCCGTATCCTCATACACTTTTTCTCTCTCTTCACTTTCAGCTTGTTGTTAATGTGATAGAATTTATTGGCGATAAGAAGGAGAAAACGATGACAATATTGGAGGAAAAGGCGACGGAACGTGCAGGCAAAATGTTGAATCTGAGTATGTCGATGATGTAATAAGTCTAGAAGTAGGAGGCGATGCTGAGCCTAGTGGAATTCAAGAATCTGACCCAAAGAAGGAGAATAAAACTTGACAGAATTAATGTCCCATTGACAATATATATAAATGTGTATCTATTCAGCAGTTTATGCGTTATTATAAACGATATAAAAAATACCAACTTTGTGAATACATCAGAGCTTTTATCGCACGTGACTGATCATAGAAATTGTTCTGTCTATGAGATATGGTTTTAAAATGTGTCAGAGTAGACGATTCATCGTATGACAACGAGAAAAAGTTGTTTAAGAAAAGTTACACTACGTAAGATTCTTACGAAAAAATCAATCTCAGAACTAAAGCGGCTAGTGCTTTATTCGGAGGAAACATGGATTCGTAAGCGCTCCGTTGTGAACAGAGGCACTGTGAAAGTGTGGTGGAAGTGGTGGTCCAACAGGTAGAGCAATATACTTCAGTTCTGAAGGTCCTGAGTTCCACCCCGGATAGGAGCGGAGACTTTTCCTTGTTGCAGTCCCGCCAGGAGGGCCCTAGGTCCACTCAGTCTGTTGTCAAATGAGTACCGGGAATCGTTGCAGGAAGTAAAACGCAGTCGGGACTTATCTGCCACCCTCCCTCTCTTAATGACATGGCGAACAAAACCTGCACTCTACTTACAGTCAGGCGTATCCCGGTCGCGAGTAGGTGCCACAGACTTCACCGTGACAGTGTGCGAGAAGAAATATCAATCAACAGTTCTGTTCAATGTGTAGCTGTTGTACTGTGCACGACACTGGCATATAGACGTGTAGCCTGTCACTTCCTGTTCTCCCTGTTCTTCACGCTACGGTCGCAGGTTCGAATCCTGCCTCGGGCATGGATGTGTGTGATGTCCTTAGGTTAGTTAGGTTCAATTAGTTCTAAGTTCTAGGGGACTGATGACCTCAGAACTTAAGTCGCATAGGGCTCAGAGCCATTTGAACCATTTTTGAGCCTGTTCTTCAGGAGTAAACAGAACGTTTCTAGTAGCTGTTATGCATTCAAGGTATTGTCATAAAATCATTGCAATTGAGACTCACATGTTTCCAGGCTGAACTGAGAGTCCGAAAAACACTGACTGTCCGCTATCTGGTGTTATAGACAGGTGTCTTTTTTTCTTATCGGCTAATCGTAGTCTGGCCTTCGAAAACCGTAAACCATACTAGAACCTGCTGGCCCCATTATGTCCTACAGTTTTTCTCAGTGTGTTGTTCTAGCATAGGAGCCCTGAACACAACCCTATTTTCGTTAGCAGACAGATAGAGAACCAAATTTTCTGGTGTGTTTGGAAAGTGGTATATAGTACGTATACCTCATACTGACACTATTACTCAATTCAACCGTCTGGCTTGCTTCAAATGGCTCTGAGCACTATGCGACTCAACTTCTGAGGTCATCAGTCCCCTAGAACTTAGAACTACTTAAACCGAACTAACTTAATCACACACATCCATGCCCGAGGCAGGATATGAACCTGCGACCGTAGCGGTCGCGCGGTTCCAGACTGAAGCGCCTAGAACCGCTCGGCCACTCCGGCCGGCCTCAAGCGGCTGGGACGTAGCGTTCTTCTCGAAGTATTGTTTCGTAGTTCGCCACAAATCAGCAAAAGGCAGTAAATTGTCTTAGTTACAGGTGATTTACTGTGACAAGGGAGTACATCGAGTGTCCGTTCTGTACCGCAGTTCACGAGGCAGCGGAAATACGGGCCATGAGGAGCAGCAAGTGTGCCGCGCAGTTAGGATACGCAGCCAGCCTGCGGAGCGAATTACTCGCGACGGCGACAGAGCGGCGGCGCGTGTTCCGTTACGGGAAGCACCTTCCGGCTACCACGGTGCCTGCGTAGCAACTCCGACCTCATCAAACGATTTTCGTCATGAACCAATACTGACATTGTGGGGCAGCACCTCGGACCGCATATGTACCCATCTTATTATTAATTAGTAATGCGTATAAATTGGTAGGTAATAAGGGTCGCGTGACTAGGGCCTCCCGTCGGGTAGACCGTTCGCAGGGTGCAAGTCTTCCGATTTGACGCCACTTCGGCGACTTGTGCGTCGATGGGGATTAAATGATGATGATTAGGACAACACAACAACCAGTCCCTGAGCGGAGAAAATCTCCGACCCAGCCGGGAATCGAACCCGGGTCGTAGGGTTGACATTCTGTCGCGGTGACCACTCAGCTACCGGAGTCGGACAATTAGTAGGTTATGAAGCCCCAATGGACTAGCAATACTAAGGGTGCAATAAGCTGGCTGCCGGCCCCCAAGTACTTACCGTTGATTGTTGGTACTATTGGAGCACTTCCTGTCGACTGTCCTCTGTTTCGGATAGGTGTCAGCTACAGCGACCCCAAAGTTGTCACTCCATAATTGCCTGACGAAGCGTTGTTGTGTTGTCTCTGTTAGAGCAAAATTAACTGAATGATAACAGTAATTGTACTTACTTTTAAATGCATTATGCACTATAAGACAAGATCACGAATGTTTACTAAATATTTTGAGTGTATTTCTCTTCTACTCATTGCATCGTATTACAGCAGCTATAATTTAATTTCTTATTCATTGCTAAAAATATGTACCACATTTGAAGATAGTCATCTCTATAATATACATTCAGGGATCCATGTTTCTTTGAGATTTACAACATAGCAGTTGATGGGGCACACGTGCTCATGAGTTGTGGACACTATTCCTCGTTGCCTTTGCGTATCAATTGCAGAGAAACATTATTACGAACGCCCCTCATAATTCGCTCGGCCAAAGATCCGTGGCATGGTCGACAAATGTAGAGGTAATTTCCGGAGTACCCCAAGGAAGTGTTAGAGGGACGTTACTGTTTACAATATATATAAATTATCTAGTAGAAAGCGTCGGATGGCCTTTAAGGCAGTTCGCAGATGATGCGGTTGTCTACAATAAAATAGCAATGCCAGATTTGCAGAATGACCTCCAGAGTACTGATGAATGATGCAGCCTCTGGCAGTTGACCCTGAACGTAAATAAATATAACGTAGTGGGCATCCACAGGAAAATCTGCTTGAAACAGTATCTACCGTAAAATATCTAGAAGTAACTATCCAAGGCGGACCACACAAAACAAATGGTGGGAAAAGCAGATGCCAGACTCAGATTCATAGGAAGAATCTTAAGAAAAGGTAGCTCATCCACGAAGTAAATGGCTTATAAGCACTTGTTTGACCAATTCTTGAGTACTATTCATCTATCTGACACCCCTACTACGTAGGACTGATAGAAGAGGTAGAGAAGGTCCAACGAAGAGCGGCGCGTTTCATCACGGGACTGTTTAGCTGCGCAAGAGAATTACGGAGATGCTTAACAATCTCCATTGGCCGACAGTACAAGAGAGGCGTTGTATACCACGGAGAGATTTACTACTGAAATTTAGAGAGTCGAATTACGTATTATTTCCCCACACCTAAGTCTCGCGTAATGATCACGAGGAGGAAATTCGAGAAATAGAGCCAATACAGAGACTTACCGACAATTATTCTTCCGACGCGCTATTGCGAGTGGAACAGAGTTGGAGGGCTCAGTTAGTGAAACAAAACGTACCCTTCGCTACAGACTATTAGGTGGCTTCCTTGAAGGATACGACGTGACGTAGATGTAGAGCGGATGCTTCACGCGTCTCTCTCGTACGGCCACGTAACGCGAATTAATTTAAGTTTCCAAGAGGACGCGTCACAGTTTCAGACGTTCTAGACTCTTATAGTTCTGCGTCACTGTTGCGGTGCTTTCTGTTTGCGTACATTCAGTAAGCACCCGAACTCCAGCGACGTAATGTAGGAGGTTGATCAGGGCTATTTTCTGGGTACACTGTAAGACAAAAAAAGGAACTACCACGAAGGAATTATCCGAATGGGACAGAAATCTGTAGATGTGACCCACATGTACAGACAAATACTGCTTGATTAGAGTTTCAGAAAAATTGTCTGATTTATTTAAATGCTATAGCTTCACAAACTGAGCAGGTCAAAATGCATTGATTCACGTCTGGCCCTTATGCCTGAAGTTACTCTCTCAGCTGGGGAGAGATCCGCCAAACTTGCTGGACAAGCACGAAGACAAGCAGTGCGCGGGAGGGCATTATCTTGTTGAAATGTGAGCCCAGAACGGCTTGTCATGAATGTCGTCGATGTATCGCTGTGCTGTAAGGATGCCGCGGATGACAACCAAAGGGGTCATGATACGAAAAGAAATGGTTGTCGGGCAGTATGGCGGACGACAGTGAAATTGGTATCCCGCCGCTGTCCGGGGCCTTTCCAGACACGTCTGCGCTGATCGTCGATGCTCATTTCGAAGCAGGACTCATTACTACAGACAATTCTACTCCAGTCAATGAGCTTCCAGACTTAAGCCTGTCTGGAATGTGTGTTCTATGGAAGTAACTAACTATAAACAAATCTAAAATGAACTGTTGAGAAAAATAGCCATTTTTTCCCAATCGTATGCCATGTCGGCATCAGTGGTTCAATAGTCAAAGTATCAAACCAAAAGCAACAACAAGAACTACATTAGTAAGCCAAGGACGTTGTTTACATTGATATTGTAATAACGTATTGCTCTACGTTCAAGCGGAGGTTTACTATCTTTTGGTTCAAAAAATCGATTTTTTTAAATTGCATTTTTGGATCCATAAAAGTGTTTAGAATCCACCCCTGAAACGGTTTTTCCGAATACGGAACGAAAATGTTTGTTATTCACGGTTGAACAAAAAAATGCCCCTGCCTGAAATCGGCCAGTTTTCACGCACCAGTATTTTTCTTTCGGAGGACGAGTTATTGTACCGGTGCTTGGGAGGAAACACACAAAATTCAAATGAAAGTTTGAACGCGGGTGTTTGCAAGTTAGCCCCCAAGCACTTGCGTTCTGGTGCGAATACTGTGGACATTGCGACTGTCCTGACAGTGAGCAGCTTCAGAGAAGGGTATTCAGCAATTCTGAAGACGATGACAACGATGGACGTCACCCTGGGTCTCTATTCGACGCAGTTCGGCAAGCATTCGGACGACCACCGGATTCAAGCGGCCGAAAATCGCTTGTCACCGGCCGTACGAGCGGCTCTGGAGCAGCGCAGGACGGCCCAGACCGGGCAGAACGCTCTCTATGAGGAAGAGTAAGGACTAGTTTATGGACCTGGAATAGCAGATTGAACGTACGTTGCATAATATTGCATTTATATGTAGTCAAAACTTCAAACGCGTTATTTCGAAATGATGTTTTTTTACCGCGCGGTATGGTAACTTCAAATCTACTGAACCGATTGGCATGATTCTTTGTTTCCGACGAAGCTAACTAAATTGTCTAGGAGTTGTACCACATTTATTCCGATCCATCAACTATAAATATTTTTACTCGGCCGACGAAGTCGAAAAAAATCGATGAAAAATCCCTTTTGTTTCAAATGGCCGCCATTTTGTTTCCTATGGTCCACATAACTTAAGCGAGGTACAACTCCTGCAGAATCCTATGTACTTCGCTAACGTCAACTCAATTTTGATTTCAGACTAGCCGGCTGACCAGTGACATACCGCGCGTGGAGATCTACAACGAAATTTTGTTTCGTTCCGACGACACTTCCGCCTTTACTCTTCGATATTTCCGGTCGAAAAAATGCCAGTTTGTAGAGGAAATATCAGTAAACATTTTGACCAAATTTGACATTGATATCTACAACAAATCCCGAGAAAAAAAATTCTCAAACAACATGCTTTTTTCGGGCCAAAGATAGTAAACCTGCCCTTAAGTGAACTAACAAGAAGAATATAAATGACTTGCTCTACGTCAGACTACTGAAAATCAGATTTTTTTTAAGAAAATTGACTGACAACAATGTTGGTGCATATCAGAACTAATCTGGACGCTTCTCACCAGGCAGCAGCACTGTTCAGGGCAAAAAATATGCAATGTCCACATCTACCTCCCAGCCCGCGCTACCCCATCTTCTATTACTTATTTAACAGCAGTTTAGAAATACATGAAAAACACATCAGAATACATCACTTGCATTCAATGGCATACAGTCGCGCTGGAATGCGTATCCAAGTACACTTCGCGCCAGTTCGAAGTTTTCTGCATGGGGTTTTCATGATTAATTTAATGGCCAAAATAATTTCAATAGAAATTTGGGATAGCTACATAGTAGAGTAGTGTGGCGGTGACGACCGACACTTACAAGATGACGGCAGCTGCTGTTCTGAACGCGGGCTGTCTTGACCTGACTTCCCGCGAATGCGTACAATCTGCCCACTTTTGGAAGACACGGGATTGACAGGGGAAGGGTTGGACAGGAATATGGAAAGACCAAAAACAATACACATTACCATGATTGTTACGGTGGAGGAAGCATGTTGATATTCAAAACAGCTTCCAGTCATCCCGGAATGGATGAATACATTCCTATATGGTTTTGAAGGGATCTACACCATTCTTCTTATAAAATAATCCAAAGTTCTGGTAACGATGATGGAGGCGTATAGCGATCACATGGCCTGTACTCGAAAGTAGACCACAGAGGTTCAACAATATTGAGATGTAGCGACCATGGTGGCCAGGGGGGATGCGACAGTTCATCCTTGTGCTCACGGATCACAGTATTACCACTGGGGAACAAACATTGTACCGTAGGATGGATCTGATCAGCCAAAATAGGCGCATAATCCTTGACAGTAATGCGATCTTGCAGAGTAACCTCGGGGCTCAAGAAATACCACGATAAGACGCCCAAATCTTCACCGAACTCCCACCATGGAACTCTTGCGACGTCAACTCGCCTATAAGTTGGGAACAGTGTTAAACAAAACTCATCCGACCAAATGACTTTCATTGTCCCACAGTCCAGGTTTATGGCGTCGGCACCACGCTTTCCTGTTACATGCATTTGCATCACTAATGAGTGGTTTCGGAATTCCAGCTCGCCCTGCAATTCCCTACTTCTGGAGCTTCCTTCATGTTGTTTTGGTGCTAACAGGGTTCGCGAGTGCGACATTCAGTTCTGCAGTGAGTTTTGCAGTTGTCGTCACCTTTTTTCTGTCACGATCCTCTTCAATGACGGTCTGTCACGATCACTTCTCACACAATTCTGTCCGCGTTTTGACATAGCAGATGATTTTTTCCCGCTTTCCCTGTATTTGGTATATACACTCCTGGAAATGGAAAAAAGAACACATTGACACCGGTGTGTCAGACCCACCATACTTGCTCCGGACACTGCGAGAGGGCTGTACAAGCAATGATCACACGCACAGCACAGCGGACACACCAGGAACCGCGGTGTTGGCCGTCGAATGGCGCTAGCTGCGCAGCATTTGTGCACCGCCGCCGTCAGTGTCAGCCAGTTTGCCGTGGCATACGGAGCTCCATCGCAGTCTTTAACACTGGTAGCATGCCGCGACAGCGTGGACGTGAACCGTATGTGCAGTTGACGGACTTTGAGCGAGGGCGTATAGTGGGCATGCGGGAGGCCGGGTGGACGTACCGCCGAATTGCTCAACACGTGGGGCGTGAGGTCTCCACAGTACATCGATGTTGTCGCCAGTGGTCGGCGGAAGGTGCACGTGCCCGTCGACCTGGGACCGGACCGCAGCGACGCACGGATGCACGCCAAGACCGTAGGATCCTACGCAGTGCCGTAGGGGACCGCACCGCCACTTCCCAGCAAATTAGGGACACTGTTGCTCCTGGGGTATCGGCGAGGACCATTCGCAACCGTCTCCATGAAGCTGGGCTACGGTCCCGCACACCGTTAGGCCGTCTTCCGCTCACGCCCCAACATCGTGCAGCCCGCCTCCAGTGGTGTCGCGACAGGCGTGAATGGAGGGACGAATGGAGACGTGTCGTCTTCAGCGATGAGAGTCGCTTCTGCCTTGGTGCCAATGATGGTCGTATGCGTGTTTGGCGCCGTGCAGGTGAGCGCCACAATCAGGACTGCATACGACCGAGGCACACAGGGCCAACACCCGGCATCATGGTGTGGGGAGCGATCTCCTACACTGGCCGTACACCACTGGTGATCGTCGAGGGGACACTGAATAGTGCACGGTACATCCAAACCGTCATCGAACCCATCGTTTTACCATTCCTAGACCGGCAAGGTTCAAAATGGTTCAAATGGCTCTGAGCACTATGGGACTCAACTGCTGTGGTCATCAGTCCCCTAGAACTTAGAACTACTTAAACCTAACTAACCTAAGGACATCACACACATCCATGCCCGAGGCAGGATTCGAACCTGCGACCGCAGCAGTCGCACGGTTCCGGACTGCGCGCCTAGAACCGCGAGACCACCGCGGCCGTAGACCGGCAAGGGAACTTGCTGTTCCAACAGGACAATGCACGTCCGCATGTATCCCGTGCCACCCAACGTGCTCTAGAAGGTGTACGTCAACTACCCTGGCCAGCAAGATCTCCGGATCTGTCCCCCATTGAGCATGTTTGGGACTGGATGAAGCGTCGTCTCACGCGGTCTGCACGTCCAGCACGAACGCTGGTCCAACTGAGGCGCCAGGTGGAAATGGCATGGCAAGCCGTTCCACAGGACTACATCCAGCATCTCTACGATCGTCTCCATGGGAGAATAGCAGCCTGCATTGCTGCGAAAGGTGGATATACACTGTACTAGTGCCGACATTGTGCATGCTCTGTTGCCTGTGTCTATGTGCCTGTGGTTCTGTCAGTGTGATCATGTGATGTATCTGACCCCAGGAATGTGTCAATAAAGTTTCCCCTTCCTGGGACAATGAATTCACGGTGTTCTTATTTCAATTTCCAGGAGTGTATCTTTGATACGGTACCTCTTGCCCAAACCACTTAGGCTCCCTGCGCTACAGAAGCACCCACCATACATGCACCAACAATTTTCCCACTGTCGAAGTCACTTAGCTCCGACCTAATGAACTCGCAGCTACACAGAATACTATTCTACACACGACTGACACTTGCAATGTATTCAGGACACTGGGCAGGTGCCGTTCGTTGACAAATTCAACAGCGCAACCTGCAGGCTTGGCTACATCTACATCTACATCCATACCATACTCCGCAAGCCACCTGACGGTGTGTGGCGGAGGGTACTTTGAGTACCTCTACCGGTTCTCCCTTCTATTCCAGTCTCGTATTGTTCGTGGAAAGAAAGATTGTCGTTATGCCTCTGTGTGGGCTCTAAGCTCTCTGATTTTATCTTCATACTCTCTTCGCGAGATATACGTAGGAGGGAGCAATATACTGCTTGACTCCTCGGTGAAGGTATGTTCTCGAAACTTCAACAAAAGCCCGTACCGAGCTACTGAGCGTCTTTCCTGCAGAGTCTTTCACTGGAGTTTATCTGTCATCTCCGTAACACTTTCGCGATTAGTAAATGATCCTGTAACGAAGCGCGCTGCTCTCCGTTGGATCTTCTCTATCTCTTCTATCAACTCTATCTGGTGCGGATCCTACACTGGTGAGCAATACTCAAGCAGTGAGCGAACAAGTGTACTGTAACCTACTTCCTTTGTTTTCGGATTGCATTTCCTTAGGATTCTTCCAATGAATTTCAGTCTGGCATCTGCTTTACCGACGATCAACTTTATATGATCATTCCATTTTAAATCACTCCTAATGCCTACTCCCAGATAATTTATGGAATTAACTGCTTCCAGTTGCTGAATTGCTATATTGTAGCTAAATGATAAAGGATCTTTCTTTCTATGTATTCGCAGCACATTACACTTGTCTACATTGAGATTCAATTGCCATTCCCTGCACCATGCGTCAAATCGTTGCAGATCCTCCTGCATTTCAGTACAATTTTCCATCGTTACAACCTCTCGATATACTACAGCATCATCCGCAAAGAGCCTCAGTGAACTTCCGATGTTATCCACAAGGTCATTTATGTATACTGTGAATAGCAACGGTCCTACGACACTCCCCTGCGGCACACCTGAAATCACTCTTGCTTCGGAAGACTTCTCTCCATTGAGAATGACATGCTGCGTTATGTTATCTAGGAACTCTTCAATCCAATCACACAACTGGTCTGATAGTCCATATGCTCTTACTTTTTTCATTAAACGACTATGGGGAACTGTATCGAACGCCTTGCGGAAGTCAAGAAACACGGCATCTACCTGGGAACCCGTGTTTTATGACCTGACGAAACTACAATGGTCTGGTGATAACTGTGGATTCTTTGATTGCTTTGGGAGATGGTTGATCGGAACTACAACATATGATATATTAGATCACTTTATTACAGAAATTATAAAAAATATTTACTTAACTTAGCCACAGGAATGTGCCGAATATTTACAATTATCTTTCAGAATATTAAAGCGTCAATTGATGCACACATTTACTGACCTCTTGTATCATAGTTCAACGTTCTCGGTAATCGAAAGCACAATTCCATCTAAGACACGGATAACACTTGAGCCCTAACTAGTCGATATCTTCTTCTTGTCCGCAGGTCACGAATAGAACTGTCTTCCTCTGCTCGGCTGTATATAAGCCTCTGTGTGGCGGCACTGCAAAGCTGAGAGAGAGGGCGTAGCTTCGCCAGCGCCTCCCATTCGTCATTGCGGGAAGCACCGAGACGTCGCTAACTTCTGTGATTTCGATGCGAGTTGCCGACTTTGGTATGGCACCGCGATCTTTGGTCGATACCACAACTAGCATCCGCATTTATGTTCAAGCATGTATTTGTCGCGGTGTTTTCATAGTTTTGACCAGCCCCTGTGTATGCTTGTCGCATATAAGGAAGATATTTTGCTGGTCAATAGTGTCAATTCCTTAAGACGCTAGGAGCAACGTCTGCAGAATGCTCGAGAAATTTTACTGGTTTGACACGGCTTGAAAACTGAGTTTAGTTTAGTTCCAGAGTGTACACTAGTGCAGCGCAGTGATTCCTCAGACTGGATAATACTGCATTACAACCA
The DNA here is from genome assembly GCF_023898315.1 of Schistocerca nitens. Classification (NCBI taxonomy): domain Eukaryota; kingdom Metazoa; phylum Arthropoda; class Insecta; order Orthoptera; family Acrididae; genus Schistocerca; species Schistocerca nitens. The sequence continues at coordinate 1,027,848,831 of NC_064614.1, forward strand.
CTGTGTCGTTCTTCCACCATTCTCAACACTCCCGGATAAAGGGCTTTGCCGAGGTTGGCAGTTAGCTGACTAGTGCAGCACGGTAACACACACTGCTGGCTGGTGAAGTGCTTGGAAGTCGACAACTTCGTATGGGATCCAGTGCTTAAAAAAAGTCAGGCGTTTTCAGAATTTTCCGTTTAGAAATACTTCTCCTCGCAGTTACTAGATTTACTGTTGATCTTTCATTGCCTCACGTACCGTACTTGGACTTGGTTCTACCATCAGAGTTATAGTACATTTCTCTCTCCATATTTACTTTGCATCCGTGGATTTCGTCCTTATCCATGTGAAGCAAAGCAAGGGATGTTAAGGTTTAACATCCGGTCGATGGCGAGGTCATTAGAAACGGAACGCCGCTATGATTTGGGAAAGACAGAAAAGGAAACCAGCCGTGTCCTTTCCAAAAGCAGCAGTTGTCTTATGCCATTTAGGGAAAACACAGAAAACTAAATTCCGATGGCCAACTGGGATTTGAACTACCTTCCCTCCGAATACGAGCCCAGTATTTGAACCACAGTGTCACCTCACTCGATCTCATCCATGCACTATAGGAAAATTAGTTCAAGGAAGTACGTTACTGGAGAGTGAATTATTAACCTAATGAGGAAAACACACTTCCTGATTTTCTGGAGGAAATGCTGCATCCTCTGTTCGGCTCAGAGGACATGTGTGTTACAGGAACGTGGGATGAAGGAAACGGCAGTACAGCAGATTAGACCATTAAGCGGTGATGACGACAGTCTTTACCAGTTTCTGGAGGAAAAAGAAATTTCTGGAGGAAAAAGAGATCTGAAATCACTGAGGCACTCATCTTACAAAGTGGCGGGAGGAAAACTAGTGGTTTCACGAGTTCCAGAAAATACACTGCTTCAGTGAGTAAAGAACCTTATTATCTTTAACAAGTTGTGAGACATTAACGACCTCTTGGAAGACACATTGACAAAGGAAAGTTTGTTTCCGTTCTCTAATTATATGCTGGAAGAAAATGCCTATGACCATCACATATCTCGCGTAAAAAGATATACACTCAAGCTCTAAACAAACTGGTGCAGGCATGCGTAATCAAATACGGAGATACGTAAACAGGCAGAATAGGGCGCCTATTAAGACAAGTGTCTGGCGTAGTTGTTCGATCGGTTACTGCTGCTACAGTGGCAGGTTATCAAGATCTAAGTCAGTTCTAAGGTGGTCCTATAGTCGGCGCAGAAGCGATGGGACATAGAATCACCGAGGTAGCGATGAAATGGAGATTTTCCCGTTCGATCAGTTCACGAGTTCAGGAATCCAGTAAAACACCAATCTCCGACATCGCTGCGGCCGGAAAAAGATCCTGCAAGAACAGGACCAACGATGGCTGAAGAGAATCGTTCAACGTGACACAAGTGCAACCCTTCCGCAAATTTCTGCAGATTTCGATGCTAGGCCATCAACAAGTGTTAGCGTGCGAACCATTCAACGAAATATCATCGATATGGGCTTTCAGAGCTGAAGGCCCACTCGTGTACCCTTGATGACTACACGACACAAAGCTTTACCCCTCGTCTGGGCCCGTCAACACCGACAATGGACTGTTTAGTTGATGACTTGAAACATGTTGCCTGGTTGGACGAGTCTCGTTTCAAATTCTATCCTGCGACTGGACGTGTACGGGTATGGAGACAACCTCATGAATCCATGGATCCTGCATGTCAACAGGGGATAGTTCAAGCTGGTGGAGGCTCTGTAACTGTGTGGGGCGTGTGCAGTTGGAGTGATAGGAGACCTCTGACACGTCTAGATACGACTCTGACATGTGACAGGAACGTAAGCATCCTGTCTGATCATCTACGCCCATTCATGTCCATTGTTGATTCCGACGGACTTGGGCAATTCCAGCAGGACAATGCGACAGCGTACCGTCCATAATTGCTACAGAGTGGCTCCAGGAACAATCTTCTGAGTTTATACACTGTAGACGGTATCTGTCTTTCCCCTAGTAAATATACATCTAAATCCTTACATTTGTCCTCTAACAATTCTTGCTTAGCCATTTTGCACTCCTTGTCAGTCTCATCTTTAACGTTTGTATCCCGTTTCGCGCGCTTCATTTGCTGCATTTTTATATTTTCTTCTTTCATCATTTAAATTCGATATCTCCTGTGATATCCAAGGATTTCTACTAGGCATTGTCGTTTTACATATTTGATCCTCTGCTGTCTTCATTGTTTCCTCTCTCAAAGCTACGTTTAAGATCGGCAAAAGATATTACGTACATCCATTGACTACAACGGATGTGTATAAAAGTACTTGTAGTTGTGGTAGGTTTTATACAGGCACCACAAAAAGAAGTGTTAATACCCGTCTCGTTGAACACAACAGGAATTGCCGCCTGACACATACGGCCAAATCGGCTGTAGCGGAACATCGGTACCAAGAAGGCAATAATGAAATGAAATTCGCGGAGACGAGTGTCATATCCAAAACATCGCGTTATCATGTCCGTATGTATAGATAAGTTAATGAAATTTATTGACTCCTTAACAATTTAACAAAAAAGATGAAGGTGTTAAATTACGTAAAATTTGGATGTCAACATTGCAACGTAAGAATGACGATCGATTACTTTCATTCGAAAATGTAGGCACTATAAGAGATAATCTCATAGCCGACGTCACATGATACACTGTTGTGCCCTATACACTGCCAATACATTCGTCGCTCCCTCGAGTACTGATTGCAGTTCGCCGCTTTGCCTCTGAAGATGTCTCCCGCAGTCGGAGAGGAAACGTTAGGAGAAAGTTTCATTTATCGACCACGGCCTGTTAGCCTGGAAGTTTTAAGTGACGACAAAGCTTTGTAAATATAACTTGTTACCACATGCTGTGATTTTCCTGCTTTTTCGTGTTTTGCGTTATAGCTGTTTTCCGTGCACAGTCAGCAACCATAAAAACCTTGATGCAGAAAAGTTGTTTATTTCGAAATTTTACAACTGGGAATGTTGCGGTTAGGCCTAAATTAATTAAGTCTATGTGGGTGGATCGTGTGTGTGTGTGTGTGTGTGTGTGTGTGTGTGTGTGTGTGTGTGTGTGTGTGTGTGTGGTGTTGTCGAGTTCGGTTGCAGAGGGCAGTTTACTCGTTTATTATTTGTTTTCCTTCAATTATCGCTTTTTATATTTGTTACTTTCCTATAACATTATTAGTTTTTGTCTGGGTGTTACTCCACTTTTGTAAGCTCCGAAACATTGCTCCAACAGGAACCAGTAGTCTGACTAAGCTCGTCAGTAATGTTCGCTTTTGTGCTGTAAGTGATGGCTCGCCTGTGCTTGACATTTCGTACAAGAAGTTGAATACGTTTCAACTGAACATGAATGTAATACAAAGAAAAACAGTAAAGTTCAGCATAATTCAGAAACTTTCAATTAGTGTGTCGACACTGCCCTGCAAGTCATCGTCGAAGCGAGAAATGTCCGTTGTGTACATAGTTACAAAAGGTGATGTAGACACTACAGACGTTCATTAAATGAGTAAAACATGAGAGTATTTACTTACGCTATATAAAGGGTAATTTAAATCACACATGACTTGGAGTCTCTTGCTTCTGTGTCCTACTCTAGTACTCATACCATAACCGAATTGTCTGTAGAATAATGTTGATCACTGAATAACACTTTCTATTACTGAATACCAATAGTGCCTAGCTAGTTTGTAGTTTTTGTCTCATTGCAAGTCTTCTGAGGCGTAGGAGGAGCTCGGTAAGAGGCGTCTTACAAAGTCGTGCAGTGAATCGAAGCGAAGATGGTGTAGACCTTAGCGCCGCCCGTAGGAAGGGAGCCTCGCGGTGGTGCACTGGCAACCCGTTTAAGTGCATCTTCTTCCACGGAAATATGAGCGACAGGCAGCGTGCGGTCGACAAGAGCACCGTCGATACCGTTTATTTTAGTGTGGGTGCTATGGACCATGACGTCGTGCGCCCAAAATATTCCTACCATCGTCATCACCATCATCATCATCATCATCATCAGGCCTTGTGGTAAAGTATAAATACATGCCGGAAAAATGTTGCTTAGCTAGTCTAACTGCTGCATAGCATTGCCACCTACAAGGGATGTACTACTGGGATCCTCTCAAATAGCACCAACGTAGCCGCCATCCTTGATATTGCCGTCCACTAGACTGCTCGATGAATCACCATCAACTTCATCATATGCACCCACTTTGTGAAATACTGTGGAGATATTTGAAATTTGCCGGCCGCTGTGGCCGAGCGGTTCTAGGCGCTTCAGTCCGGAACCGAGCTGCTGCTACGATCGCAGGTTCGAATCCAGCCACGGGCATGGATGTTAGAACTGCATATCATTCAGTGTTAGTCCGTTCCATATTTTGTAACCTTGCAGAACATAAATTTCATTTTATAGGTGATAAAGATTAGCTGATCGCGTAACTTCCGCGCTTTTATGTTATCGAAGCAATCACGTTTTATGTGAGTACAGTTTAGATGTTCAAACCAAAAAAATATATGATTATTGTTGTTATTTGTACTCAACAAAACGTTCTACATTACCAGAGGCATAAGTTTCCTGTTATTATTAATATTTGTGGAAGTTGTTTATGAATAACAGAAACATTTTTTATTAAAGTTCGACGAAATATTGAAGCGGTGTTTGTGATATTTTCGTTCTGCAGTTGCTTATTTTACCTTTTTGTTGAGGAAATTGCATTTTCTAGCGCTATATGATAAATCTGTAATGTTTTCTTTATTTTTACTACAACATCCCTCTGACTTCACCTTACAAATCAACAGTTCTCTAATAAAACCAGAATTAAACGTAGAAAAGTTCAATTTTGCGATAAATACTGTTTTTTAAGTAACAAACAGGCGGTAAATGTGTAGCACAAAAATGTTCCAGACATTATGCCGCCCTTTATATATTCTCCCTCAGTTAGTTAGGTTTAAGTAGTTCTAAGTCTAGGGTACTGATGACCTCAGATGTTAAGTCCCATAGTGCTCAGAGCCATTTGAATTTGAAATTTAATAAAGGACATTGGTGCAAAGTCTGGTGATCGGGGACTTCACGCCACTCTCTGCCCTCATCTTGCTGGCAAAATACAGACGGTGAAAATGTTTTATATCGCCACTACGCGAACCAGCAATCCCCAAGTCGTGTTCCATCGGTCAGGTGTGCGTCAGCGACTTTAGCTACAGAGACAGGCCCGACATCAATGGGTCTCAACCCAATGAAGTGAACGCAAGGGACAAAAAGTTATTGCTCGGAACTTCTCGGAAGTATTCGGTACAGCGCAGCATTTCATACTCGTATAGCACTGCGGTGCGGCTTTCTCCGGTCGGCACAATTTCCTTCAGTTTGGTAGAACCGTTGTGTCAACGCTGTTTACACTTCGCTAATTCTTTACGGGGTTAAAGAATTTCACAGGTCCAGTGGCCGTTGCATGGAAAGAAGTGACCTAGCGATCTGTCGTCATAAATCTTTAAAAATGAATGGGAACGCCAGAAGAGAAGGACAAGAATTCTCAACATCTATTATGCGATAAGTCGATTAATCGACGAATACTACAAATCTGGTACGAAACACCATGTAGATAGAATTTAAACATTTATTAAACGATGACAGAGCAAAAAATTACAGTGATCGACAGACGGGAATCGTTGTTCTGTACATCAAGAAGCACTTTGTGCGAAACCTGCAGGCATAGAGCACGTGAAAAAATTGGTGGTCCGAACGGTAAATTTTCTGAAGTCGGACGAATTATTCCACTGTCAGTTGTAACAGTTTTCGATGGAAATGAACGAAGAATATGGAGACTTTATATATTGCTGCAAAGTACGTTGATTAAGCCAGGGAGGTATACCTGAAATGCTTTTTCGATTTAAAACCCACTAGTTTTTAAATTATGAAGGAAGCAAAAGAGCAGGCACGAAAATTAGTACATCCTGAATGCATTGCAGACCGTGTATTTTAAATAGACTGGACTACACACTCTCCACAGTAAACAAGTTGAGAAACAATATACTTCTCATTTGATGGGAATGCATTTACAAAGAATATCGCATTGTGGAAGAGACAAATTCTGACAAAAAACACGGTTGATTAACGTAAGCTCCCTGGCGTTCCAGAAAACGAATTGTAAGATTAGTTTTCTAAACGTTTTGAGAACACTGCCAATCTTACGTCGTTTTGAGCTGCTTTCAAGACCATTTGCCTTTACAGTTGAAAGCGTCCCTGGGCATCTGCAGAGGGGATTGATTGATCCACAATGTAATTTCCGTTAAAAAAATAAATCATTTTACGTTAAAATTGTAAAGGAGGTTTACATTGTTTTCCTACAGAAGGATTTGCAGTTGTCCATAATGAGTTTGCAAACGTGATAGAATATTTCGATCAACATATGTGTGAAAGTCTTTTTGCGATTATGAAACTAAGTAAGTCACAATCACTTGGCAACCTGAGTCCGCATCTGTCAGTATGCCGACAGTATGCACAAAATAAATATTGTATTATGTCTTCAGCACGCAAAAAATAATCAAATGACACTGAAAACTTGTTTTTTTGTGATCTATGTTCTTGAGCAGTGTGAAATATGAAACCAAGTGGTATGCAGTGTGACTGCATTGTTATTTACATGCGGCATGTTCGCAGTTCTCCCCTCTTCTCCCCCTCACACTCAGACAGCATGGTGCACTGGCGGAGAAAGTGTGCAGCCAGATGAAAGAGCTTATGACACATGAGCTAGACGCCTGCTTGCATGCCGAATTCTTGGCCGTCCCTGGTTTCACAGCATACTCATCACGAAAATCACTAAATATTTAGGGATCCGATTCTCCAAACCTGGGACACTTCAAAATACCTAGGTGTGGTGTCAGACGGGACTTTGACAAACAAAATCCATATCTGGAATGTGACAACTGAAATCAAAACTCGGGACAATATACTCCAGAAGTTAACAGTAACCAGCTGTGGCACCACTGCAACAGTCCTCAGGTCTTCAGCTCTAGCTAGCTCTTTCATACTCAGTCGCTGCTGTTCCACCGGGTCAAAGAGTGCACACACTAAAATACTTCACTTTTAGCTTGATCAAATGGTTCAAATGGCTCTGGGAACTATGGGACTTAACATCTGAGGTCATCAGTCCCCTAGAACTTAGAACTACTTAAACCTAACTAACCTAAGGACATCACACACATCCATGCCCGCGGCAGGATTCGAACCTGCGACCGTAGCGGTCGCGCGGTTCCAGACTGAAGCGCCTAGAACCGCTCGGCCACACCGGCCGGCTAGCTCGATCAAGCAATGTGTCTCATCACAAGGTGTATTCGTCCCACAAACACGCACTGGCTACCAGTTCTTCGTAACATTTCACCATCATTCATAAGAAAATCACAGACATTGCTAAATGTGCTCACAATATGAAACAACCCAGAGTTAGCAATTCATTCAGAAATTTCATTATCAGAACCCCAGCGACTGAGGTCTAGGAAACCAATGTGGAACACAGCATTCAACCTGCAGGGCAGTAACTTCAGCATGCAAAGAAATCATCAAAGGCAACAGCAGTCTTCCATAAAGCACCATCATCTAATTAAAACTCCGTGGGAGCGACCAACAGGTTTTCATTTACCCCGACGACATTTTAGCATACTCAATCTATCAGAACTGACCGGAGCAGATATGGACCATTGCTGAACTATTGGGGATGGAAGCATTCAAATTGGCAATGAAAGATCTTCACAATTTGTCTGCAGGAGCTTCTGACCGTTTTTCAAACCTGGAGCTAGAGCTATGAACTTGAGATTGAATGCATCTGTATAGAAATGTATACATGGTGACCCAAAAGTCTGTTAAAATTTGAAAATCCAATAACTCACCGAATAATGTAGACAGATAAAAACTGACACACATGCCTGGAATGACATGGAGTTTTACAGAAACCAAAAACAAGTGCAAAAATTGGCCAAAACATAGCGCTGGACAGCAACATGTCATTGACGCCGCGTGAGAATCGTAAAAAAGTGAGCTGCAGATTGTCCTTAGCCTGGCTAATAAACACCTACTGGAAGGTGCTACTTAGCACTCCACCTCATACTGCTAAACGTGTGAAAGATCTCTTGTGCACACCCCCTGGGGAGGGGTGGAAATGTGGGGGTGGGACGTGTGCTGAGCCGAGACGCCACTCCCGTAATGTTTGTCTTCTCAGCTCCCCAGATCTCAATCCGTGCGGATACTAATAGACGACATCCGACAGTAGTTTCTCACCATGACTACTGATATGCTGCACAGTGCTGTTCACATCATTGACCATCGACTACAGGATTTGCTGATGACAGGTGACATGTTGAGCATTTGTTATACACCGCCACTTGCGACTTCAGTGGTGTCAAGCAAAAACTCGTTGGAGGGTGGAGGTCTGTTATGTTTTCTAATGAAAGCTGGTTCCGTCTAGGTGCCAGTGATGGCCGTGTGTTGGTCAGAGGGAGGTTAGGTGAGCGCTTGCTACCAACCTGTCTACGGCCTAGATACGCTAGACCTACACCTGGAGTTATGGTCTGAGGTGAGATTTCTTATGACAGCAGGAGCACTCTCGGGGCTATCCCACGCACCCAAACTGCAAATTTGTACATCAGTCTAGGGATTCGACCTGTTGCGCTCCATTCATGAACAGCATTCGGAGGGTTGTTTCCCAACATGATAACACCGGTTATTAATGTACCAGGATTCCCCTTTTACAATGGCTTATCTCACGTTTACGTTAATCTGCGATCTTGCAACGTTAATCTCTTAAATACCTTACCTGGACGAAGGTATTTCCGAAATGTCGTTACCCTACATCACTTTTTTTTTTTGTATTGGGATTATTTTTCCGTCAGTGTATAATGGAAATTGCTGCCAAAATTACTTTCTTGAAATTTCAAGGACGCTTATACTATTTCAATACAAGTTTTGTGGAATTCCTTAAGTCGATCTATCTCAAGTCTTGCATTAGTTGTGTCACTGCTCTCGCCAAGGTGATATTTGAAAACAGGCTTAATGGTGCCTCGTCGGACCGCACCACACTCATCGGGTCAGCTATTTCCACTGTGCCGTTTGGGCTAATGAACACGAGCAGCATTGTGTGCCGCTGTGACTAATAGCCTTTCGCGAGGTATTCCGAGTCCTAAGGTCCACTGCCTGCAGTTCCCCGTCTAATTTCGCTCGGGAGCAGGTTGAGACTGATCTGCCTTCAGCGACAGCAGCAATCGTGTCAGGTTTGAAATAGATTGTCATTTACAAGGCGTGGCACTCGTCTCCATTCCTGATCTTTTTACGACCACTGTACTCAGGCTGTGCTACATGTCCGCGAGTAGTACAACATTCCTTGTAAACACAGTGGAATGCACGCGTTGATGCAGCAATAAATTGAGCAACTTCATTTTCGGTATGGTCTAGGACATGTCCAGGCACGATAGATCCTTTTATAGTAGCGCTCTACCAAAACTATGGTTCGATAGTTTTGATACACTACATAAATGACGTAGTAAATGGTGGCAGTGCGGTGGTATTGGTAGAATTGGTAGAGGAAGAAACCTAAATAAATGTGTAAGACAGAAAGTGCGAGCCGACGATCTTTTTGTTTATTTTGTACATAATTAGAACTGCATATCATTCAGTGTTAGTCCGTTCCATATTTTGTAACCTTGCAGAACATAAATTTCATTTTATAGGTGATAACGATTAGCTGATCGCGTAACTTCCGCGCTTTTATGTTATCGAAGCAATCACTTTTTTATGTGAGTACAGATTAGATGTTCAAACCAAAAAAATATATGATTATTGTTGTTATTTGTACTCAACAAAACGTTCTACATTACCAGAGGCATAAGTTTCCTGTTATTATTAATATTTGTGGAAGTTGTTTATGAATAACAGAAACATTTTTTATTGAAGTTCGACGAAATATTGAAGCGGTGTTTGTGATATTTTCGTTCTGCAGTTGCTTATTTTACCTTTTTGTTGAGGAAATTGCATTTTCTAGCGCTATATGATAAATATGTAATGTTTTCTTTATTTTTACTACAACATCCCTCTGACTTCACCTTACAAATCAACAGTTCTCTAATAAAACCAGAATTAAACGTAGAAAAGTTCAATTTTGCGATAAATACTGTTTTTTAAGTAACAAACAGGCGGTAAATGTGTAGCACAAAAATGTTCCAGACATTATGCCGCCCTTTATATATTCTCACTCAGTTTCTAGACAGTTTACCGCTTCCGATTTTTGGGGGAACCTAGTAAAAAACCGATAGCATACATAAAGAAAGCAAGCGTTACGAGGTAATGCCTGATAGCTATGCTACACTCCTAAAATGCAAGCAATGCGGGTACGACCCAAACTGACCAAAGCTACTAGGAAAACTAACGTAGTCTACCTTTACTTATGATAGTCTACAGTAGACTACGGTAGTTCTACAACTCTAGCTACTTGCTGACTTTTGTCACATCTCCACATCGAACTGTGTTACTGTAGTGATTTAGTATAGCTGACTAACACTTACATACAAACCATTTCACATCCAAGAATTACGTCAGCAGTGAAGGGCAATATTACCGCCTCTTACCACTTCTACATCTGTTACAGCTATCCAAAGCAAGCAGTATGTTCATTAAGGGAGAAGTGCAACAACTTTTTGGTCCGATGAACTTCTTGGTTCAAATGGCTCTGAGCACTATGGGACTCAACTGCTGAGGTCATTAGTCCCCTAGAACTTAGAACTAGTTAAACCTAACTAACCTAAGGACATCACAAACATCCATGCCCGAGGCAGGATTCGAACCTGCGACCGTAGCGGTCTTGCGGTTCCAGACTGCAGCGCCTTTAACCGCACGGCCACTTCGGCCGGCGATGAACTTCTTCTTCTTGTGATTTTCAGTCTCAAAACTGGTTAGATACAGCTCTCCACATTAGCCTGTTTTCATCTCTGAATAATGTCGCAATGAACTGTGAAATTAGTCTTTCAGTATGCTGTACGAGTGATTCATACTCGCCCGCGTCTCGTGGTCGTGCGGTAGCGTTCTCGCTTCCCACGCCCGGGTTCCCGGGTTCGATTCCCGGCGGGGTCAGGGATTTTCTCTGCCTCGTGATGGCTGGGTGTTGTGTGATGTCCTTAGGTTAGTTAGGTTTAAGTAGTTCTAAGTTCTAGGGGACTGATGACCATAGATGTTAAGTCCCATAGTGCTCAGAGCCATTTGAACCATTTTTTTTTTTTTTTTTGATTCATACTCAGGGGTCCTAAATCATTAAGGTCAAAATTACGTGCACGGTTCAGAAACCTAAATGATGTGGAATCAGTGGTTGGAAGCAAATATTTCAGTTGATAAGGCGTCAAGAAAGAACAATACATGTGAGAGACATGTTTGTAAACAGATTTTGTCTTTTAACAAACAGCCCAAGGCCACAATGACGTCAGTGGCGCTATCAGGAAAAACAAGAAACAGCCGTCTTCCTAACAAGGATAACATGTCTGTGTAAATAAATGTGTTTCCTTCCTCGTTATTATTGTTATGTTCTGCCAGTCTCCGGTGAAGAACTCAGTACGTACAGCCGTTTGTAGTTGTCGAGGAAGGAGTGGACAGGGACTGACAGACATGCGTTTGAAATATAGTGGGGTAGTATGTAGTACCCAGAAAGCAGAACGAATGCAGGAAAAAAGATTTCGTAGAAAGTGTCATGCTAGTCGCAAGAAATTTACTGAGGTGAGAGATACGAGAATCTGTGACAGGCAGCCAAAGTTGTCTACAAAGAATTGGTACGACAGTAGAATTTGAGGAGATAGGGTTGGATCGTGTGGGAGGAGATCCATCCCTAAGACCTGGTCAACTTGATCTTGAAACTCATCCTTCGAAGAATATGGTGCGGAGGAGACCGGTGCAGCAGCAGTCTGCGTATTTATCACAAACAAATATGCAAAGGAATGGCGTCAAATGATGTGAAGCCCAGAGTTCAGTTCTCACAATGGATCATTCAGCGCAGTATTGATTCTCGAGCTTCCTATTGTTTGTATTGTCCACAGCCGAGGCCTCTTTCAACTATGAAGACGTTTTCACCTGCTGCAGAAGCCGTGTTTAGATTGATGGTTATCCAATCGTCACGCTCGTCTTTCATTACTAGCAACGACTGGTTATCATCTTGTAGTCTGGAACTGTACAAGATTGAATAACAGGACCTTATTTGCTGCCAGTGTCCACAGTTCACAGTCTGGCGTTTAGCGTTGTTGCCTCTAGATGGAGGCCCTATCCGCTCTTGGATAGGACGTTATGTTGTCCTCATCAAAACTTCATCGTGATCGGCGTGCAAGTCGAAGTAGCGTCGAATAAGAAGACTTGTACTACGCAGCCGAAAACCCCAAATGGGGTCTCCAGGCCAGTAATACCTTACGACCATTTCATTTCATTTGCCACCACTACATTTGACAATGCACGTTACCAATATTAAATAATGTGTCAAATCAAATACTCCTGCTGGACTCAGCCACTGAAAGATTTTTTTGGAGTCTCACCCCCTGTGAACAAGATGACTGTCCAACGATTAGCTTGAAAGAAATTTCTAGCAGGTTCCATACGTATTACCTTACAGTCATTGGGCTACTTTAGCGGCAGGGGACTAAGTTTTCCACTTGCTCAAATCATCGTCTTTCATAAAGTTAACATTGTCATTCATACTTCTTAGTTCCAGTGGTATTAATGTCAAAGACAATAGTCGTTTTTGTGCCAGCATCCTTCGCAATTGTCGACAACCAAGCGGAACACTCCGTTTTTGTTTCTGACGCAAGGTGAAACTACGTCAGCTTATGGATCTCGACTACATGGGCATGTCTTCATGCGCATGCACATTTTAAAAGATGTCAGCAATTACGTGTTACACCACTTGTCGAACTTTTTAGACACATATTTTAAGCCACAAGAGCAGGGGTTCCCAACAAAATTTTCTCGAGGAATCCCTCATCGAGCATGATTGGTACCTTGTCATATCACAGTATCAAGTACCTAAAAAAGCCAAATTAAGAGTCTTTTTATACGTTTTCTATTTTTGGTACTTAGAAAAAACATTGACATACTAATTATTGAGCAGCGCGGGATTAGCCGAGCTGTCTGAGGCGCTGCAGTCATGGACTGTGCGGATGATCCCGGCGGAGGTTCGATTCCTCCGTCGGCCATGGGTGTGTGTGTTTGTCCTTAGCATAATTTAGGTTAAGTAGTGTGTAAGCTTAGGGACTGATGACCTTAGCAGTTAAGTCCCATAAGATTTCACACACATTTGAACATTTTCGATTAATTATTGAAAAAAATATTGAGCTTGAAACTTTTTCAATTTAGCCATCATTGTTATTGTTAAATTTTTGATTATTGCTCAAAATATCTCTCTTCAAATCTGGGTGTTTAGTATAACAAACTTTTTAAAAAAATAATGGCCGATTGTCGTCTGAAATGCGAGTTTCTGTGTAAAGTGACCGTCAGTTGTCAGCTGCAAAGAGGCAGCGCGCGCAGTCTAAGGCATACAGCAGAACTATTTGCCTCTATCTAATTCCACTTTTGCGCTTGCGCTAGAGTGTGCTAGTGTCAGTTGGCTCTAGGAAGACGTTAGACGCAGAAGATAGCGTTCGCTAAAGCTCTGCTCATGCAGGAAGCGGCCAAAACAAAAAATCTGATCGTACGAAATACATTTAATATATTTTTTTATTCTATTAGCATCTTGCGGACTCCTCTGGCATAGCTCACGGACCCCTGTGGGTCCGCGGACCACCTGTTGGGAACCACTGCACTAGAGTAATTATTGCTTCCGCCTGAGCAATACACGACGCAACACTGCACAGCATATCTGCACCGCGAATTGCCCACTCCCAAGGCGTTACCAATCGCACCTTAACCTGACATTCGCAACGTGTGCGTTTTGTCAGTGTGTGTGTGTGTGTGTGTGTGTGTGTGTGTATGTGTGTGTGTGCGGGTGTGTATGTGTGTGTCATTGTTTTGTCTCCTCTTTCTTCAAAGAACTGTTGCGATATGTTTATATCAGACGCATATCTGTCAGAGGAATTCAGACAAGTGACTTAAAATCTTTTCTGTATCAGGAACCCACCTTTGCAAAATTCTTCATCAAAGTATTAGAGAAAATAAAATTCTTTGACAGTTCAAGCAACAGCTAATGGCCCACATTTTTATCAGAACAGCTATCTTCCCCGTATACGTATCTGCAGCTCACTCTGGTCAACCCTGCCTCCAGTACCAGCTTTCGCTCCCCCCCCCCCCCTCCTCCCTCCCCACCCTCCCGCACCGCAACAGGAAGATGTTCTTGTCAACCTTTCACACTGCTGACGTTTCAGCCCTCCTATAAGGACACTGTAGGGATGCGTCCCCGGAGACGTGATAGCATCCCTTTGCAGTTTAGCGAGAACGCAGTTTTTGTTCTCGCGTTCAGGATGCGACCACTAGGGACCGTTCAAAATCATTCAACGAAATCTGAACGTGATCCGAAGCAGCAAATGGTACTTATGCTTTTTCAGCCCTCTTGTTGAGGGGCACACTTGTATGTCGCTCCAGAATAAGATAAGAATATTAATAAATTAAAATGAAACTAAGATACTATAAACGATGAATGTCTCTGATCGGCTCGATAGTGTGGATCGGTGACTGTGCGTGACCTCAGAGCCAAAGATTAGAGAGCGCTGGGCTCTCAGTTGCAGGTAGTTGTCAGTGTGGGAAAGACGATGGAGTAGGGAGTTTCTGTGGCGCTGTGTGAAGCCACCAAGAGTTAGATTAATGTAGGTATGTCAATATTGAAACTTCCTGGCAGATTAAAACTGTGTGCTGGACCGAGACTCGAACTCGGGACCTTTGCCTTTCGCGGGAAAGTGCTCTACCAACTGAGCTACCCAAGCACGACTCACGCCCCGTCCTCACAGCTTTACTTCTGCCAGTACCTAGTCTCCCGCGAAAGGCAAAGGTCCCGAATTCGAGTATCGGTCCGGCACACAGTTTTAATCTACCAGGAAGTTTCATATCAGCGCACACTCCGCTGCAGAGTGAAAATCTCATTCTATGTCAATATTGTTGAACATGGAAGCAGAAGTCTTCATGCAATCAAGGTAAACGTGTTAAATAATTATGATTTCTGTTTTTGCCAGCGCGCTACTATGGATGAGCTGGCTGATAATTTGTAATTGTTGGGTAACCCCAGAATATACGTAAACTGTTTTGAAAAAAAAAAAAAAAAAAAAAGTTAGATATTTCATTTTTGTAATGCTTTTAAGATTTGTTAACAGAGATATGTGTAATTTGATGATTTGCATTTATGTTGGATTAATGAACTTAGATGATACTTGCTGTTTAAATCTCATTGTTAGTGAATCAAATCTGAGTTATGTCACTTCAATTGTCAGGTATTTTTTAAAAGGCAAACTTAAATTGCTAAATAATTTTGCTAAAAAACAACTGAGTGTTAGTAATTTACCATAATCAGTACCGCCTCCCAGTCCAGGTCATAAATTTTTCAAAGACGTTGCATTTTCTTAAATGTTCTCGCTTCAAATTTGGTTCAAATGGCTCTGAGCACTGCGGGACTTAACATCAGAGGTCATCAGTCCCCTAGAACTCAGAACTACTTAAACCGAACTAACCTGAGGAAATCACACACATCCATGCCCGAGGCAGGATTCGAACCTACGACCGTAGCGGTCGCGCGGTTCCAGACTGAAGCGCCTAGAACCGCTCCGCCACAACGGCCGGCTGTTCTCGTTTATCAGCCAAATGAATTTCATGTGCATTTCAAGTATTATGGCCAGCATTGAACACTGCTAAGGCTGTAATTTTTGTGAGAGACCAGAATATATTGCGTTCCATCGTTGCTGCTTTAGAGGTAAGACAGTTTAATTTATTTGCTATGTGCACAGGGACCAAAGTTATCAGTTTTCAACAGGGCCAGCTGATTCACTGCCTAAGGGGCTGAATGTATTTTGCACTGACTGTATTTCTTTATTGGAACTGGGAGTTGCATTGCCCAATCGATTCGTGAAGTTTTGCTAACAATAACACAGAGTAAGCACACCATTTGCACTTACAACACGTAACACGACAATTGGAGTTCTGTATCCACTCCACAGTTAAGACTTCATTCAAAATAACCGTTAAGTTTTCTATTTCACATTTTTTTAAAGAACGTTACATTGTTTTCTATCCTCCTGTAGCTACAATATAGCAGGTGAGCAACTGGAAGCAGTTAATTCCATAAATTATCTGGGAGTAGGCATTAGGAGTGATTTAAAATGGAATGATCATATTAAGTCGATCGTCGGTAAAGCAGATGCCAGACAGATTCATTGGAAGAATCCTAAGGATATGCAATCCGAAAACAAAGGAAGTAGGATACAGTACACTTGTTCGCTCACTGGTTGAGTATTGCTCACCAGTGTAGGATCCGCACCAGATAGAGTTGATAGAAGAGATAGAGAAGATCCAACGGAGAGCAGCGCGCTTCGTTACAGGATCATTTAGTAATCGCGAAAGCGTTACAGAGATGACAGATAAACTCCAGTGGAAGACTCTACAAGAGAGACGCTCAGTAGCTCGGTACGAGCTTTTGTTGAAGTTTCGAGAACATACCTTCACTGAGGAGTCAAGCAGTATATTGCTCCCTCCTACGAATATCTCGCGAAGAGACCATGAGGATAAAATCAGAGAGATTAGAGCCCATACAGAGGCATACCGACAATCCTTCTTTCCACGAGCGATACGAGACTGAAATAGAAGGGAGAACCGATAGAGGTACTCAAGGTACCCTCCGCCACACACCGTCAAGTGGCTTGCGGAGTATGGGTGCAGATGTAGATGTAGATGTAATCACGAGGGAGTGCGACATTAACATGTTCGTGAATAAGACGGCAATGGATCCTTCTACGACGGCCTAGTTCGGCTAAACCTCAGTGCCCCCCATGCACCTTTGTTGAGCACATCCATAAATTTCGACGCCAAATCAGCCTGGCGGCTGCTCATGCGCCTGAGGGGTAGG
Organism: Schistocerca nitens; assembly: GCF_023898315.1. Taxonomy (NCBI): domain Eukaryota; kingdom Metazoa; phylum Arthropoda; class Insecta; order Orthoptera; family Acrididae; genus Schistocerca; species Schistocerca nitens. Next base: position 1,027,865,901 of record NC_064614.1, read on the forward strand.
CAACAGCTTCGACGCTCCTTCGGTGGGGTTTGCTCCTCTCAGGCGCCAGAGCTGCAGCCAGGTTGAATTGGTGCCGAAGTTTCTTACGGGTGCTTCAGTAGTTTCAGAGGTTGTCAAGAACATCTTCCTGTTGCTCATCGCACTGCGAACTGTCGTTTTTAACCGCGAAACGTGTGGGAATCAACGCCACATGGAAATCGATGCTTTCACTGACGCCCTTGAAACGTCCCCTTAGAAAAATTATTGAATTACTGTGCTAGTAAACCCCTTACGTTATTTGATTTTCAAAAAGCTGAGCAGAACTGAAAATACTCAGACATTTCGCTCTTTACTTGTTCTGATCAACACTAAACTGACACACAATATTTTTTAGCGCAACGCAATCTGACTTTCAAAAATCCCTACAAAAGAATGGCCCTGACTAACAATAACCTATACCTTTCATGAATCACTTACCTCACAAAAATCTTCGTTACTCTAACTACTGCAATACAGCGAGCGCCACTACTGCCAGCTAAATAAAAGATTCTAACTACTGAAGGGACTAACTACTGATAGGCATAGTTAGCAAATGAAAGATTTTGATAAAGAACCAACAATTTATTTACCTTAATAGTGTTCAAAAGTCATAATATATATATATATATATATATATATATATATATATATATATATATATATAGAGAGAGAGAGAGAGAGAGAGAGAGAGAGAGAGAGAGAGAGCAGTTCATGACATCCAGTCTTACAAATTTACTGTCTTTGATGGACACACGTCCAGATCATCCGCTCTCAAAACTCCGCCATTTCTCTCCCCACATCCACCACTGCTGGCGGCTCACCTTCAACTGCGCAACGCTACGCGCTGTTACCAGCCAACTGACCAACACTACAATAGCAAATTCCAACAATGCAAACCAGCCACAGACTGCACACAGCACAGTCAGTGATTTCATATAGAGCGCTACATGGCGTTACGAACATAAAAACCTAAACAGCCTACTTACACCCTTTATGCCGCTCCCTGAGGCCTTTCGATGTCGATTCTTAGTGGCGGTCTGCATGAAATGTTTTCCTTGGCCACACATAAGAAAACAGCGTGATTGCAGCGTTGGGTGTCTCGATTTTTACCTGCGAAAGAACAAGTGAAATGTGGGTAAGATGGACTGTGTACGCTGTTTGAAACGGCGCCTAGCCAGAAGGTGACTCACATGGCACCACGCTTTTGCACCATTGCAGAAGGAAAGTTGTAAGCACCTTTGAACCTAATTTCAAACTTATACGTCGCAGTGGGAGACAATTACAGTGTTCAGAAAAAATGACCTTCCATTCTATTGCGCAATGCATTAATTTGAACTCGAACTTTACCTAACGTATAAACATAGGCAACAGAAATGTTTTTAATGACTGACAGTATTCTAAAAAGCTGTGACTCATATGTTTAATTGAGCCACCTCAAGTAATTCAGAAGCCGGTAATACTCGTATTCTGTACCGTGTGTATCCTCCCCGGGACAGGAGAAATTAATGTATGAGGCTTCAAATGAGCAGAATATAGACGCACAAACATTTTTCAAAATAAATTTTTACTATTGCTATCTGGTGATGGCTGTAACAAAATCTATCGAACGATTCAAACTTACAAACGAAAAACGCGACTGCCACCATTCACAAAAAGCATGTTGTTGTGGTCTTCAGTCCTGAGTGGTTTGATGCAGCTCTCCATGCTACCCTATCCTGTGCAAGCTTCTTCATCTCCCAGTACTTACTGCAACCTGCATCCTTCTGAATCTACTTAGTGTATTCATCTCTTTGTCTCCCTCTACGATTTTACCCTCCACGCTGCCCTCCAGTGCTAAATTTGTGATCCCTTGATGCCTCAGAACATGTCCTACCAACCGGTCCCTTCTTCTTGTCAAGTTGTGCCACAAACTCCTCTTCTCCCCAATTCTATTCAATACCTCCTCATTAGTTATGTGATCTACCCATCTAATCTTCAGCATTCTTCTGTAGCACCACATCTCTTCTTGGCCAAACTATTTATCGTCCATGTTTCACTTCCATACATGGCTACACTCCATACAAATACTTTCAGAAACGACTTCCTCACACTTAAACCTATACTCGATGTTAACAAATTTCTCTTCTTCAGAAACGCTTTCCTTGTCATTGCCAGTCTACATTTTATATACTCTCTACTTCGACCATCATCAGTTATTTTTCTCCCCAAACAGCAAAACTCCTTTACTACTTTAAGTGTCTCATTTCCTAATCTAATTCCCTCAGCATCACCCCATTTAATTCGACTGCATTCCATTATCCTCGTTTTGCTTTTGTTGATGTTCATCTTATATCCTCCTTTCAAGACACTGCTCTTCCAAGTCCTTTGCTGTCTCTGACAGAATTACAATGTCATCGGCGAACCTCAAAGATTTTATTTCTTCTCCATTGATTTTAATACTTACTCCGAATTTTTCTTTTGTTTCCTTTGCTGCTTGCTCAATATACAGATTGAATAACATAGGGGAGACGCTACAACCCTGTCTCACTCCCTTCCCAACCACTGCTTCCCTTTCATACCCCTCGACTCATAACTGTCATCTGGTTTCTGTACAAATTGTAAATAGCATTTCGCTCCCTGTATTTTATCCCTGCCACCTTTAGAATTTGAAAGAGAGTATTCCAGTTAACATTGTCAAAAGCTTCCTCTAAGTCTACAAATGCTAGAAACATAGGTTTGCCTTTCCTTAATCTTTCTTATAAGATGAGTCGTAAGGTCAGTATTGCCTCACGTGCTCCATTATTTCTACGGAATCCAAACTGATCTTCACCGAGGTCGGCTTCTACCAGTTTTTCCATACGACAGTGGCTGAGATTTTGAGACTGATCAAAACGAACTCTTTAATTAAATAGAACATTTACCAGTTTTCCTAGACGATTGCGCAACTATCAAACATATCGACAATGTTTTATTTATTTCCAAACTATTTCCAAATTATTTCTGAATTTGTCGACAGCGCTTGGAATTTACCCAATATTACTGGTCGCCGTGGCTGTTTCCGGATCGCTCTGGACCCGCTTTTTGGAAGAGCGGGTTTCTAAAGTCCATTGGTGATTTAAAAGCATGGCTCTAATTACCGACGACCGACGTAATCTGAAGAAATTCTATCGTTTACACTCTGGTTCTTAGCAAATGGAGACAGTTACGTTAGCAATTGTTTCGCTTCTCAGTAGGTGCCATAACAAAGATAGTTCCTGAGGTCTGTAGTGACATATGCGAAAGAATTCAAAGATTTGATTAAAGTAAGCATAAAGAAAAGCAAATCATTGTATGATAGTAAATGCTAGACGGAAGAAACCAGAAAAGAAGAGAATCAATGCGATTTAGAAGGTTGGTAAAAATTAGGCGGACTGATAACACAATAAATGAGAAGATTCTCCGCAGAGTCGGCGAAGAAAGCAACATATGGAAACATTGACGAGAAGAATGGGTAGGACGATACGACATGTGTTAAGATATCACGGAATAACGCCCACGCTACTAGAGGGAGCTATATAGACTAAACACTACAGAGGCAGACAAAGATTGGAATGCATCCAACAAGTAATTGAGGACGCAGGGCACAAGTGCTACTCCGAGACAAAGAGGTTGACACGAGTGAGGAATGCGCGGCGAGCCGCATCGAACCAGTCAGAAGACTGACGAAAGAAATGTATTCAATACAATATCGTAAAATATACATGCAATCTGCCGTATAGATCACTGGATAAAATGTGCTATATTAAGTTATTGGAGGGAAGTCAGCGTAGTCACAGTAACATTTTTTTTTTTTACTTTTACGGTATTTACATCAAAAGCTTTTAAAAACCACAACCGTACATCTGTGATGTAATAATAGGTTCAACAAAAGGTACCAGAATGATGAGATCGTAGATATCTTTCAATTTTACCTCAGTCAGCGAAACAGATATCTTATTAGTTTACTATCAAGGAAATTTATTGTAGTCCTTTTTAGTAAAAGGAAATATAAAAGCTTGTCTGTTCCCACTTGATGGAAGCAAATAATAAATGTATCGCTTTTCTGACGTCCCCAGCTGTACCTCTGAGCGCTTCAGCAGTTTTCTGCCAAGCATTAACCTTCTTGTGCTGTGCCTCTGCGGATTCCCAAAAACTCCTAGGACATCTATATTCTTCTAGCACCAACATTTCAATGTAATGCATCTTATTCAATTATGGAAATGCTATGTACATTATGCTGTCTTAAGGCACTGACCACTGGCATGGTAATCTTTGCCGTGAACTACTCATGGAATCCGTGATCACTGCATGGAATGTATAATATGATCTTGGTATTAACTATTTGCTATCGCTAAAATTGAACGAAATATACACTCCTGGAAATGGAAAAAAGAACACATTGACACCGGTGTGTCAGACCCACCATACTTGCTCCGGACACTGCGAGAGGGCTGTACAAGCAATGATCACACGCACGGCACAGCGGACACACCAGGAACCGCGGTGTTGGCCGTCGAATGGCGCTAGCTGCGCAGCATTTGTGCACCGCCGCCGTCAGTGTCAGCCAGTTTGCCGTGGCATACGGAGCTCCATCGCAGTCTTTAACACTGGTAGCATGCCGCGACAGCGTGGACGTGAACCGTATGTGCAGTTGACGGACTTTGAGCGAGGGCGTATAGTGGGCATGCGGGAGGCCGGGTGGACGTACCGCCGAATTGCTCAACACGTGGGGCGTGAGGTCTCCACAGTACACCGATGTTGTCGCCAGTGGTCGGCGGAAGGTGCACGCGCCCGTCGACCTGGGACCGTTGGATCCTACGCAGTGCCGTAGGGGACCGCACCGCCACTTCCCAGCAAATTAGGGACACTGTTGCTCCTGGGGTATCGGCGAGGACCATTCGCAACCGTCTCCATGAAGCTGGGCTACGGTCCCGCACACCGTTAGGCCGTCTTCCGCTCACGCCCCAACATTGTGCAGCCCGCCTCCAGTGGTGTCGCGACAGGCGTGAATGGAGGGACGAATGGAGACGTGTCGTCTTCAGCGATGAGAGTCGCTTCTGCCTTGGTGCCAATGATGGTCGTATGCGTGTTTGGCGCCGTGCAGGTGAGCGCCACAATCAGGACTGCATACGACCGAGGCACACAGGGCCAACACCCGGCATCATGGTGTGGGGAGCGATCTCCTACACTGGCCGTACACCACTGGTGATCGTCGAGGGGACACTGAATAGTGCACGGTACATCCAAACCGTCATCGAACCCATCGTTCTACCATTCCTAGACCGGCAAGGGAACTTGCTGTTCCAACAGGACAATGCACGTCCGCATGTATCCCGTGCCACCCAACGTGCTCTAGAAGGTGTAAGTCAACTACCCTGGCCAGCAAGATCTCCGGATCTGTCCCCCATTGAGCATGTTTGGGACTGGATGAAGCGTCGTCTCACGCGGTCTGCACGTCCAGCACGAACGCTGGTCCAACTGAGGCGCCAGGTGGAAATGGCATGGCAAGCCGTTCCACAGGACTACATCCAGCATCTCTACGATCGTCTCCATGGGAGAATAGCAGCCTGCATTGCTGCGAAAGGTGGATATACACTGTACTAGTGCCGACATTGTGCATGCTCTGTTGCCTGTGTCTATGTGCCTGTGGTTCTGTCAGTGTGATCATGTGATGTATCTGACCCCAGGAATGTGTCAATAAAGTTTCCCCTTCCTGGGACAATGAATTCACGGTGTTCTTATTTCAATTTCCAGGAGTGTATTATCACGACTGTACGAAGTGAATCACTTCTGTTCTCCTCTTGAATCTGAAAGGAACGATGTAATCTTATGTTGTCAGAAATTCCATATTGCATACTTGCGGCTTTCATTCTGTTAGAGGGTAGAAACCTCCTTGGAGTTGAATTTAATTAATTAGTTATTCTTGGAATAAGTCTTAGGTTGGTCATTGCAATAATTAAGGAAAGCTTCCCTGTGGTATGTGATATTAAAGTAGCTCCTACTTATACTCTTGTCTGGTGCAAACTCTTTAGTAATGAACTCTGATATTTGGATTAATTATTAGTGAAATACTTAGAACCTGCACTTAGTTTGTTTTGGAAACTTTAGTTACCCACATTTATTTCTACTTGAACATAGAGATTCCCAGTGTATTACTACACAGCAGACGAGACAGAACGCATGGTGCACGGAATGGCAATTGAATCTCAATGTAGACAAGTGTAATGTACTGCGAATACATAGAAAGAAAGATCCTTTATCATTTAGCTACAATATAGCAGGTCAGTAACTGGAAGCAGTTAATTCCATAAATTATCTGGGAGTACGAATTAGGAGTGATTTAAAATGGAATGATCATATAAAGCTGATCGTCGGTAAAGCAGATGCCAGAGTGAGATTCATTGGAAGAATCCTGAGGAAATGCAATCCGAAAACAAAGGAAGTAGGTTACAGTACAGTTGTTCGCCCACTGCTTGAATATTTCTCATCAGTGTGGGATACGTACCAGATAGGCTTGACAGAAGAGATAGAGAAGATCCAACGGAGAGCAGCGCACTTCGTTACAGGATCATTTAGTAAGCGTTACGGAGATGATAGATAAACTACAGTGGAAGACTCTGCAGGAGAGACGCTCTGTAGCTCGGTACGGGCTTTTGTTGAAGTTTCGAGAACATACTTTCACCGAGGAGTCAAGCAGTATATTGCCCCATCCTACGTTTATCTCGCGAAGAGACCATGAGGATAAACTCAGAGAGATTAGAGCCCACACAGAGGCGTACCGACAATTTTTAATGCTACGAACGATACAAGACTGGAATAGAAGGGAGAACCGATGCAGGTACTCAAAGTACCCTCCGCCACACACCGTCAGGTGGCTTGCGGTGTATGAATGTAGATGTAGATATTGCACTACATGTTTTGTTCGCAAAATAAGTAGTTGTTCACTTTAATACTCTCTTCTATCCACGCAACCGCTCACGCAAGATACTTCATTAATAAAGGAAGTTATCGCGCAAAAGAGCAACGAAAGTTTCGTGTGCTGAAAGCACCGAAGCGGAAGCACGCGAACTACCCTTTGCGCCTCCCTAGATTGACAACCATTCGAACAGCAGCGACCACTAGACTAGAGAATGCGAACCAGATAGTCCGAATGGCTTTGCTCGCGCTCGTCTACTCTTTGCACCAGTCCGAAGGCTCACTCGCTGTTTCTCGGTCGGTTTTGGTCGCTCCTGTGTCATCTTGACTTGACGTTTCATTTTCACTGCACGTGTAATCAAAAAATTTCTCATCCTCCGTCATGACACCTCACGGGCGTTGCCAATTGACGTTTCTATCCAAGTGAAATCCTAAACAGACACTGCAAATTGAAAGGGGACCTCTGCATCAACAATCAGCGCCTCTAAAATACTACGCCGAGAAGCTTGTCGAAGAGTTTTAGAGTGCTTCAGCGTAATGAGTAATATAGGAGGCAACTATGCGTTGTGGCTTAAGGATAGTATCAGGCTGAAAAATTTTAAGGCAATAACAATTAATATGCTATAGCTACAATTACTCCCTTTAAGGGCATTACACAGATATGAGCCGTTCATTGGAATAATTATCACGTCGTTCAACAACGAACTTTGTGCTAAGTATGTATGTTTTGACCCGAAACGGGTGTCATAGCGATATTATTCACATCTTCGTCATATAATTATGTGGAGCGCCTAACAGTGCAGATCGTTAAAGCGGAATACCGCGCTGTGAACATTTGCGAAAGGTATGTATGGCGCATGGTTTCTTTTTTGGTAGAATTTGTGAATTGTATTTATCGTATGTAATGAGTGACCATTTGTCCGTTCTAGCAACCATGTCAATCCCAACTTGTGCTGCCATCTGTGCGTAGTACTGAAACTTCCGATAGATGTCGCAGGAATCGACAAAAGATGGCTGCCATGTCACAGCCAGTGCAGATGTATCTTTGGTGCACATACTTTTGTGCTACAACAGCTGCTCATTTCTGCTGAAGCTGTCCGGTTGGTGAATTGTGATGGGAAGAAAGATTTTCGGTAAATCGACATCAAGACTGTACATTGTGCCTCGTGTATCATTACTGTCAACCCTCCATTGCACATAACACAGGTAAGTTTCTTATTTAATTATTATGTACCCTGGCTTGTTGATTTTATAATTACCGGCATAACACAGAGACAACGAACACGCTGCGAAAGTGTGTTGTACAACTCATATTTTAGTCTCTTATGTCGTAGTAAAATTACGAATTCAGCTCTGATGTGAGGTGCTACGAGAATTTATTTCGTTACAGCTTAACATATATGCTTTATGTGCATTGGTTTATTTACTTACTTGTTACTTTTTGTGTTTCTGAGAAAATCAGTAGTGTTTAGTTACCGGAAATATTAAAATGTCTACTTTACCATTTCCATGTCGTGCTGATATAGAACCTGCTCTGCTCAAAAGTACGAAATTAGATTTTTTTTTCGTCGTAGGTGATTTTATTGCCACGCCTGCTGTAAATCGTTTCGCGGACCATACCGCCGATGAGGGGGCGTAACCAACATCGGTGACCTAACACGTAACACTCGAGTCGTATAAAATTACTTTAGAGCATTTATTTATATTGTTTGTGTTGGACTGAAATTGTGTGTAGCGTCGACGTTTTCCAGTGTACGCACAGTGCATGACAGAAGCAACTTGTTTGAAATGCGCGCCATTTCCTGTACAAGGTAGTTGTCCTCAGAAATAGTTCGATCAAATTAACGTTAAAAGCGGGGGTGATGCCTCGTACAAATATGTGCTGTTGTTTCTCGTTCAATATTTGAGATATTATTCAACTGGAACAATTGGCTTATCGTTTGATTTTTGTTGTTGCAGAAAAGTGAAATTTAAGTGCTACAGTTTAAGTTGTAACACGCGGTAGGGGGAGAGTTCGGAACATCACCATACAAAAGAAAATAATCACTGTAAACTACGGGTGTAATAAATCAGCCCTGAAATACGAAGGAAAAATGCATTGCTAGGTCATTGTGGTGTGGCATGTCTCCGTGTAGCCTCTTCCTTGATTGACAAACTGCCTATTGGCTTCTGTCTCGGGTTCTTCGGCCGACGTTCATCTAATGATTTTTCTATCGGAGGATAGAAAAATCATTAGATGAACGTCGGCCGAAGAACCCGAGACAGAAGCCAATAGGCAGTTTGTCAACAAGTGGCCACGAAAGCCTTAACAATTTTGTCTTCCTTGATTGTATTGCAGTGTAACAACATTGCGACGAACAAATAGAACTAATTATTAATCCGATTTAATTTAGGTTTCACGGATTTAATTAAATCTGCAAAATCACTCTCCGGTGCATGAGTACGTAATTACTGACTATAGTAAATACTAAATGTCTTTGAAACCAAAAGTTTGGTTTGATGAATATTTTCATATTAAGCAGAGCTACCTGAACTTCCATCTATCAGTTTACATTTCACTCACGTGTCACAACATACCCTTTCCGATAACTTCATACGTAGAATTTATCTTGAGAATAAAACTTACAAATCTGTTTGCTTCTGCGTTCGATTGTTGAAGACAGTCGTTGGACATAATTACGTTCTAATATTTGTGGCCTGTTATGTTACGATGTTGCAAAACCACAGCAGTTGAACTGTTCTCCGGACGGCATAATTTGAGTCATGTAGAGCGATACTTGCAAGATCAGTCAATTCCTCCCTTCTTTTCGCCGTGTTCTATTTTGGTCTTTAACCACTCTCGTCCAACAATTGCCGAATGAGAGTTTCAAGCGCCCTTTTATTCAGCCCTGAAATGCCGAAAAAAGTCTCATTTTAAATATTTAATGTGGAGCATTGCCAGCTAAGAAATCAATTTAGTTGCTAATCAATTAATTGCTACTTACAGCAAAGTTTTTATTTTTGCATACCGTTCGTATGCATATAGCAGCGATGTACTGTAATGCCAGATACAAAGAAGCCCGAGTTACGCTTAGCTCTAAAATGTACATTAAAGCTCCGTGACAAACGACTCAAGACAGACCACGCCCTATTACTGTCATACTGAACTGGTAGATTTTTGGATGAAAATTGACCAGTAATATGTATCCTGCACACAACTTAAAAAGCCAGTTTTAATACCGTGAATGATGGGAATATTCGTTGTCTATTATCTCAGTTCCAAAACTCAGAGAAAATTGGTCATCAAATAATGCAGTAATATTCATTTTATTGATGAGTATTTACAGATGCATGAAGGGTTCGTTCTTTGATCCAGACAGAATGAACCAGGCCCCCTGGTGAAGAAATGAACACCTGAGGATCCAAACCTCCTCATGCTTCAGACCGCACTAACATTAGATTCTAGAAGATGGGCAGAACAAAACATTTGTTAGCGTATAAAGGCAGGTCGTTATTTAGAATTTTCTGTCGCGTCTGTCATTAAATTACCACTAGTACAGCTAACATGACGTTGCCTTTGTCACATTTCTCTAGGCTACCGTACTTTCCACTTGAGAAATTTTTTCAGGTGCCCGTTCCAGATAGTTCTCCAGTGATCTCTCAGGTGCCTTTTTGATTTTTCACAATGTATTGGTTACAAGTAAAACCCTTACGATGAAATAAAATTGAGACAAAAAAGATACCTATTGCACTTCAATAACAGAATATAAAAGATTTGTAAATAATACATTTCAGCTATCAAGTGCCCTTTTTAAATTATATTGGCAGATCTAATTCAATGAACTGTGGATGAAGCCCGACCAGCAGGCATTACATGCATTGATCAAAAATGATAGTGCATTGAGAATGGCTAGTTTCTAGCTGAAATCTAGATCTGCCAATAAAATTTAAAAAGGACGACAGATAGATGAAATCTGTTATTTACAAGTCAATATAACAGTCGCTGAGTGCAATAGCCTTTTGAATGGAAGGTAACTTGATAGAGAAGATTGTTACATAAAGCCATATTATTTAAAGATAAGCGAGCAATTACGTGCATGAGTTTAAAAATAGAATTGTTTGCCTCGGTCGTTAAGATGAGCAATTTTTGCTGCAACGTTCGTTGATTCAACCAATTAACAACCAAATTATAAAAAAGACGCACGTAAAGGTGGCGTCACAGCAGCCATTGACATTGGCACCGATCAAAGCTGACGAGTGATATCGAATATTCCTCACAACACCTGTTAAGATTACGCTGTCATGATTTCGAATACATATCGGTTACCTTGTATTATTGACATTGCGCATGCATTCTGAAGGTCATAAAGTCAAAAACATGAATATTAAGCTTATGTTTAAGCTCGTGCATTGTGTTGCGCGAAACATCAGCATCAGAATATTAAGATATACAAACTGTTTCGTCGACATTGGAGCCGTAAATTTGTTCGAATGCGAAATATTGCGGACATCGTCTAAGGCAAATATTGAAAACCTGCCCAAGCAAGGAGTTGCAACCGACCGCCATGAGGGACAAAGAAGTGAAAAGAAGCGTAAACCTCTTGATGAAATTTACTTCGTCGGTATTGGGGGAGGGGGAGAATTTTTTATAAAACCAGTGAACTGATGTCCTGACAAAAGCTCCTTATATTTTCGTTTCCCGAAGAACGGTGATTGTTGTTATAATAATACCAGAGCCGCATTTAACATTTCTTAGGGCTTCGCAAAATTGTCAAAACGTGAGGCTTCATTGAGCAACCCAACCTGCTGTTTCCTGCGACCTGCCCGTCTTCCGTTAATGAATGTCGAGGGCAGCGCTCCCTCCAGATAAAGGTGAGAGGTCATTCATGCACCCAGCGCACCGCGCTCTCGACATTCTAGTAACAGCTGCGGTCCCGGATTGTTAACGCTTTGCAACCGTAGAATGCGACAGTACCTCGCTGTGAAATTGTTTGCCTTTTGCGTCAGGTCCCGACGCAAGTATTCACCAAGACTTACAATCTGAAACGTCCTCTACCTCTACTTTATCCCTGTGTTGTGTACAGACAAGACCTGCAGCCAAAAGACAATTTGCCAAAGATGCTGGAAAAGAAGACAGTACCCGTTGTTTACTTTCTAGAAACGTTACTAATCACTTACGTACGTGGATACGCATCCTCCGTACAACACTGAGATTTGTAAAAGCATTCGCTCATATGGAGAACCCTCCCCTGTAAGAATTTCAAAGTAAACTGCTTCTCGTAGCGAGTGTACACCGGACATTAAACATTTGTCGAGTCTCACAGAGGCATTGACAGTTAAGTGGGATTATCATGATCAGAGTAAATACCGAGCTGCAATAACACGTTCTAATTTGAGGGCTACTTACAATCCACATGGACTTACTGTTGTTGAGGTTATTAAGAATAGATTCTATAGATAATTATGAAAATTTCATTTTGATTGCAGCTGTTACTGCTATATTGTGGTTACATGAAGGAAAGGATTAAAAGTGACAGAATGGCATAAACTGGAGTCCACAGGAACAGTGGCACGACGTTTCGAACTGATTGTCTCATGAGGTAGCGAACACCGAAATGAAATTTGAGAGAAAAACCACAAGAACATAATTTAGAAGCTAAAGATAATCGTCAGAAAAACTATGTTCTTACGCCCATTCGGTGAGTGAAAATACTTATCACACGATCGGTTGTTTTTTATGTAGAGTATTTGGTAAGATTTCAGTTGGAGCTGGAAGAGACGGGAGTAAGAGTTCGAACTGTTTTGGATGGGATATTGGAGCTCCGATGTAGGGCGACAGTAGGAGGGACAAGAGCTATTATATTTGGGCAATTCTGGACGGCGAACGTTTCCGTGGGTTCTGGAGGTGGCACATTTGAATCTTCCTTTCTACCAGCATTCTGTTCACCGTTGCTATCGCTAAAAGTTAACTAGGGAAGATGTATTCGGACAGCATAGAAGCAGTTACACAAAATCGACACGAGGTGTACTAAAGGCTAGCACGCATCAAATGTGCCCAAGCGTAAGGTAACGTCACGTGGATAAGGAAACTACAACAATAGCTTTTAATGATCACAGCATCAAGGAAAACACTCCGCAGTCACACAGATTGTGTAGTTAGTGGCAAAGTAGTGCGAGATGGGACCAACAAACGAAATTTCCATTAGAAGCATTCTTGGAAATGTGGCACATTTACGGAGGAGACTGCGTGTTAACTATTCTTGTACAGTTTTAATTTTTCGCTCCCCACAGACATTAAATGAAGGAAGTGGCATGTTGTTTGATAAGGGTGTAAGTCCACGCTCCACTCGGTATGTGGATTATTATTCGAAATGAATGAAGCACAAATTTGTGATTGGGTATATTTAATTCTATTTTCCGTGCGTTTTTAAATCATTCTGTGCTAATGTCAGGACGCTGTTCTTCGATAATACCGTGACTGAGCCGCTCCTTCACTCTCTTTAACCTGAGTTGATGCTCCATCTGTGCTTAACACAGTCGTAAACTCTAAAACTGATTCAGTCAGTAAGTGAGGTGTTGAAAACCTCAAGGAACTAACAAGAGACTCATTGGAAGTAAAGATATCCTCATTATGTAGAAGTCACTACTTTAGAGAATCATTATTGCCCTTTATCGTCTTACCTGTGCTTGCAAATGGATTCAGAAGATTGTTGAACAAGTGGCCACCTTCAATTTTTCAGCAGATTGGGTACTGAGTAACTAGATACAGTTGGTATTAAAAGAACTACCGTTGCTAATCTCGCAAACGCTGTCGCTTAAAAATAATCCAAAAATATCAATCCGAGACTGCTGCTCAGCGGGCTTAAACAGAAACGAAGAACTGCCTACAGATGAGTTCTCACTCCTGATAGTGGAAGAGAAACTGCCAGAGCTTTTGATCATAAGTGTCAAAGCTTTGTAGCATGACGTTTCTGTAATGTCGTATGACTGTGTGCAGGGAGGAGACCCCCCCCCCCAAGAGGGATCATTGCCGACAAAATTTTATTAAATAGAATTTTCCATGCATAATGTTCGGCCGTAGCCGGCTTGGGCATACTGTGGTGGAAGGTGCTGGCCGGAAGACCATGGTCGGCACATTCCTGCCACGTGCTCCTCGGTCAGACTCAAGTCCCACGGGTTGGTTGCGCTGACGGGGGTACGCTACTAGCAAGGCGCGTTGGCGGAATCAATCCTCCAATCAGAGACTAATCGTGTGATCACGTGGGGACGCGGCCGGGAGCGGCGAGGGCGGCTTGGAAACAGCTCCGCTCTCTTAGCTTCTGACCTCGGCCCCGAGTAGTCGCTCCTCTAGCCTCTGCCTCTCTGATGAGCAGCCGGCAACCCCTCTTGGGGCTGCTCGGCCCTACGTAGGCACCACTGTACCATCATCACAAGAATGAACTGGGTCCATTCCACTTCAATTAATTTTCATTTTACAACGCCCTCCGCTCCTGACTTCTATCCTGACGAACAACTGTGTCCGAATCACAGCTGCTGGCACTCGCGCACCTCGCGAAATCGAAAAGTCAAAAAAGGCTCACATCCTGAATTCCATTCGTAAACATTTCTTCAGAGATTAACATGAGGCTTTAGGGACGTCGCTCGAAGACTACGACCAGCACTTTTGCGTACGAGTACAGATTAAGTCGCTAGAAGTGAGGAACACCACGGGATTTGGCACAACCGTTGATATCTTCTAATCAGAACCAGCACTGCTATGAACCAAGCTTCACCGTAGCAAGAGGATTCTGTTCTACATCTTCATTCCGCAATCCAGGCGTGACTTGTGTATGGAAGGATACTTAAAGCTATCTGCAAAGATGGCAGCGGAAGTGTGCCACAGATACAAAACGTTTGATTACTGCATTTGTATTTGCTCCATGTTCAGGTAGTTGGCAACAATTCCGTAATTGGTAAATTTGTGGGGCATCATTCGTGTGAAACTTGGTTCACGTGTCATACTCAGTAAGTTACCCAAAACTCTTTTCACAGAAATAATGAATATGAGAGTCCAGCGCTCTGCTGATCAAAGACGGAGCACAAACTGGGGCTGTAGAACGCAGTCGGCAGCGTCCTCTTGAAAGGAAACATTTGTCTTAATTGATAAATGGAAACTACGTGCGCCACCTGTAGGTAATGTAATGGACGCACGGCGGTAATGAGTACACTTATAACAGGTGCCCTGGCAACATTGTCCCATGAAAGTATTCACATGTGCTACAGGAGTGCTTAAGGTGTGTAGTCCCTCCACCATTGTCGTACAGAACGTCAATGCGGTATGATGATGACCTTACGGCAGGCCAGCTAACTTTATTGAATGAATGCTACACTGCACTTCAAACTGCCCGCTCGGCTAGCCACGCAGTCTAACGCACTGCTTCACGATCGGGAAGGTGTGCCACTTCCCATCGTGATTCCGCCCGGCGGATTAGTGTCAAGGTCCGGTGTGCCGGCCAGCCTGTGGATGGTTTTTCAGGCGGTTTTCCATCTACCTTTGCGAATGCGAGCTGGTTCCCTTTATACCACCTTACGCTACCATTCGAACATTTGGTGTTACACTTGTCTCTGGTATGAGATGTTCCCGGGGGGGTCCAATGGGGGCTGAACTACTCCATAACCCTGGGTTCGGTGTGGAGTGGCGGTGGGGTGGGTGGACTACTGTGGCCTGTTCTGGGGTTGTGAACCACTAAGGGCTATGGCGGGACGAAGCCACTCCACCGTTTCTAGGTCCCCGGTTCAATACACACACTTCAAACTGACACAAATACATGACACTATACTCTTAACATTGTCACAAAGTCTGTAAACAGCAGCTGGAACGTTTGAGGACGTTCACATAGCTGCTTATCAATGGCTCCATGTCCAAGGAGCCGTTCAGAAGCCGCTATGTGAACGTCCTCATCGTTGGAAAAGTTCTTTCTTCTAACTTGCCGGAAAGATGGAACTTGCAAGGTGCAAGATCTGAACTTGCCGATCATAAACATCCACATCTGCTCGACCTTAGCCAAATTGTGTCCATCTTGCACTGAGATCTTCAGCCCACTTTCTCGTCATTGTATTGCAGTCCCGCTCATTCTCCATCTCTTGGCCGAGGACACCTTCCTGGGTGCGTTATGCACCGTTCACTATGCAGTGTCGCTTTCTGCACCGGCGGTGACCATGGACTTCTTAGCACCTCATAACCAGTACGGTAGCCAGTCCATTGTGGTGGGGCCACCATGTACCCCGTTGGTTGTAGCTCCACACAGGGATTACTCTGCTGATGCTATGCCATTAACTCCCCATGTATGGCAAGGGATAGATGCCCATCCCCCATTGGGCATTGGGACTCCTGGCAATTGCCATCCTGCCTGAAGGCCCTTGCTGAGTCTGGGTGGCACCCATAGGGAGGGCCCCTGGTCAGAGTGGGTGGCATCAGGGCAGATGACAGGCCGTGAAGTGTAGTACACTATCTCTTGCTGGTGGTCCGCCGCCAGCAGTCTCTAAGTGGGCAAAGTCTAACTTCAATGCTAAGAAATATGACTCCAAATCGTTCCCCTCCCTGGCCACACCATGGGAGGAGCGCCAGGCTAAGGATGGCAGTGAAGCTTATTTGCCCCAGTACCTCGTATGTATGAGAAGCTTCAGTTTTTTTGTGGAGCATTTGGAGGACAAGTTTGGGGAGGTGAAGGGTTTGTCCAAAATGCGTCAGGCTAAGGATAGCAGTAGATCTTATTCGCCCCAGTAACTTGTATGTTCGATAGCTAATGGGGATTCTTTTATGACAATGAAGCCTCAGTTTTTTGTTGAGCACAAGTTTGGGGAGGTGGAGGGCTTGTCCAAAATGAGATCTGGGTGTCTCGATCAAAACAGCATCCTCTGCCCAGTCACGAGATTTACTCGCTTGTGACAAGCTGGGGGATGTTTCTGTAACCATCACTCCCTATAAAAGCTTAAATATGGTCCAGGGCATCATGTTTCACAGGGACCTTCTTTTGCAGTCTGATGATGAGCTGCACGCCAATTTAGAGAGGCGAGTTGTACATTTCGTCCAGCATGTCCACTGGGGTCTGAGAGATAACCAGGTTGCCACCGGTGCCTTCATCTTGGTCTTTGAGGGTGATACATTACCTGAAAAGGTCAATGTGATAGTCTACCGCTGTGATGTAAAGCCCTATATCCCTCCCCCGATTCGGTGCTTTAGGTGCTGGAAGTTCAGCCATATGTCTTCCCGCTGTACTTCCAGCGTCACATGCCGAAATTGCGGACGCCCTCATATCCCAATACTCCATGTGCCTCGCCTCCCATCTGTGTCAACTGCGGAGAGCACCATTCGCCTTGCTCGCCAGACTGCAGAATTCTGCAGAAAGAAAGGAAAATCATGGAGTACAAGACCCTGGACTGACTGACATGCACTGAGGCAAAGAGAAAATTTGAATGCCTGCATCCTCTGTGTATGACATCGTCTTATGCCGACACAACAGTAGTTCTGGCACCATCAGCTCCGCCAACCCAAGTCACCTCTCAGAGCCAGAAGACTACACCTGCCCCCTTGATGGTGGAGGGCATTTTCCTCCCTGTTGCGCCGGCCGGAGTGGCCGAGCGGTTCTAGGCGCTTCAGTCTGGAACCGCGCAACCGCTACGGTCGCAGGTTCGAATCCTGCCTCGGGCATGGATGTGTGTGATGTCCTTAGGTTAGTTATGTTTTAAGTAGTTCTAAGTTCTAGGGGACTGATGACCTCAGATGTTAAGTCCCATAGTGCTCAGAGCCATTTGAACCCTCCCTGTTGCTTCTGCACCACCTACTTCGGGAGCAACACCCCCCCTCCCCCCCTCCCCAACCATTGGGGCTGTCTGTCCCCACTTCTAAGCCACAGAAGCGTAAGTCTTCTTTGGCTTCTCTAGCTAGGAAGGAGTCCCTTGGGTCAGTCCCTTCCCAGGTTTCTGCTAGTGGGAAATACGACACCCGCCAGTGGCTGAAGAGCCCAAGAGCAGCTGGTCGTAGGTCTTCACGCTCATCCTCAGTCCTGTAGACTGAGCCAGTGAAGTCCTCCCAGCCAGGGAAACCCAAGGAGCAGCGAGAGAAATGCAAAACGAAAACCCCTAAGACCAAGGAAATTTCAGTGGCACCCACGTCACTGCTACCTACAAGCTCTGCATCTGAGGATGGGGTGGAGATTTTGGAGTCCACTGAGGACCTATATTTCGCCAGACCCTCAGACAAAACAGATATAGACTGCTCAGGCAAAACTTCGGTTGCAGCAGGTGACACTGAGGCGTAAAATGCTTCATTAAATGTTCCGTACCTTCCCAGTCTCATGACGACGCCATCCTCCAGTGGAATTGCGGCGGTTTTTTCCACCGCCTGGCTGAGCTACAGCAGCTGTTAAGCTTTACACCTGCTATCTCCATTGCCCTTCAGAAAACCTGGTTCCCGGCCATGCAGACCCCTGCCCTCCGCAGCTATAAGGGATATCACAGGAACCATAAGGACTATAATAGTGTCAGGTGGAGTTCGCGTTTATGTCCTATCCTCAGTCTGTAGTGAACATGTGCCCTTTCAAACCCCTCTTGAAGCTGTGGTAGTCGGAATAAGGACGACACAGGAAATAACTGTCTGCGATGTATATCTTCCTCCAGATGGTGCAGTACCCCTGAATGTATTAGCTGCACTGACTGATCAACTCCCTAAACCATTCCTACTTTCGAGAGATTTTAATGCCCATAACCCCTTTTGGAGTGGTACCATGCTTACTGGCCAAGACAGAGATGTCGAAGGTTTACTGTCTCAGTTCGACCTCTGCCTCTTAAACACTGGGGCCACCACACATTTTATTGTGGCTCATGGTAGTTACTCGGCCATTGATTTATCAATTTGCATCCCAGGACTTCTCCCATCTATCCACTGGAGAGCACATGACTACCTGTGTGGTATTGACCACTTCCCCATCTTCCTGTCACTGCCCCAGCATCAGGCCCACGGACGCCTGCCCAGATGGGCTTTAAACAAGGCGGACTGGGAAACTTTCACCTCTGCTGTCACCGTTGAATCTCCTCCACATGGTAACATCGATGTAATGGTTGAGCAGGTAACTACAACAATTGTTTTTGCGGCAGAAAACGCGATCCCTCGCTCTTTAGGGTGCCCGAGGCGTAAGTCAGTCCTTTGGTGGTCGCCGGAAGTCGCTGATGTAATTAAGGAGCGTCGGCGAGCTCTACAGCGGCATAAGTGGCACCCTTGCCTGGAGCACCTCATAGCCTTTTAAAGGCTCTGTGCCCGTGTTTGCTACTTTATCAAACGACGGTAGCAGGAGTGTTGTGAGAGATACGTCTCGACCATAGGGTGCCATATGTCACATTCCCAAGTCTGGGCAAAGATCAAACGTATTTTCGGGTACCAGGCTCCAACACGAGTCCCCGGTCTTACCATAAATGGCGTGTTACGTACTGACGGAAAGGCGATGGCCGAGCACTTTGCTCGAGCCTCTACATCGGAGAACTACTCCCCAGCTTTCGCACACTAAAACAGCGGCTGGAAGGAAACGTCCTCTCATTCATTACACGACGCAGTGAATCCTATATCCTCCCATTTACAGAGTGGGAGCTCCTCAGTGCCCTTGCACAATGCCTGGACACAGCTCATGGGCCTGATCGGATCCACAGCCAGATGATGAAACATCTCTCATCTGACTACAAGCGACATCTTCTCATGTTCATCCAGATCTGGTGCGATGGCGTCTTTCCATCGCAATGTCGGGAGAGCACCATCATTCCGGTGCTCAAACCCGTAAAATCCCGCTGGATCTGGATAGCTATCGGCTCATCAGCCTCATCGACGTTCTTTGTAAGCTGCTGGAACGTATGGTACGTCGGCGGTTGGGTTGGTCCTGGAGTCACATGGCCTGCTGGCTCCATGTCAGGGCGGCTTCCGCCAGGATCGCTCTACCACTGATAATCTTGTGTCCATCAAGTCTGCCATCAGAACAGCCTTTTCCAGCTGGCAACACCTGGTTGCTGTCGTTTTTATTTACGAAAAGCATACTACACGACCTGGCGACATCACATCCTTGCCACATTATGAGTGGGGTCTCCGGGGCCTGCTCCCGATTTTTATCCAAATCTTCCAAGTTAGTGCCTCCCATACTTCCATCCATATCCAGGAGAATGGAGTCCTGCAGGGCTCTGTATTAAGTGTCTCTCTATTTTTAGTGGCCATTAACGGTATAGCAGCAGCTGTCAGGCCCTCCATCTCACCTTCTCTGTATGCAGACGACTTCTGCATTTCGTACTGCTGCTCCAATACTGGTGTTGCTGAGCAGCGCCTACAGGGAGCCATCCACAAGGCCCAGTCATGGGCTCTAGCCTACGGCTTCCAGTTTTCAGCGGCAAAGTCGTGTGTCATGCGCTTCTGTCGGCGTCGTACCATTCATCCGGAACCAGCACTTTACCTTAATGACGATCTACTCACTGTAGTGAAGACATATCGATTCCTAGGACTGGCTCGATTGACTTGGCTACCTCACCTTCGTCAGCTTAAGCAGAAGAGCTAGCAGCACCTCAATGCCCTCCAATTGGGGTGCAGATCACTCTACGCTGTGAGACCTTAACTTTTCCCGGCGAATCGAATGTTCAAATAACTTACGGGTTTGCTGCCGGGTGACGTCGTCGAACACGGCCGATATTTCGACAGGAGCACACCCTGCCATTCTCAAGGCACAAATGCAACGAAAAAAAAAAAAAAATGCGCAAGCAAATTTAATACCTCGGTTCACAGAGGAGAAACAAGGAAGACACCACACACAGAACAAGTGTCAACACAACCAAAGATAACCAACATCAGAAATATCGATAGTTACTATTAATCAACAGATGAGGTAGCACTAATTCTGTCCCTCTGTTTTTTGATGAGACAGAGCCGGATTCCAAGCAGCATTTAAACAAAATTCACCATCTCTGTTAATAAGGTTGCTTGATAGTCTGATTTCAACAGCTTCCTTAATAACACTATCCCAATAGCTGGACGTGCAAGCCAGAATCTCCGTGTTGTATTCCATAGGATGACCGGTGTTAAGGCAATGTTCTGCAATAGCGGATTTGCTCGCCTGTTGTAAGCGTGTGTGACGCTTATGTTCAATACACCGGTCTTCCACAGTCCTGATTGTCTGACCAATACAGGGTGTTACAAAAAGGTACGGCCAAACTTTCAGGAAACATTCCTCACACACAAAGAAAGAAAATATGTTATGTGGACACGTGTCCGGAAACGCTTACTTTCCATGTTAGAGCTCATTTTATTACTTCTCTTGAAATCGCATTAATCATGGAATGGAAACACACAGCAACAGAACGTACCAGCGTGATTGCAAATACTTTGTTACAGGAAATGTTCAAAATGTCCTCCGTTAGCAAGGATACATGCACCCACCCTCCGTCGCATGGAATCCCTGATGCACTGATACAGCCCTGGAGAATGGCGTATTGTATCACAGCCGTCCACAATACGAGCACGAAGAGTCTCTACATTTGGTACCGGGGTTGCGTAGACAAGAGCTTTCAAATGCCCCCATAAATGAAAGTCAAGAGGATTGAGGTCAGGAGAGCGTGGAGGCCATGGAATTGGTCCGCCTCTACCAATCCATCGGCCACCGAATCTGTTGTTGAGAAGCGTACGAACACTTCGACTGAAATGTGCAGGAGCTCCATCGTGCATGAACCACGTGTTGTGTCGTACTTGTAAAGGCACATGTTCTAGCAGCACAGGTAGAGTATCCCGTATGAAATCATGATAACGTGCTCCATTGAGCATAGGTGGAAGGACATGGGGCCCAATCAAGACATCACCAACAATGCCTGCCCAAACGTTCACAGAAAATCTGTATTGATGACGTGATTGCACAATTGCGTGCGTATTCTCGTCAGCCCACATATGTTGATTGTGAAAATTTACAATTTGATCACGTTGGAATGAAGCCTCATCCGTAAAGAGAACATTTGCACTGAAATGAGGATTGACACATTGTTGGATGAACCATTCGCAGAAGTGTACCCGTGGAGGCCAGTCAGCTGCTGATAGTGCCTGCACACGCTGTACACGGTACGGAAACAAATGGTTCTCCCGTAGCACTCTCCATACAGTGACGTAGTCAACGTTACCTTGTACAGCAGCATTTTCTCTGACGCTGACATTAGGGTTATCGTCAACTGCACGAAGAATTGCCTCGTCCATTGCAGGTGTCCTCGTCGTTCCAGGTCTTCGCCAGTCGCGAGTCATAGGCTGGAATGTTCCGTGTTCCCTAAGACGCCGATCAATTGCTTCGAACGTCTTCCTGTCGGGTCACCTTCGTTCTGGAAATCGATACAAACGTACAGCGCCACGGCTATTGCCCCGTGCTAATCCATACACCAAATGGGCATCTGCCAACTCCGCATTTGTAAACATTGCACTGACTGCAAAACCACGTTCGTGATGAACACTAACCTGTTGATGCTACGTACTGATGTGCTTGATGCTAGTACTGTAGAGCAATGAGTCGCATGTCAACACAAGCACCGAAGTCAACATTAACTTTCTTCAATTGGGCCAACTGGCGGTGAATCGAGGAAGTACAGTACATACTGACGAAACTAAAATGAGGTCTAACATGGAAATTAAGCGTTTCCGGACACATGTCCACACAACATCTTTTCTTTATTTGTGTGTGAGGAATGTTTCCTGTAAGTTTGGCCGTACCTTTTTGTAACACCCTGTATATGACATGCCACAACTGCAAGGAATAAGATATACCCCAGCCTTACTCAAATCAAGATCATCTTTTACGGACGCCAACAGGGCCTTAATCTTAGGTGGTCGAAAAACACATTTCACATCATTTTTCCGCTAAATACGGCCAATCCTGTTGGAAATGCTTCCTGCGTAAGGCAAAAAGGCCGTAGACTTAGGTGCCACTTCGTTGCTATCGTCACTCACCCGTTGCACAGAAGGCTGATGGCGCAACGCACGTTTGATCTGCCTTTCACTATAACCATTCTGACGAAAGGTGACTTCGAGTTGTGCTAGCTCAGCTGCCAAACTTTCAGGGTCTGAGATAACATGGGCCCTGTGAACCAATGGTGAAAACTATCAGCTCGCAGATACAAGTAGACTCCTATATGAGCAAATTATATGCCGTATTTTGAATCATCCTGTAAACTAAAATTTGAGAGATTGTGTACGGAACTATTTCTGCACTAGGAGAGACAGCAAAAGAAACACTTCGATAAGAGAACAGACAAGAGTGGAAGGCGTAATATTATGACTCAAAAGAAAATATTCTTTGCTGGATTCTGCGAGGTTGGGATTGGTGGTGGTGGTGGTGGTGGTGGTGGTGGTGGTGGTGGTGGTGGTGGTGGTGGTGGTGGTGGTCGTCGTCGTCGTCGTCAGGCGTTATGATCGTGAATTGTAGGCAGTTAACTGCCAAATAAATTGCCCATATTATTTAAACTTCCCAGGCACTTTTTTCGTAGATGTGTAAATTAATTGTATAGTAAGAAAGAGCATAGTAGTCCACATAATTCTTATCCACAATTGGGAGCTATACTGGCGGTTTCATTGACTGACGCTTTCCGAAGGAGCTGCGTCATGTGATGAGCTATAATAGATCCTGCTTTATGAAGCTATGTGTGATCAAATTACATGATAGTGAAATGCATACTATTACGGTCTCGAAACCCCTATCGAACTCATTTGAATGCCTATCCATTAATTTTTCATAAGATTCAACTAGTGTGCGCAGAACAAAAGTATTTTAGAATAATTACCTAACCCGAATGCTTCAACAGGTGTCCTTCTGATTGGCTAGTTTGGAACTTCAGTTTTGCCAGTCCAAATATTGATCGTACGCATCTCTTCTATAGCCAGCTCTTAAGGCGATAAAAATTCGCGACATGTCTTTCGTCACATGTCAATCAAGTTTCCCTCCCTAGAGTAAAAGCTCACTCCTACTGCGTACGAGTGTGTGCGGAATGTTGGTCCCCTGCTAGCATGAAATTTTACTTAAATATGCTGGAAATACCCTTCGTATGTCCATTCTTCTTGTCTGGAAAATTCACAACAGGTAATTCGTCTCTTGCAGCTGATAACAAGCTTTGCATTGTGACCTTGGTTTCATCTAACTGCTTCTCTAAAAGTCACTTAACGCAACGACTCAACTAGATACCTCTCTTGAGTCTAAAACATAATGCTACATCATTCAGCAGCACCTCGGCAATCACCACTGAGCACAGATTACCAGCACTGTATCGGAAAGTAGTTTGAGGAACTCCATGAAGAAGAGTTGCATCGCTGATGAACCAGCTTGCTTAGGATCCTGATCAGAATTTTACTGAAAAGATGCAGGATCGGTAAAAGCTGTAAGTACAGTGTTGGTGAACAACGGGCTTCCATTCTCCTTCGAAGTATCCGTACGAGACGAAAGCATGCTGTCGTGGACTTACAGGAATCCCTGAGCAAATATTGCTCAGTTGCGGATGTGTTTGCATACACCGGTGATTTCTGTTTCGGAGAACTTAGTGAGATGCAAAAGTCATATTTGCGAAAGTGTTGCCGATGCAGGATTTTGTGCAGGAATTGACCTCTCTGGTATGTCCCACAAATGTTCGATGGCTGGCCAAATCAATTATCTCTAATTGTTCTGAATGTTCTTAAAGCCAAACAATTGTGTCGCGGTGACTAGAAGTAATGTCATCCATAATCATTTCATTTTTTGGGAACACGAAGTCCATCGATGGCTGCAGATGGTCTCCACGTAGCCGAATACAACCACATCCAGTCAATGATCGGTTCAGTTAGACCAGAGGACCCAGTCCATTCCTTTTGTCATCAGTCTACGGACTGGTTTGATGCGGCCCGCTACGAATTCCTTTCCTGTGCTAACCTCTTCATCTCAGAGTAGCACTTGCAACCTACGTCCTCAATTATTTGCTTGACGTATTCCAATCTCTGTCTTCATCTACAGTTTTTGCCCTCTACAGCTCCCTCTAGTACCATGGAAGTCATTCCCTCATGTCTTAGCAGATGTCCTATCATCCTGTCCCTTCTCCTTATCAGTGTTTTCCACATATTCCTTTCCTCTCCGATTCTGCGTAGAACCTCCTCATTCCTTACCTTATCAGTCCACCTAATTTTCAACATTCGTCTATAGCACCACATCTCAAATGCTTCGATTCTCTTCTGTTCCGGTTTTCCCACAGTCCGTTTCACTACCATACAATGCTGTACTCCAGACGTACATCCTCAGAAATTTCTTCCTCAAATTAAGGCCGGTATTTGATATTAGTAGACTTCTCTTGGCCAGAAATGCCTTTTTTGCCATAGCGAGTCTGCTTTTGATGCCCTCCTTGCTCCGTCCGTCATTGGTTATTTTACTGCCTAGGTAGCAGAATTCCTTAACTTCATTGACTTCGTGACCTTCAGTCCTGATGTTAAGTTTCTCGCTGTTCTCATTTCTACTACTTCTCATTACCTTCGTCTTTCTCCGATTTACTCTCAAACCATACTGTGTACTCATTAGACTGTTCATTCCGTTCAGCAGATCATTTAATTCTTCTTCACTTTCACTCAGGATAGCAATGTCATCAGCGAATCGTATCATTGATATCTTTTCACCTTGTATTTTAATTCCACTCCTGAACCTTTCTTTTATTTCCCTCATAGCTTCCTCGATGTACAGATTGAAGAGTAGGGGCGAAAGGCTACAGCCTTGTCTTACACCCTTCTTAATACGAGCACTTCGTTCTTGATCGTCCACTCTTATTATTCCCTCTTGGTTGTTGTACATATTGTATATGACCCGTCTCCCCCTATAGCTTACCCCTACTTTTTTCAGAATCTCGAACAGCTTGGACTATTTTATATTGTTGAACGCTTTCTCCAGGTCGACAAATCCTATGAAAGTGTCTTGATTTTTCTTTAGCCTTGCTTCCATTATTAGCCGTAACGTCAGAATTGCCTCTCTCGTCCCTTTACTTTTCCTAAAGCCAAACTGATCGTCACCTAGCGCATTCTCAATTTTCTTTTCCATTCTTCTGTATATTATTCTTGTAGGCAGCTTCGATGCATGAGCTGCTAAGCTGATTGTGCGATAATTCTCGCACTTGTCAGCTCTTGCCGTCTTCGGAATTGTGTGGATGATGCTTTTCTGAAAGTCAGATGGTATATCGCCAGACTCATATATTCTACACACCAACGTGAATAGTCGTTTTGTTGCCACTTCCCCCAATGATTTTAGAAATTCTGATTGAATGTTATCTATCCCTTCTGCCTTATTTGACCGTAAGTCCTCCAAAGCTCTTTTAAATTCCGATTCTAATACTGGATCCCCTATCTCTTCTAAATCGACTCCTGTTTCTTCTTCTATCACATCAGACAAATCTTCACCCTCATATAGACTTTCAATGTATTCTTTCCACCTATCTGCTCTCTCCTCTGCATTTAACAGTGGAATTCCCGTTGCACTCTCAATGTTACCACCGTTGCTTTTAATGTCACTAAAGGTTGTTTTGACTTTCCTGTATGCTGAGTCTGTCCTTCCGACAATCATATCTTTTTCGATGTCTTCACATTTTTCCTGCAGCCATTTCGTCTTAGCTTCCCTCCACTTCTATTTATTTCATTCCTCAGCGACTTGTATTTCTGTATTCCTGATTTTCCCGGAACATGTTTGTACTTCCTCCTTTCATCAATCAACTGAAGTATTTCTTCTGTTACCCATGGTTTCTTCGCAGCTACCTTCTTTGTACCTATGTTTTCCTTCCCAACTTCTGTGATGGCCCTTTGTAGAGATGTCCATTCCTCTTCAACTGTACTGCCTACTGAGCTATTCCTTATTGCTGTATCTATAGCGTTAGAGAACTTCAAACGTATCTCGTCATTCCTTAGTACTTCCGTATCCCACTTCTTTGCTTATTGATTCTTCCTGACTAATGTCTTGAACTTCAGCCTACTCTTCATCACTACTATATTGTGATCTGAGTCTGTATCTGCTCCTGGGTACGCCTTACAATCCAGTATCTGATTTCGGAATCTCTGACCATGATGTAATCTAACAGACATCTTCCCGTATCTCCCGGCCTTTTCCAAGTATACCTCCTCCTCTTGTGATTCTTGAAGAGGGTATTCGCTATTACTAGGTGAAACTTGTTACAGAACTCAATTAGTCTTTCTCCTCTTTCATTCTTTGTCCCAAGCCCATATTCTCCTGTAACCTTTTCTTCTACTCCTTCCCCTACAACTGCATTCCAGTCGCCCATGACTATTAGATTTTCGTCCTCCTTTACATACTGCATTACCCTTTCAATATCCTCATACACACTATCTGTTCATCTTCAGCTTGCGACGTCGGCATGTATACCTGAACTATCGTTGTCGGTGTTGGTCTGCTGTCGATTCTGATTAGAACAACCCGGTCACTGAACTGTTCACAGTAACATACCCTCTGCCCTACCTTCCTATTCATAACGAATCCTACACCTGTTATACCATTTTCTGCTGCTGTTGATATTACCCGATACTCATCTGACCAGAAATCCTTGTCTTCCTTTCACTTGACTGACCCCTACTATATCTAGATTGAGCCTGTGCATTTCCCTTTTCAGATTTTCTAGTTTCCCTACCACGTTCAAGCTTCTGACATTCCACGCCTCGACTCGTAGAACGTTATCCTTTCGTTGATTATTCAATCTTTTTCTCATGGTAACCTCCCCCTTGGCAGTCCCCTCCAGGAGATCCGAATGGGGGACTATTCCGGAATCTATTGCCAAAGGAGAGATGATCATGACACTTCAATTACAGGCCACATGTCCTGTGGATACACGTTTCGTGTCTTTAATGCAGTGGTTTCCATTGCCTTCTGCATCCTCATGTCGTTGATCATTGCTGATTCTTCCGCCTTTAGGGGCAATTTCCCACCCCTAGGACAAGTGTGCCCTGAACCTCTATCCGCTCCTCCGCCCTCTTTGACAAGGCCGTTGGCAGAATGAGGCTGACTTCTTATGCCGGAAGTCTTCGGCCGCCAATGCTGATTATTTATCAAAATTTAGGCAGTGGCGGGGATCGAACCCGGGACCGAAGACGTTTATGAATCAAAGACGCTACCCCTAGACCATGGTGTCCCATCCAATCCATTCCATGTACCAGTACACACAGCCCATACCATTAGTCACCACCAGCTTGCACAGGGCCTTGACAACAATTTGGGTCCATGGTTTCGTGCGTGTGCTCCACACTCGAACCGTACCATCAGCTCACCTCAGCTCACCTCACCTGACCGGGCCACGGTTTTCCAGTCGTCTAGGATCAAACCGATACGGTCACGAGACCGGAGGTGGTACACAGGCGATGTCTTTGCTGTTAGAAAAGGTGCTCGCGTCGGTCGTCTGCTGCCATAGACCGTTAACGCCAAATTTCGGCGCACTGTCCTAAGGGATACGTTCGTCGTTTGTCTCATATTGATTTGTACAATTATTTGATTATCTGTTAGCACTGAAAACGCCGCAGACCTTAGTCGTTCGTGCCATCGGCCACTGCGTTGTCCATGATGAGAGGTAGTGCCTCAAATTTGGTATCCTCGGCACACTTGATTCTGCGGATGTCAAAAATATGGAGATCTCTAATTTTTAAAATGGAATGTCCCATGCGCGTAGCTCCAAGTACCATTCCGCTCTCAAAGTCTTAATTACCGTCGTGGCGGCGACAACCACTTTCGAAAACTTCTCACATGAATCACCTGGGTACAATTGACAGCTCCGCCAGTGAATTGCTCTTTTGTACCTTGTGTATGCAATACCACCACCACCACCACCACCACCACCACCACCACCACCACCACCACCACAATATATGTGTGTGCATATCGCTATCCCATGACGTGTCACCTCGGTGAACAGTATAAGCCACTGGGGAAAAAATTAATCATCTCTGTTCAGCAGGGAAGAGTTGGCACAAGTTTCTTCAGGTGAGCCTTAACCAGCTCAGTCCTCTCAATGATGATTAAATCCCACAGAGTTACCAAATTGCGGGGATCGTGATTCATATATTACCATCCGCTTCTGAAGCACAGTTCACTCCTCTGCTCGGCCGTCTATTCTTCGGCGTCTCGACTCTTTCCCCACCGTGGATTACGTTTAGTGTCTGGAACTTTTTACACCAGCCCTGTGGAAAGCCTTTACGCTGAGAGTGCTGAACCTCCGCTGTCCAATCGGCGAGCTGTCCTTCTGAGTCGTTATGCTAGCCATCTGTCTTCCATGCCTGCTAATCCAGCCCATGACATTTTTTTCGACGCCTCCTTGGATTTAGGGTATGCAGGCCGCCCTTACTCCCTACTACCACCGGGAGTCCGCTTTCGTCAACTGCTCCATTCTCTTTCCTTCCGCTTTCCTAAATCTTTCTTGACAACTTGAGGTACAGCACCGCCTTGGCTCCGTCCCCGGACCTACCTGCTGCGTGACCTTTGTCAGTTTTCCAAGGATGGTACCCCTTCACTTGTTTATCGTCGGGCATTTGCTGCTCTATGTGCACAAATGAAGGAAGCCACATTTATTTACACTGATGGCTCGAAAACATCGTTTGGTGTAGGGAGTGCCAATATTTTTGGCGACACCCAAAATCGATTTCGGCTTCCCGACCAGTGTTCTGTTTATACTGCGGAGCTTTACGCTGTTCTCCAGGCTGTCCAATACATCCGTCGCCATCAGCGGATACAGTATGTTATCTGTTCAGATTCTCTCAAGAACACGTTGGTATCTGTGGAAATGAGGCGGCCGATATAGCGGCCAAGGCTGCAGTCTCTTCTTCAGCCAGCTATTCGCATGATTCCATTCGCCGAACTACGGAGTGTTTTATGTCGTCGTGTTTCTCTTTTATGGCACGCACGTTGGTCGACACTTCCCAATAATAAATTGCGGGACGTGAAAGCTCTTTCCTGTGCTTGGACCTCTTCCTCCCGAACGCGTCGTCGGGACGAGGTAATTTTAACTAGACTCCGGATAGGGCACTGTCTTTTTAGCCATCGACATCTTTTAAGTGGCGATGCTCCCCCACTCTGTTCCCACTGCTCTCAGCTGAGGACGGTGAGACACCTTTTACTTGAGTGCCCCTATTTTACTCCATTACGCGCCCGTCTACAGCTGTCGCCTGATATATCTTCCATTTTAGCAGATGACACGCGATCAGCCGATCGTGTTCTCGAGTTCATTAGTGCCAGTGAGATGACGTCAGTCATTTGAAGCTCTTTTTGGGGACAACCAACCCCCTTCTATAGTGGTTTTTAAGCTTTCCTTCTGTTTTTAGTTTCTCCAGTTTTTTTGAGTTTCGTTCCCATTGCTGCTGGTTTCCAGTTTCGTTTTTTTACCTTTTCCTAAGTCACAGACCGGGCGCTAATGACCGTAGCAGTTTTGCGCCCTAAAACCATAACAAAAAAAAAAAAAACCATCCGCTTTTTCGAGTAATTCCTGACTGCAATATTTCGCTTCTTATTTTATTTAAGGTTGATTGATTATATCAACACGTTTTGAATGCAACCCAAATGTTATAGTTAACTACAACCTTGACATTCTGTGGGATTAATATCGGGTAATTTAGAAGCCCATCAGGGATGTGATATAGGATGCACGAGGTTTCGTCAAACCAGCAACGCTTACACGCTGCCCTGTGAACGTGGTTGTGGTCATCATGCAAGATGGAAATGCCACAGCATATTCATCAAGAAGATGTAGAAGAAACGGCAAAAGTTGTTCGCCGGTAATGTTGAGATTAACATCCTTGTTCCTGCTCAAGGTAATCTGAATCAGAAGAGCCAAGTTACTGATCTAAAAACACCCCCAAAACATGACAGAACAACCTCGGGTCCACACACTGCGGGTTTAGCGCTTCATTGTGCCGTCGGTTCATTCGACGCTCCACATCATCTGAAAATAGGTAAATTCGCGACTCGTTGGATCACATTACACGCCTCCAGCCAACTACTGTCAACTTTGTTATTTGGCCCATTGCAAACATGCATTCACCGATAGCAGCAACTCGTGTTGGGTTTGAAACAGATGGTCTATGATAATGCGTGACATTTTCATTTCCTGGTGTGATACGTGCTGCGAGTGGTAAATCAATTCTTACAGAGAGATTGAATAGGTTGCGTTGATACACCAACAGATTTGGCAGCTCCGTTCACTTTATGTTCATGTACACGTGTAAAGATGTTATGTGCTTTTTGCCATTTTCATGCCTTCACGTTGACCCACTGAAACGTCCCCTTTGAAAAATTTATACAAGACTGTGCTTAAACTGACACACAGTATTTTTTTAGCGCAACGCAATCTGACTTTAAATAATCTCTACAAGAGAATGGCCCTGACTAACATTAACCTGTACTTTTCACAAATCACTTACCTCACAAAAATCTTGGTTACTCCCACTACTGCAATACAGCAAGCGCCACTACTGCCAGCTAAATAAAAGATTCAAACTATGGAAGGCACTAACTACTGATAGGGATAGTTAGCAAATGAAAGATATTAATAGAGAACAAACAATGTATTTACCTTGATATCATCATATATAAATATAGCAGTTCATGACAAATTTCAAAACTCCGCCATCTCTCTCCCCACATCCACCACTGCTGGCGGCTCACCTCCAACTGCCTAGACTTGGCCACTGTTTCTATGTTTCGATACAGTGTATCGATACGTGGAACTGTTTCAGTGTTTCGGAACGGCTGTGGTTCACTGTTTCGAAACAGCAGTGTTTCATTCCGCCCTTGTCTCGATCTCGAGCCAGACACAGAAACTGTATCGTTGTTTCAAAATAAGGCTGTTTCAGTCCACCTGTGCTTGGAACGGACTGATTGTATCGAAACAGTGATGTTTCATTCCGCTCTGTGTCGGACGAGATTCGGGCTCGGCACAGGTACTGAAACACAGCATAACACTTCATGAAACACTTTCAAGAGTGTCGAAATCTTTTTGACAAGCAATAGCATGAAGCTTCAGATGTCCGAAAATAAAGCTTCGTTTCTAGCTGACTATCCTATTCCGAAATGGCGTAACATCTGCTTTATAAACACTAACTAAACAATAAAACAACGCATACTATTCACATTCAAAATAATAAATATGTGAAAATCATTCAGTTAAATTACATTTTTTTATAACATATTCTTCTCTGTTCATGTACTGTAATCATATTAAGAAACGCAAGTAAGCCTGCAACATTTTGAATAAAAAAGGCGTAGAGTGACAGTTATTAGACATATACATAAATTTGATGTAGGTATAATTGCAAGCATCTGTTTGACATATCACTGATAGTGTAATGGTGAACGGGAAGGACTAGGAAGCATGGTGAATGTATAGTAACGGTTCGAAACACCTTGAAAGACAAAATTTTTTTGTTGTATTTTGTTATTTATTCGAATTATTTGGCGTTATTTGTGAGTCTATAGTGACTGTGCCTATTATCCTCAATGATTCCCTTTGTGTGCATGGAAAGAAGCAGGATGGGTATATTACCCATACTAATGGAATGTGGGAACCCCAGTAGCATATCCGTTGTTTCTGCAGTTTGCTCCCACCTCCAGTTTCATACTTTCTGCGACATGATTAGTGCTCTCGCACCTCATTTGTATTTATATGGACATACTTATACAGTAGACATTCAAGGTGATAAAATGTGTAGGTTTATTAGATTACAAAACACAAATTGTTTCACTGTTTCGAAACAGCGTATCGAAACATTACATTGTACTGTTTCATTTGTTTCGAAACAGTTACGTGTTTCAGTTTGCCCATCTCTACAACTGCCCAACGCTACGCGCTGTTCACAGCCAGCTGCCTAACACTACAATGGCGAGTATTACAACAATGCAAAGCAGCCACAGACTGCACACAGCACAGCCAGTGATTTTCATACAGAGGTGGCGTTACCAATAAAAAAACCTAAACAGCCTACTTACATAGCCCCCATGCTCCTCACAAAAAAATTTTACAAATTGGTTTGGGCAGTGCCCAATACAGATTTGAAAAAAATTTTTCATAATTACAATAACAAAGAAATCAAATGCACACACTTATTGACACAATGTTGGTCAAATGCTAAAATTTTCTCACAGTCCATAAAGACAGTCCTGATCGTTGATCACACTAAAGTTGCCGTGTTTTTCTCAAAGTCTGAGCAGTGAAAGACCATGCACACAGACGTAGTGGATTTCCATGCAGTCTTGAAGAAGTAGTGTTGTCCTTCCAACGGAAAGACAGTGCTGACTCTTGACATGCTGACAGGTAATGGGCCACAACAGAGTAAACCCACAGCAGAGTCAGTCGACGTTTTGAAGAATATTGGTAGTTAGGTCATCACAGAGCAGACCCACTGTAGTCCTGGTAGAGATTACTGTACTGGTGGGCCACCAGAGGTGCAGACCCACTGCAGTCCTTGTAGAAATAATGTTATTGGTGAGCCATCAATGATGCAGACCCACTGTAGTCCTTGTAGAGATGGTTAGCAGCCGTCTGTTGTGACTGTGCAAGTGCACAATCACCATTGAAGAGTCTTGCGGATAATATAGCAAGTCCATAAACCACCACTTGTGCACTCACAAAGTTTGTTTAATTGTCCTTAGAACCAGCAATGCTGTTATCTAGTCCCTTCCTGAATTATTAACACAAGTGCAAACACTAACAGTCCCTACTTCTCACATATTGTCCATATAGTATGACCAACAGAAACGTGTGCAGTGAAATGGAACTTACAAGGTAATAATATGATGAACTGGTGTCAATTACAATTTTAGAACATAAGAATACAATTACAGAGGTACAAAATACATAATTAAATAACATAACAATACAGATAACATTTGTAGTACAGGTTTTACAATAGAATCGAACTAACATATACATCAGTGTTACAGGAATTATGACATGAATACATAAAGATCAGAATAAATTTTGAAACATCAACTTCACACATGAGCATTAAAACAAAACAGAATAAATAATGTCTAAGCATATTTACAAGTTAAATAACATATTATTAATGCAAATTATATTTGAGGATAACAGTATTCCTCATCATAGTGAATGTAGCTTAGTATTAGAAGAGAAAAAAAATTCTATGAAACAGTACACAGAGACAGGAAGAAAACAAATACACATGGGTACACACACACATAGAGGGATAACACAAAAGGAAAGGACAGGGTTTGTTTTACTGCAGTATTTTGCAAACAAAACTTTCTTTGCTTCTCGGAGATCTCCCTTCGTTCTTCATTATTTCCAAAAGTCCTATCTATACCTGCTTTCTGTACTTTGTTCATATATCTTTCAAAATAATTACGGATCATTGTACAATGCTCATTTTGGCCCAAAACGTTTTCATATACCTTCAATGCATTTCTTTCCATTCATCACAACTAGTTTCTTATATAGTCTACCCCCTCTTAAGCTAACTTAAATCTACTGAGCACAGATGCTAAACTAAGGGACGAGGCAATGCAGCAGCATAAAACAATTAATATAAACAGCAATGAAAAAAACGCAGATTTGCGAAGCAAGCAGCATTAAGCAATTAGCAAAGCAATTGTAATATTACAACTAATCTAAGGCAATGTGCAGCAAACAATAAAAATAAATCATTAGTAAAACTGGCTTAACAGAATAATACAAAGTCAAATTCAATAACACTATGCCTGGCAAACAGCATAACTTATACCTAAACATGACATAGCTCAAGCAGAAAAAATATTACAGTAAAAATGGCCATGTCTAAAACTTACGTCACATCTTAACACTAGAGTGATGCATCACAAAAAACTTACTGTACGAAAAAAAATTACCAAGTAGTTGAAAAGAAAATTATATATGCAGTTCCTGTTATTAGTCCCTTCTTATTGTTCTTTCCATTCCAAGAGCTCCTTTTTCGAAGAATGTGGGTCATAAAATAATTATTTAATAGATCTTGATATCATCATATATAAATATAGCAGTTCATGACAAATTTCAAAACTCCGCCATCTCTCTCCCCACATCCACCACTGCTGGCGGCTCACCTCCAACTGCCCAACGCTACGCGCTGTTCACAGCCAGCTGCCTAACACTACAATGGCGAGTATTACAACAATGCAAAGCAGCCACAGACTGCACACAGCACAGCCAGTGATTTTCATACAGAGGTGGCGTTACCAATAAAAAGACCTAAACAGCCTACTTACACCACTATACTGTGCTGATTCCATAAAACCGACTGAAAAGCGCACACCTCTTGCAGTTGAGGGTTACATGATAGCCTGCTGCTAGTTATGATCACCCATGTTAGAAAGCACCAGAGTGCTCTTAAGGGTGATCAATAGTTTGCCCGATGGCAGGTCATGTGTGAGAAATAGCTTTTAAAAGCTACAGCGTGTTTCCTTGTCTGCTCCTGATACTACACCAGATCGATATTTTACCCACTTGTGTGGCATATGGTTTCCCCAAAATTGATCGTGTGGCGCCATCGGTGACACCTCCGCCAGTCCTAAATTTTTCTGCATCTCGTCGCGCCGAGTGTCGCGACGGCTGGACAGCGCGGTGACGTCACAGTCGCACGCGCGTCAGTTTTCGCTATTGATCCGACGCGCGCCGCCGAATTGGCGCTGCGCTCTTTCTTTCCGTGCTCGCGGGATAAACAAATCGATACAGCGTGGCGTACACGCAATTACAGACGGCGAAACTGCGCGAGCGCGTGCGAGCTTCTTGGGCCACATGCGCCGTGCTTGAAGCGAACAGCCCGCATCTCGTGGTCGTGCGGTAGCGTTCTCGCTTCCCACGCCCGGGTTCCCGGGTTCGATTCCCGGCGGGGTCAGGGATTTTCTCTGCCTCGTGATGGCTGGGTGTTGTGTGGTGTCCTTAGGTTAGTTAGGTTTAAGTAGTTCTAAGTTCTAGGGGACTGATGACCATAGATGTTAAGTCCCATAGTGCTCAGAAACATTTTTTGAAGCGAACAGCGTTCGCGAGTGGGAAATGGGGGGGGGGGGGGGGGGCGATATGTGCGCGTTGGAAGGGTACTGCTCCAGTCACGGAGAATGTATAACTCTGCCAGAGTTCGACTCTACAAAAAAAGTCTCGTAAATTTCGCAGCTGTTCACGTTCAATGAATTTATCAAGTTCTTCAAAACTTCCTACATTGAAGTCACGTTTCAGAATAACAAAAAGGTAAAGATGAAATAAACCTTTTTCGCCGGCCGCTGTGGTCGAGCTGTTCTAGGCGCTTCAGTCCGGAACCGCGCTGCTGCTACGGTCGCAGGTTCGAATACTGTCTCGGGCATGGATGTGTGTGATGTCCTTAGGTTAGTTTGGTTTAAGTAGTTCTAAGTCTAGGGGACTGACGACCTCAGATGTTAAGTCCCATAGTGCGTAGAACCATTTGAAACCTTTTTTACATCAACCTGTCACCAGTTACCGTAAAATTAGTTAAATCTCCATGTATGGCAACGTTCTTTCCGTACCGTTAAAAATACTCTTAAGAAAAAAAGAC
Organism: Schistocerca nitens; assembly: GCF_023898315.1. Lineage (NCBI taxonomy): Eukaryota > Metazoa > Arthropoda > Insecta > Orthoptera > Acrididae > Schistocerca > Schistocerca nitens. The sequence goes on from NC_064614.1 coordinate 1,027,902,364, forward strand.
GCAGTATAAAGGAACTCTCCGAAAGGGCCAAAAATCGGTAGATGTGATGTACATGTACAGACAAACAAATGAGTAAAATTTCAGAAATATTTGACGCTTTATTCTATACAAAGAGCTTTACAAATTAAGCAAGCCAGTAACGAAATAATCCACCTCTGACCCTTATGCAAGTAGAGATTTGGCTTGGGACTGAGTGATAGAGTTTTGGGATGTCCTCCTAAAAGGGATAGCGTACCAAATTCTGTCCAACTGGCGCGTTAGATTTTCAAAATCCCGAGGTGGTTGGAGGGCTTTGCCAATAATGCTCCAGTCAAATGGGGATCCGGCGACCTTGCTGGTCAAGATAGGGTTGACAAATATGAAGACAATCAGTAGAAACTTTCGCTGTGTGGGCCGGAATGATCATGTCAAATGTAAACCCAGGATGGCTTGACGTGAAGGGCAACAAAACGGGGCTTAGAATATCGTCGGCGTACCGCAGTGCCGTAGGGATTTCCGCGGATGACAACCAAAAGGGTGCTGCTACGAAATGAAATAGCCTTCAAACGATGACTCTGGTTATCGGAACGTTCGGCGAACGACATTGCGGTCGGTATCCCACCGCTAACTGGGGCTTCTCCAGACACGTCTCCGGTCTGGAATCTCATTGACAGGAGTAGAACGGTATTAAATGATGAGTCCCGCTTCGAATTGAGTCCCGACGACCAGCGAAGCCTGTGGGATGCAAACTCGACTGTCCCCCTCCTTACGATGCGACAACCAGGAATGATGTTCTAGAGTGCCAATTCATTTCATATCAGAACTCCTTTGGCTGTCACCCACGGCTTCTTACAGCACAGCGGTACACTGATGTTCCACGCTCTGCTTTTTTCATTCAAAACAAGCCATCCTGGGCTTACAGTTCAGCGAAATACCTCCACACGCGGCGAGAGTTTCCATTGCTTGTCTCCGTGCTTGGCCAGCAAGAATCTCTCCCAGTTCAGAACGTTTACGCCATTATGGGCAGGGCCCTACAATCATCTCAGTATCTTGACGATCTAACGCGCCAATTGGACAGTGTTTCACGTGATATCCCTGAGGAGGACTTTCAACAATTCTCAGTCAATGTGAAGCCGCATAACTGCTTGCGTAAGTCCCAGATGTGGACCATCACGTTATTGACTTGTTCAATTTATGAAGCTCTTCCTCTTGAGTGAATCATCCTATTTTTGTCATACTGTAATCATTTGTCTGTCTATGTCCATCACATCTACCAATTTCCGCCCCATTAGGGTAATTCCTTCATGGTGCTTCTTCTTTCTTTGTATCTTTTTATTGCATAATAAGGAAACTACAATGCGTCATCGAAACTACAGTCAGTAGTAAAATACATTAAAGTAATCAGTCAGTGCATTAATGTAGTTCAATAGGCTATTTCCGCTGTTACATTGAGGCTCCGTCCGCCTGTGTGGAGCATGCCGAGTACCTTACCTATCTAGTACTTAGCTTCGGTGGTTAGTACCTAGACGACCTCGGCTTCAGTTACCCATGACTATTTTTTTTATGGGAACGTCTGATACGAGGTTTCTTCACCTTCCTCAGGACAAAGCAGTAGCTGGTTGAGTAAAGAAGTGGCGAAATTGACACGCAAACAGCCGAAGTTAAAAATAGATTTAAAAAATGTTGCACGAAACTGGACTGGAAGTAGTGCTTGATGTAGAAGGGTGCTCAACGCTGTGGTTTCGTTACAGTAGGTGAACTTCGTTGGCTAATGGTGTGCTGCGTAGGCGGGAGGCTGATTGTCGTTACGCTGTTAAGCAGCTCCACAGTGCAGGAATAAATAAATGTTAGTTTTAACGTGCTCTGGATGGTGAAATATTTGACTAATTCTGAGGTCAAATTGGTTGACGACACGGCAGAAAGTAGTCAACAACACTCCCAGGGGTATCGTCATATGTTCGAAGTAATTTAGGACAACCCAAATTAGTGTTGCCAGATGGGGATTCCAACCACGATCTCACCGAATAACAAGTACATTTCTCTTTACCTCTGCGCTACATTGCGTCCAACCTAAAGTGCAATGCTCCGTTGAAATCGGAGTCATAGACGCAGCAGTTACTTGAACAGAAAACGAAGAAGATATGGCTTTGTGGAATCAACCAATCGGAGAATTGTTTTCAGTGATTCAGGGAACAGTGTGGTGCTAAGTCTTGAATTGAATTGTAGACCTGATTTTTTTCCATTATGCCTTAACCACTGCATGTACAAGGCTGATACAGGGTATGCAGAACGAGTAGCAATACCAAGAGACACAGTCCTCATCTACACGGTAATTTTTCTTGGCAGAGAGCAGTTGAACTGCAAGGTCCCTTTGTCATGACTTTACCTTAACCAGCAGTTGTACACATTGTCATGGTCACATCCAAAAGCCATATCGTTTGTGACCACAAACCAGTGCTGCACATGTCTTGATGTAGTATCCTGTTTCATTGACACAGTTCCTTACATCAACAGACGCTCGCGAAGAATATGAAAAGAGGCGTATATGGTGAAAGGCAATGGAAATAACAGCATCTTGCTAGATGTTGAAATTGTGAAAGTCAACGAGTAAAAGGAATATCGGACAGGTGCACTCTAAGGAAGCGTTCATCAGCAAAAGAAGTCTGATGGTTTGAAATATACATGAAACAGCACGCCTGAAACATAACACAGAGCGCGTATGCATGTTAAACGAGAACGCGGAGACAACAGAGAAGAGGAAGCTGGAAACATTTGGTACATGGTGCCGCAGGAATTCATTAAAAATGAAGTGGGAGGGTAAAGTACGAAATGAAGAGGATGGTGCAAGTAGGTGGGAAGAACTGAGACATATACGAGTAGTTCACTTGCATCTGTAAATGACAGGAGATGGCAAATGTTTTGCCAAGATACAAGCATTGGAACTGTCAAGAAAAACTAGTATTACAAGAATATCTCACATTGCTCTTCCAGGCGAGACAGTAATGTGCCGTATGTTTCCTGATCACTGTGCTGTGTCAGTGAAATGGGTTAAATGCTGAAGCACTCTTTCATTGTCTTCTGGAATGTGACTGATGCTGATCTACCCGTTGGATGCTGAACTTGGCAGACGCTCTCACTAGCGTCTGGTGCATTCGAAGTACGTAAATCTGTTAACCTTCTAACATCGTTTGTATAAAACGCAGAGTTCTCCAGACAGGTAACCTTGATTGGTGTCAGAACAAACATCTCCGTATTTTAAAATAGTTCTTATTCGTTCTTGGCCGTTCAAGCTGGGGTACTTCAGTTGATAGTGCTGTACGAGAGGAGGTGGTAGCTTCTCTTTCTTATGCTGTGCAGTGTGCCAGGTGTGTGTAATACATATCTGACTCATCCAACCTCTTCATCTAGAATAGCGCTTGCAGCCTACGACCTCAATTATTTGCTGGATGAATTCCGATCTATCTTTCTCTACAGTTCTTACCCTCTACAGCTCCCTCTAGTACCATGGCAGTGATTCCTTCATGATGTCTTAACGGGTGTCATATTATCGTGTCCCTTCGTCAGTTTCCCACATGTTCTTTTTCTCTCCGATTCTATGCAGAACCACCTCATTCCTTACCTCATCAGTCAACCTAATTTTCGTCCCAACTGTTCAGATTCTCTTCTTTTTTCGCTTTTTCCAGACTCCATGTTTCACTACCATACAGTGTTGTGCTCTAAACTTACATTCTCAGAAATTTCGTCCTCTAAGGACTGAAGGTTGTATACCTGGAAGAATCCTGGAGATACTAATAGGTATCAGATAGATTATATAATGGTAAGACAGAGATTTAGGAACCAGGTTTTAAATTGTAAGACATTTCCAGGGGCAGATGTGGATTCTGACCACAATCTATTGGTTATGAACTGCAGATTGAAACTGAAGAAACTGCAAAAAGGTGGGAATTTAAGGAGATGGGACCTGGATAAACTGAACGTACCAGAGGTTGTAGAGAGTTTCAGGGAGAGCATAAGGGAACAATTGACAGGAATGGGGGGAAGAAATACAGTAGAAGAGGAATGGGTAGCTTTGAGGGATGAAGTAGTGAAGGCAGCAGAGGATCAAATAGGTAAAAAGACGAGGGCTAATAGAAATCCTTGGGTAACAGAAGAAATATTGAATTTAATTGATGAAAGGAGAAAATACAAAAATGCAGTAAATGAAGCAGGCAAAAGGGAATACAAACGTCTCAAAAATGAGATCGACAGAAAGTGCAAAATGGCTAAGCAGGGATGGCTAGAGGACAAATGTAAGGATGTAGAGGCTTGTCTCACTAGGGGTAAGATAGATACTGCATACAGGAAAATTAAAGAGACCTTTGGAGAGAAGAGAACCACTTGTATGAATATCAAGAGCTCAGATGGAAACCCAGTTCTAAGCAAAGAAGGGAAGGCAGAAAGGTGGAAGGAGTATATAGAGGGTTTATACAAGGGTGATGTACTTGAGGACAATATTATGGAAATGGAAGAGGATGTAGATGAAGATGAAATGGGAGATAAGATACTGCGTGAAGAGTTTGACAGAGCACTGAAAGACCTGAGTCGAAACAAGGCCCCGGGAGTAGACAACATTCCATTAGAACTACTGATGGCCTTGGGAGAGCCAGTCATGACAAAACTCTACCATCTGGTGAGCAAGATGTATGAGACAGGCGAAATACCCACAGACTTCAAGAAGAATATAATAATTCCAATCCCAAAGAAGGCAGGTGTTGACAGATGTGAAAATTACCGAACTATCAGTTTAATAAGTCACAGCTGCAAAATACTAACGCGAATTCTTTACAGACGAATGGAAAAACTGGTAGAAGCGGACCTCGGGGAAGATCAGTTTGGATTCCGTAGAAATGTTGGAACACGAGAGGCAATACTAACCTTACGACTTATCTTAGAAGAAAGATTAAGAAAAGGCAAACCTACATTTCTAGCATTTGTAGACTTAGAGAAAGCTTTTGACAACGTTAACTGGAATACTCTCTTTCAAATTCTCAAGGTGGCAGGGGTAAAATACAGGGAGCGCAAGGCTATTTACAATTTGTACAGAAACCAGATGGCAGTTATAAGAGTCGAGGGGCATGAAAGGGAAGCAGTGGTTGGGAAAGGAGTGAGACAGGGTTGTAGCCTCTCCCCGATGTTATTCAATCTGTATATTGAGCAAGCAGTAAAGGAAACAAAAGAAAAATTCGGAGTAGGTATTAAAATTCATGGAGAAGAAGTAAAAACTTTGAGGTTCGCCGATGACATTGTAATTCTGTCAGAGACAGCAAAGGACTTGGAACAGCAGTTGAACGGAATGGACAGTGTCTTGAAAGGAGGATATAAGATGAATATCAACAAAAGCAAAACGAGGATAATGGAATGTAGTCAAATTAAATCGGGTGATGCTGAGGGGATTAGATTAGGAAATGAGACACTTAAAGTAGTAAAGGAGTTTTGCTATTTAGGGAGTAAAATAACTGATGATGGTCGAAGTAGAGAGGATATAAAATGTAGACTGGCAATGGCAAGGAAATCGTTTCTGAAGAAGAGAAATTTGTTAACATCGAGTATTGATTTAAGTGTCAGGAAGTCGTTTCTAAAAATATTTGTATGGAGTGTAGCCACGTATGGAAGTGAAACATGGACGACAACCAGTTTGGACAAGAAGAGAATAGAAGCTTTCGAAATGTGGTGCTACAGAAGAATGCTGAAGATAAGGTGGGTAGATCACGTAACTAATGAGGAGGTATTGAATAGGATTGGGGAGAAGAGAAGTTTGTGGCACAACTTGACTAGAAGAAGGGATCGGTTGGTAGGACATGTTTTAAGGCATCAAGGGATCACAAATTTAGCGTTGGAGGGCAGCGTGGAGGGTAAAAATCGTAGAGGGAGACCAAGAGATCAATACACTAAGCATATTCAGAAGGATGTAGGTTGCAGTAGGTACTGGGAGATGAAGAAGCTTGCACAGGATAGAGTAACATGGAGAGCTGCATCAAACCAGTCTCAGGACTGAAGACCACAACAACAACAACAAGGCCTGTTTTTGATATTAGTAGACTTTTCTCGGACGGGAATGGCTTTTTTGTCGGTGTTAGTCTGCTTCTGATGTCCTCCTTGCTTCGTCCGTCATTGCTTATTTTGTTGCCTAGACAGCAAAATTTCTGAACTTCATCTCCTTCCGACCATCAGTCCTATTGTTGAGTTCTTGCTGTTATCATTTCTCCACTTACTGCCTGATAAAAATGAAGCACCGAGTAGAACTTGGCGGATACCGATTTAAAATCGTGAGTTTGTAAACGATTAGCTGCAATTCTCTGAGGCGAGAAGAACGGTCACTAGAATGCATTAGCGTTTCTAGTGTTTAGTATTGCTATCAGGCTTGGTAGGGTACGTAAGATGCGTGAAGAGTGTTAGATGTTGAGTGATCGCTGTGAAGGACACGGAGGAGGCACGTGCCCGTGAGAGACAGCGTTCTTAGCGCCTGACAGATCGAAAAGGACCTCATCGTGGATATCCATTTGGTAGTCTGATCGAATCGTTCAACATCGATATTTGTGGGGGCTTTCAGATGTGACAGTCCGCTGCTCGTGGTCTCGCGGTAGCGTTCTCGCTTCCCGAGCGCGGGGTCCCGGGTTGGTTGCCCGGCAGGGTCAGGGATTTTCCCTGCCTCGAAATGACTGGGTGGTGGTATCTTCATCATCATTCATCCCCATTACGGTCGGAGGAAGCCAATGGCAAACAACGTCCACTAGGGTATTCATCCCCATTACGGTCGGAGGAAGCCAATGGCAAACAACGTCCACTAGGACCTTGCCTAGTACGGCGGTATGGATCTCCCGCATCGTTCCCCTACACTCTGTCACAGGGAATGGGACTTCGTCAGATGTGACAGTGACCCGAGACTGGACTGTATGGGAACGTGAGGGCAAGCACAGTCGTCAAGGTTCCGGTCAACTACGTCTGACTGCCGTAAGGCAGAATCGCCGTGTTGTGCACTAAACATTCCGTAACACTTTCATCTCTGCACCTCGTACACAACAATAAGAATTGACTCTCTCCAGCATCTTGTCTTCCTGCTGCATTGGTCAGAGACTAGCAGCAGCCGGACTAGTTACCGTGTCATGTGTAGGCGCCATTAATACCGCACTGCGAACGGCTGCGTTTGGTATGGTGCCATACTGTGACGAATGGCGTCGCTCTGTGTTCGGTGACGAATCGAGGTTCTGCACTATCCTGGATGACTGTCGTGGCAGAGTGTGGCAGCGACTTGGGGAGAGGTTCCATTCTTCCAATAATTTGGAGGGGCGTAGCAGTGTTACTCTTAGCGTCTTGGTGTGGGGAGCCATCGGGTAGGACTTCGCAGGTCACGATTGATTGCTGTCGAGGGGACTCTCACGATACAACGGTACTTCGAGGACATACTGCGTCCTCGCGTTACCTCCCATGCAACTGTATCGTGGTACCATTTTTCAAGAGGACAGTATTCGTCCGCACATGGTACATGTCTCTATGAACTGCCCACGTGATGTTGAGGTAGTCGCATGGCCAGCAAGGGCTCCAGATTCGTCAGCGATAGAACGTGGAGAACCATTTGGGATGTAAACTCCCATTGCCAGTATCCAGGACGTGAAAGACTGGTTACCACAGTTGTGAGCCAGATTGACTCCTCCCCTTTTGTGTCAGACAGAGGATATTTCATCCCATTGCGCTATATGTTAGTCATTCACAACACATGAATTACAAACCCACATTTCGTACATTACACTTTGTAAACCTTTAACTCGGTATTCCAGTAGGTAAGGACACTCAAGAGAATAAATTGCAAGGCTACATTTTGGACTATTAACTGACGTGCTTATTCGTTACTTTAGTTTCGCATTCTTGCTTTTCGTTACACCTCGTAGCTAATCACATTCCACTCTTGTAGCGAAGTACAGCGTTTCCATTCGCAATGATGACTTGCGATATGTTTTCAAAAATGGTTCAAATGGCTCTAAGCACTATGGGCCTTAACGTTTGAGGTCATCAATCCCCTAGACTTAGAACTACTTAAACCTAACTAACCTAAGTACATCACACACATCCATGCCCGAGGCAGGATTCGAACCTGCGGCCGTAGCAGCAGCGCGGTTCCGGACTGAAGCGCCTAGAACCACTCGGTCACAGCGGCCGGCGATATGTTTTCAAAGCGATGTAGAGCAAGCAAACGGAAACGTAGAGAATGTTAAATAAACAGATTTTGGCGTTTCGCTGAAGTTCTTTCTTTAATTGGATATGGGGATGTGCCCATACAGACTCTCAACAGTGGAAATGTCAGTTACGACGATACCAACATTAGGACAACACAATACCCAGTCGGTGAAAAGTTCTCTTTAGGGGACAGGTGAATTCTGCGATCACATTGCCACTCCAAATAACCCTGTCCTGTGAAATACACGATCAGCGACCACTTATCACCTACAAAGAAGCCAACCAAAATGGTATTTACCATCTTGATGCCCATATAGAGTGAACGTGAGATCATAAAACTGAAAATTTGTGGCACTAGCTTCTGGCAGTTTACCTAAGACGGCTGTATACCGAACCGACGAAATTTTATGGTTGTGTTCGCCCTCGTGTGGCTTACTGGTGTAACTATAGCTGCATGTGTAGGCATTAATTATTGTCAGTGAGGGAAAGTAACGGTGACGGATTACGCGACCTAAAGCGGGAGACATGGAATCGATATCCCGGATGATACAAGTGCTGTGTGAGAAAAGGAAGAAAAGAAAGGAAAAAAGAAAAAAAATGAAATGGTCGTATGGCATTGTTGGCCCTTTAGATATTAACAAGAAACGTTAGTAGCTAACAAATGCTGCAGAATGGACTGTACTAGATGTGCTGTTTAAATTTTTTTTCTGGTTTGCGTATGCTTCCCATACGAAAATAAGGCTGGGATTTGCAGCAAGGGCATGGATGGACAGTTATTCTGTGGTCTTTACTGAGCATTGTGATATTGCTGTTAACTGACAATGTCAGTTCAAAGCCCTGTCTATGTAAAGTTAATTGTTCCTGTTTACTCGCGACAGGGCTTTTTCCAAAATTATACTACGAAATTTACAAGGAATATTTTGTGCTTTACTGGCTGAAAAACAAGTCTCGGCGAAGACCAGTCACAAGACACCCTTAAATGTCGAGAAAACACAGCTACGAAAGTTCCGTACCGAGCTATATTTCTAGTAGCCCTTGTTCGCAGTCACTTAAACCCGTAAGAGGCCGGGCATGGTGTGCATCCGAACTGAAAGGAAGGAACTCTTCCAATCCATATGTGGCATACAACAAACCAGTGCTTAACAGTATTGGTTAAAAACAGTCTTGGTTGTAATTTTAGTAGAAAAATAAAAAAACTAAAATTGCAACCAAGACTGTTGTTAACCGATACTGAAAGGAAGGATAAAATTTCAGGAACTTTTATGTGCATTTTAGTATAAGAAGAAATCTTAAAAAAATTACCGAATTATATCCTTTGTTAATGGAAGTATGGGCTACCGTCTTTTGTAAAACATCCACAGATAACCCATGTTATGCACTCCGCCCACCTGGTGTTCAGCTGTGGTGTAGTTACCAGAGGACTGTTATTCAAGGCAAGATGTACAGCCATAAAAATTCTTTGCCATTTGCGATAACGGAAATTGTGAAACCTATAAGTAGAGATAGTGAAACAAGATTGTTAGAAAAGTGTTAATATGGTAAGGACTCAAAACCCAAATGAGTTTTAATAGCTGTATATGGGAATGGATACCAAAAACTATTTCGGTAGGACTAAATTCTTTTTGAAAACAGATGTGCTCTATGTTCTGCTATGTTTCAGTGTAGTGTCAAGGTATAAGTTTATGGAATTGATAGGAGTGTTTGGTAGAATAAATAGGCAGATAGTTTTAATTGCCATTGGCCGTAGGAAACTCTTCGGAGTAAAGAAATCCTGTGTTGGAGGCCACCAGGGTAGGAAGAGTACGAAGAAGAATTCTGAAAAAAAACGGAGAACAATATCAATCAAGATGAATATGGACCTAGAATGTATTAGTTGATGCAGGTTCAACATGAATTCCCGAAAGTCCGCTTTTCTGATTTTCTGCTACTCATTGGTTGCAAACTATTAAAGGCAGAGCTGAAATTTTGTACACTGTCTTAAAACTAACTAAAAACTACTATTGTTATGACTTAGATTTGAGAATTAGATTTTTAAACAAAAACTGTTACTGAAATTTTTGTTAAACATAATTGTAAAAAAATTGAAACGTAATGACAACATGTTGATAAGTTTACTTTATAGATAAGTGTTAAGAACTTCCTGAAAAGAAATAGAGTAACGCTGTCTTTTGGGTTGAAAGGAGAGACAGAAAGTACCTTATCCTGAATACGAAGACCAAGCAAATCAAAAGAATGTAGTGCAAAAAAGTTTTCACAACCTCGTGAACGCAAAATTGTAGTGTCACTGTTCTGACGTGAGACTGGAATGTGCCAGGCAAAACAAGTACCAACCACTGGAATGTCCTGACCTTATATGCTGGAAGGTGCGTGCAAGATGTGAACTGTGGCCATCCCAACTGTTCACAAGTGGCACGATTAAGCAGTGTAACAGAAGCGCCAGCGTCTAGCTGAAGTCGTACACAGCGTCCAGCAATGACTGCATTCACAAACTGTTTGACTGTCGTTGCCAAGCACTTGGGTGTGGTGAAGTCACTTCCTGAATTTGGTCTTTATTAGTGACGGTAACTGGTTTAGAATAAACTACATTCACAGAGTGAGAAGATGCGCCACGCTTAGCAGAGCGAACATGAATAGAGTTCTTGTCCTGTTGCAAGTACACGGGCTGTACATGACGTGGCTTTTCACAAGCAAGGCAAGTCGCACTCTGCGAAGGGCAATGTTACCTTTGATGTATGGAAAGCAGCAGTGATGTAATTCCACCACACACACACACACACACACACCACACCACACACACACACACACACACACACACACACACACACACACACACTTGTTTACTTCGGCCACGCCGCAGTGGTCAGTTTGCGTGCGTTGGTCGGTCGCATTTGCATTATACTGCAAATGGAGCTATCTCAAAGTTTTCCGCGGCACTGTCACACGAGTCCTGATGTACAATAATTTGAAACACTTCTTTCAAAATAGGACCAGAATATTTTTTTCACGAATCCTACTGTCTGGTACATTGTATGTAGTTGTACCACAAATCTTTGTGTCACTATAGTACTGATCACAGCTATATTGAAAAAGACAGTGTCATGTCAATTCTTGAAGTTGTGACCCACTGACGGTATACCTGTTCTGGCTTTTTCCACACTCGAAAGAACTTGTAAAGAACTGTGGCAGCCGTTGACAAAAAGTGAGAAAGTTTAACAGTACCTTGCATGTGATGTACACAACGAGCATTGAACTGAGCTTAGTACTCGTTCCAATCCTCTTGTGTTGTTCATTGAAATCTCGAAACGATGGAATGGACGGAGGTGGTGCCGTGGATGTGGCTGGCTGTTGCGGCGGAGCTGATCCAACAGCAGCTTATGCATTGAGTTACTGGGGTGCCGTCATCACCTGTGACATTTGGTGGTTCTGAAACTGAATAAACGGCATTAAATCAAAGCCAGCAGCAACCGGTGGCGTAGGCGGAGGTGGTGTAGAAGGCGGGTCAGAGGCCATTTTAGCGAGAGGAGCGCCGCAACAAAATAACGTAAAAAATTCAAACACAAAGGTAGTAGCAAGGTGCGGCAGCATTGCTTCCATAATCCTCGTCGCCACATGACGTCGGCTTTTGTGGGAATCAGCAGCGATACAAACAAAGGAGGAGAGAAGTTACGATGGCTAGGCAGGAATCCAAAATATGTACGTAACACTTGAAGATTAGGACATTTTATTTCTAAAAAGGAAAGAAGCAAAACTTCTCTTTACGAAGTGGCTTCCTGTGATTTCTACTTGCAAGTACTTTACTGTGTATTACCAGTCGTAGAACGCAGGCTAAGTACGTCTTCCTATTACTCAGTACTGATGCTCTCTAAGACCGTGACCGAGCTGGGTCGTCCAACGATGGGCTAAATCAGCGTTGAGAGCGATCGCTGAACTGTCTTCCTGCAGGTGTGGCGCTGCCCGCTCTTACCATTAGTGCGCGGGTCAGCGCCGTCTTGATGCTGTTTGCGGCGCTTCGCTGGTCGGTATGCAGTCCATGCTTTAGAACTATACAAAAACAACCAAAAGAACAAAATACAACGGTTGATATAACAAAAAGTAGAGCAAATCAACTGTAGCTTGTATCGGAGCTTAACTGAAAGCCAGATACCAATACAGATAGCCAAAAACCGCTGCAATTAACGGAGCACTACTAGCATGCACATACACAATAAAGGAATATTGGGTTAACATCATTGTAACACACAAACTGAATCTCGATCTCTCAAACCAGGTAGCGCGGTTCTGTTCAAATAATTAAACATGTAGAGTTGATAACATGCCTATCATCGCAATCCACAAATCTTTCAAAACACACACACACACACACACACACACACACACACACACACACACACAGAGAGAGAGAGAGAGAGAGAGAGAGAGAGAGAGAGAGAGAGAGAGAGAGAGAGAGATCCCAAGACCATAAGCCAAGGCTCAAACCCGGTGGGCGGAATCGAAGGCTTAACTTGACCACAGTGGGTAACTGCAGGGCACTTCTCGTTGGTTTTTCAACTCTTTTTCAACCCTGTATGTCGGGTCAAAACGGGACATGCTTCCCTTATTAATACTATTTTGGAACTGTAGCAGTGCAGAAGACTGATCCAGACAGTCAATAAACGTTTTTTACTTGTTAGTCATCGGAGCAATAAGTTGCGTAATTTCCTCGCGACCGCGAGTGACGCCACGGAAGGTGAGAAAGCGAGAGTAAGGAGCGTTGCCATGTGCGTTGAGAAATTTCAGTAGCAACCTTTCCAAAAATCGAAAGTGTTATGGTGTGACTTTGTGGGATGCTCATTATGGCGCATAGCCAAATCTGCTGGCAGTGCGTGCATCTACCGGGAGCGTACTCGCAGCGGCAGGAGAAAGTTTTCCAGGAGTGCGTTACCGCACTCTGGCCATTGTGGTGGAGCAACAGCGGTGCGTGTAGTAATGACTCGCGGTTGCGTGCGCTCACGCAGCCGCCCATGACGCCAGGCAGACTGGAGAGCGTATCTACTTATTCTTCCGTCCCTCTTTATCGCTCAGCCATCGCGCCGGGCGCATTGTGTGCTAAACGGTTTCGGTCGCTGCGTTGAGAGCGAAAGTCTTGTTACTGTCAGCAGATGAGAACCATGGTTTTCGCAGGATGGAAAAGCGGTGACAAGGTTGCAGCTCAAGGCACGGCTGATGTACTTTTAATTCTTTGCAAAAGAGTTTTTTACATGAAAATCGTCTATTTGAAATAGAATATGCAGAGTGAAGACCCAGTAGACTTGATCCTACGTAATACATCGAGGTGTGTTAGCCTCGTAGAGTGCAGGTTTTTTGTAGTTCTACTCAGTAGTTGGGGTGATTATCAAAGTGGTTTCCAATTTCCGCCAAAGACAACAAGAAGAGCTCAGCCATAAAAAACACTCAGTATAGCTATCACATTATTAAATTACATAGGTCATACACGACAGTAATGTGGATTGTTTATAAGCACGTGCATCCAGAGAATCTGTTACTGACCTAAGATGTTGAGTCCCATAGTACTCAGAGCCACTTGTCATCCTGCCTCGCCCTTAGCCTTTATATTATCACCATTTTCAGCTAATGAGGTACGGTTCTCTCTAGCTGGTTTGACCCTCCACCATTCTTAATTTTTATTCAGTAATGCGGGTTGCGCAGGGAAGAATGACTAATGTGGTTGTTTCTGGTCTTGTGCCTAGTAGTAGTAGTAGTAGTAGTAGTAGTAGTAGTAGTAGTACACATAAAACTATATATAAACATATGACCCATCTTCTAAAAGCACTAAAATCTTTAAATTACATAGGTCATACACGACAGTAATGTGGATTGTTTATAAGCACGTGCATCCAGAGAATCTGTTACTGGCCTCTGTGTCTCCATCTATGCCCACGCCAGTGGATCTCACAACTTAACACATAGGTGGTGTGGAGCTCTCAGCTGCAATTCCCTTCCGCCACTCGGGGAGCTGTTCTCTCAGGCGATGCAACTCGCGAGCACGTGGGAGTGCTATAAGCTAGAGAAACAACGTCCTATTAGGTGAGTCAACGAAGGAAAACGGAGTGGCAGGGTGGGGGGTAATAATGTAGTCGCAAATTCAAGCCAGTGGTAGGATGGAGTGCCGTGAACATCATCCTAAAAAATCTCCACCAGTGGGGGGAGGGGGGGGGGGTGTTGTGTATGAGGCGGAACTATGGGCCTTATGGAAAACGGGTGACCCGGCTGAGTCACGCAATTTGACTCTGTCTGAGGGGTGGCCATTAATTGCACGCGTTGATCACGTAGGCGGACGTGAGGATCAATGAACTCTACTTGACGGGATGTATCTGGAACATCTTAGGTGATTAGAAAGTTAGTAGACGGGAATACAATTAAATACTTAGCTTTAATTCAGCATCGGCTAGGTCGTAGCTACTGACTTAGCTGAAGGCTATGCTAACTAGCGTCTCTGCAAATGATCTCTGAAGCTATAACAAGAGAACCATTCCTATTAAAGTCTGCTGTAGAACTGGGCAGTGCGCTAGCTTGTCCCGTAAGACCAGCCGAGTGGCGACTGGCGGGTCCGATGTGTACTGGCGGACCGCGGCCGATTTGAAGCCTACAACCTAGCAAGCGTGGTGCTTTGCGGTGACACCACAGGGGGCGTGCGCGGGGGCTTGGGAGACTGAGTGTTTAAAGGTCACATTTCTATGTTTTCGTTGAATAATTCGAAAACAATGGCTTCTAGCGAAAATGTTTCCCAGAACAAAATTAAACTACATTAAATTTCCTATAAAAACTGTCCTAGTAATTTTTTTCACTAGGGCTAATAGATTCTGCGTTTCATGGGATGAAAAAATCACACATTATTAAATATAGTGTTTCAATAGTATAAAATTACTGTTTCTTGTTAAGTAAAAAGGTTCAGAACAACTGAAGAGGTCAGAATGATTCAAACCTAAGCCACAGGAAGTAAATTTTAGAAAAGAGCAAACTAAAGAAGAATGCTAAAATAGCCTTACAGATGACTAGGAAAAAATTTTCCCTTTAGCAGCGTAGAAGTGTGCAGAGATTTACATAAATTTTGCCCAGATGGGTTTCTTGCGTTAGTATTGTTAGTAGCTCACATCTGTTTTCATACACTGTAAACGCTCTTTGTGGAAAATGAACATCCCCGTGCATGTCTGCGACCTCAGTGATTCACAAGGAGCGCTGCGGAGGGTCGGCATAACTTTCTGAACACAGTGTAGATGCTGCTTGTGACGTAGTGGTGTAGGTAGAATGGGGAATCACCCGCTCGCTCTTCAGTTTGTAGACATATGAGGGAGGAAAGTGCATGACCACAACTACCGACTTACCTTCCCTAATATTTCTAACCTCCGACCCCCCCCCCCCCATCTCATCTTTTACTCCCCCAGAACATAATTTACCCCCTTAATACCGTTCTAACGCACTTAGATGAAGTACATTCATTTAATATTCGTTCTTAACCCGTATCATTTAACAAGAAATAGTGATTTTATACGACTGAAAACAGTTTTTAATAATCTGCCATTATTCTATTCCCTGCAACGCGGAAACTATTAGGCCCAGAGGAAAAAAAATTAATAGGAACTGTTTTGTAGGAAATTTATTTTGCACTGGGAAACATCTTCGTTAGAAGCAGAGATTTTTCGAATTATTCAAGAAAAACTTAAAAATATGTCCTTTAGACACTTCCTACCTTCACATTCACACCCCACCAATGGGGTATGGTATGTTGTTCATGACACTTCTTACCACTGTACAAAAATTAGCTGCTACATGATTTTTCCCCTATTCCATCTTTTTTTTTGTCCTCATTGACAGGGCTACATTGTGTTGCACCATCGTCCTACGGAAATCTGGCAGCGACCTTCCCACTTGCACAAGCGCTAAGACTTTAAACCTGTATGTGTAATGGTGCGCCATTCGCCGCTTTCCAGTTGCTTGGCGCGGGACTGCCGCCACCAAAATAGCTCTGGTAGCGGCCTGCTGTTCGGCTTCCAGTAACAGCGCATTGGCTGAATTCCAATGTCTGGCTGCTGGAACTACTGAGTAAACACTAGTCAAAAACAATGTGTGTAATTATATCCATAGGTATAATAAACTGGTTGTCCTTCCACTTGCGATACGGACTGAGCTTCCCCAATGGCTCTGATTTGTCATCCTGCCGCCGGCCGCGGTGGCCGTGTGGTTCTGGCGCTGCAGTACGGAACCGCGGGACTGCTACGGTCGCAGGTTCGAATCCTGCCTCGGGCATGGGTGTGTGTGATGTCCTTAGGATAGTTAGATTTGAGTAGCTCTAAGTTCTAGGGGACTTATGACCTAAGATGTTGAGTCCCATAGTACTCAGAGCCACTTGTCATCCTGCCTCGCCCTTAGCCTTTATATTATCACCATTTTCAGCTAATGAGGTACGGTTCTCTCTAGCTGGTTTGACCCTCCACCATTCTTAATTTTTATTCAGTAATGCGGGTTGCGCAGGGAAGAATGACTAATGTGGTTGTTTCTGGTCTTGTGCCTAGTAGTAGTAGTAGTAGTAGTAGTAGTAGTAGTAGTACACATAAAACTATATATAAACATATGACCCATCTTCTAAAAGCACTAAAATCTTTCTAGGAAGCATAAGCATGTCATTTAGCCTGGGCAAATATAAGAGAATTAACATAAGGAAGGGCAATATCCAAGTTAATGGGTTTCGTATGAGTGCGGGAAACATGAGTGAATACGAAACCTACAAATATTTCGGCCTTCTTCGAGAAAGGAGACTATTGCGTAAAACAACGCATCACCAAAGTTTCCCAGTTTTGGAATCCGGGCTACAGGAGAAACACCTTCAGCGCAAATAACATATATGCAGCTCCAGAATGAACTACTTTTGGCCTCATTAACTATACAAGAAAAGAAGAAAGGGAATTTTCACGAAGCATGCCATAAATCATCCCAAATCAGGTGTTGAAAAGCTAACTACCCCACGCGGGAAAAGAAGCAGGAGCTAACAAATATTAAGCAGCTGCTCTGAGGGCAGCTTTTGAATATGAAACAGTATTTTTTCAGCGGTAATTCGCCAGTCTGTAAAGCAATAGTAGCTACAGACAAAATTGCACACCACTGAATCTATCGGAAAAAAATCTGAAAATTTCCAGAGTCTAACTATTGTGACAGTGTATCGCCCAGGTCACCGTCTTTTATTCGCACGAACAGTCCTCTGTGTATTACGAACATGTATCGCCATGGTCAAAGGGCGGTGACCTAGCTTCTAAAATGGCTCTGAGCACTATGGGACTTAACAGCTATGGTCATCAGTCCCCTAGAACTTAGAACTACTTAAAGCTAACTAACCTAAGGACATCACACAACACCCATTATCACGAGGTAGAGAAAATCCCTGACCCCTCCGGGAATCGAACCCGGGAACCCGGGCGTGGGAAGCGAGAACGCTACCGCACGACCACGAGATGCGGACTAGCTTCTAAACCACTAGTTTGCATTAGTCTTAAATGTCCGTTGCTCGCAACGTGTTAGTACCGTGCGTGTTAGAAGAATACAGTGAAATGGACGACCCAAGTGTGTCAACAGAAGTGCAGCCAGAAGAAGATACATCAGAGGTAGCAGTTGAATAAACAGTCGAGATGCGAAATAACTAACGCCATAAAATACGCCGGAAAGTTGCTTCGTGATTTAAATCTTCTAACAAATACACCGCCCAGCACGATCTCTGCTAATTCAGTTGCAAATGGCAATGAGATATGTATCGAAATAAAAGACCTGTTGGCAGAGTGACCGATCATCGATGGTGATGAATTAATAAACATCGACGAAGAAGATAAGGTGCATGAATATGAGGCGGTAAGTTTCACTTTAGTGTGGATGTTCTCCTTCTTGCGGACGAATCGACACAATATAAAGCCATTTTTCTTTCCAGAATATGGGAGTGGAGGGAGATGGCGATCTCGTCACCATTTACTTTGTCATATTGTTCGGAGTGGACCGGAACGTCGAACATAAAATTTCGGAGTTGGTTTTGGGATGTTTTCATAGTACTTTGGTATAAAGGACCGGTGGTCCCCGGTGGCTCATTACGGAGCAATAATGTAATTAAGATTTATTTCGCTTTTTAGCCCAGTGGCCACTGTGTTTCTGTAAATATACCCGCACGGCGGTGAAGAATCATGTAACATGCTATCACCAAATCATACAACACACAACAGAGTAATTTACAGGTTTACAGTGTGTTTCAAAAATGACTTTACAACTTCAAAAATTATTATAAATTTATTGTAAGAAGATACAGAGCTGAGTTTAGTGCTATTTTGTAGGGAAACTTTTTTTTTTACCTTAAACTAAAGATGTTGCATGTGACTTCCGTTGGTTATCCTGCACACATCCCATCGGAAGTCAATTTCTTCCCAAAATGACCACTGCATGCGTAACTTGATCAATGACGGCGTAAATTTTTGCTCTAAGTTCAGGTAGGAGGCACAGGAGGTACAAACACGATGTCCTTGATGAATCCAGATTAAAGAAGAGCGGTGTCAGGTCTGTGGGGGCCATGCAATTGGCGCATCACAGCCAATCCACTAACCTGGAAAACGGTCACTGAGAAATGCCGGACGTCAGCCAGGTAGTGGGGTGGTGCACCATATTGCATGAAGTAAACATTTCGATCTTGGTCATAGATATGTGGTATCAAAATTTGTTGTAACATATCCAGGTACACTATCCCATTGCTGGTTCTCCCACGGAAGAAAAGGGCCGTACACTTTGTTCTCGCTCAGTGCACAAAAACGTTCAGTTTAGGGCTGTGACGAATATGTTGCAATGTTTGATGTGGATTTTGACTGCCCCAAACCCTACAGTTGTGTGTTAACCTTGCCACTTAAGTGAAAAGTCGACTCGTCAGAAAAGATGGTTTTGTCCAAGAAATGTTCATCCTCATGTAATCGATTTAACATACCCGCACATAAGTTCTTGCGAGCAATTTTGTCAGTGTCTTTCATTACTTGTACGTTCATAAATCTGTCGGGTTTCAAATGCAAACTGTTTCTCAACACACGCCAAAGAGTCGTTTGTGGGATTTGCAGTTCGCGAGATGCTCACCGGGTCAATTTCGTAGCGCTTTTAACAAAACGTTCTCACTCGCTTGACGACGTCGTCAGATGTACTTGGACAACCTGATGATTTCCCATCTCTTAACTAGCGCCCTGTTTCCACAAAACATTTGTGCCACTCATAAATTGTAGGCCTACTAGGAGGATCTTCAGCGTACTTGGTACGGAAGTTTCGCAGAACTGTTGTCGCCGACTTTGGTTCTTCAAACCAAAGCACATAGCTAGCACGTTCGTGTCCAGTGAAGACAGCCATCTTCAACGCAACTGCCGCTAGCGGTCCTTGCGGTGCAGTTCGGCATTAGCCAACTATGCGAGACTAAACTTGATGTATTTCCCTACAAATTGACACTACAATCACCTCTGGAGGTGCTATTAATTAATTTGAATTTTGAAAGTTGTAAAGTCCTATTTGAAACACCCTGTAAAAGTACCGTACTGTGGTTGTCGTCGCTACAGGAACAGAAAGAGGGTACTTGTGCCGCTCATTGCAGTGCATTCTGTGAACTCCTGTACTAGGTGCACTTCGTCAAACTTATCAGTAAACCTATCCATACTGTTATGTATCACTGTCGGAATAGCAAACCCGAACCGTACTGAATACAACATCGAGGGCAAAGAGCAAGATGAGCTTTACTGTTGCCAGCAGTAAGTACCACGAGTGAACGACACAAGCTCATTTCTGAACAAGACTCACAACATCTACCGTCGGCATTTGTACTGTTGTGTAGAAATTTTCGATGAAATTCAAAGATTAATGGGGTTAAGAGATGAAAGCAAATGCAAATACTCTGTAACGAGCCACCGTACACCATGCGTCCTGTACAGTGATGAGCCAAAACATTGACCACCTGCTTAATAAATTCTCTCTTTTCGGAACGAAATACATCACTGATCCTGCGTGTCAGGGAACCGACAGTTCGTCAGTAGATCTGTGGAGGTATGTGTCATTAGATGTCTACACACAAATCACGTAATTCGCGTAAATAACGAGCCGCTGATTTACGTACGCGGCGATGGCACCCGATAGTGACCCATATCTGTTCCATAGGATTTACATCAGGCGAATCTGATCGCTGAGACGTGAGTTCACTATATTGCTCCTCAAACCACTATGGCACGGTTCAGGCTCAGAGACACGGACAGTTATACTGCTGAAAGATGACACCGCTGACAGGGAATACGTCAAGCATTGAAGCAAGTAGTTCGCAGCTGTCAGCGTGTCTTCGATTACTTTCACAGGTCCCATGCAAGCGCAGGATGTCAACTATAGCATAATACTGGCCCCATCAGCCTGCGCCCGTGGCACATTGCATGTTTCGAGCCGCCGTTCACGCTGATGATGGCGTTTGAGGAGACTAGTGTTGCACAAATGTGATTCACCCGAAGAGCCAACACGTTTCCATTGATCGACGGCCGAATCCCGATAGTCCATGCCCATTCCAGTCGTAATTGACGATTTCGTTAAGTCAACATGTGAACACGTAGGGGTGGTCTGCTGCGGAGCTCCATGTTCCATAATGTACGACGAAATGTGTGCTCTACAACACTTGGGTGTGCACAAACATTGTGCTCTTTTGTCAGAGATGCCACAGATCATTATCTACCGTACTTTACAGAGCTGACAAACACCTGAACCCCACGTTCTGTGAAGAGTCGTCGACGTCCAACCATTTAGAGCCTAGTGGTGGACTTCAAGAAAAATATAATAATTCCAATCCCAAAGAAAGCAGGTGTTGACAGATATGAAAATTACCGAACTATCAGTTTAATAAGTCACAGCTGCAAAATACCAACGCGAATTCTTTACAGACGAATGGAAAAACTGATAGAAGCCGCCCTCGGGGAAGATCAGTTTGGATTCCGTAGAAATGTTGGAACACGTGAGCCACTACTGACCCTACGACTTATCTTAGAAAATAGATTAAGGAAAGGCAAACCTATGTTTCTAGCATTTGTAGACTTACAGATAGCTTTTGACAATGTTGATTGGAAAACTCTTTCAAACTCTGAAGGTGGCAGGGGTAAAATACAGGGAGCGAAAGGCTATTTACAATTTGTACAGAAACCAGATGGCAGTTATAAGGGTCGAGGGGCATGAAAGCGAAGCAGCGGTTGGTAAGGGAGTGAGACAGGGTTGTAGTCTCTCCCCGATGTTATTCAATCTGTATATTGAGCAAGCAGTAAAGGAAACAAAAGAAAAGTACGGAGTAGGTATTAAAATCCTTGGAGAAGAAATAAAAACTTTGAGGCCGATGACATTGTAATTCTGTCAGAGACAGCAAAGGACTTGGAAGAGTAGTTGAACGGAATGGACAGTGTCTTGAAAGGAGGATATAAGATAAACATCAACAAAAGCAAAACGAGGATAATGGAATGTAGTCGAATTAAGTCGGGTGATGCTCAGGGTATTAGATTAGGAAATGAGACACTTAAAGTAGTAAAGGAGTTCTGCTATTTGGGGAGCAAAATAACTGATGATGGTCGAAGTAGAGAGGATATAAAATGTAGACTGGCAATGACAAGGAAAGCGTTTCTGAAGAAGAGAAATTTGGTAACATCGAGTATAGATTTAAGTGTCAGGAAGTCGTTTCTGAAAGTATTTGTATGGAGTGTAGCCATGTGTGGAAGTGAAACATGGACGATAAATAGTTTAGACAAGAAGAGAATAGCAGCTTTCGAAATGTGGTGCTACAGAAGAATGCTGAAGATTAGATGGGCAGATCTTGTAACCAATGAGGAGGTATTGAATAGAATTGGGGAGAAGAGGAGTTTGTGGCACAACTTGACTAGAAGAAGGGATCGGTTGGTAGGGCATGTTCTGAGGCATCAAGGGATCACAAATTCAGCATTGGAGGGCAGCGTGGAGGGTAAAAATCATAGAGGGGGACCAAGAGATCAATACACTAACGAGATTCAGAAGGATGTAGGCTGCAGTAGGTACTGGGAGATGAAGCAGCTTGCACAGGATAGAGTAGCATGGAGAGCTGCATCAAACCAGTCTCAGGACTGAAGACCACAACAACAACAACGGTAGTGCGTACTAATAATCTGCCCTTTGTCAAAGATGCTTTTCTCAATGGATTTCCCCATTTGCAGCCAGTATCCTCGCTAGGGTGATCCCCGTCCATGTCTGCTCCCCTTACATACTTCAGCTATCGCGTCACGTGCCCGTAACGCCACAGGCGGCATCCAACGTCGCGATGGACAGTGGTCTTAATGTTTTGGCTTATCAGTGTGTATCAAAATACTCAGGAAATTTTGCTAAAAACATGGGAAATTGTGTCGAAGTTCAGGTTCACCTTGCATTGGACTTCTTGATATATGAAAAATACGTGCATGTCTCCTTTATCATTGCTACAACACACACTTCTTTCTTTTCCTCTTCGTGTCTCGGCGTGGCAGGCTTTGGTAATAACGGATGGGAATTTTGTGATTTACGATTTGGCAAGCAAAAAATCCGAAAATTGTTAACTTGTAATTATGACAGAAAAATATCTTTTGCCGTTGGAAAGCACATGCCATTCGTCTTACGTCAAAAGCCTAATACAAAAATATCGGTGGCCGAACTTTCTCAGGTGGGACCTCCTGGCCATCAATGCTATACAATCATTTGATTTCATTACTGCATGTCGATATAAAATGTAAATGTTTTATTAAGTAAATCAAAATATTTTATTAAATCTTCCCTACGTGTATAAACCGAAGTCCACCTACTCGTTTCTTTCTGTATGTCCGCGCTGGACTCGGGAACTACTGTAGAGTTTTTGTACGGTCTTGGAATTCCCGTGATCGTTATCTTGCCAGTATCGTCGTCGATAATAGGCAAAAATCGTAAAGTTTATCGATTCTCGGGATTGATGAACTATCTATACAGTTTGTATGAAACCCATAGTGCGCAAGTCCTATTTCAACTTGCTTTCTGTTCCCTAAGCCTGTCATTCAGACTACACTGCGCAAAAGAATTAAACGGTTAGTTTTTTGAAACCCCGTCATTTTCGTCCATTGCAAAGCAGAACTATGAAATTTAACTCAAAGGTGCCTACAACCATCCTCTGAAAGTTTCAAAAGCGTGGCGCCCTGCGACAGCAACCTCGGTGTTGACAACGCTTCACATATCAAGATGTCGAAAAATGTTTTAAAAAAAAGCCAGAGCTCATAAGTCCATGTGAGGTGTAAGGTAGGTTAATTAGGTCACATTGGCAGTAAACTTTCCACAATTCTGCCGAACGCCACCGCGGACGTGCCGCACGGCAGGAAGGTAGTCACATCCCGCGCTAACCACATTTCACCTCATTACCTCTACGCCTCTGCTATAGAGGCCACAACCGCGACGCCGAGCATTGAAATCACGCGGGTTTCTTAAATTACGTTAAAATTTGGATCCTTCAGAGCGACAGAGGTTTCCAGTATCGTGAATCTTGTTAGAGAAAAAAATTGTGTGAAATGTAAATAACACAAATCAAGCACATCAAAAAGTATGACAAACAGTGCCCAATCCCCTTAGTAAACCCTTCGCACGTTAATGAACCCCTAAAGATGAGCCCTGGTAGCCATGTTGTTAAGCGCCACACATTCTTATATTTCCTATGATGAAAACTGTGACGCAGTTCGTAGGTAGAACCCAAGTGAGGGAAAAATCATTGGTACGGATGTTACAATAAACTGAACTGATAATTGAGAGGTTTGGGCTGGCTCCCGCGTTTTGACTACTCTTCTTACTTTAGACATTACCATATGCTGTTAAAAATCTTAAACAATATTCTATTTAATTTAAAACTAAAATACAGTATATACCTAGTATTTTAACGTTCTTTCAAGAGCTTACGGAATACTCCATAAATATTTACGTTTTTCATATCCCCCTTACTTTTCCAAATTTGCGTATATTGGGCTTCCACCGATACACAGGCAGAATTTGCTTTTGTGTGGGAAGTCTGTAGTGTGAGAAACTGCCACAAATGAGTAAATCAGCAGCGCACTCCTTTACGCCTAAGATCCAGTTGTCGAGGCAACACATAAAGCTTTTAATAACTTAGGTCTAGGTTGAAAAACTTGGCTTTGGTTTTGCTTGCGGCACGTCAGACTCACTGCTTTGCATAGGCGTTAGCCGGTTTCCTATCTCGTTCGGTTTGCTTCTTCACCTATGTCCTAAGGGAGCTTGTTCTCCGTCTGCAATGACTTTAACGTCGACGGGATGTAACATCAAACATTTCCTTTCTTTCATCAATTCTCTGGCAGACAACAGTTACATTGCGGTCATTCGTGAGCTTGACTGTTAGCCAAACAGAACTTCCTACGGTCTGTTCGGTGGATTTTGCTAACATCGGGACTGCAGAGTCAGGGCAGCTGACTTAACTCTGCGTCCAGAATGCTAAGATTCCTAATGAGTCGCCACAAGAGATGAGTCTATGGCGGCGTTGAAACTGCTTGTGATCACGCGAAGCAAGACTTTTACCTCCCGCCATAGCGAAGCGCAATACAGACATTTACCCCGCAGCAATCACGTTCGCGTTGCGACCTACAAGGTAATACCCAGAGCTGTAGTCTGCTAGCAAGACTGTTACCTCTGTCAGTTACTGGCGTCCTAGGCTATAACAAAAGCTCGAATAAATAGCTTTAGCTGTGTGTTCAGGCGGACATCTGTCTTTCAGGACGTGACTCGCTTCTGCTTATCGAGTCACAGTGATCGCTAACATTTTGTACGACGTACTGCAGAAGAGCTACAACTGTTAATCTCGCCTCGTCAAACGGGCGTACACTCGTCAGACAAAAGATATATCTGTGCCAATAATAGGCAAGATACGTTTCAAAGTCAAAAAGCAATACACAATACATGACTTACTTATTCTGGACTCTTGCATTCAGTATATTGCTTGGTCGATTGCCGCACGTTTTTCCCCTCTATCGTCGACGGCCGATACCTCACCTTTTCAGGCCGAAATGCGTACTCTAGTTCAGTGTTGAAAATGTCTTCTATCGTGTGGCAAAAGTGCAGGAAAATGTGACCGTTCCAAAACAGAAAACTAAGTTAAAAAACAAACATACTGTTAGTAGACTATCCTAAAATTCCATCAGAGCTCTGTGCCCAGTAAAGCCAGTCATGCAGTTTTCGAGAAAGCCTTCGCGATGTCGTTTCAGTCCCCCTAAAATCTTCTTACTGGTCATTCGCAATATTGCCTGCTTAGGCCAGTAAAATCAGCTCCAAAACGAGGTTGCTTTCCAAAAATTTATTCTGGAAGCTATTTTAATCAGTCAATTAGGACTCTGATGTGAATCAATCGTATAGTTTCAGCCGTGATGAAAAGAAAACCACCGAAATTTCGGGAATTTCCCGGTCTTCTCTTAATTAACCGAAACTAAGCATTTTATTGAAAAAGCTAAGTTTCCCACAAATTTAGAGCATAAAGTTGTGCATCGATTGAGTACCAAAACTTTGTTATTTAAACTTCCTTACCGAAAAGCTACATCAAAAACAGTAACTTTAACACCCTTCGGAAAACTCTCGTTTTGTCATCATAAAACTTGCATCATCTGAGAATTGGCCAATTCGAATTTTATACGAAAATATAAAGACCGCGTTGAATTCGAAAAGAAATAGTTCGTTGTACATGGAGGATTTCTGTTGTGTAGAGCGACATGGAAGTCAAAAGAACAATTTTCTTCCATAATTACGAAGTGGTAGATTACATCAAGCAAAAAGGTCACGATTGTGTTTGATGGATACTCGGATGTGACAAATGACTGGAGCACAAAATCATGTGAATGGCTGCGCAGGACCACCAAAAGAACTGCACCAACTTCACGTTCAATGAGACGGTGTCAGTTCAAATGGTTCAAATGGCTCTGAGCACTATGGGACTCAACTGCTGTGGTCATAAGTCCCCTAGAACTTAGAACTACTTAAACCTAACTAACCTAAGGACATCACACACATCCATGCCCGAGGCAGGATTCGAACCTGCGACCGTACGGTGTCAGTTATCACGGCAAAATATTTTTTCTTGAACGAACAAAATAAACTGCTCTTTATTTCTTCACTCCCTCCACAACGTGAGGGTGAGCTGTATTAAGCAAGCTGCGGAGAACTCCGATACTCTAATTGTAGCTACTGCTGTTGACGTTGCTCACCACTCCGTGTTGTCATTGGCGAGGGCACCGACCTTCTTGTGATTATGACCGCTTCAGCCCCTTGTCCCCCAAAATTTTTCTGCTGAAGTGAGGCAAAGCTATACGAGGCGACGTTGACACAGACCACTAAATTTCAAGTTTTCTTAGTTATTGAACAACTACATTCAGTTCGTAGATGCCTTCTGTGGCTGCGTCGTGACTTCGTCGTTGCTCGACACAGGAAAACAACAGAAGTTCATAGGAGTCTTGTATTGTGAAGTAGATGCATCGCAGTGGGGCTGGAAAACTTTCAAATTCAGCCTCTTGCCAGTTCACACTTCTAAAGGAGCAGGACCTGTGGACTGTGGAACTGTTGAAAATCATTTATTGCACATGCGGCACAGTGTGCCATGGAGGTTATTGATATAGTGAAGACGGCATGAAGAGTACCACGGTTTGCAAACTATGCAAAGGCCAGTCCTGCACGAATGTCAACACTGATATAGCAGTTATTGACATTGATGACCACAACATAGATACTGTCATGTTGAAAGAACGAAGAAGAGACTGTAGAGGATTTGAATATGGAAGAAATGGGAGAATTAATGTTATTTGGACCTACATCCTCAAAGCATGTAAGTAATACTACAAAATTCAGAAAAACATATTGTACACCGTTAAAGATTAATGTTTAACTCTTGAAGTCCCCCAGGGGCCTTACAGTTCTATCACGAGTTTGGATGTGCCACCCACGGAGCCTCCAGGTAATGCACCCCATCCTTCCTTCCAGGGTTGCATTTTCTTCCGTGTGTCCCTACCTGCCTGTCCTGGTTCCTTCCCAGCTGCCTCTACCACCCTGCCCTGACTCCTTCACTACTACCCCCCTTCCCCGCCCCCCCACCCTTCTCCTTGTTCTTACTAACGTCAACTGGGCTGTTCACCTGGTTTGCTGTATTCCTTGCAGTTTTGTTTCCCTTGACTTTCCTTTTTCATCCTTCCTTTTGGCGTTTTTGGTCCCCCTTTAGGGTGTGACCTTCACTTCTTCTTCTCAGTGGTGGAGACGCATCGGTTTTTTGTGTGGTTTTTGATACCTGGTTGACTGAGATATTAGGGAAGCACTGCCTCCATAGCGTCTTCAGCTTGGATTCTCCTCCTACCTTCCTTCTCCGCCATAGCCCCCTCCGGCCTGCAAGGTCACCAGCATGTGTAGCCAATCCATGTGGTGGACTTTTTACATACCCATATGTTTGAGCCTGCTGACAACACACGGATCACACTGTTGCCTCACCATTTACGCATGGAGAATAGGGGGGATGCTTTGCATATGAAACGTACCCAGCTCCAAAAACCAGGCCTTTCTTCTAGGGTCATGTCTTTAGTTAGAAACAGAACATTGAATGCTGCAGTTTGCGGTATTCCTGCATGTCATAAGAGGCGACTAAAAGGAGTGTCGCACGTTTTGGCTTTTACGTGATGGTCCCCTCTCAGGATTGACCTCCATCTTTCAAAATTCTTCCGAAGAGCGAGCCAGTTGGGGAAGGGCGCCTTACACGGTGCATTGTGTCCATCGCGCATTGAGAACTTTAGCCAGCTTTCTCGTCGTCGCATTGCAGTCCCGCTCGTTCTCCATCTCTTGGGCGAGGATGCATTCCTGGGTGCAATTTCCACCATGCACTGTGCAGTGTTGCTTTCTGTGGAGACGACGACCATTGTCTTTCTTGCACCTAATATCCAGCACGGTAGCCAGTCCGTTGTGGTGGGGCCGCCATGTATCCTGTTGGTTGTAGCCTCCTGACAACACAGGGATCGCTCTGCTGATGCCTGCGCCGTTAACTCCCCACGTATGCCAAGGAGCAGATGCCCTGGGGCATCGGGACTAACGGCAATGGCCATCCTGCCAGGTGGCCCTTGCTGAGGCTGGGTGGCGCCCTTGGGGAGGACCCCTGGTCGAAGTGGGTGGCATCAGGGCAGATGACCCCCAATGAAACGTGTTAAATCATCTCTTGCTGGTGGCCATCTGCCAGCAGTCGCTAATCGTTCTTAAGCTCAATTCAAAGCTCAGAAATACAATCCCAAATCGTTCCCCTCCCTGGCCACACCGTGGGAGGAGCGAAAGTCTCAGGATGGCAGCAACACTTATTTACCCCGGTTTCTAGTTTGTACAAGAGCCGACTGGGAGTCATTCATGTCAACGAAGCCTCAGTTCTTTGTAGAGCATTTAGAGGACAAGTTTGGGGAGATGGAGAGTTTGTCCAAAATGCGCTCTGGGTCAGTATTGATAAAAGCGGCATCCTCTGCCCAGTCACGAAGGTTACTTGCTTGTGACAAGTTGTGGGATGTTTCCGTTACCATCACACCCCATAAGAGTTAAAATATGGTCCAGGGTATTATTTTCCATAGGGACCTTCTTTTGCAGTTCGATGACGAGCTGCGCGCCAATTTAGATCGTCGAGGTAACCATTTCGTCCGGCGCGTTCATCGGGGTCCAAAGGATAATCAGGTTGCTACCAGTGCCTCATCTTGGCCTTCGAGGGTGATACATTACCGGAGAAGGTGAAGGTGGTAGTCTACCGCTGTGATGTCAAGCCCTATATCCCTTCTCCGATGCGGTGCTTTAAGTGCTGGAAGTTCGGCCATATGTCTTCCTGCTGTACTTACAGCCTCACATGTCGAGATTGTGGACGCCAATCACATCCCAATATTCCATGTACTTCGTCTCCCATCTGTGTCAACTGCAGGTAACACCGTTCACCTTGCTCGCCAGACTGCAGGATCTTAGTGAAAGAGCGGAAAATCACGAAATAAAATACACTGGACCGATTGACCTATACTGAGGCTAAGAGGAAATATGAATGACTCCATCCTGTGCATATGACTTCCTCACATGCCGCCGCTACGACAACCGTGATAGCCCCATCAGTTCAGCGGATTCCAGTCGGCTCCCCGAGCTGTACGACTCCACATGCCCCCTTGACCGTGGGGGGCACTACCCACCCTATTGTTCCTGCACCACCTACCTCAGGAGCAACACACATTGGGGACATCCAGCCCCGCTTCTAAGCCGGAGAAGCATCCACCTTCTTTGGCTCCTCTCACTCGCAAGAGGTCACTTGGGTCCTTCCCTTCCCAGATTTCCACAAGTGGAAAGGACAACGCCTGGCAGTGGCATAAGTGCCCACAAGCATCTGGTCGTAGGGCTTCGCAATCCTCCTCCTGTTCGGGAGACTGTATCAGTGAAGCCCTCTCAGCCAGTAAAATCAAAGGAGCAGCGAGAAAAGTAAAGCGCATGGCACGTACCTCTAAGACCAAGCAACTTGTAGTGGCACCCACCCCACTGCAACCTACAACTGCGTCTGAGGGCGAGGTAGAGATTCTGGCGTCCACTGAGGACCTAGATCTCGCCGGACCCTCAGACACAATGGAGTCACTCACACAGATGCTCAATCGGTGGCAGCAGGTGACCCCTGCCTCTTCGATCCCTTCACGATTTTCTTGGCCATGGACAATATCCTCCAGTGGAACTGCAGCGGTTTTTTCCACCATCTTTCTGAGCTCCAACTTTGCTCTTCATTGTTCTTCAGGAAACTTGGTTTCCAGCAATGCAAACCCCTACCCTCCATGGCTATCGGGGTTATTATAAGAACCAGGCAGCTTATGAGAGGGTATCTGGTGGCGTCTGCATCTATGTCCTTCACTCTCTTTACAGCGAGTGTGTCCCTCTACAAACACCTTTAGAGGCTGTCGCTGTTTGGGTGCGGACGCCTCAGGCTGTTACTGTCCACAGGATGGTGATGTCCCGCAGCATTCCCTGGCTGCGCTGATAGCCCAATTGCCGCCACCTTTTCTGTTACTGGACGACTTCAACGCCCATAACCCTCTGTGGGGTGGATCAGTGGCAACAGGCCGAGGAAGTGTCGTTGAGCAAGTGTTGGCACAGCTCGACCTTTCTCTTTTAAGTAATGGTGCCTTCACAAATTTCATTGTGGCACATGGCACGTACTCAGCCATTGATCTTTCGATCTGCAGCCCTAGCCCATTACCGTATGTTCAATGGAGTGTGCATGTCACTGCCACACCGTCACTCTTCTGGGCGCCCCTGCAGATGGGCTATGAATAAGGCTGGCTGGGACTTGTTCACCTCCATTGCCACTATTGCGCCTGTTCACCTCCATTGCCACTATTGCGCCTCTTTCCAATGACGCCATTGATGCAGTAGTTCACTCGGTCACCACTGGCATCGTTACTGCTGCAGAATCCGCCATTCCCTGTTCTTCTGGGTCCCCTCGGCGGAGGACTGTGCCTTGGTGGTCGCCCGAGATCGCTGAGGCGATTAAAGATCGCAGGTAACCCATCCATCGTCACAAACGGCATCCCTCATTGGAACACCTCATCGCCTTTAAACGGCTCCGTGCGCGAGCCTGCCGTCTCATTCGCCAACGCAAGCAGGAGTGCTGGGAAAGATATGTCTCCACCATTGGCCTCCATACCTCTCCATCGCAGATTAGGTGACATTCTGGCTATCGCACCCCCATCAGTGTACCTGCACTTCCACTGAATGGAGCAGTCTGTACGGATTTCAACACAATTGTAAACCACTTAGCGGAGCGTTTTGCTCAGAGTTCTGCTTCTGCAAATTACCCGCAGGCCTTCTGCTCCCTGAAAGAGCGGTTGGAATGTCGGAGCCTTTCATTTCACATGAGCCGCCCTGACTCATACATTGCTCCATTCAGTGAGTGGGAATTCCAAAATGCCCTAGATGCGTGCCCTGATACGGCTCCTGGGCCAGATCGCATCCACTGTCAGATGCTCAGACCCTTCTCGGTGGACTGCCAGTGATGCCTCCTAGACGTTCTCAACCGTATCTGGGTTGAGGGTGAGTTCCCGTTGCAATGGCAGGAAATTACCGTAATCCCTGTGTTCAAACCTGGCAAGAACCCACTGGAGGTGGACAGCTACCACCCCATTAGCCTCACCAACGTTCTTTGCAAGTTGCTCGAATGCATGGTGAATCGGAGGTGGAGTTGGCTGCTAGTCTTGGGGTCTTCTGGCTCCGTCATGGGGTGGGCTCCGTAAGGGCCGCTCTGCCACCGATAATCTGGTGAGCCTGGAGTTTGCCATCTGTACGGCCTTTGCCCGCCATCAGCATCTGGTTGCAGTCTTTTTTTACATGTGGAAGGAGTATGATACGACATGGCGACATCACATCCTCACCACGCTTCATGGGTGGGTCTTCAGTCCACTCCCGATTTTCATACAAAATTTTCTGTCGCTCCATTGCTTCTGCGTGCAAGTTGCGGCCTCTCATAGTTCCTCCCGACTTCAGGAGAATGGGGTCCCACAAGGATTTGTCTTGAGTGTCTGCCTCTTTTTAGTTGCAATTAATGGGCTCGCTGTGGCGATGGGAACGTCTGTCTCAGCTTCCTTGTATGCTGATGACTTATGCCGATACTATAGCTCCACCAGCATTGCAGCTGCTGAACAGCAGCTGCAGAGCGCTATCCGCAAGGTGAAGTCTTGGGCTGTAGTGCATGGCTTCCAGTTTTTGGCTGTCAAGACCTGCATTACGCATTTCTGCCGTCGTCGCACTCTTCACCCTGAGCCACGGCTTGACCTTGACGGCGAACGTCTCTCAGTGGTGGAGACGCATCGGTTTTTGGGTGTGGTTTTTGATACCTGGTTGACTTGGCTCCCTCATATTCAGCAGCTTAAACAGACATGCTGGCGGCATCTTAACGCTCTTCGTTGCTTGAGTCACACCAGCTGGGGTGCCGATTGGTCTACCTTTTACAGCTGTACCAGGTGTTAATCCAGTCCTGTTTAGATTATGGGAGCCTGGCTTATGGTTCGGCATCCCCTTCCACATTGCGGATGCTTGACCCCATCCTTCACATCGGAATCTGACTCGCCACTGGAGCTTTCCGCACAAGCCCTGTCACTAGCATTCTTGTGGAGGCTGGTGTACCTCCATTGCGGATCCGGCGCCAACGATAACTGGCTGCTTACGCTGCCCACGTTTGTAGCTCGCCTGGGCATCCCAATTAACGTCTGCTGTTCCCCAACTCGGTCGTCCATCTGCCAGAGCGGCGGCCCCGACCAGGTTGTACGATCTCAGTTCGTGTCTGGGCTCTTCTCTCTGGGCTTGAGTTTTTCCCTCTCCCACCTGTTTTCTGGGCCCATATACGTCTACCCCCGTTTCTTTCAATCCTTGTCGTGTTTCAAGGCTCTGATATTGTCTATACTGACGGTTTGATGGTTGCTGGTCGTGTCGGTTATGCTCTTACTCTAGGGGATCATTATCAACACCACCATTGCCGCCAGGTTGGTTGTTTTGGGGAAGAAGACTAGCCAGCGAGGTCATCGGTCTCATTGGATTAGGGAAGGACGGAGTAGGAAGTCGGCCGTGCCCTTTGAAAGGAACCATCCCGGCATTTGCCTGGAGCGATTTAGGGAAATCACGGAAAACCTAAATCAGAATAGCTGGACGCGGGATTGCCCTCCAGGCTCCAGTGTTTTCACTGCTGAGCTGGCCGCTTTCTCGCGCCCTAGAGTATCTGCTCCTGCTCATTTGGGTCCATCTTTATCTATAGTGACTCCCTGAGCGGTTTATGAGCTATCGACCAGTGTTTCCCTCGCTCTCGTCTGGTGATGTCTATCCAGGAGTCCCTCAATACTCTTGCCCATTGTGTCCGCTCTGTGGTCTTTGTGCGGATCCCGGGGTCATGTCAGCATCCCGGGAAATGAACGTGTTGACACGCTGGCCAAACAGGCTGTCGGTGCACCAACCTTGGAGATTGGCCTTTCGGAGAGTGACCTCAGGTCAGTTTTGCGGCAAAAGGTACTTCGCACCTGGGGTGAAGACTGGTGCACCCTGTCTTCACCCAACAAAGTTCGGACCGTCAAGGAGACTTACTGGTGTGTGGCGCTCCTCCTTACGAGCGTCCTGCAAGGACTCAGTTGTTCTCTGCTGGCTCTGCATTGGCCACACCTGGCTGACGCACGGTCATCTCTTGCGCCGTAAGTACCCACCTCACTGCCGCTGTTAACCAGTGTTGACAGTGGTCCACATCTTGTTGGCCTGTCCGTTTTTAACTGCACTCAGGCAGACGTTTGCGCTGCCTGATACGCTCCCTGCACTTTTGTCGGATGACGCTGCAATGGCAAACCTAGTTTTGAGTTTTATTCGTGCAGGGGGCTGTTATCGTTCGATCTAAGGGTTTGTGTCCGTTTTTGTGTTGAATCTGGCCTTTGGCCTAGGCTTT
Organism: Schistocerca nitens; assembly: GCF_023898315.1. Taxonomy (NCBI): domain Eukaryota; kingdom Metazoa; phylum Arthropoda; class Insecta; order Orthoptera; family Acrididae; genus Schistocerca; species Schistocerca nitens. Next base: position 1,027,936,055 of record NC_064614.1, read on the forward strand.
TAGATTGTGGTTTTTAGTGTGTTTCTTGGTGGTTGGCTTTTACTTTTTTGTTTCCATGGTCGGCCAGGCACTGTAAATCTCTACGCTTTTATTTCCTTGTTTTCTGGTCTTTGTCCGTGTCTTTCTTGTTCTCTGTCGTCCTTTGTTACCTCTTTTACATGTTTTTACACCTTGTAAGTTTTTATGGTCATGGAACAAGGGACCGATGACCTTTGTAGTCTGGTCCCTTCAACCCCCTACAAACCAACCAATGCTGCAATTTGACCCTACAGCCTTCCCTTCCATGTCTGCACCCTAGGAAGGGGGGCCAGGCTCGCTGGCTTCAGAGAAACACTTTGCCCTGCTACCTGGTTTATACATGGAAATTACTGAAGACAAGTTTGGCGAAGTGGATGTCTCAGCAAGATGTGGTCTGGTTGCCTGTTCATCAAAACTACTTCTCGCACCTAATCTGCGCCCTTCCATGCTCGTTTTCATCATGGCCGATGTCCCAGTGTCCAATATACTTCATCAGTTTCTTCAATATGATTCGGGGACTAATTTTTCCCTTCAAGCTGGCGAGGAACTCCGGGCCTCTCTGGAACGACAGCATTCATTCTTTGGCACGTGCAGAAAGCTCGTACGAACAATTGCACCAATACTGGCACCTTTATTCTGACATTCGAAGGAGATACCCTCCCAGAGAATGTCAAGGTTATATATTATCAGTGTGATGTGAAGCCACTTGTGAGATGGTTTTAGTGCTTCAGTTTCGTGCATGTCTTCCCAGTGTTTGCGATGATGAATGTGGACATCTATTTGATGAGGGGAGCCCCTGTGCTCCGCCATCTGTGTGTTAATTGTCACGACCATCACTTTCCATTCACCAGATTGCCCGCCTTATGCGAAAGAAACGAAGATCCAGGAGTAAAAATCCCTTGATTATTTATCTGGCAACAGTTGCTTGTATCCTACATCGCCAGCGTCCATGCCTCGCCCGACTACCCAAACCGCAGGCTCCTTTTTCCATCTTCTGCACTCCCCTCCCTACGACGGCGGCCTAGGTCGGGTCTCCCGATCGCGGTCCGCTTTCGTTCCCTTCTCTCGTCACTCGCGTACTTTCCCCTTGCTCCATCCTTCCAGCCCTCTTCCTCTACCCCTCCTTGGTTCCTCCCTCGCTTGCGGCTTTGCTTGGATTTGTCCTGCGACTCCAAGTCCTCCGTTCCACCTGCCAGTCTTCGTCAACAATTCATGGCTCTTCTTGCCTCGTTTCGCGATGCAGATGTAGTCTACACCGATGGTTGTGTGGTCGATGGACGTACTGGGTTTGCTTTCATCCACGGCGACTACGCTGAGCAGCATTCCCTGCCTTGTGGGAGCAGTGTTTTCACTGCGGAGCTGGTTGCTCTTTATCGTGCACTCGCTCACCTTTCCTCCTGCCCTGGGGAGTCATTTGTTATATGCAGTGACTCCCTGAGTGGATTGCAAGCACTCGACCAGAGTTTTTCGCGGGACCCTTTGGTGCGCGGTATTCAAGATGCTGTTTTTACTCTCGCCGAGTGTGGTCGTTCAGGGACGTTTGTGTGGACCCCGGGCATTCCTGGAAACGAACGTGTCGATCGGTTGGCCAAGCAGGCCACCACTTCGCCACCCCTGGGTCTTGGTCTCGTGGAAAGAGACCTCCGGTCAGCCCTACATCACAAGGTCCGCGATGTCCGGAGCTCTGAATGGTCTGTCTTGAACACGCCAAATAAGCTCTGCATGGTCAAGTCGTCCACGGCCGTATGGAACTCATCCTTGAGGAGCACACATAGGGACACAGTTGTTCTCTGCCGTCTCCGAATTGGACATACGCGGTTGACCCACAGCTATCTCCTTCGTCGTGAGAACCCGCCCAAGTGTCGCTGTGATGCAGGGCTGACAGTGGTCCATCTTCTGATGGACTGCCCCCCTTTAGCCCCCTTGCGGCAGTCCTTTAATTTACCAGCTGCACTTCCTCTAATTCTAGGTGACGATGCCTCTATAGCTGACTCAGTTTTACGTTTTATCCGTGCAGCTGGGTTTTATCACTCGCTCTAGTGTGGGCGCTCTCGCATGATTTCTCAGGCTACAGCGACTTTTAATTGTGACGTGGATACAAAAATAGTGTCTTTTATGGTAACAAGTAGTGTTGGTACCTCCATCAACGCTTTCCAGCTGGAGGTTCTTCGTTTGTAGTTGAGTGGTTGACCTTTTACCTGATCCATCAACCACTGTAGTCTGTTTTACTCTAGTCAACTATTTGCTCTGCTCCTTTTAAGTGTCTTCTATTTTTTGTTATTGCGGTGTTCATTTTAGCTCTGTACCCCTTGGTGTTACCTCCCTCTGGGTGCAGTGGTTACGCTTTTACTGTATAGGCCTTTTACAAGTATGTCTGTTTGGAACAGGGGACTGATGACCTCGATGTTTAGCCCCCATCAAACCCTGAAACCAACCAACCAACCAATTTATCTGACACTGAGGCTTGCCAAAAAAATGACTGACCTCACCTTGTGGCCATGACTTCTACTTTTGCCGCTGTTACATACTTTCCGCCTCCTCCCTCTTCCTCACCCCAATCCGATCGCTCTCTCCTCCCCCCTCCCCATCCAAAGGCATGTCCCTCTTCTTCAGCTACTGACAGTGATGGGGCTCCCTCTCTGGAACCCCTCTCCTTGCCTCTGGGCCCGCGAATACAACTTGGCCACAGTATACACAGTCTGTGCACCCCAACGTTGTCCGCTCACTTTTGGCTCCCGATATTGTAGAATCCTATGCTCCCTCTGTGCTCTGCCCTCCTCAACCTGTGAAAGAGGAGAAGAAAAAACGTAAGTCCCAATACAAGAACCCTTCCAGTGCCCTTGGAGGTGCAATCTCCCCTCTCGTAACCTGAGTCTGACTGCTTATTTATGTAGTCACCCCGTCTTCATTAGTGACAGATAGTGACCTGGCAACATGGTAGGATCCAGTCCATTCACCTGCCATTTGGGTGCCTTTCGATACTTATTCAGTGGTACTGTAATGGAAACTACCATCGCCTCGTGGAGTTGCAATCCCTTATTGCTTTGTACTCGGCAGCTTGTGTTAGGAATATCTTTTTACTGATGCCCAATCACCGACCCTTTGTGGACGCCATATTTTGTCGAAACTGGGTCAGCCCTGTGAGAGCTTCTGGTGACTGTTGCACATTAGTCCATGTGGATACTGTTAGTATGTGGATCCTACTTTCTTACCGCATTGGAAGCAGTTGCTGTCCAGGTCCAATTGGACTTTGCGGTCACAGTTTGCAATCTCCATCTCCCTCTTGACAGGCCACGTACATCTGCTCCACAAACTGCCCTCCTTCAGTAACTCCCCTCTCCCTTCCTTCTCTTTGGGGATTTTATTACCCATCATCTTTTATGGGGTAGTGCTGTATTGTCTAGTCAGGAGCTTCACACTGACCAGTTTCTTGCGGACCTCAATCTATGCCTTTTTAATGAGTGCTTCATATGACACTTAGATTGATCTTTCACTCTCTTCTCCCCTTCTGTCTTTCCCACACTGGTTGTCACAGGATGACCTCTGTGATGAGTGACCACTTCCTGTTGATTCTCTCGTTCCCTTCCTGCCTCCTGATCTCGTTTTTCTGTCATAATTACTGGGCTCTATATACCTCCCAGGTCGTGTTTACATCCTCTTCGTGAGATAGTATTGAAGTTGTCAGTGGTCTGCCCAATAAGATAATTTGCATTGCCATTACCTATTTGGCGGGTCCCATTCACTGTCAGCCAGTTCCGTGTGGGGGCACAGCCATGGCCATTGCTATCCATGATTGTACATCAGTTCTTGTGGAACACCTCGTGACCCATTTTGCGACTACATTGGCGTCAGCCTGCTTCTTCCATAGGAAACAGCAGGCTGAAGCTTCCCCCCCCCCCCCCCCCCCCCCGTCAGGCAGAGAATCCTGCAATGAACCTTGCACTGAATGGGAATTACTCCTGGCCCTCTCTTCTTCCCACAATTCAGCTCCTGACCCTGATTCCATCCATAACCAATTGCTTGAACACCTCAACCCTCCTAAACAACAATGTATCCTCCAGGTGTTCTAAGTATATTTGGCTCCAAGGCATTTTCTCCTCTGAATGGAGAGAGAATATGGTGCTTCCTGTCCTTATGCCTGGTAAGCATCAATCATCCCTTGATAGTTACTGGCCACATAGCCTGACCAATGTACCCTGCAAAAACTTTGAATGGATGGTGACTTGTCAACTCAATTGGGTCCTTAAACCTCAGGATCTTCTGTCCCCTAACCAGTGCAGCTTCTGGGAGGGCTTGTCTGTGACCGATCACCTGCTTCAATTGGAAACTGCATTTAGACAGGTCTTCCCAGCACCACTAGCTGATCAGCGAGTTCTTCCATCATTGTAAGGGTTACGACACAGCTTGGCGCTATCGCATCCTCCCTACACTCAGTGAGTGGGTTCCCTCCCGATTTTTGTTCGCCAGTTCCTGTACCACTGGCCATTGAGAGTGCGGGTTGGTACTGTTCTAAGCTCTCTGTGAACTTAGGACAATGGTGTTCCACAGGGCTCCAAATTAAGTATGCTTTTTCTCGTCACTGTTAATGGACTTGAGGCCTCTGCCAGACCGTTGGATACCCCTGCTCTGTATGTGGATGATTTCTGTATTTGAGCTAGCTCCCATTCTATGGCATCTGTGGAATGCCATCTGGCATGTTTCCACAAGGACACTCTTGCACAGTTTCACTTCTCTCCCCATCAGTCGAGAGTGGTGAATTTGTCATCGTACTATGATCCATCCTTATCTGGAGCTCTACATTGACACCTGACCGTGGCCCCAGTTCCGTTTTTTAGATCTTCTTTTTGACAACAAGCTTGCTTGGTTGTTCCATAACCATCATGTGAAAAACTGCCCACCCTTGGGTAGGTTTGCCAGTTGGACTCTGCCTTGCTGCTCTCCACTGTTACTTCCATCTCCCCCTTGTCCTCTTCCCCATGTTCTGTCCTGACTATCTCCCCTTGGTTACTTCCTTGGCCCCAAATTCAGATAGATCTCTTCCAGGGTCCGAAAGCTGTCATCACAGTTGTTTGTTCTGAACACTGTTAAGAGGAGTTTCAGGAAGTCACTGATTTTTACACCAATGCCCCTCAATCCGCCGATCATGTGGGGTATGAATTCCATCTTCTGTTGGCACGGAACACCATCTTTTGCCTGCCACATATGGGGTGTTAACTGCGGTATTGATGGCTCTGTTGGGCCATCTGCTTCATTAAACACGGCTGTCGTTCAATTTTTCTTGCCACCCCTTGGTCTCTGCCATCCACCACCTTCTCACTGATCTTGGTGGTGCTGCTGCTTGTTTGGTTGATTTCCTTTGTGTCCCTGAACACCCAGGTATCCTGGGTAATGAACTTGCTGATCGGTCTGGGTAGGGGGGCATCTGTTTACTCATTCTACGTGTCCCCTCTGCGGGCGGATTTGCGGTCCTACATCAAATCTCTTCTTTTTGCTCAGTCATAGGCTGATTCTTGAGATTTTACTCCCGCCCCCCCCCCTTCCCCCATCTAATACACTTCGCATGATCAAGGAGACTGCTTCTCCCTATGGGAATCTACCATTCTCTGCCGTCTTCGTATTGGCCCATAGCTTTTTACTCCACAATGAGCTGCCTCTCCTCTTTATAGTTGAAGGGCTCCCCTCAGGGGGATCCAAATTTTGCTGGACTGCTCCTGTGTTTTGGCCATTTCACTAAATATGCCATGCTATCTTCTTTACCTCGGGTGTCGGCGGACGGTACTCGCATGGTTACGTCCGTCCTCGGTATTCTTCGCAGAATTGGTTATACCTCTCAAGTTTAAGTTCTTGAATTTTCCGTCAGTAAGCGTAGACGTTGCTTATGGAAGCCTTGACGTTGCCTCCACACCGTCAGTTTCTCCCTGCCTTTTCCGTACATATTGCCTGGTCTGTTGCGCAGTTTTGTTTCCTCTTTTCTTGTGTCTTCTTCCCCCTGGTGCTGTCCCTGTTGCAAACGTGATGGTATGGTGTGGGTATCAGGATGGGTCAATGGCGGTGCTGGTGCCCCACCGCACCTAACGTTTCGGGGCACCCCTGCTCTCCCTGTTTCCAAAAAGGTCCTTCCTATTCTTTCTTCTTTCTGCTGCTCTGGCGTGCCTTTTCCCCTCTTTATTCGTCTGCTACCCCTTTTCTTCTTCACTGGACTGTATATTTCGTCCCCTCCCCCACCCCAGTCAACAGAGTAACGATTTCATTCTAAGTAAAGATACTTTGTGTTCCTTTAGCGCAATTTTATATAATCATACGCAACTCGTTGTTAACTTAATTAAGTTTCTTTTTTCCTCATAAAGCAATGATAATCCTAACGTATTTCTTTTCACTGATACCCTTCTAAACATTTCTTGCTCTTTTAATTAGCTTGATAAAGTGTAGGTTAGGGATTATATGTATCAGCAAAAAAAAGTGAACATTGGAAACATTGATTGTATAGAAAGCATAAAGTTGATGTCGGTCATTATTTAATTATCATTCTGTCAGTTCATTTCACTTTCTGATGTTGATTCACAATCCCATGGCAAAACTAAGTATTTTTCCTTCCTCTTGCACGCGCGCACACACACACACACACACACACACACACACACACACACACACACACACGCACACACACCAGGTAAAAAATTTACTGAATATTTTAATTCTATCGGAATTCGTTTTGCTGTTAACAAAACCCTTCACCTTTTAAAAAGCGCTTTTGCTCATTGATGTTCTCTCTCTTCATCAACTCAGCGTCCATATTCTACCATCAAAATTCTTATGCACTCAAATTATTTCACTTGTTCCAAAGTCTTTTCTGCCACTAATTTTTTGACATAACCATCGGGTTTGCTGATTCTCATGACTCAGATAGCCCAAGAAAATTAGTTTTGCCTTCCAAAAATGTAATCACATATTCCTGTCGGTATCAGTCTCTGGCCGATCTGTGATGAATGATAACTGAAGAAAACTTCACAAGCCAAGATCCCTAAAAACGCATTTTATAGGATGACCGGTTTCGACAGAGCTATGCTGTCATCGTCGGTTATTCTGCTTTAAAATGGACAATATGTTGTTAAATTTTAAAGCATGAGATCCGATGTTGATAGCAAACCTGCGGGGAAACCGATCATCCAATAAAGAGGATTCTGCGTCGGCCCGAGACTGACACTGGCGGGAATATGTAATTACATGCTTAACGACAGACATCTTTCTACTTCCCATTCAATCAGTGTTTCCAATGTTCACTTTTTTTTTTAACTGATACATAATCCCTAACCTACACTTCATTAAGATATTAAAGGACAAGAAATTGTTTATAAGCGATCTTGGTGTGTGAAATTTTCTTCAGTTATCAACCAAGTGATTCACGTGAAACTGAATTATGGCGATATTCACGCAACAGCTCGGTCTTTCACTGTCTTTGACTGTTTGAAGACACAATTTGATTCTCTGCAACTTTTCTCCTATAAAATTTTGAATCAGATTGGCCAAGTCTCCGATGCAGTACATTTTATAGCGACGAAACGAGTATTTTTTCCGAAACTGTGAGAAATTACCGTTTGCTGACGTAGCTTTTCTATAAGAAAATTTAATCAAATACCAAAGTTTTTGTACTCAATCTGTGCAAAATTGTGCTCTACAGTTTTGGTAACCTCGAAGTTTTCAATTAAACGCTTGGTTTCGGATAAATTTGAAGAAAACTAGAGGAGGTCTGAAGTTTTTTCATCAAGGCTGATGTTCCACTCAAAAACCAGGGCAAACTCAAATAATTCATATCAGAAACCTACTTGCATGATAAGAATAGCTTCCAGAATTCCACTGATTTTTGGAAGGCAAAACTCTAATTTTCTTGGGCTATCTGAGTCATGAGAATCAGCAAACCCGATGGTTATGTCAAAAAATTAGTGGCAGAAAAGACTATGGAACAAGTGAAATAATTTGAGTGCATAAGAATTTTGATGGTAGAATATGGACGCTGAGTTGATGAAGAGAGAGAACATCAATGAGCAAAAGCGCTTTTTAAAAGGTGAAGGGTTTTGTTAACAGCAAAACGAATTCCGATAGAATTAAGATATTCAGTAAATGTTTTATCTGGTGTGTGTGTGTGTGTGTGTGTGTGTGTGTGTGTGTGTGTGTGTGTGTGTGTGCGTGCAAGAGGAAGGGAAATACTTAGTTTTCCCATGTGATTGTGAATAAACACCAGAAAGTGAAATGAACTGACAGAATGATGATGAAATAATTCTAAGAGTAGCAGGGGAAAGAAAACTAGTTAGGAAATAATGAGAATAAGGAAAACATATTGACTGGGACATACGCTGCGGAGAAATTGCCTGCATGAAGAATTAATCAAGGTTAGATTGCAGGGAAGAGTGGAAGAGGAAGGTGTCTGGGAATGCTGGACGACATTAAAAAAGGACGAAGTTAACAGCAGGTAAGGAAGAGGAACAGGAATGTGTCCAGTCTGTACCTGCCTTAAGTCTGTGGTGGTGGCTTATCTCCAGGCTTTATCTGGCAAACAGTACCCTCTGAGCTCTCTAGCGTTCTTCTAAATGGCAAGGAGTAGGTTGGTGCAGGGTGCTGGAATACCATGCAAGCTTTAAGGCTAGTATGTGGAACGTGAGGAAACGAGTGAGTGAATTTTGTTGGTTCTAACGTTTCTAAGAATTGGTGTATTGTGTATCTTTTACTCTTAGCTAGTTGCTAGTTGTCTGAGGTAAGACATGGAGACAGGAACTGGTCGTGATTGCCACTAGCTGTCGCAGGAGCGTAAAATTCGGCAACCGAATAGACAATCGTTTGCGCTGCTATACTTTTAGTATCTGTGTGTGTTCTCTCGCGTGCTACAGCCTGCTTTCTGATACTGTCGTTTCTAGTTTAATTTTTTTGTCTGGTTATTTCAAGAGCTCTCCTAAATGTCAGAAAGATATAGAATATTACACTCAGATATTTAGGATGTAGGTGGTGGTTTAACTGTGTTCCAGAGAAGTCGATAATTATTAATTTTGCTAGCGAAGTTGTTATAGGTAGAATACGCACACCTTTGTTTTACCAGTGTTGGAAGGACGTGATCTCCATTTTTTGTAATAATTAATTAGCGCTTCTAATCGCCTGGGAGATTTTCTTCTTCGTATTCCAATTTGTGTGTGTGTGTGTGTGTGTGTGTGTGTGTGTGTGTGTGTGTGTGTGTGTGTTCGAAAAGCGATTATCTTTTAAACGCACGAAATATACAGACACTGATTCGTACTAAAGAGCATTGTTAACCCCAATGAAACAGAATTATTTTTTTTATATTTTAATAAAAACTGTAATTAACCATTTTATTTTAGAAAATAGACACACATTATTTGTTTTCATAGTTTTCGAAGAATACTGCAACCGTGTGCATGGACTTCAGCACGTATATACATCCACTTAACAGTGCCACAATTTAAGCGTCAAATAAATATCGGTTCACTGTTTTGTATGGAACAATACGAAACAAGAAACATGGAGTGGTACACTATATGTAATGCGCTTTGTTGCAGATTTTTTTCTCACATTGGCGACAGTGAAGGTGTTCCTTCTTTGTTGAAACGGGATCTAGTGGCAAATCTGCGACTTAACATTCCAGCTTGTTTTATGTAGAATAACAGTTCACAACTTTAGTAGGTATTCCTCCTTGTATACCAATATGGCAGTAAGATTCCAGAATTACAGTAACGATTCCTCGACGAAATCCAATGTGATACAGTTTGCTACCATCTTCCCTGTTGAGCTGCCATGAGTTGTATCATTTCGTAAACCTGATAGATACTCTAGAGTGAAATACTTTGATCTTCTCTATCAGTTCCACTCATAAATTTCGTGTAGTGGTAAATATCTCTTGGTTGTTGAAATGCTAGCCGTCTTTTCTGCTAATGTGAACATGAGTTGGACTTGTGGTTTCAAAGCTCGTTGCTGTAATCACCACTAATACATTGCCTGAACTGCCAGCTTCGAAGTCAAATATCCCTGTAGATTTCTTTTTCAATTCGTCTCTCTTCCATAGTTTAGTGTTTACCAATTCAGTTCGCTCTTATTGCACTTGCAGCCTGAATATTACTTAGATGCAGGTCACATAGACGATGAAATGAAGTAAATACTCATGATATAGTCTATACAGCATCTCTTCCAGCGGGTCGACAAACGCCATGACTATTCCGTAACCAAGCATATTTTTCTGGTAATGTACCAGCACCATGGTATGGTTCTAACAATGTCAGATATCGATTTCTTGGTGCTTAACATCAGAACTTAAACCCATATCTTATAAGTTTGCCTCGAATAACTGCTTTGCCCAGTGCTGCCCAAAATAAGGAACCACACTTTCGTCGACTGAATGGTCTTGCATATGAGATGTATGTTCTCTGCTTTTTTCATTTACCATGCTTATTAGAATATGTCAGTACCATTAAGTTAAATGTTGTTACGAGCATTGATATTTAACATAACGAATATGGAGCGATCCCTGGATTTTGCATTAGACACTAAAATGTTTGTTCATCTGTTAACACCCACCCATCACATATCTTTCTTGGGAAGACTACACAAGCCCTAAGAAGGAAAATCGCTAGGAAATACTTCTTTCCCTCTTCAGAGCAATCTCCAAGTCTGTTCCTCTTCGCAGCACAATTATTGCTGTATTTCACCATCATACTTATAACAGGACTTAAAAAAAAACTTCATAATATTCTAATGGTACCCTCAATGAGTGTGTTCCACAGTACTCATTCGTGGCCACACAGTGCTTCTAGTTGGAAGTGGCTGTTTAACACAGTTACACTTAGGAGATGGTTTAGTTGTTTTTCCTCATTTTGCTGCAGCAGATTTTCTTGATCTTTCATAGGATATTGTGGCAGGGGTGAGGAAGACTGTGAAGCTCTGCTTGTTGAACAGTCAGGACTTGCACCACTTGACAAAATAGATTTGGGGTAAAAAGGTCCTTTGAACACGTGTCCGGAAATGCGTCGTTGCTACGGTAGATAGCACTGACGAATCAAAGTACGCCTGATCACGTCTCGTATTTTCCTTTTGTGTTGCAGGCTGTGTGATTGACGCAGCGTACTGTAAGCAGCAGAATGATCCGGTATTCATGTCTGGAACAAGCAGAGATGGTGTTTATGTACGCCCAAGTAGATTGAAACGGCGGAGGGGCAGCGCGGTTATACCAAAACACGTACCCTCACAGACATCAACTACTTTCCAAGCCCTTTTTGGGGCGTTTGTGTGATCTTGGGTCTTTCCCCCATACAAGCATGCAGGGAGGCAGCGGACTGTTCATACACCAGATTTGAAGCTTGTACTAGGGTTCGTCTCAATATCCTGTAGAACCTGGTCCTCCAAATCTGGTGCACGCACAGTCCGCCGCCTTCCTTCACTTTTATGTGAAAGGACCCATGATCACAGAAACGCCCGTAACGGGCTTAAAATGTTGCGTGATGTTGTTGGTGTGTGTGAGGGTACTTGTTTTGTTACAGCCTTGCTGCCTCTCTACAGTTTCCATCTGCTTGGCCTTACAGAAACAGCATCTCGGCATGAATACAGGAGCATTCTGTTACATATAGTATGCTGTGTTACCCACACAGCCTACAGCACACAAGGAAGTCATGGCACGCGGTCAGAGGAATTTCATTCGTCACCATCATCTGCCGTGGCAACGATACGTTTCGAGACACGTCTTCATAGGAGCTTCTTTCCTTATTTCAAGTCAGGAATCGGTTCCTGCTGTTTGTCGGCTTTATTAATATTCAACCTGTGAGTGCGAGTGCGTGCATCGCTTTCAATCTAAATTGGCACAGAAACAGCAGGCATAATGATAAAATTTACATGTTGGAGTCTTGTTGAATTTTTAATACGGCATGGACGTAAACATTAGGTTGCGCTGCCAGTCATTTTGTTAGCGCAATATTTATTTGGCTTTAAAATTCGTTGGCTTTCCCAAATTACAACTAAATTGCCACCTTCCAAAGTAACATAGACCTTGGGTGATGCCACAGACCAATTTGTCACAACCACAAAGATTTGAGGGGGGGGGGGGGGTGCAGTACCACACTTCACAGTTAGAGTACCTTTGCAGGGGAGCCTACATGTCATGAGCCAAAAACGATTTTCTGGGTTGCAATTTGACAGACGTACTATGTTGTAACAGTATTGGCCTGCTTTCTCGAAATGCTTTGCATAAAACTGTGAAAACACAACCAGCACATCAGGGGCAAATAAATGATTTTTAGACCTTTTATGTGCAGCCTGTCCTGCGTGATCGCTGTGTTGTGGCACTAGTATCAGCCTGCGTTATCGAACTTTATTGGAGGAGCTACACGTGGCGTTGTGTGGCTGGGTACTGGTTGAGGTGGATGGAGGAGGGTGTGGACAGAGTGATTGAAGGAGGAAACAGACATAGAGGGTAGTAGTAGTAGTAGTAGTAGTAGTAGTGGTGGTGGTGGTGGTGGTGGTGGTGGTGGTGGTGGTGGTGGTGGGAAAAGGAGGAGATGGGTGAGGCAGGTGGAAGATGTAGATGTGTGGTGGACAAGTACAGGAGAAAGAGGGGAACGTGGAGATGGAAAGAGAGAGGAGAGTATGGACAAAGGGAGGGGAAAGAGGAAGAGACAGAGAAAGAGGTAGGGGAGAGGCAGATAGAGGTGGGAGGATGAGGTGTGTACATACACACACACACACACACACACACACACACACACACACACACACACACACACACTCTTACACGGGCGAAGCGGTATAACACACCAGTCGTCGTATTGTGGAAACGAAGCGATTATCTGACATCCAAAAGGGTATGAGCATTGGCTTTAAGCTCAAGAGTGGAAGCATTTGCGAAAAGGCTAAGTTTGTAAACTGTTCGCATGCCGTCATGGTTGAAGTACAGTAGACTGTGCATGACAGAATGGCGCCATCCAAAGTCGGCGCCGAGGCAACTGTAGTTCACCATGAGCCATAGATGACAGGGTTGGACGACGACTGCAGAGATGTGCACAGGCGAATGTTCTTGAACTGGCCTTGCGTGTAACATAAATTTAAGTGTTAGAAAGACTCTTTTGAATGTATTTGCCGGGAGTGTAGGCTTGTACAGAAGTGAAACATGGACGATAAGTAGTTCAGACAAGAAAAGGATAGCTCTTCAAATGTGATGCTACAGAAGAATGTTGGCAATTAGGTAGGTAGATGGAATAGCGAATGAGAAGGCACAGAATCGAATTTTTTTGTTGGGGGAGGGGGGAGGAGTAGGAGGAGAGACATGTGGCACAACCTGACTATAAGAAGGGATGAGTTGATAGTGTGAACCTTGCAGATGTGGATTGAAAAGAGAGAAGCTAGTGAGGAATTCCACCCGTCACGATTTCCACTACCATCATATTAAACTCATTTCACCTGATAACCTTCTGGTTCCTGGACTGTGGAGACAACTACTTTTCTTATAGCTGGAAATTCTTTGCCAAAGTAATTTATTAATTAATGGAAAAGGGGAAGAGGACAGATCTGTAACAGACAGAGGACTGTCTGTAAATTGGATATATTTTTGATAAAACAGATAAATGTGAGGCAGCTTTGTCAGAAAAGTGCACATTTTCCAACCCAGAATTTTAGATTAAACTGCAATCAGCAAGTCTGCTGGGGGTCAACTCAAATGGGCTGTTCAGAAACAGAAATAAAAACTTGATAAACAACGGTAACTTTTCAGTCACTGGAGAGGGTTGATCAGAAAACAGAGATGACTCTTGGAAATTTAGAATAAAGGACGAAAGTAAAATTTGACACGAGTAATCATTTAGTGCGAGTGTACAGACAACGGTGCGTGATAAAGCGTACCTATGTAACGTCAATGGAAGCGTAATATTGGTTGCACGTGTATCAAATCGCGTGTTTGCACGTCAATCATGGACGAAATTGATTCGAGAGTTCTAACGCGAATGTCTTGATTAAAACTGAATGTTTCTTCGAAAGTAATGAAAGCGAACACATGGATCGCGAAAATGACGGCAGCTGTAGCTGCTAGTCACGAAGTGAAGCCTACTAAGAACTGCAAGAACTGTCTGAGATAGCGTCTCCCAAGAGTTTTGTTTCCTCGGACGCAGCGCAACACAGTGCTTCTTCCGATGGAAAAAGTTCCTGTAGCCAACTTAACTAGGGGGTGGTGGTGGTGGTGGTGGTGGTGGTGGTGGTGGTGGTGGTGGTGGTGGTAGGGGAAAGGGGGGTTAAGCCTGCCAATGCGCAGGTTGGTAAACGTTTGGTGGCGCCAGTTCTCTGTCCGGCGGCTGGGTCAGCGCCCTACAGGCCACCGTTGCCGTGGCCAGAATTTGAAATTTACGGTCCCTGGAAATTTTAATACGTAATGAAGTAGATTAAATTTATTTAAATACCCATGCCTGCTGCCACTGAACTCGTAATTGCATAATCAAGACGAATATTTAATTGGAAATGAGGTTATAATTTTAGTTCACACCCTTTCCTTTTAATGAGACAGCTGCTGAGCCTCCGCCATGGGCTCTATACGTCCCTTGAAATATCTATGGATTATAACCTCGTGGACAAACAAATGATTACTTGTTCAATTTGTGAGGCTCTTTCGCTTTAATAAATCATTCAATTTTTCTGAAATCGTAATCATTCGTTTCTCCATGTACGTCCCATCTACCGATTTCGTCCCTTTCGGATAGTTCCTTCGTGGTGTGCAGTTTTTATGTATGTTTCAAGCCGTGTAGAAATTTATGACAATGCTGTGACACAACTCCTAATAAGATTAATAAATTAAAATATGGAGTAGTATCGTTGCGAAGACAACTTTAATTCTATGTCGGAATACGATGTATGTTCCACTAGTGGCTTGTTAGTTTCATAGGTACAGGGGCAAGGGCAGTAGACAAGTAACAGAGACGCTCCGTGTATTCTTAATACGACCGGACTCGTATCATGAATTTCCCTTACGCATATCACTTCAAGTTAATGAAGTGGAACAAGTGTTGCAGCTTAGACGGCACCGGACTTGCGCGCTAGTTTTCACAATGAACCGAAACGAGACTAGATATTACCTCAGAGTTGAGCCCCGTGGCATGCCACCTTTTGTTTTTATGGATGTAGACATTTTGGATTTACAATGGTTAAAAGTAGTTCCATGCAGTTAAGTGGACCAGGGAGGGTGGCTGACCCCTTTTAGCTGTGGTGGCAAGAGTGTCTCCCTGACTTTTAGGTCGGTCATTCTGCAGTGGCGCCAGTCCGTGAAAGAAACGTTCCCTTCTACAGAAACGTGGCGACGGGGAAAGTTTGAGTGAAATGACTACTATCTTCCACTTTAAGGAACACGCCATCTTGCGACAATTTTATCGTATTGATTTCCAGAAATCTACAAATTATGCGGACCTTCTTCTTAATACGTATCGGTTGGTTCGGAATCGCGAGGAAAATGTGTTTTGAGGGGGAAATCTACGTACCAGATTTACCAGCTCATATATTCCGCCTACAGTCAAACCGTGATTGCGGTCATTTTCTTCGTAATATTTTCTGCAGCTCAAATCTATGCTTCAATTTTTTATTAATTAAATACTTCTTAATTCTTTTTTAGTAAAGGCTGGATGAAATGGTCCACGTGTGTGAGAAAACTAGAAAAGTTTCCAGTTCACAATAGGACACATTCCGAGGCGCAAAGTAATGGTCAGTTTGGCATCAGAAGGAAGTGTAGGGGGGACGAGAGGGGTGAAAAGCTTATCGGGAGACGAAGGGTGGGGTAAAGTAAGCAGGCACAAATGGATGTAGGTTACACCGTTACGGAGAGATGAAGAGGCTTGCACAGGGTAGACGAGCGAAGAGAGCTGCATCAAACCTTGCAACAACAACAACAACAACAACAACAATTAAACGACTGTCTAGTACTCGTAGTGATTAATTCATACATTTTCTAATCTCACTGCCGCAGACAATCATTGCTATCAATTCTTGAGTACGCTGCGATGAATAAAAAGTTTGTAAATAGATTTCAGGAAGGGAGGGGGACGGATTGCTTCCCTCATCAAATCCTCCTCCTCCCCCCCCCCCCCGCCCTTCACTTCCCCTCTCCTCGCGAAATTCTGTCCCCGCGCTGCAGAAAAGGCGTCTTCATGCGGCTCGCGTGAAAGTTATGTTATACCCAATGCGTTTCCTGCATTGACAGTCGCCTCATAGAAACTGCATTTTAGCCCCGTTGTAATGTGGCACGCACTGCATTGCAGCGTTACTGTAGGCGCTCGCGTTGTGTGGTGCTGGCATCGAAGGAATGCTGCCTAACAAAGAAGACTAGTTGGCAGTTGTGTTTTATGCATTGCGCCTGAGATGCGCAGTGTCACGGAGGCTGCGAGCTAATCGGTGGCTGGCAAAGAGGTCGGCGGCGTGAAAGCCACGCTAGGGGAGTGGAGTGTCCCGCGCGGCTGCAAGTCGTGACTGCTCGCCGCCCGCGCCGCCCCCCCAGCCCCGGACAGAGCAGGCGTGAGATGCCCGCGCCGAGATAGCGCCGTGCAGCGAGCCTTGACACACTTTATGGCTCAGCTCCGCGCTGCCCGTGGCTGCAGCCACCGCGCTCTGGAGACCACCCTTCCTAGACACCGTCTGCCCCGACACCGTCCAGTCGGTCTCAAAGAAGAGTCGCAAAACAAATGTATATGGACATACGTACTCAACGTGCTAGTGTTAGAAGCGTTGGGACACCAGAACACATCACCGAATGCAGCGATAAATATGTCGGAGTACCTGTGTGACCACGAATTACAACCAGCAGAATGTACCAGGGGCGTTCAGTAAGTAATGCAACTTTATTTCTGATAGCAGGTCGGTTTAATTCAGGATTCCAGTACACCATATTACACTACTGACCATTAAAATTGCTATACCAAGAAGAAATGCAGATGATAAACGGGTATTCATTTGACAAATATATTATATTAGAACTGACATGTGATTACATTTTCACGCAATTTCGGAGCATAGCTCCTCAGAAATCAGTACCCATAACAATCACCTCTGGCCGTAATAACGGCCTTGATACGTCTGTGCATTGAGTCAAACAGAGCTTAGATTGGCGTGTACAGGTACAGCTGCCCATGCAGCTTCAACACGATACCACAGTTCATCAAGAGAGTGACTGGCGTATTGTGACGAGCCAGTTGCTCGGCCACCATTGACCAGACGTTTTCAATTGGTGAGAGATCTGGAGAATGTGCCTGCCACGGCAGCAGTCGAACATTTTCTGTATCCAGAAAGGCTCGTACAGGACCTGCAACATGCCGTCGTGCATTATCCTGCTGAAATGTAGGGTTTCGCAGGGATCGAATGAAGGGTAGAGCCACGGGTCGTAACACGTTTGAAATGTAACGTCCACTGTTCAAAGTGCCGTAAATGTGAATAAGAGGTGACCGAGACGTGTAACCAATTGCATCCCATACCATCACGCCGCCGGGTGATACGCCAGTATGGCGATGACGAATGCAAGCTTCCAATGCGCGTTCACCGCGATGTCGCCAAACACTGATGCGACCATCATGATGCTGAAAACAGAACTGGATTCATCCGAAAAAATGACGTTTTGCCATTCGTGCACCCAGGTTCGTCATTGAGTACACCATCGCAGGCGCTCCTGTCTGTAATGCGATGCAGCGTCAAGGGTAACCGCAGCCATGGTCTCCGAGCTGATAGTCCATGCTGCTGCAAACGTCGTCGAACTGTTCGTGCAGATGGTTGTTGTCTTGCAAACGTCCCCATCTGTTGACTCGGTGATCGAGACGTGGATGCACGATCCGTTACAGCCATGCGGATAAGATGCCTGTCATCTCGACTGCTAGTGATACGAGGCCGTTGGGATCCAGCACGGCGTTCCGTATCACCCTCCTGAACCCACCGATTCCATATTCTGCTAACAGTCATTGGATCTCGACCAACGCGAGCAGCGATGTCGCGATACGATAAACCGCTATCGCGATAGGCTACAATCCGACCTTTATCAAAGTCTGAAACGTGATGGTACGCATTTCTCCTCCTTACACGAGGCATCACAACGTTTCACCAGGCAACGCCGGTCAACTGCTGTTTGTGTATGAGAAATCGGTTGGAAACTTTCCTCATGTCAGCATGTTGTAGATGTCGCCACCGATGCCAACCTCGCGTGAATGCTCTGAAAAGCTAATCATTTGCATATCACAGCATCTTCTTCCTGTCGGTTAAATTTCGCGTCTGTAGCACGTCATCTTCGTGGTGTAGCAATTTTAATGCCCAGCAGTGTACGAGTATTACCCACTGTTTTGAGAATGAGATTTTCACTATGCAGCGGAGTGTGCGCTGATATGAAACTTCCTGGCAGATTAAAACTGTGTGCCCGACCGAGACTCGAACTCGGGACCCGAGTTCGAGTCTTGGTCGGGCACACAGTTTTAATCTGCCAGGAAGTTTCACCAACTGTTTTGGTTACAAAACCCTCGTTCTCCACATTACCTCCGTTCACTGCCACAGCCTTGTTCCATCTTACCTGGGCGGCCTGTATGCCCACACGATACCATTCTGCTGGTGAACGTCGGAGCCAATGTCTCAATCCACCAATAACCTAATCATCCGTGTACTGTTTTCCGCGGAGTGCATCCTTCATTTAGCCAAACAGACGTACAGGGTGGCGCACGAAATGTGTTATCAACTGTTTCTTTCACAATTTACGACGCACATTAGATATCCCGCTAGGATGTCTACAGCACTACCAGCAGAGCTTGGAAAAACAAATGAGTTACGAAATGACGTGTAATTCACGATACTGCCGCTAGGAGACTAGTAAGCAGAATGGCTGACAATGGAAGACTGATGACACAGCAAAGATCGACAATTGTGTTACTTTTTCATGAAACGAAAAGCCTTGTTGTGACTCAGAGGCGTTTTCGACAACAGTTTAACAAGAAGACCATCCACAGGTTGTACGATAAATTCATCCAGGAAGGAACAGTATTGTAAGCGAAACGACCTCGGCCTAGGCCTGTTTGTTCGCCGGAGATTATTGAAGTGGTACGAGTTGCTGTACAGAGAAGTCCCGGGAAATCTTGTAGAAAGGCAGCAGTGCAACTGGGAATATCCAGACGCTCCGTTCAACGCATTCTTAAAAGTACCATATGTACCCATACAAGATGACCTGTGCACAGAAGCTCACTGAACACAAGCAGCAGAGACTACTGTTTGCTCAGTGGGCGGAGGATAGGGAAGAAACTCTCAACAACGGTTGGTTTTCAGACGAGGCGCATTTTCATTTAGACGGTGTGGTTAACGAACAAAATGTACGCTTTTGGGCCAGTGAAAACCCACAAGTGCTTCATCAACGACAACATTACGCTCCGAGGATTACAGCGTGGGCAGCAATTCCCAGTCACGGACTTATTGGACCCTTTTTCTTCGAAGAAACTGTGAACAGCGAGAGTTATTTGAGCATACTTCGCAATAGCTTCATTGCACAGTTTCTTGCTACTGCCTTGCCCTTCAACACGCAGTGGTTCATGCAAGATGGAGCAAGGCCACATACTGCAAACACTGTGTTGGAGTTTTTACACGAGCATTTCGACATGCGGATCATTTCACCAAGTTTCCAGGTCGCTTCAATGACGGACAAAACTGGCCCCCCAATAGTCACGACCTCAATCCATGTGACTTTTCTTTGGGGGTACCTAAAGGAAAAAATTTTCCCGAAACGTCCACGAGATTTAATGGAGCTGAGAAAAGGCTTATTCTTCAAGCTTGCAATGAAATAACGGAAGACATGTGCCGTAGGGTAATCACTAACTTCAGTGTTCGTTTGAAGGAAGTTAGGAAACGAAATGGTGGACATATTGAGCATGTGGTGAGTTAGAACAAATCTCCATGGACGGCTCTTCATTGTAGTATATGTTCCTTTCAGATTGTATTGACAATAGAGTTTATATTTAAAAGCAAAGTGGTAACACATTTCGTGCGCCACCCTGTAATTCAAAAGGCGAGAGATAAGGGCCGCAGGATGGATGGGGAAGAACAGTCCAATGAAGTTTCGCGCACTTGTGTGAGGCCTTGCGTTGTCATGGAGGAGACGTTCTTTAGCATTGTTGTGGCGACGAACACACTGAAGCTGTTTCTTCAATTTCATGACGGTAGCACAGTTCACTTCAGAATGAATGGCTCTGAGCACTGTGGGACTTAACATCTGATGTCATCAGTCCCCTAGAACTTAGAACTACTTAAACCTAACTACCCTAAAGACATCACACACATCCATGCCCGAGGCAGGATTCGAACCTGCGACCGTTGCGGTCGCGCGGTTCCAGACTGAAGCGCCTAGAACCGCTTGGCCACACCGGCCGGCAGTTCACTTCAGAGTTGATCGTTGAATCATGAGGGAGAATGTCAAAGAGAATAACCCCTTCAGAGTCTCGGAAGACCGTCGCCATGACTTTACAGGTCGAGAGTGCGGCTTAGAGCTTTTTCTACTGTGGGGAGGTGGTGTAGCGCCATTCAGATGGTTGCCGTTTTGTTTACGTTTCGAAATGATGAACGAATGTTTCATCACCTGTAAGAAAGTTCAATAGAAAACGGTCATGTTCAGCCTCGGAACGGGGAAGCAGTTCTGCATTGATGGTTCTTCATTGCTCTTTAGAATCTTCTCTTAGGCGGCGAGGAACCTAGCGGGTGCACAGCTTTGAGTACAGTTGGTGGACGAGTTTATCAGCACTATCAACAGACACGTCCAGCTGTAAAGCTTGAATGAGAGTGTCTGCATGTTCCAGCATTGCAGGAGTGTGAGCTGAGTGGGGCTGGCTGGTACGCGGGATGTCGGAGAGGTTTGCGCGATTTTGTTGCGCTGATTACATAGTCTGGCCCAAGGACTTAACGTGCTTTAGTTCACTACCAGGTTTCCACAGACATTCTGCAAGCGCCCATGAGTATCTGCGATGCTCTTGCTCTCCATCAAAAGAAACTTTGTGACAGCTCCCTGTGTTTGGAAAGCATCTCCGTCACAGCCGCCATTTTGAGGGCTGCGTATAGCGCCGCACGCTACTGGGACTTCATGAAACTGTAGGGGCTGAATCGGGAATATTCCACTAAGTCCCACACAAAATTCCGCATTTTAACGGGAATTGCATTACTTATTGCTCGTCAGTCGTAATCTGACATCCTTGGATACTCAGTTGTACATTCAAACTTTCGGAACGAGTCGTCCTAACCAGAATAGCACCGTTCATCGAGGCTGCTACCCCTCCTGAACAAGCTGGCTTCAGACTAGGACACAGCTGCACCGATAAAGTTCTTGCCCTAACTACCCATATTGAAGCAGGTTTTCAAGACCATCTGAAATCGACAGCTGTCTTCGACCTGACAGCCGTGTATGACACTGTCTGGCGACAGGGACTGATCTAAAAGCTACTGCAAGTTCTAGCGAGTCGAGAAATTGTGGATCTATTATCCAGCATGCTTAGTTAAAGGCAATTTGAAGTGTTTCTAGGCAGGTGTAAAAGCCACAAACGGAAACTAAATAATAGACTACCACAGGGATCTGTTTTAGCCCCATCACTATTCAATTTATACATTAGTGATTTACCAACCACAATATCAACTAAATTCATCTATGCTGATGACATCGTACTGGTAGCACAGAGTAGTAATTTCGAAGATGGTGAACGAATTCATACGGAGGATCTGGAGATGTCAACTTTCTGTAAGACCTGGAGATTGGTCCCAAGCACATCAAAAACTGAGGTCTCTTGTTTCCATCCAGCGAATCGTGCTGCGAACTACAAACCAAGAGTTCTGCTCAATGGACAAACGTTGAGGTACAATCCTTTCCCAAAATATCTCTGAATCACTCTAGATAGAACCCTGAGCTACAAACAGCACATCACCAAGCTTTCTCATAAAGTTGCTGAAAGGAACAAAATAGTACATAAGCTCAGTGGTACCACCTGGGAAACCCCTGATGACTGCGTTTAACTGGCATCAGTCTTGTGTACTCTGCTGCCGAGTACTGTGCACCTGTCTGGTTGGAAAGTATAGATGTGAAGAAGATAGACACAAAACTTAACGACACAATGCGCTACATTACTGGTTCCATCAAATCAACCCCACGCCACTGGTTACCTGTACTGAGTCGCATCCCTCCACCTCACTTAAGGCGGAAACAAGCTCTACTGAGGGAGGCCAAGAAAATCTCTGCATCACCCTCTCTACCACTGCACCAGGAATTCTGTCATCCGCCACAGCAACGATTGCGACCAGGAAGACCAGCAAGTGTTACTGCAGGACAACTCATCGCGGATTGTTTTGATGTAAATGAAAACTGGAAGCATGAATGGTCAACGAAAACATTGGGAGCAAGAGCCCATCACCTTGATCCCACAAAGAAGCCAAAAGGTTTTGACCTACCGAGGAACCTTTGGTGCCGCCTCAAAAGGTTAAGGACTGGACATGGTTGTTGTAGGTACTTCAGGTACAAATGGGGCTGGACCAGTTCACCAATGTGTGAATGTAATAAAGAAGAGCAGACAAACATTTAGTCCAACGCTGTCCACTTCATTCATACCCTGGAATTCCCGATGACTTGCTCACTCTCACACCCAGCTTAATTAACTGGTTGAAAAACACGGACTTTAAGGTTTAATCTTGTCTAGTATCATATGTATATTGTATAAAATCATTTGCCTTATGTCAACTGTATATTGTATAAAATCACCATACGATTAAATAAATAAATAAATCCTTTGATACTTCCCAATTTATAAAACTAAAGTGAAGTTTCAATCCAGGGGTTCAGAGCGCCTGGAACTTCACGGGAAGAAGGCATATGTCACAGTAACAATAAAAGGAATTGGTTGCGGTCTTTGTGGTAAAACAGACCATCCCCTAACACACAATCACCTGACTTGACCATGTGGCTGGATCTGGAAAACAATCGCATCCAGCTATCGAGAAGATGCTTCCATCCATTCTGGTGGATATAATTTTGTTAACCAGTTTCCCACTCTAACGGTATACTCCAATGCATAGCTACATGCTACGACGAAACTACCCGCCAATTATCGGTGCTTGTAGTATTACAGTTGCAGTGCGCCACATTGTAGCTAGGGCATTCTTTGATATGAAAAGTCGTATGTTTTCTTTTTTAACTCTCGCATTACCAGGGGAGGCGGGGTATTTCATGCCCGCCTTTCGAAAAATTTGCGATGTTTTCAGTTCCTTTACATTTTTAAATATTGAAAAAATTTTGCTTCTAGTGAAGTCTTCCACCAGATTCCTATATACCTTTTAACTTTTTCAGTTAAGGTTAACCCAAAAATTTAAGTCTCACTAGCAGATTTCCCTCCCAGTGAATGTCATTTTACTATTTAGAGGTTCAGGGCCTTACTTCTTAGAAAGTTTTTTTGAGAGTAAAAATCAAAAACAATAAACGAAATTTGCGTTTTTCTACTTTTCTGTGGTGGCGATGTAGTCGGTAGTATACGTTACTGAAAGTGCGTTGATATTGCTAAGAGTGTGTTGAAAGGTATTTCTAGGTTCTGAACCATGTTTACATTGTAAAAAAAGGTAAAAAATAAGTTGTTCATACAATTCAACAATTAAGGAATTTTGTTTTTTAATTTTAGGTATTTCAGGTGGGCACAAAATAACGCCCCACTTCCTCAGGTAATGCGCGTTATGTAAAATGCCTTATTACTGATAAGGTTAAGCGAGGTTCACAGTTCCACAGGGAAAGGAGTGTAGTGCGTTTTAGTGAGATTCGCTCTCATGTTTTGCAGCCGATTTCATGCTGTAGCCTCGAAACACACCTCTGATCTTGTAACGAACAGCTGTCAGTTAACATTATTTCTGAGTAGGTTAGACACTATGCATTTTGTAACAATTCACCATCTGTAAATCATTATATTATTTATATTTCATAGTAAAGTTCCGTAGTTAGTACAAAATTCGCCAGCCTACGAAATGAAAACGTTTTAGTGCTTCTCGGCCATTTATTTTCGGTAACCATTATAGACTAGCAGTACGTTGCGGTACACAAAGACAAAGTTTGGTCAGAATGAAATAATGATACTGATTCAACAGAATTTCGGAAAGAAAGAATTTCCAAACTAATAAACGCAATTTTCTTTTCCAGGTAATGTCAACAATCATTCTGTCAACTGACGGTACTACAGCGTTAGACCTAAAATGCAGGTATAGTGTCAAACTTCAGTAACTGTAATAACCTTTAAACTTTAGACCGCTTTATTGTCCTGTTTAGTGTTCGTGCTGGATTTCCGTAATCCATTTATTACGCCAGATCGTCATTCGTGGAACACAAGCCTGTGTTGTTGAAATAGATCTATAATAGCAAAAAATTATATTCTTAAATCTTTCACACTATTGACGAATAATATGACAAAAAATTTTCTAATTGCACAAACACTGACTAGGCGAAAGGCTTCCGTTAAAATACGAAAAGAAAAATGACGGGATGCTGAGAAACTTAGAGTGAACAGGATGAACACCAAACATCACGAGGCGAAAAGAAATGTACCTCAGAAATGCAGGGTAAAGTTCTTCGATAACTTGACACCATAGTAAGTAAAATATTACAAAAAATATCTTGCCGCCCGCTGTGGCCCAGTGGTTCTAGGCGCTTCAGTCCGCAAACGCGCTGCTGCTACGGTCGCAGGTTCGAATCCTGCCTCGGGCACCGACTGGTGTTGATGTCCTTAGGTTAGTAAGGTTTAAGTAGTTCTAAGTCTAGGGGACTGATGACCTCAGATGTTAAGTCCTATAGTGCTCAGAACCATTTGAAAAAATATCTTGAACTGTTTGGAACAGTGGGTGGAACGTAGCAGTAAGGATCCCCGTTATTGGTAGCTGTACAGGATCTAATCGTTAATTAATGAATTCAGCGGTATATGGGATACATGAAGACACTCTGGATTGCCTTCCTTGCCAAATTGAGGCCGCTGTCCAGGTGTATCCAGGGTAAGGGCTGAGAACTGCAAAATGTTTCGTCGGGGTGCTTATTTAACCTAACATTGTTCACCTCGTAAAAGTAGACATATAATTAATAACATGCAGAAGAACAGCTGGGGCCGCCAAAAACCCAGATTTTTATAAACTACTCAATTGTGTGTGATAATACTGCTATGTGGGGTGTACAAGATGTTTCTGAAAACAAACGAGTACATCGACCACAGTGGCGACAGATTCCGCGAAAAGTCAGCCGTCCCGCGTGATCGAACGTGCCTGCGCTGGTTTACTTCGGTGGTCGCGCTCCACCGTCAGTCCGAGCGCGTCTTCTCCAAGGTAACGGTCCTAAACGTCGGCAGCCAGTTGCTGCTACTAAAGATGCCAGCCCGCTCACGCCTGTGCTGTATAAAAGCGGCAAACTGCACCGTGTGCTCACGGCCTGCTTACCAGCAGGCATGCTGGCCGGTACAGTAACGTCTTTGGTAGCGTTTACCGGTATAAATTACTTCTGTGAGCGCTTTTCTTTCTCCAGCTTCTGACCATGTTGCCTACGATCTCTCCAAAGGCTACTGAACTACTTCAGGTGGCAGTGAAACACTCGGCAAAACTTTTTTAAAATGTCTCCACACGTAAAGAAAAAAGTGTTGATCAGACACATTTTGACATCCCTGTGACATCTTACGGCGTTATACACTGAGAGGTTAAGACACAGGAAGGCATAGGAAAGGGTCCGTCGTTGGCTGCTGAAGCCTATGTGGTCCATGGAGCTCCACGTAGTCCTGCTAGAAATGGGTTCCTTACATACCACATTCAAATCGTTGGCGATTGAATCAAAATACACAGTCGATTGCCCGGTGTGGCTCTGTAGATTTTTTTTTTTACCATGTACTCAATTTCAGGTAATTAACACTATACAACATATAGATATATCTGCCCCATACTCCGCAAGCCAGCTTACGATATATGGCGGGGAGGGTACTTCTGGTACCACTAACTGATCCTTCCTCCCCTCCTCCCCCTCTCTCTTTTCCCGGTTCCGCTCTGCATTAGCTCAAATTTCATAATTTTTCTCGTCGTGGTCATTTCGCGAAACATTTTAGTGATCATTTTTCCCGCTCTGTCAGAGACTGGAACGGTAAACAAATAGCTTGAAAGTGATTCGATGATCCTTCTGCCAGACAATTAATTATGAATTACAGTGTGATCAAGTAGAAGCAGATGTACACGAGAACTTCATATACGAAGTTAGACTATTTTATTATTTTGCAATAATTGATGATTTGCACTTGCTGGTGTTGTTGGTTTGTGGGGTCCTCAACATCGTGAACATCAGCGCCCGTATAAGTTCCAAATCTTTCCATTTACAGTCTCGTCACTTGCCGAATGATGAGGAGATAATACAAACACCCAGTCGCCGGGCAGAGAAAATCCGCGACCCGGCCGCAAATCGAACCCGGACTTACTGGGGTGATATTCGCCGTACAAACAGGGAAGCAGTATTTTTCTCAGCATCTTGCACGCTCCGTGAACGCCACATTCTTACAGTTACATGGTTGTATTTAAAATTTCTATAGAAAAACAAACTTGGGTTGATTTCATAAAAGGTTCTCTCTCATCTCTGTATGGCAGAAAATCCGGCATAACGCAACACGTCAGCAAATATTGGCGAAGATAGCTGGTGATGCGCAGTGGAATGTAATTTGATGCACTAATTTCGGGCTGTAATATCTTCTTCTCTGTCGATGAGATAAGAGCAACTTTTGAAGCTTTTCTGTACTTGACCATAAAAATAAAGATCGCAGTGTTACACTGCGAAGAAATGGCAGTCGTACAGCTGGAAAAATCTCGCCGTATAGTTGTGGATTTGTTTGTCTTTCACCAGTCAGTTAACAGAAGAAATTCCACATGTCATACGCACGTAGAGGTTCATCACATCAGTAAAAAAATTTTTGTATAATGCTTTTGTGTGTCTCCCTGAATTTTGATGAACTAATGACATTCATGTATTTTGCCACGCACTCATCCACAGTTTTTTGAATCCTCGCTCCAAAAGAGCCAGTACTCTAAGTGTAGACACACTACCGGCAATACTTTTCCGGAAAGAATTGTTGCACATTGTACTCTGTACGAATAGGTTACTTTGTTCGTATCCTCTCATTTCACGAGGAGTACTTTCGCCGCTTGATGGTCCAGATTCGAATGTGAATCAGTTGGTATAGGAAGCCCGGAAAGAGAACATACTAATGAAAATATTTTTTTGTACGTGACGGGGGCGCTTTAAATAGACTTTCTTCGAAATTTATTTGCAATCGTAAAGTTTCCTTTGCCTTTTCTTTTAATGCCTTCTATAAAAAATTAATAAATAAAGTATATTAAGCATTGGTTTATTTGTAGTAAAAATTCAAAATACAGACTTTTCCGTGAGGGACTCTATTTCACGACCCTATGCTTACCATTCTGCACGCTTTCCGCTGCGCCAACAGCTGCCTGGGAACCTGTTAACATAAAACGGTTGGTGCCTCGCCCAACACACACCAAAAACTCTTATTTTTTTGAACGTTTGACCGTCTGGAGCTCCCACTTCAGTCACTTTCATTTCTAGCCAAGCTCTACGTGTACCACATACCACATACTTTGACGAAATCGGTGATGACGTGTAAGACTCTTAGTGCGACGAACAGTGGGCCAGCTTCATATTCTTGCGCACGCGCGCGCGCGCGCGCACACACACACACACACACACACACACACACACACACACACACACACACGCACGCGCGCGCGCGCGCGCGCGCGCGCGTTGAGTGGACAACATACTCTTTTGGCATACATTAACATATGAAAATCTCCTGCTCTAAGAAGGAACAAAATAAAATTACTGCCGAAAGGAGTGTTCTTCATATTCAAAAGAAAAGTTTTTCTTGATGTAGTTGTCTGTCGTGAATCTACTCATAGTCTTACTTTTCATGTAGAGTAGATTTGTTTTTAACCGACACAGTTGATACGTAGTGGCGTCAGTTTCATACAGGCTTCACCTTCCAGCAACAGTCAGTGCTTGTGATGGTGTAACTGAATGTGCTCCGGTATTTCGTACCTGACCTGCCCAGCTGGTATCGCCGTGACCCTCGCAGATGCGCGCGGCGGGAGAGGAGCACAAAAGACGCGAGAGAACTTAGCCACGCGTACAGTGCCTATGACAAGCACCCTCCCCTATGTTCGTTTTAGAAGGGGCGTAGGAGAAGTACACTAGGGGAGGGTCTTTGATCTCGAAAGCCAGGTAATGAGGGAGCTGGTAGGCAGTGCAGCTGGCGTTCCTAGCATGCGGCTGATCGCCTCCCTCTCCACAGGATACAATATTACACGGTGTTTACACCCCGGGACAACCGGGAAAAACCCGGGAAGTTTTTCAGTCGGGAGCAACGGGGGAAAACCCGGGAATTTTTAATTTTTCTAGTTTTCAGTTAAAATGTTGTGATTTTGATGGATAAGACTATTACTATATCCCGCTACTGCAGAACAATACTGCAGAAACAAAACATTGTTGTTGTTGTGGTCTTCAGTCCAGAGACTGGTTTGATGCAGCTCTCCATGCTACTCTATCCTGTGCAAGCTTCTTCATCTCCCAGTACTTACTGCAACCTACATCCTTCTGAATATGTTTAGTGTATTCATCTCTTGGTCTCCCTCTACGGTTTTTACCCTCCACGCTGCCCTCCAGTACTAAATTGGTGAGCCCTTGATGCCTCGGGACATGTCCTACCAACCGATCCTTTCTTCTAGTAAAGTTGTGCCACGAACTTCTCCCCATTCCTATTCAATACCTCCTCATTAGTTATGTGATCTAACCATTTAATCTTCAGCATTCTTCTGTAGCACCACATTTCGAAAGCTTCTATTCTCTTCTTGTCCAAACTATTTATCGTCCATGTTTCACTTCCATACATGGCTACACTCCATACAAACACATTCAGAAACGACTTCCTGACACTTAAATCTAAACTCGATGTTAACAAATATCTCTTCTCCAGAAACGCTTTCCTTGCCATTGCCAGTCTACATTTCATATCCTCCCTACTTCGACCATCGTCAGTTTTTTTGCTCCCCAAATAGCAAAACTCATTTACTAATTTAAGTGTCTCATTTCCTAATCTAATTCCCGCAGCATCAGCCGATTTAATTCGACCACAGTCCATTATACTCGTTTTGCTTTTGTTGATAAACGACGGGAAAAAAACCTGAAGTTGCAAAGGAAATGCGCCATTTGCAACACCAAAAACAGTGCACACATAAGCGTGTGCCAACTGCAAAATGTGTCAAAGGCTTTAGAACGAAGACTACGCAAAACTTCACAACGACAAACTGTTTCCGATGAGCGTGATGTCACATTTGTTTATATCAGGTTCTTTTGAGCAGTTGCAGCGGGCTCATGCGCAGTTGAGTCGCCTACAAGCAGTACCTTCTCCCGCTTCTGGCTACTTAAAAGTGTGACTGTTGGTTATATCGGCAGTGGTTACGGGCAGCCATATGATACCAAGAAAAAATTTTCTGGTGCGCCCAAGCTGCCAGATTCGCGCATGCGCAGATCAGTCAGTTGTGGAGGGGAACGGGTTGTCCCCACTTGACCAGTGTTTACGTTTAGTGATTTTGCTGTTTCAAATGTTCAAATGTGAGAGATCTTAAGGGACCAAACTGCAGAGGTCATCGGGCCCTAGACTTACACAACATTTAAATTAACTTATGCTGAGAACGACACACACACACACACACACTGTAGGAGTGCCTGGGAATGAGGCTGCTGATGCTGCAGCCAAGGCTGCAGTCCTCCTGCCTCGGCCAGCCTCCCATTGTGTCCCGTCATCTGACGTTAGTGGGGTTGTTTGTAAGAGGCTTGTGTCCTTGTGGTGGGATACTTGGTCCTCACTTCAAGGAAACAAGCTCCGGGCAGTAAAACCGTTCCCAACTGCTTGGACAACCTCCTCCCGACCATCTCGGCGAGAAGAGGTCCTTCTGACCAGGTTGCGGATTGGGCATTGCCGGTTTAGCCACCGCTACCTGCTCTCCGGTGACCCAGCCCCGCAGTGCCCTTGTGGTCATGCATTGACCGTGCGCCATGTTTTATTATCGTGTCCCCGTTTTAGTCAATCTCGTGTTGTCCTGTCTCTGCCATCTACTTTACAGGATGTTTTAGCTGATGACGCTCGAGCAGCTGCTCGTGTTCTTCGTATTCTATGTGCTCTAACAATTGTGACTGGGCGCTAATGACCTCAGTAGTTGAGCGCCCTTAAACCCCAAACAAAAAAAAAAAAAACACACACGTATATATATATATATATATATATATATATATATATATATATATATATATATATATATGCCCGAGAGAGGACTCGAACCTCCGGCGGGAGGGGCCGTTTGCTGTTTCCTCTTTGTTTACAGTTCTCATGTCAAATGAACACAAAACGGATTTCTGTGGCCGGGAGCCATCAAGTGAATTAAAAATATATTCACATAATTACGGAAGACTAAAATATGTGATTAGTTTGTTTTTTATTTCCAAGTGTATGGCAGTCAAGTATTAATCGCCTTCCAGAACACTAACGTTATTTTTCTCGGTTTGCTAAAGAAATTCAGCTTTGTTTTATTAATCTTTTCCGCTGAGGCAGTCAGTTTATGTGAAACGAAGGGTTTCATTCCACACTATTGGCTGGTTTCAACTGTTAGCTGAATTTCAAGTGCACGTGTTCATCTTCTTGCACATACAGCATTATGCCATAATAAAGAACCAATCATGGGAGAATACAGTAGGGGTATTACAAGAAAATTTACGTCTCGAAAACCACAGTGAAAAGCTTAACATCAGGTTGGGGCCTACTTCATCGAGAATCTGGTCATACGAATGTGCACTTCAATCCGAATTAAGCCTTTTAGTGTGGCTTACGAAATTCCGATGGTCTTGGAGTATCCTGTGATGCCCTGTTTCGTTTTTTTACGTAGTGTAAGATGTCTTAACGGTTTGTTCGCACGAACATACAGGCTTCCTACGTTATTGTAGCTTCGCGCGCGCAGTAACGCTTGTTTTCTGGCGCTCAGTGGCAACTGTTCACACGAACCCATCTGTTAAGATAGCAGGAAAATCATTGCAATCTCGATTTCGATGCTTCGAAAAGCAACGTGCTGTTTTTGGTGGCATTCGAATTTATACTTTCGTAATACGAGAACATGCAGCATATCGTAATACGAAAATATGCAGCGTGCATGTTGCTGCACATCAAAGATGTGCCAAAACGGTGTTTTTTTTTATAAAGTGCCGGAAAGTTCTACATCGGTGTATAAACCTTACCCACTGGGTTGATAAGTTTTACAGTTCCCAGGGAAAGAAACGGAAAAAGTATTTTCACCCGGGAAAAAACTATTTACAACCGGGAAACCTGTGAAAACCGCGGGAATTTTTTTTCTTGTCCGCGTATATACCCTGTATTATTGCTGCCGATTGCTGATTTCGATTGCTTTTTATAGTGTTCCTCGATATTGACAGCTGTACAAACTTTTATCAGCTTTAAGACAGTGAAAATCGGATTGTCGTTGGCGGTATGCGGGTTAAAAGTTTTGCCTGTTCAGCACGTAACAACAGCGAGTGGATGGATAACTCCTCTGTAGTACAAATATCTTGACACACATTGCAATTGCAAACAACGATAGCAAAACGGCACTAATACTGAGAGGCAAGGAAGGGACTGAAGAAAGCCAACAATTATGCATTGAGAAGGTAATTCAATACGAAACACAAACGAATGCCAGCCCAGAAGGAAATGAGGTGTAAAAGCTTAAAATTACAGAGAAACAATGCAGGTTGCCATTAAAATGTCTACGAAGGATCATAAAAAAATTTCCTGAACTGTTTCCACCCAGATGTTCACTAGTTACAAATTACTTCGAATATTTTTAAAAGTAAGTTTTGCAATTACAGTGGAATTATCAACGAAACTGCAAAGTACAGAAATGCAAATGTATCGTGTACGCCTCTCGGATCGTAGTAATTTTTGAATATGGATCTGTGCTGACACCACCGCCAATTGTGTGTGTGTGTGTGTGTGTGTGTGTGTGTGTGTGTGTGTGATGCTAGTGCGGAAATTCACGAAGAATCCGGTACGCCTGTGTATCGCAGCTGAAGACGCCACACCGTTATCTCTTCGGGTACTGTACGTTGTGGTATGATAACCGAAAGTGTGAGCTGACAGTAACCACTGGAAGGTAGTATACGAGAACAATTCACAAAGCTTTCAACATGTTTCAGCCATTTTATCTAACGTGCGTAAGTTTCTTCCGTTTACTTTCACGCATAATGTGTGTCTTAGATCTTCATTTCGGATTTGATCAGATCTTGCCTATCTTAAGAGAACGCAGAAATATGAATTTTGCAGTGTGTGTCCTTTTTCGTTTTTTGTCTGGCTTGAACTGCCTGTTCCCGATTGATTGTAGGCACTGGTGTGTGGACATGTAATCTCGGACACCGGCAGAGGCGTAATCAGAACGTTGGAAACGGCGCAAGAGGCAGTGGCCATACAGTGGTGATCAGTAATACGCACCGACCTTGAAGGAACGCCGAAAGAAGCAACCGGAAAAATTTCCTAGTTTAGGATAACGCTGGTAACGCAAACAAAAGGCATTTGCGCTACTCGTAATATTCTAGAAATGAAAAACGACTGGTAAAATTCAGTGAAGAAAGGCGATCAAAACGAAGTAAAAGATTAAATAACTGACTGAACATGCTAGCATAAAAGGATGACTGATTACGTGACTGATTACCTTCCCTTTCATTCTGTCTGCGGATCTATAGAAAACATCATGTAAGAGCGCAAACCGTAACAGAACCTCCACTACCGGTGTGTTCCATTGCCGGCCTCGGTGGCCGTACGGTTCTAGGCGCTGCAGTCCGGAACCGTGGGACTGCTACGGTCGCAGGTTCGAATCCTGCCTTGGGCATGGATGTGTGTGATGTCTTTAGGTTAGTTAGGTTTAAGTAGTTCTAAGTTCTAGGGGACTGATGACCTAAGATGTGAAGTCCCATAGTGCTCAGAGCCATTTGAACCATTTGGTGTGTTCCACAGTTGGGGAACACAGTCTGAATTGTATGTTTCACCACAGTTTATTTATCGTAACCACATTCTGCGATAGGGAGCATGCTATAGACTGGTTCCCTTAGCTATTTTTAAAAGAAGTTTGAAAATTAATATCGTTATCAAAGAATCGCCTGCATTTACATTACGCACACTGTATCCAAAATACAGAAAACGATTGCACGCTAAATGGCAATTCGACAAACAAGCTAAACTAATTTTTCAAACTCTTACGGAAACGTGCAACCTAAAATTTTTAAATGACTTCCTCGCGTTCATTTCAGTTCTGTTAAATACCATTGTGTTCAAAAATTAAACATCGAATTAAGGTCAGAAACAAAACATTGGGTTTTAGAAGTGGATTCACAAGTAAGTGAATTTCGTCGTACCAGGTAAACGTAGAATGCTTATTTCTGTGCAGTGGATTGCTGCTGTTACGTCTGAGGAGTTTCAGCCAGTGTTGCTAATTGACACTATTGCCACTGAAGCTGGTAATGTGTGGAGTTTCCTCTCGCAGGTGAACCCCTGCGTGTAGAACGTCGGTAGTCAGCAGCGCACGCGTGGCGGTCTCGGAGGACAGTCCTGGTGCCGGCTGTGGCAGGCAGTCGAGGAGCCCGCAGGACAATCGGGCAGCCCGGCGCGCACGCTGCATGCGCAATGGCGTAGCGGCCCCTCCGCTCCGCTGCTGCACCCATTGTTTCCCGCTGCGTAGGGAAGGAGGCGCAGCCGTTTCATTCGTGGGAAACGCTGGCTCACCGGTACTCACCTCGATTACCTGTACAAAGCTTTTTTTCCGAAATATTATATTAAATTATTAACTCTTTTCATAATAAAACCCATCCAGTTTCATCCTATTTCATCGTGCTGGGTAAACAGAGATTGATGTGCTCGCTACATAAGAACCCTGTCAGTCTCTAAAACCTGTTACAGCCGGCCGAAGTGGCCGCGCGGTTCTGGCGCTGCAGTCTGGAACCGCGGGACCGCTACGGTCGCAGGTTCGAATCCTGCCTCGGGCATGGATGTGTGTGATGTCCTTAGGTTAGTTAGGTTTAACTAGTTCTAAGTTCTAGGGGACTAATGACCTCAGCGGTTGAGTCCCATAGTGCTCAGAGCCATTTGAACCATTTGAAAACCTGTTACAGACTTGGATGACTTTCTCGAACAGCAAAAAACTTCAAAACACTTGCTGTGGTACAGATAACCAGTTATACTAACGATTATTCATATTGAAACGTACAGATGGTGAAATTGTAAGAGTCTTGGACCGAAAGAAAACAAGGGAGAGGATGTCGTTATGGGTGGCCGGTATCCTTTTCCTACAACACAAATGCACACGTGGATTAATACGGTTCGTTACGTATTTGGACTGGAAACATTGAATTACCTTGAATAGAGCCCATGGTACGAGGTCCTCGGTAATAGTCCCGCTATCGTCACTAATCTGATCGCTATGTACTGTCGTAGTCTGTGACGTGAACTGAGCCTGCTCAGCAATATACTGATGCCAAACTGGAAGAGTGAGTCAGTGAGGCTCCCCCGATCACCAGCTGCGGCCCAAATACATCCTATTGAGAGGGCTTTCGTGACGTCTCTCTCTCTCTCTCTCTCTCTCTCTCTCTCTCTCTCTCTCTCTCTCTCTCTCTGTGTGTGTGTGTGTGTGTGTGTGTGTGTGTGTGTGTGTGTGTGTCGTGATTCGCGCTCTTGATCCAGCGCCTACAATCGATCTTCGCTTCGTCTTTGCCGACTAGGGTGCTGCCGACAGCTTACACCAGCACAGAAATGGCCCTTGCTTCATATTTTTCTCTCTATGGAATTATCTTAAGCTTTGTAGATTTTTCCCGTTTTTGCCCAATTAATTCCGAAACATGTCTCAAAGAACAGACACCACGCATGCAACTTCAATTAAGCACTTTGTTTATTTTTCACTAGTGTAAGGCAGAAAGAGCCAAAACAACCAGTTACACCAGTTTCAACAAAATTTAACGTACAATTGACGTAAAAAGAAAAACTGAATAAATCATCATTTGGAAAATTTTTAGTGCTACTTTGATCCTGCCGTAACCACCAAAAATCTAGTGATCAAAAAGATAAAGCGATTAAAGTTCCTGATTATATCAGTGTGGAAGCAGTCCATGAATGCTTGAAGTTAACGCTATATGTGCCATACATTTTTGCCGCCAATTCGGTTGGATGTAGCCACCCAGACACACTGGCATGCGAAGCGTCCGTCGCACTTCCTTTCTTGTGGTGGTGGTGGTGGTGGGGGGGGGGGGGGTGCAACTTCAGATGGTCATCCAAAGTAAGCTTGGAATAAAAAAGAATCAACAGCCTGAACTCATAATGCGACCTGCAGTATTTCTGTGTAGTAAATCCACACTGTAATACGGCTTGTGGAAACCCCTGGGCTTCTGCCTAGGCAACACAACACGCGAGGGCCTGGCGGGTGCGCTATGCGCTCGGGGCAGACGGCATCCCAGTGTGTTGCGCCATCTGGCAGCGACCCACCACTTGCACAGGCGCTGTGACTAAATCTGTGTGTACAATGGTGCGCCATTCGCCGCTTTCCAGCTGCTTTGGGGGAAGGGGGGGGGGTGTTTGCAGAACTGCCGCTTCCAAAAATAGCGCTCATCTCAGCGTGCTGTCCAGATTCCAGTCGCAGCTCATTGTCGAAGTTCTAATGTCGGGTACAGTCATTGCTGGAACTACTGATTAAACAGTGGCGCTCTGGTCTTGAGAGAGCTTTTATGAAAACTCAGTGTATCCAACCATAATCAGAGGTATCACAACATGCATCATTACCCCGCACCTCTCTCTCTCTCTCTCTCTCTCTCTCTCTCTCTCTCTCTCTCTCTCTCTCTCTCTCACTCAGGCCCCCTTCCCTCCCTAACTCATCCCGCAGATTATCTTTATGAAATGAGGTTGTCATTATTATACTCGATGAATCAGTTTCGTTGTAAAAGTCTTGCTGTCGTTTAAACCATTAAAGATGCGAAGAAACCTTTCCATTGCAGATGTTGCGGGCAAGGAACCAGTGCAGATACATCGCTTTTCGTTATTGCCCTGGTTTTCGTTATTGCCCTGGTTTTTGCTAATGTTTTGGTTATCAGATTTTCGTTAGATAATATGAAATGTATGTATCAACAACATTGTTTTCTGTCGATTTTGCAAGCCCGCTTTTACAAGAGATACGGAAGTGTTCGGTTTCCGAATACAGAACTGGAAAACTGGTGTATATGCAGCAGCTGAAGTCTGAGAGGTTCTGTGACTTCTACGAAAAGATAGCGACATGCCTTCGAGGCAAGCTTACTTCGGATGTAAGGGACTATGAAATGTAAGAGGTTAGTACAATTGTTGCGTCCAGTGCTTTAAGTAAACACTGAAAGCCGTATGTGCTGTTAGGGACTTATGTTGCTTAGTACTGTACGCAGTCCTGAAGGCGGGTTCCGTGAGCAGACACATCGTCAGAAGCGAATCTGGAAGTGTGATTGGACTGCTATTCACAGCACAAATCGCTGGAAAGATGTTTCCACCACCATTCACGGATTACATAGTTGGTATTTTTAACGGAAACTATTTTCTTCAGGTAAATCGCTACATACCTATGTAATGGAGTAAACTTGCATACGTTTCAGGTAACCCAATGTTAAGCACACTGGACTCGCATTCGGGAGGACGATGGTTCAAATCCGTGTCTGGCCATACTAATTTAGGTTTTCCGTGATACGTGGTTTCCCTAAATCTCTTGAGCCAAATGCCGGGATGTTTCTTTTGAAAGGGCACGGCTCATTTCCTTCAGCACTCTTGCAACGATC
This sequence comes from Schistocerca nitens, assembly GCF_023898315.1. Classification (NCBI taxonomy): domain Eukaryota; kingdom Metazoa; phylum Arthropoda; class Insecta; order Orthoptera; family Acrididae; genus Schistocerca; species Schistocerca nitens. Next base: position 1,027,973,004 of record NC_064614.1, read on the forward strand.
CGAGCTCCTGCTCTGTATCTACGACCTCTTCGTGAACACTTTAGGAACCTTAGACAGGGCGCGCAAGCCGGCCGTAGTGGCCGTGCGGTTCTAGGCGCTACAGTCTGGAGCCGAGTGGCCGCTACGGTCGCAGGTTCGAATCCTGCCTCGGGCATGGATGTGTGTGATGTCCTTAGGTTAGTTAGGTTTAAGTAGTTCTAAGTTCTAGGGGACTGATGACCTCAGAAGTTAAGTCCCTTAGTGCTCAGAGCCATTTGAACAGGGCGCGCATTGTCATTATCCGGCAAGAATTGCTTGTCAGAGCGGACAGTTGTCCATCGAATTGGCGCACATAAAAGCGAAGTCATTCTTTCATTCAACCGCTGGCATGAGACACGAACCTTGAAGACTTAATCGTAGTACTCGCCTGCGATCAAAATTACTATCTGTTAACAGCTATGACGTTGGGATTACAGATTTACTTCAAACTTTATACACCTTTAGTAGGCTGTTAAAAAACACAATGTGCGAGTAGTAAGGTCCAATACTCTGGCATTTCCTAGAAAATCACAAGAGAAGTTTCACGCGTATGCTATGTAACTAATGTACCTATGCGTAGGTTCCGCACGTTAGTGATCATGGTGGTCAAGTGGTTAGCGTTCCAGCTACGTGACACGAATGTGTATGAAGCGACGGTTTGACTCCCGCTGACACTTCATTTTCAGTCAATATTTTTTTATCGCTGGCCATAACATTTATGACATTTGAGAGATAATGTATTTTTTAAAAAAACCACGTGTATTTGCACGAAGTTTTAGTGAATTTTCATGTTACTTGGCTACTTAGTAGTTTTATTAGAACAAACATATTTATCCCTATCGTCAAGTAATTGAAGAAATACATAGTTTCCCTGAAAATGTATGTCTGACGTGGTTTGCGAAATCCCTTATACATGCAATCTGGTGAAGTACCCGGAACTACTTTGCACCTCTTCGCTTCGAACGGCGAACACAGAGGCAGGCCTCATTTGGCAGTTAACCTGTATAACGTGAGACGTTTCTGATGTAGCAACAAGTAGTTTTCGTGAAAGTTTTTTTGAATATCACTGAATTTACATTTATGCTACGAAAATGAAGTTTTGAGCGGGACTCGAATTGTCTCCTCACACACTTTCGTCTTAGGAAGCTCGAACGCTAACCACTTAGCCACCATAACCTCTAGCTTCCGGCACCTAGGCACGGATATATCAGTTACATAATACACATGTAAAACTTCTCTTGCGACTATCTTGAAATTTCCATAGTAGTGCACCATACTATTTGTACTTCGTTTTAATTGCGTATTCAGGGTGTGCAAAGTTCGAAGTAAATCCGTGATCCCAACGTCGTGGCCTCCAGTTGTTAGTAAATAAGGCCCTCGGGTACCCCGAGGAGAACGCAACAGAACTGTCACACATTTTTGAAAGCAACTGGAGGGGCTGTGTTGAAAGTACGCAGCCGCCTGACGCTCACAATTTGGCCTCTAGCGTCCGTTACAAACGGTGACAGTTCCTTCTCTCTACCCCTCCCCACCACGGAGGAAGAAGTTGGGAAAGAGGAAGTCTGAAACGAAACGGAAGATGTTGGGTAATGGGAAACCTGAAATGGAAACTGGATCATGGGCGCTGGGTTCTCTTCAGTGAGCTGTCCAGGATTTATCTGGTGCCTGACGATCAAGCGACGATGCGCCAAAGTAAGAATACGTCACAGCCAAGAAATTTCACAGATTCAGCAATGACTTGTCTGTCATGTTCTGAGCAGGTATCGTGAACGAATATCACACTACTAATCGCTGTTGAGATCAATTTGAGAGTTGTGCAGAATCGGGGCAGTTTCCTCCAACTCGTTGTCGAACCCCACACCCAAAGTTTCGGCCATCGCGCTGACCACGGGAGAGAAGACCTCTCCTTCCAATCCGATGATATTAATATCTAATTTCGCGGACAACGACGGGTAAAGTCTTCAGCAATTGTGGCAGCACATCTCGCAATTTGCACTGTTCCAAAGGGGTGTCAACAAATAAGGGCCTAAGTGTTAATCTTAAGAAAATATTTAAGACACCGCGACAGAAATTCGTGCGTCTTTGTGATCCGTGTCTTGAGACCGGGCTATTTACTTTGACCTGTTGGTATACGCTTAAATTTTTGCTGTAAGGTGTAAGTCGTGTACGCCAGTAAAACAAATACTCAATTCTGACAAGTGGCCTTTCTCTTTCTCTCAAAGTAATCAGTTTACGATTGCCTCCCAAGTGTAAAATGTTGCCCTAGAGGCTTTGTTCACCTGTATGGAGATGACCTTCAGCTGTCGCCAACATCTGCTCTGTCGCCTCAGATTTCTTGCTTTGGGCATTGATGACACAAATTCTAGTAGAGAGAGAACTTCCGGTGAAGACGTCAGTTTGTCTGCCGACTGTGATTCAACGTACTACACGCGTGCATTGAGTAGACTGGCAGAGAAGTGTCTGATAAAAGTAGCTGAATGAATAAAAATCGAAATACGTTGACAGTTATTGAGTTCTTCAGCTCGGTATCTACTCAAGCTAACTGTCAATACAGTGTTCAATGTGTCTAACGTGCTGATAAATGAGTTCAAACTCGATTATTTCATCCTTGCTATACTCAACACCGACAAAACCTTCCCCTAAGTCTAAAAGTATATTGAACGTAGTTCAGTCTAAAAAAAATTGTTCCCAACCTTCCTGAGACCATTACCTCTTGTAAAGTGGGCATCTCATTCCGATTTTTCTAAGTTATCGATGTGCATCTCTGCGAGAAAGCAAATTGTGTTACTTCTAAACAATCTTTCGTCTTATCATGGCACAATCTTTACCCCTGCACAGTCCGATACTTTCGTAGTCGAAGTGTGGTAGATGACGGACATATTTAGTAGTGCTATGTTAACTTGTGATTGTATTGGTTAGACATAGGAAGATTTATTGTGAAGGACACCAAGGATGAATGACATGTATATTGAAAGACGAAAGCAATATAAATTTTTAATAATGTTACTTTTTGAAGAAAAGTAGTTTGAGGTAAGATGGCAGCACTGCGCGCCTAATTAATAGAAATCATTATTGGCAATTAGTTCAATTTGTTCATTTGCTCAGAGATGAAAGGAGGACTGCTCCTCTTCCCTCAGTCATGCATTAACATGTTAACTGATTAACCTGTTCGATTTTTATAGAAATTCTGTCTACTTTGTACCCTTCTCAAACCATTGTTCACTTTATTAAGCATAGTATTGTGCAGACCAACGTTATGTGTTAAAATCACTCAGTTCTACTCCTGTATTATTTTTGAATGCATACTTCATTCTACCCCCCCCCCCCCTCATGAACCATGGACCTAGCCGTTGGTGGCGAGGCTTGCCTGCCTCAACGACACAGATAGGCGTACCCTAGGTGCAACCACAACGGAGGGGTATCTGTTGAGAGGCCAGACAAACTTGTGGTTCCTGAAGAGGGGCAGCAGTCTTTTCAGTAGTTGCAGGGGCAACAGTTTGGATGATTGACTGATCTGGCCCTGTAACACTAACCAAAACGGCCTTGCTGTTGTGGTACTGCGAACGGCTGAAAGCAAGAGGAAACTACAGCCATAATTTCTCCTGAGGGCATGCAGCTTTACTGTATGATTAAATGATGATGGCGTCCTCTTGGGTAAAATATTCCGGAGGTAAAATAGTCCCCCATTCGGTTCTCCGGGCGGGGACTACTCAGGAGGACGTCGTTATCAGGAGAAAGAAAACTGGCGTTCTACGGATCGGAGCGTGGAATGTCAGATCCCTTAATCGGGCAGGTAGGTTAGAAAATTTAAAAAGGGAAATGGATAGGTTAAAGTTGGATTTAGTGGGAATTAGTGAAGTTCGGTGGCAGGAGGAAGAAGACTTCTGGTCAGGTGAATACAGGGCTATAAATACAAAATCAAATAGGGGTAATGCAGGAGTAGGTTTCATAATGAATAGGGAAATAAGAGTGCGGGTAAGCTACTACAAACAGCATAGTGAACGCATTATTGTGGCAGTGATAGATACGAAGCCCACGCCTACCACAGTAGTACAAGTTTATATGCCAACTAGCTCTGCAGATGACGAAGATATTGAAGAAATGTATGATGAGATAAAAGAAATTATTCAGGTAGTGAAGGGAGACGAAAATTTAAGTCATGGGTGACTGGAAATCGACAGTAGGAAAAGGAAGAGAAGGAAATGTAGTAGGTGAATATGGATTGGGGCTAAGAAATGGAAGAGGAAGCCGCCTGGTAGAATATTGCACAGAGCATAACTTAATCATAGCTAACACTTGGTTCAAGAATCATGAAGGAAGGCTGTATACATGGAAGAACCGTGGAGATACTAGAAGATTTCAGATCGGTTATATAATGGTAAGACAGAGATTAAGGAACCAGGTTTTAAATTGTAAGACATTTCCAGGGGCAGATGTGGACTCTGACCACAATCTATTGGTTATGAACTGTAGATTAAAACTGAAGAAACTGCAAAAAGGTGGGAATTTAAGGAAATAGGACCTGGCTAAGCTTACTAAACCAGAGGTTGTAGAGAGTTTCAGGGAGAGCATAAGGGAACAATTGACAGGAATGGGGGAAAGAAATACCGTAGAAGAAGATTGGGTAGCTTTGAGGGATGAAATAGTGAAGGCAGCAGAGGATCAAGTAGGTAAAGAGACGAGGGCTAGTAGAAATCCTTGGCTAATAGAAGAGATACTGAATTTAATTGATGAAAGGAGAAAATATAAAAATGCAGTAAATGAAGCAGGCAAAAAGGAAAACAAACGTCTCAAAAATGAGATCGACAGGAAGTGCAAAATGGCTAAGCAGGCATCGCTAGAGGACAAAAGTAAGGATGTAGAGGGTTCTCACGAGGGGTAAGATAGATACTGCCTACGGGAAAATTAGACAGACCTTTGGAGAAAAGAGCACCACTTGCATAAATATCAAGAGCTCAGATGAAAACCCAGTTCTAAGCAGAGAAGGGAAAGCAGAAAGGTGGGAGGAGAATATAGAGGGTCTACACAGGGGCGATGTTCTTGAGGACAATATTATGGAAATGGAAGAGGATGTAGATGAAGATGAAATGGGAGATATGATACTGCGTGAAGAGTTTGACAGAGCACTGAAAGACCTGAGTCGAAACAAGGCCCCCGGAGTAGACAACATTCCATTAGAACTACTGACAGCCTCAGGAGAGCCAGTCCTGACAAAACTGTACCATCTGCTGAGCAAGATGTATGAGACAGGCGAAATTCCCTCTCTTCAAGAAGAATATAATAATTCCAATCCCAAAGAAAGCAGGTGTTGACAGATGTGAAAATTACCGAACTATCAGTTTAATAAGTCACAGCTGCAAAATACTAACGCGAATTCCTTACAGACGAATGGAAAAACTGGTAGAAGCCGACCTCTGGGAAGATCAGTTCGGATTCCGTAGAAAAGTTGGAACACGTGAGGCAATACTGACCTTACGACTTATCTTAGAAGAAAGATTAAGGAAAGGCAAACCTTCATTCCTAGCATTTGTAGATTCAGGGAAATCTTTTAGACAATGTTGACTGGAATACTCTCTTTCAAATTCTGAATGTGGCAGGGGTAAAATACAGGGAGTGAAAGGATATTTACAATTTGTACAGAAACCAGATGGCAGTTACGAGAGTCGAGGGGCATGAAAGGGAAGCAGTGGTTGGGAAGGGAGTGGGACGGGGTTGTAGCCTATCCCCGATCTTATTCAATCTGTATATTGAGCAAGCAGTAAAGGAAACAAAAGAAAAACTCGGAGTAGGAATTAAAATCCATGGAGAAGAAATAAAAACTTTGATGTTCGCCGATGACATTGTAATTCTGTCAGAGACAGCAAAGGACTTGGAAGAGCAGTTGAATGGAATGGACAGTGTCTTGAAAGAAGGATATAAGATGAACACCAACAAAAGCAAAACGAGGATAGTGGAATGTAGTCGAATTAAGTCGGTTGATGCTGAGGGAATTAGAGTAGGAAGTGAGACATTTAAAGTAATAAAGAGGTTTTGCTATTTGGGGAGCAAAATAACTGATGATGGTCGAAGTAGAGAGGATATAAAATGTAGACTGGCAATGGCAAGGAAAACTTTTCTGAAGAAGAGAAATTTGGTAACATCGAGTATAGATTTAAGTGTCAGGAAGTCGTTTCTGAATGTATTTGTATGGAGTGTAGCCATGTATGGAAGTGAAACATGGACGATAACTAGTTTGGACAAGAAGAGAATAGAAGCTTTCGAAATGTGGTGCTACAGAAGAATGCTGAAGATTAGATGGGTAGATCAAATAACTAATGAGGAGGTATTGAATAGAATTGGGGAGAAGAGAAGTTTGTGGCACAACTTGACTAGAAGAAGGGATCGGTTGGTAGGACATGTTCTGAGGCATCACGGGATCACCAATTTACTACTGGAGGGCAGCGTGGAGGCTAAAAATCGTAGAGGGAGACCAAGAGATGAATACGCTAAGCAGATTCAGAAGGATGTAGGCTGCAGTAGGTACTGGGAGATGAAGAACCTTGCCCAGGGTACAGCAGCATGGAGAGCTGCATCAAACCAGTCTCAAGACTGAAGACCACAACGACAACACTTCATTGTAAAATCGTTGTCTTCGAATATCATTTGGTAGGAATATTCTCTCTCCCCCATCATGACACCACTCTCTCGATACACCAATTATCTAGATAGCGACGCTTTATTCTCCCACACCTTGTGCTCTGTGTGACCACCACCACCACTACTGCTGCTGCTGCTGCTAACTAATAATAATAATAATAATAATAATAATAATAATAATAATAATAATAATAATAATTGTATAAGCCCTTCGACATTATGATTCGTTATGTTGTGCTGCTATTTAATTAATTTACCTGTTGCGAAGCGAATAACGAACCAATTAGCGATCTATTCTGGGAACTACCTACAAAACCGGAGAAGACATTTTCATAAGTGATTTAAGGATATGCAATGTAGTTGCTTTAATTTTTCTGTCCTATATGCATGCAACGAAGTATAAAATAAACGCGTGTTGTGGGTGGACAGTGTGAGGGTGATCATAATCGTAAATTCGTTGCACAAGCTATAACCTCCACCACATTGTGTCACACATTAATACTAGTATTTAAAAAAATAGTTACATATTTGTAGCGTACACTGATCAACCAGATCATTATTACCACCGACCTACTGTCGACGTAAACTGTCCTGCGATAGCAGCGTCACATTATGAGGAATGACTCGCACGGTTCATGTAGTATCAGTGAGCGTGCTGTCCATGTGTAGAATAAGGAGGCCACGCTACCTCTGAGTTTGACCATAGGCGGATTGTGATGGCCTGCAGGCTCCATTTTGGAAACTTATCGGTCGTTCGAGGAATACTGCGGGATGGAGACAAGCTGGCGGCGGCGCCATTACGCTGTGGGGAACATTCACATGGGCATCCATGGGGCCAGATCACGTACACCTCTTTATGACGATCATGTTTCCCTGACGGCAGTGGCATTTTCTATTTTCTAACACCCCCCCCCCCCCCCCCCCCCCCGCGCGTGCTTGGCTACCACGGGGTCCCAGCCTTTGCGGCGTTTTTCCCTTCTGCATGTCTCTCCTCTTGCAATACTTCTCCTCCCTTTGGGAATATGTCTGTGGTGTTATTGGGAATGTTCTGCATTGTCTGTCGATTATGTAAAAGCAGTCTCACCATTGTCTTTCGCTCCCTTTTACTTTGTTTCCTTTCTCCTCTCGTTCCTCTACTTCGGCGTCTGAGGTTCCTCTCTTACTTCTTCCTCTCTGTGCGCTCCTGAAGGCCGGCCCACGTGCTGATGCGTAACAGGTGACTGGGTAATGCGTAATCGTAATTTCCAGCCCCGGATCGGCAGGTAGAGCTCGCACGTACACCCCCCCCCCCCCCCCCCCCCCGGTACAGCCAAATCGCAGATTGGTCCCTCTGTCGGGTGTGACCTAAGGTGTGAAAAATAACCTAAGACGGGTGCCCCCCCCTTGTGAAGGGGCCCCCCAGTTGGAAGGAGCGCGCCGTCAGAGACGAAATCAAGGGGGAATTTCTCGCAATGAGTCAATCATCTTCACAATCAACGTCTACAGAACGTAAACGTAATGAAGCTAACGATTTAAAGACCCTTCCTGCTGCACCACCGTTGCATGTGGTCTCACGTACTGAAGACTGTCAATCCTACGCCACAGTAAATCAGTTTATTATTCAGAAAGGTGTTGATGCAATTGCCAGTCCTGTGAAATCATGCTCTCGTTTACAGAATGGCACTTTGCTTTTGGAGACTACTAATTGATTCTCAAGCACAACTGCTTGCCACCTCACTTCTCCACGGATACTCTGTTCGTGTCGAGGCCCATAGAACTTTGAATTTTTCCTGTGGTGTAATTTACACCATCTTGCTCGACGATCTAACCGAGGCTGAAATCCAATCTTATCTCTCTAATCAGGGTGTCACTACCATCCATCGGGTGATGAAAAAGGTAGATTCCTCCTTAGTGCCCACCCGCACTCTTTTTTTCACCTTTGATAGTGGTGCACATTCAAATTTCCTAAGAAGCTAATAAAATTAACTAAGATGACCCTGGAAAATAGCAAAAGCCAGGTTAAAGTTCAGAAATGTATATCGAGATCGTTCCTAACAGAACAAGGCCTAAGACAAGGAGATCCATTATCCCCAGTACTATTCGACCTGGTATTAGAGAAGACAGTAAGATCAATAACCACAAACCCGACAGGCAACATTTACAATAGACTTCTGCAAATCTTAGCCTATGCAGATGATGCAGTAATAAGTGTTAGAAGTAAGAAGGTGCTTATATCAGATTTCAAAGAGCTGGAAGCCGCCGCCAAGAACCTTGTTTAAAAATTAGTGAGACAAAATCTAAGTATATGGTAACTGATAGAAGAAACACAGATGATCTACAGTTAGAAGTGTACAACTTTGAAATAGTAGATTGTTTTATTTATCTAGGCTCAGTAACGTCAGAAAACAAGGTGAAGGCAAATATAAAAGACCGAATTAAGTCTGCTGACAGGTCATATAAAGCACTATATACCATGCTCAAAAGTTAAGAACGTAAGTTCGAAACTAAAGCTGACACTTTACAAAACAGTGATCAAACCATTTCTTTTATATGGCAGTGAGGCATGGGTACTGACGGAGGCTTTGGAGAAGCAGCTAAATATATGGGAAAGGAAAGTCCTGAGGAAGACTTTTAGCCCTGTAAAAGAAGGTAAGATATGGAGAATTAGGACTAACGAAGAATTAAGGGCTCTGTACAAAGAACCTAATTTGGTAACCTCAATCAAAATGGGAAGGCTAAGACGGTTAGGACATATCCAGCAGATGGCAGAAGAAAGGCTCCCAAAGAGGATGGGACATCGCAGTTATAGGAGAGGAAGACTGCATGTGAGATGGCTAGATGATGTGGAAGCTCACCTGAGAGCAGTGGGAGTGAGGAGGTGGCGCAGGTGTGCTGAAGACCGAGACAATTGGAAATCTGTGATTGAGGAGGCCAAGGTCCTCAGAGGGCCATAGTGCCGTGCAGTAAGAAAGAAAGAGAGAAAGAAAGATAGTGCTTCCATCAAAAATCAAAGCAGTTAGGCAATACATTGCAAATCCAATGTGCGGCTACCAGTGTTATCATTTCAACCACACTACATCTTGTCGACACCCAGCCAAATGTGTAAACTGTGGTATGGATGCACACGAGGGCAATTGTCCGCCTTCTCCTCCCTTCTGCATCAACTGAAATGGCGGCCATATATTTTGATGAGTGGGCTGTCCAGAAGATCCAGGTACAGAAAGAAGTACCTTACCCAGTCGCTCGCAAGTTACTAGCTAGTCACAAACCATACGTTCTCCCGTCTGGCACCTATAGTTCTGTTCTTGTTACCCCTCGCTCCATGAAGGACATGGCAGATACGTGACGTGAAATTCAGCACTGAGGTTGTGAAATCGCCCAGTGTCAAGGTAGCATCGCCATCCCCCCTGTCCAGCTGTGCAACAAGTCATCAAACTCTCACGTCAAGGAGCGAAGCCGCCAGCTACACCCGGTAGGCTGGAAAGGACAGGAGTAGGACTCCCGTGAAGACTCCGTTTGTCCCTCCAGCCAGACACCACCTGAGTCTTCCTCTAACTGGAAGGCTCGAAGTAGTCAAAGGCAAACAGTCTTCTTCTCGAAGATGCTCTTAGATGGTGTCGCCACATGATACCTTAGCCCAGCCAGACTCTGTGCCACTGGTGTGCACCACCAACAGTTTTTCAGCATTGGGCTCCACAGACTGAAAGTACAAGCTAACGGATGCATCTGTGGGCCCCATGGAGCAGGATCCTCTGCTTTTGTGCCCTGTAGCAGCGGCTCTTCATCGGCTGTCACTCAGTAGCCACTGAGCCGACACTCCTACATCTTTTCCTCATCATGACTCTCCTCCATTGGAATGTTCGTCGCCTTCGGTCCCACAAAGAGAATTTAAGGCTGCTTTCAGCATCACAGTGTTCCCTTGTACTCTGCCTTCAGGAAACGAAATTGTGCCCTCACGACCACTTTGAGCTTTCACATTTCTTCTCGGTTCGTTTTGACCTTTCCCCTGAGGTCGGCATTCCATCTCATGGGCATGTCATGCTGCTCATACGGGATGACATTCATAGTCAACCCATCTCCTTGACTACCCATCTTCAAGCTGTTGCAGTTCGTTTTTTCCTTCCCCACCTAACTTTTTCCCCCTCTGCCATTTATGTCCCTCCATCATTCGACGTTACCAGGGCAGACTTTGTTCAGCTAATTGGGCAGCTACCTCCCCCATTACTGCTACTCGGTGACTTTAATGTACGTCATCACCTTTGGTGTTTTCCCAGAACCTGTCAGAGAGATGCCCTCTTGGCTGATCATCTTAAACAATTCAACCTCTTCTGCCTCAGCATTGGAGCACCCACGTTCCTTTCAGACTCCTCGCACACCTATTACCATTTGGACCTCTCCTTGTGCACTGCCTAGCTTGCCCATTGTCTTGATTGATCCGTTCTGACGCCTACTCGAGCAACCATTTCCCACGTGTTATCCGTTTGCTGACTCCTACCCCACATGCGTGTAGACCCAAACGGCAGCTTACTATTGCTGGCTGGCGACTTTACTCCTCCCTGGCGAACTTCAAAGAACAAGATTTCTCCAGTTGTGATGACCAGGTGGAATATCTTTCAAACGTTATCCTTACTGCTGCAGAACGTTCCATTACTCACACTTCCTCTTTACCTGTTCACGACTCCCTTGGTGGAGTGAGGCGTGCCACCAGGCAATTCGTGCACGGAGACATGCTCTCCGCTTTTTTGATCGTCATCCTACGATGACAAACTGCATTCATTATATAAACAGATGTGTGAAAAGTGTCGTCACGTTCTTCGGGATAGCAAAAAAGCTAGCTAGATTTCAATCAGCAGTTCTTTTAACATTCCACCACTTCCTCTGTCGTTTGGGTCAACTTCCTACAGTTGTCAGGGATCAGGATCCGTTCGCCAATTACCGGCCTGACTGTAGCAGATGATGTTATCGTGGACTCTATCGCTATCTCAAACACTTTGGGCCGCCATTTTGCGGAAATTTCGAGCTCTTCCCACTATCATCCTACCTTCCTCCATCGTTAACGGGCAGAGGAGTCTCGGGTGATACCGTTCTTTTCTCGGAATTGAGTGCTATAATGACGCCTTTACCATGAGGGATCTAGATCGTGCTCTCAGTTCATCCCAATCCTCCGCCCAAGGGCCAGACACTGTCCACATTAAGATGTTGCAGCACCTTTCTCTTGAGGGCAAGCACTTCGTGTTTAACACGTACAGCTGCATCTGGCAGAGGGCACATTTCCTGGATGCTGTCGTGAAGCCACCGTCATACCCATACCTAAGCCCGGTAAGTACAAAACCCTTCCTTCTAGCTCTCCCGCCCGCTACGTTTGCAACGTCATGGAACGTATGATTCATGCAAGGGCTGGTATGGTGGCTCGAGATGCACAATTTAGTAACGAATGCACAGTGTGGATTTAGAGTGCGGCGTTCTGCAGTTGACCATTCTGTTACTTTGTCCACCCATGTCATGCATGGTTTTCTGCGGAAATCGCACACTGTGACCGTGTTTTTCGATTTGAAGAAGGCCTACGACACCTGCTGGAGAACTGGTATCCTCCGTACTCCTTCACACATGGGGCTTCCATGGCCGCCTGCGCTGTTTCCTTCAGGAATTTTTAAAGGACAGAGTTTTCAAGGTGCATGTGGGCTCTGCCTTGTCGGACACCTTTATCTAGGAAAACGGTGTGCCTCAGGGTTCCGCCCTGAGTGTCGTCTTATTTGTTAAAGCCCTAAACACTATAATAGCCTGTCTTTGCCGGGCACCTCCGGATCCCTTTTTGTTGACGATTTTGCCATCGATTCCAGTTCTCCACGGACCTGTCTCATTGAGCGGCGTCTTCAGCGATGTCTTGATCGTCTTTACTCCTGGAACATCGACAGTGGCTTTCGTTTTTCCACTGACAAAACCGTCTGTATGAATTTCTGGCGGCGCAAAAGGTTTCTCCCATCATCTTTACATCTTGTGCCTGTTGCCCTTAAGTTCATTGGAACTATGAAATTCCTGGGGCTTACGCTCGATGGGAAACACTCTTGGTCCTCCCATGCTTCTTACCTGGCAGCCCTCTGTACGCAGTTCCTCAATGTCTTACGTGTCCTGAATGGTACTTCCTGGGGTGCCGATCGAACCATGCCGATCGAACCACCCTCCTCCGTTTGTACTGGCCCCTTGTTCGTTCGAAACTCGACTTTAGGTGCTTCGTTTATGCGTCTGCACATCCACCCCTCTAACGCCGTCTCAACACTACCCACCATCGTGGCATCCGTTTGGCCACTGGTGCCTTCTACACTAACTCAGTTGGGAGTATGTATGCTGAAGCTGCTGAACTATCTCTGTCTTACCACTGTGACTTTCGCCTCTGCAGGTATACATGCTGTTTGTCTGTCATGCATGGCCACCCGTCCTATGCCTCCTTCTTCGATGATTCCTTTGATCACCATTATTGAGTGCGTCCCTCTTCTGGTACCTCATGGAGTCTGCTTTCGGCACTTCTTATGGCGGCTTAACTTCACACTACCTGCAACTTTCCCAGTGGGTGTGAACCCTTCACCATCTTGGATTCGTGAAGCGGCCCGTGTTAACCTCGGCCTTCATTCGCTTCCTAAGGACACTACTCCAGCCTCGGTCTATCGCCTTCAGTTTCACGACGTTCGCATGGAACTTCGCGATAGTAGCTTTGTATACACTGATGGCTCTCGGACTGACCTTGGGGTCGGGTGTGCCTTCGTCATTGGCGCTCGTGTCTTTCTATATCGGCTTCCGGCACACTCCTCAGTATTTACAGCCGAGCTCTTTGCCTTGTAGCAGGACACGGAGTATATCCAGCGACACAGCCTTTCCAATTGCCCTCTGCTGAGACTCACTCAGCGCCGTTCAAGGTCTGTGCTGTACACCGCCCATCCCTTAGTGCGACGTGTCCAGGAAAACTGTCAGTTGCTCACTCTTGGTGGAGCCACTGTCATATTTATGTGGATTCCTGGTCGTCGTCGGTCTGCCAGGAAACGAGACTGCTGACGCTATTGCCAAGGCTGCAGTCCTCGTACCTCAGCCCGCTAGTTCCAATATTCCCTCCGATGATCTCTGTGTTGCCGCCCATCAGGAGGTGGTGTCCCTTTGCATCGCCATTGGTCCTCCCTTCATGGGAATAAGCTTAGGATTCTTAAGCCTCTCCCAGTGACTTGGACGACTTCCTCTCGGCCTTCCGCTGGGAGGAAGTAATTTTAACTAAGTTGCATGTTGGGCACTGAATTTTTAGCCATCGTCATTTAAGTGGCACTACCCCAACACTTTCTACACATTGCGCCAAAGTTTGAAGTGTCCGCCACTTCCTGACAGAAAGCCAATTTCTTACCGTTTACGTTCCCACTTGGGTTTACCTTCTGAGTTACGAGCCGTTTTAGCAAATGATGCATGGGCTGTCGACCAAAGCAATATGGCGAAGGCCATTTCATTTTTAGTTTTGGACCTCTTTTTTTCTGTATGGTGTCTCTTTTAGCCCTTTCTCCACGTTCCTGTTTCAGCTGTCTTCTGTTATGCCAGTTGAGATTGACGTTTAGTCGTTTTTAACTCCTTTTTATCTTCATGTTCTACAGTTTGAGTTGGGCGAGTTTCACCCCAATTGTTTTTGCGCCCTAAAGCCAAGCAAAGCATAACCAATCCAACAAAATAATGCGCCATGTAGCAAGGCCAGGATTATGATGGAGTGGTTTGAGGTACACGGTGGCCAGTTCCAGTTGATGTGCTGCGCCCCCAACTCGCCAGATGTACTATCTGAAGATGCCACATTTACAGCAGCCTCACACGCTGTGGAGACATCAGCAGTGGAAGCAGATCTCCGCGCGCGAGAAAGAAAGAGAGAGAGAGAGAACTTAGATTTATATGTTGTTGTTGTTGTTGTGGTCTTCAGTCCTGAGACTGGTTTGATGCAGCTCTCCATGCTACTCTATCCTGTGCAAGGTTCTTCATCTCCCAGTACCTACTGCAACCTACATCCTTCTGAATCTGCTTAATGTATTCATCTCTTGGTCTCCCTCTACGATTTTTACCCTCCACGCTGCCCTCCAATGCTAAATTTGTGATCCCTTGATGCCTCAAAACATGTCCTACCAACCGATCCCTTCTTCTAGTCAAGTTGTGCCACAAACTTCTCTTCTCCCCAATCCTATTCAATACCTCCTCATTAGTTACGTGATCTACCCACCGCATCTTCAGCATTCTTCTGTAGCACCACATTTCGAAAGCTTCTATTCTCTTCTTGTCCAAACTGGTTATCGTCCATGTTTCACTTCCATACATGGCTACACTCCATACAAATACTTTCAGAAACGACTTCCTGACACTTAAATCTATACTCGATGTTAACAAATTTCTCTTCTTCAGAAACGATTTCCTTGCCATTGCCAGTCTACATTTTATATCCTCTCTACTTCGACCATCATCAGTTATTTTACTCCCTAAATAGCAAAACTCCTTTACTACTGTGTCTCATTTCCTAATCTAATCCCCTCAGCATCACCCGATTTAATTTGACTACATTCCATTATCCTCGTTTTGCTTTTGTTGATGTTTATCTTATATCCTCCTTTCAAGACACTGTCCATTCCGTTCAACTGCTCTTCCAAGTCCTTTGCTGTCTCTGACAGAATTACAATGTCATCGGCGAACCTCAAAGTTTTTACTTCTTCTCCATGAATTTTAATACCTACTCCGAATTTTTCTTTTGTTTCCTTTACTGCTTGCTCAATATACAGATTGAATAACATCGGGGAGAGGCTACAACCCTGTCTCACTCCTTTCCCAACCACTGCTTCCCTTTCATGCCCCTGGACTCTTATAACTGCCATCTGGTTTCTGTACAAATTGTAAATAGCCTTTCGCTCCCTGTATTTTACCCCTGCCACCTTCAGAATTTGAAAGAGTATTCCAGTTAACGTTGTCAAAAGCTTTCTCTAAGTCTACAAACGCTAGAAACGTAGGTTTGCCTTTTCTTAATCTTTCTTCTAAGATAAGTCGTAAGGTTAGTATTGCCTCACGTGTTCCAACATTTCTACGGAATCCAAACTGATCTTCCCCGAGGTCCGCTTCTACCAGTTTTTCCATTCGTCTGTAAAGAATTCGCGTTAGTATTTTGCAGCTGTGACTTATTAAACTGATAGTTCGGTAATTTTCACATCTGTCAACACCTGCTTTCTTTGGTATTGGAATTATTATATTCTTCTTGAAGGCTGTGGGTATTTCGCCTGTCTCATATATCTTGCTCACCAAATGGTAGAGTTTTGTCATGACTGGCTCTCCCCATAACATCGTATATTTAATAAGTCGGTCCCACAAACGCGAACACCGAAGAAAAACTTTGATAAAACAAGACGCGGCCCAGCTACACATAGTTTCGTAACTCAGCGCCTCGTCAAAGTACAATACACCGAACTACAGCAAACCATCTTAACATTTTACGTTACGATTTTCTGAAGGCCATAATCATGGATGTTAATAACTCACATGTAATTACAATAAATATTACCAAGACCGGTGCGTTTATAAATCTACGAGACGTTGCATTACAACGGCGTACTTTCGTAACACACAAGTTACAACACGAAAATAAATAAATTTGAAAATTCTTTAACAGCCAATATGACGCTTCCCATCATTTTCTTAAAACAAATCCTACCAATGACGGCGCTTTTTCCAAAAGTCCTCAATGTGCTGGTCCTTAGAAACAGCATATATTCAAAGGGTGTAAGCTACAGTATAAAAATCCGTGAAATATTGACTGCAACTCAAAACTAAGAATACAGTATGTCGTCTCGTATGTTCTGCTTGTGACGTAGAGAGCGTTATTGTCTCTCATTGGTTCAGTACGTTGCTGTAATCTCGCAGACCATATTTTGACTTTCATGCGAGGCAATGGTACCCCAATGTGAAATAAGAGGAAGCGACATCACAAAACTCTTGAAGATCCCCGTCAGCGTTAGCTAACTCGTCCCGTGTGAGGACGGCTCGCGAGTGCGCGCAAAGTAGTGGGCTGGACAGGGGCGTAAAGCAGGCCGGGCCCCAGCTGCTGGCAGGAACGCGCCGTCGGCGGACCATCGCGGTCATCCGGTCAGCCAACCAGCCGGGACAGGACAAACCAGTCGCGCCGGTTCCCCCGCCGCACTGGCCGCATCGTCTGCATTTCCCATACGCGGCGTGGCGGTCTGCCTTTTTGCGAATTCCTTTCAAGCTCTGGAGTTAATTCTGCGTAACATACTGACCAGTCCCGCATTTTGTCACTGGAGCAGACCACCGCCTCCCTACGCTGTCCTAGAGAGCCTCGGTGGGGCTTAGTCAGAGCCTGTGTTAGTTACTTGATGTTAAGATTAAGTCTGTGCAGGTTACCGTTATCACGATACTTCTCATACATTTTGTACTTGATGTTGCCGTATTTAGCGGAGACGTATTTTTGACCAATTAACGTACTTCGTGAAGATTGTAGCCAGTACCAAAACCGACAGAGAATATACAAAATGATTTTTTCCATATACAGGGTGCGTCAAAAAAATGTATACACACTTTGAAGCGTCATAGAAAATTTATTTCCCGTTCTACAATGTTAAATTTCTGGAAATGGAAAGCTTAAAGTCCAATTGGAAAAATAAATGTACTTTGCAAATGTGATTAATGTTCCAACTGGTGGCCTTCAGCATCAATACATTTCTGAGTACGGGTCACCACTGATTCCGTACATCTTACCAAAGTGTGCAATGAGATTTCTGCGCACACCGCTTGAATCTCATTTCAAAGTGTGTCCAGGTTACATGGTTTACGTTTGTACACCTCATCTTTTACTGTGCCCCATTAGAAGAAATCCAGCGGCGTGATGTCTGGAGAGCGTGCAGGAAACTCGATTGGTCCCCTGCGTCCTATTCACTGGCCTGGCACATTGTGATCCAGGTATGCTCGTACGTCCGTATGATAGTGCGGCGGGGCGCCATCTTGTTGGAAATAAAACTCATCATTACCGTATGATGCACGAATTGCAGGGAATATGGAGTCAGCAAGCATTGTTAGGTACGTTTCTCCAGTAACAGTACCTTCAAAGCGGAAAGGCCCAATGAGTCCCCTTGCAGACAAACCACACCACACATTTACACCAGGCAAATTCACAGCCTTTTCAACTGTAATGTGAGGATTATCTTCAGCCCAGTACACAATTGTGCCTATTGACAGTTCCATTGAGTTTGAACTGGGATTCATCCGACCAAATTATGCTACCCATAAATCCCGGTTCACGTCTCACCACCACCTGAACCCATTCACAAAACTCGAACCTTCGATCTGGATCGTAGTCACTTAGCTATTGCACCAGCCTTGGAATGTACACACGAAACTTGCCTGTCTTCGGAATGCGTAGCACACTACTAGCACTTACATTACTCTCACGTGCCACTTGCCTTGAAGATTTTTGAGGCGAACGCTGAAACTGTTCCAAGACAGCAGTTGTGGAATCATCACTTGTAGCTGTACGAGGTCGCCCTGATCGACCTTTATGCACATCACACACTGTTCCATGAATTTCGAATTTGTCTCGTAGAAGTGTAATTGTTAACCTTGAAGGTGGTTCTGTATCATACTCACTTCTCCACTGTTTTCGAACCGCAGCTACATTCTCAAACTTCCAGTACCACTTAATTATCTGCTTCCGCGCTTCAAAGCTCAAACGCACGTCCGCCATGTTGCAATTACTTCCTTGCCACTGCTGCCACCTGTTGAAGAAACATAACATTACTTTCTCACAGATATTTAACCTTGTAGAACGGGAAATAAATTGTCTGTGACAGTTCAAAGTGTGTGTACATTTTTTGACGCACCCTGTATTTATCGGCTGTAGGTAACCACCTAAAGAAAGTTTTTTTATTTTCTTGTAAATACTTTGATCCTAAAAGTTCTCATTCACCTTTTACAAATGTTCCATGTACCCCTCACCGGAAGCAGTTCAAACGTGTAGATGATACCACTACTCAAACTCGTCCAATACCACAGCGAGCATATTTTTGGTTACTGCATTAACTGCTGTTAGGCGCTGTCGCAGTTCACACGAAATTGTTGGAAGCGGAGACACACAGGTGGAGTCTTCCATAAAATCCTCACAAAATAATAATACCGTTGGATCCTTGAAGGCAAACTGTGCAATGCAAGATTCCATACGTCCCATACAGCCGATCCATAGTTAAGACAACTCGTTTTCAGAAAATGTACCTGAGCGTTCGTGCTACGCCTTGTTGAAAAATGAAACTTTCCGATGTTTCTGCAACTGTGTAGTGAAGAAGCGACGTAGCTAGCGCCACTACGAAGGCCCTTACAGGCAACCACATGAACGGACAACCTACAACTGGAGCCAAGATAAATTTTAGTTTCGAAGCGTTAATTCCTTTCATCATTAACGTTAGAGTTAGTCTTAAAAAATCGTACGAGTCTTTATGAAACACAAACGACGTAGTTGCGAATGAAACTAAGAAAGTGTAGACTAAATTTTTATTTCCCTCTATGATCGCAAAACGTTTTGCTCCTTAGACTACCAGCTTCGGGCAACCATGATCTTCAGATCTGCAGCTAAACAAGGACAAAGCAAATCAACTAGTATACAGTCTAAATCTGAAAGCAATAAAATGTCACAAAGAAAAAAAGCATTACTTTGATACATGCGGAAAGCATAAAGTATGACGAGGCGTGCCTGCTTTAAAACATAGCCTTATATAATCGACCCACAATGGCAGTGTCAAAAAATACACACAAAAACAGCTTAGCATCGTCGCACACATTCAAAATATGCTGTAAACTAGGCCACAGTACCGGTAGAGTCGTTCTGTTCACAGCGCTCCTTTTACCAGAAATTGCCACAAAATGTTTGTATCACACCCTCGTTAGAAGTGGCTGCTGTAAGCCTACACGTATACGTCAATTATGTAATTGTACAAAATCCAATAAAATGAAAACCTATAGTGCGCTTATAAAGTGTGTAAGTTAATACAGGCGAAATGTAATAATTTATAAATACGAATGAAGTTAAATTTTAAAGGTATTAAAAAGGAAATGGTTATGTGATAGTATGTGTTCTGAGAAACTCTTCCATTGATTTCTGTATAAAAAGTAACAAACAAAAGGCTTACGGAACAAACAAAATAATATAAGAAAGATTAAATAACTACAGAAAAAACCAAATGGATGACACAAAAGATTAAAGTTGCACTTTTTGACGTGGTCAGCAGAATGCAGCAAAAGCGAAAACTGGTCGGAATAATTTAACCGCCAGAGGACATGTCGTACCGCGCGATACGCCGCGCCAAGAAAAGGATAATAAAAAATTGTACCAGCACGTAACAAGGCAAGGTGTACATTAGTGAGGCATTTAGTAAGTAATGTACACGTTTCACTCACCTTACTGTGGCCACCGCAAATGTTCGACGTCAGCGTACCATAAACGCTCGCAGATGGCAGGTAGCAGTGGCAGCAGTGTACGTGTCGGGGGACGCGAAAAATAGTGTAGTCTTCATCCTTGCGCAGAAACGGAGTGATTTATCTGACATCCAAAAAGGCATGATTATTGCCTTCGGTCCCATTCGTGGAGGCATTTCGGAAACGGCTAAGTTTGTAAACTGTTCGTGTGACGCCGTGGTCAAAGTGCATGGCAAAATAGCGCTATCCAAAATCAGCGTGGAGGCAACTGTGGTGCAACACGGGCCATGGGCGGCAAGAGTGAACGATGGCTGCAGAGATGTTGGGTTGGGTTGTTTTGGGGGGAAGGAGACCAGACAGCGAGGTCATCGGTCTCATCGGATTAGGGAAGGACGGGGAAGAAAATCGGCCGTGCCCTTTCAGAGGAACCATCCCGGCATTTGCCTGGAGCGATTTAGGGAAATCACGGAAAACCTAAATCAGGATGGCCGGACTCGGGATTGAACCGTCGTCCTCCCGAATGCGAGTCCAGTGTACTAACCACTGCGCCACCTCGATCGGTGCAGAGATGTGTACGGGCGAAAATACGTGCCAACTGTTCAGCAACTGACCGCCAGAAGAACCAAGGTCCTACCAATAGTCTCCTCAACAACCGTTCAGCGAATGTTGCTGCGTATGGGCCTCTGCCGCAGGCACAAGGTTCATGCACCCATGCTGACTACTGTTCAGCTGGAATCTGCATGCCAGTAGCACAGATGGACGTCCACTGAGCGACTACAGGCGCTCTTATCAAATAAAGCATATTTTCTGCTCCGTCCAACTGGAAACAAACTTTCTAGGAACAATCGTCCTAAGGTTCCAGGCCAGAGGAGGGAGCATTACGGTCTGAGGAATGTTTTCGTGGCATTCTCTGCGTGAAACAGGCATTTGGAAGGCAGTTTTTTTTTTCCTCGGCATGATGGCATCTACCAGCAAGACAATGCAACGCGGTGCACGGCTCGCAGTATACTTGCGTGGTTCGAAGTGCACCAGGATGCATTTACTGTACTCTTCTGACCACCAAACTTCCCACATTTTAAACCCAATCGAGAATCTGAGAGACCATATACTGTTTGTTTAGCCTGTTGCATGGCCGCATAACATATAAGAATCACTCTTTGTACGGTGAGCAGTAATGTAGCTATAACACTCTCTTTGGACACTCCCGAATTCAGTATCACACCTGATTACTTATATGAAATCCGCAAAGGGTAGCAAATCCTCAATGGCGAGTGGTTCGCCGCCACTGCAAGCCCTCTGACAGGTAAAACCTATTGACTGAATGACAGTTATAGGTAATGCAGAATGAAAAGAATTCTCGTAATAGAAACCATTGACGACAAGAGAAAGTAGCATTACAGTAATAAATATCGCTCTTGGGGAGGAGAAGGACCTGCGACACCGAGACCTTCGAATAGCAGTGGTCGCTTCTCCGTCCGCAGAAAAATATCTGGCGCAATAAATCTCATTTCGAAACACCTGCGGCCTCGTAAGATAGAGCAATTCTGCGAGAAGGGCGAAGTAATGCAGGCAGAGGCTAGCGTGACCAGCAGCTTTATCAGGATGAGCACGAGTCTGACATTTCGGCAGGAGACTAGCGTCCAGACCTCTGGACTGTCTAGGCACCTTCTCTCGTTCAGACTATTTGGAATCGCAGTGGACCGACTGAGGTTAAGTAGGCCTAACTAATTTCATTGCACATTAACAAATTTACGCTAGTTGACAAGACACAGGTAGTCACTACACGTGACACTTACCAAAAGTGATTTAGTGAAGTTTCCGGAGTGATTGTGATAATCTTCTCGGATTTGCAGCCGAATTCACTAGCCAAGTTGTTGCAATATCTCCACAGCCCAGCTGTCCGTCATCTTCAGGAGACGCTGGTGTTGCAGAATCTGCAAGCGCCACAAGCCACCATACGGCGCTAGACGGAGGTTACTTAACACCACCACCAGCCATTTCCTTCCCTGCTCCACTCACTAATGGAGCTAGGGAAAACGGCTCTCTGTATGCCTCCGTACGAGCAGTATTTCTCTTCGTGGCCCACAGGCAAAATGTCGCATATTGGAGGCAGTAGCATCGTTCCGCAGTCAGCCTCAAATGCCGGTTCTCTAAATTTTCTTAAGTGCCTCGCCAAAAGAATGTAGTCTTTCCTCTAGGAATTTTCATTAGAGTTCACGAAGCATCTCGATATACTTGCGTGTCGCTCAAACTATCCTTAACCAATCTAGCAAGCACCATTTCGAATTGCTGCAATATCTTCCTTTCATCCGACCTAGTGCGGATCCCATACACTTGAGCAGTAATCAAGAACGGGTCGCACTAATGGTCTACACGCCATCTCTCGTGTAGATGAGCTATACTTCTATAAAATTCTCCCAGTAAACCAAAGCTGACCATTTGCCTTCCGCACTACCATCCTTACATGATCTTTCCATTTCATATAATTTTGCAACGTTACTTCTAGGAATTTAATGGACGTGAATACGTCAAGTAGTACACTACTAATGCGGTACTCGAACTTTACAGGAACTTAGATTTTTCTACATCAAGAGCTAGCTGCCATTCATAACTTGCACAATTAAGTCACTTTGTTTTCTCCTATAGTCACTCAAAGACGATATCTTCCCGTATGCCACAGAATCGTCAGCAAACAGTCAAACATTTTCGCTCAACCTAACCGTCATATCATTCATGTATGTAGAGAATAAGAGCAGTCCTGTCACGCTGGGGCACTTCTGGCGATTCCCTTATCGTTGATGTTCATTCGCCCTCGAGGAAAACTTACTAGGTTCTATTACACAAGAGTCTTTGAGACTTTCGCATATTTGGAGGGGGGGGGGGGGGGTTGTTTGGGGAAGGAGACCAGACAGCGAGGTCATCGGTCTCATAGGATTAGGGAAGGACGGGGAAGGAAGTCGGCCGTGCCCTTTCAAAGGAACCATCCCGGCCTTTGCCTGGAGCGATTTAGGGAAATCACGGAAAACCTAAATCAGGATGGCCGGACGCGGGATTGAACCGTCGTCCTTCCGAATGGGAGTCCAGTGTCTAACCACGCATATTTGGGAACCTAGTCCGTATCCTCGTACCATCATAAGTCTGCAGTGGGGCACCATGTCAAATGT
Source organism: Schistocerca nitens (assembly GCF_023898315.1). Classification (NCBI taxonomy): domain Eukaryota; kingdom Metazoa; phylum Arthropoda; class Insecta; order Orthoptera; family Acrididae; genus Schistocerca; species Schistocerca nitens. Next base: position 1,027,996,268 of record NC_064614.1, read on the forward strand.
TTTCCGGAAATCTATGAATATTGAATGTGTCTGTTGCCCTTCATCCATGGTTCGCAGATTTTCGTGTGAGGAAAGGGCAAACTGAGTTCAGAATGAGCGATGCTTTCGAAATCCATGCTGATTTGTGGACAGAAGCTTTTCTGGCTCAAGGAAATTCACACTGCCAGAAAAAAAATAGTACACCCTTTTATAGATTTCCAATTAATTCAAGATTTATTGTTTGAACAGCGCAAATGGAGTATATGAAATGATTACATCTACTGATCAATAGCACACGTGCCTCCACGAGTGGTACTATAGGCGCTGAATCTGGCATTCAATCTATCGTAGGGATGGCGACTACTGTCCTGGGATACATAATGCCAGGCCTGCTCGACATGTTCACGTGGTTCTGAAAGAGTTCTTGGCGGAGAAATCACACGAGTCACTTCTCGTCCCCTCCTGTCCCTTCCCGCATATGCTCGACTGGAGTCACATTTGGAGATCGTGCTGGCCAGGGAAGTTCGTACACTTCTGAGCACATTGAGTTTCATGTGCAGTATGTGGGGGAGCATTATCCTGTTGGAACAACACATCACCCTCCTGTTTCAAGAAGGACAAAAGAACGGGGCGAACAACATTCTGCACATATTGAGCACTGGTTAGCGTCTCCTCCAGAAACACCGAAGGTGAATGAGAGCTGTGGCGTGTCGGAAACCAGACCTTGAGGCCTGCTGTGGCGCCAGTGTGTCTTGGACGAATGCACTCTAAGAGACAACACTCACCAGGTCTGTTTCTGCACTTGCAAACGACAATCACTTACGTGCAGGCAGAATCTGCTTTCATCACTGAAGACCACCGCGTGCCAATCTATCTTCCAAGTGACGGCACCAGTGAAGCGATGCACGTCGATGCTGTGGTGAGTGGAAGACGGGCTAGAAGCGTGCCTGCTCGTAGTCTCACTGCTAATAACTGTTCGTAACAGTTTGTACTGACACTCCTGGGCCCAAAAGCCGTATTGTCTGCGCTGTATAGCTATACGATCTGCCATAGGTGCACTCACAATGACTATCCCGTCGGGCGTCGTTCTGCGTGGACGTCCCGGACCTCGTCTACGGGTGTGATAATGTTCTCGTGTCCACTGGTACAAGCATCGTTGCACAACTGATGCAGCACGTTCAACGTGTGTGGCAATTCTCCCCCGCCACCCAGAAGGCTACAATTTCCTTTCTTGTTTGTAGGAAGAAAGAGTCCGTCTCTGTGACATGGTTGCCCGATTGCTTTATACGTTTGCACTACACTGAGCCTTAAGACCGTGACCAATGCCTATAAAGAATAGACACAGATGGCGCGCTGGTAGCTATGCTATACGCTATCTGTTGGTGGATGATGTTGAAACGATTATCAGAACATCTGCTATTCCCTAAGTGGCATATGGTATCATCGGCTCAAAATTGACGTTTTTCAAGAATTTCTTCCGGCAATGTACTACAGTCGAACTTAGAATATGATCAAGGGCTGTGCAGCAAACCTCTGTTAAGGATACTGATCAGTGATTACGTGGATTCGTTCTTTTCCCCTTCGTATACAGGATGTTCAGCTTAAAGGAGGCACATCACTTATCTTATTTTATAAGCAATATTTTTATTGTCAAACTTACATCGTAAGTTACTACAAATTACAGCAAGTGTTGGAAATGTTCTCGCGCCTCTACCATCACATTCCACCAGTGCTACACCTCCACATCCTCTCCAAACGAAACTTCAGTCGCCCTCCCATACTCGACCATGAAATCCGCCCTTATACTTATCCGTCGTAACAGATCTAATAGAACCAACCCCACCTCCACTGCTCGGGGCTCCCCTCCTCTCCACTTGTTTCCATTCTCACCCTAAGGATTTGTCCAAAACAACTTCACTCTTCCGAATTCCTCCACGAAACATCCGCCCACACAAAACCCTCTTATGCACTGCTCAAACAGCGACGTTCCCATGATACACGTCTTCCTGGCAGCCTATGCCCACTCGGTACTGGTCTTATAAGTGTGCCTATGTTACCCAGTCAAACACCAGCTTTTAACTTACGCCACTGTCCCTCCGCATTTTATCTTTCATAAAACATTCGTCTGCTAGTTCATCTGCGTCTATCCTTTCGTTAATCAGCACACCCGCATTTCTGGTTTTAAATTATGCAGCTAAATACGTCTTTCTAGTTCGTCATTCAGTTTGTCAACCGCTGTGTCCGATTTTATATGTTTTGAACTTTTTATTCTCATATGACTGAAGAGCGGCTACTTGTATCCATTGATAGCACCCCCGTCCATATGGGGCGACTGAAATTGACAATAAATGGCAAAAAAAGGAAATGTTATCCATCCATTTCTATGCACTTATCGACACGTTTTAGCATGTTCCTTGCTACTCTTGTTACCTTCACGCTATTTCGTCGATGACTTTCGTAATGTTTGTCTTCAGTTCTTGCAGTTTAAGTAGATTGCTCCAGTAAAGATTTATCTTTCAAGTTGTTGGGGAAGACAGAGACTGAAATATTGCGAGCTAACATCCCAAAGATGTTTGGGCCCACATGTGGTTCATCTTCGTCGAAATATCTTGGTTCAAACTCGTCTAGGGGTTGAAACGCACGTGTCGCGTTACGCGCACTAAATTAGACACTTGTGACCCTGTTGTTAAATTGTCTGGCTAATGGCAAGTTTGCGAAACTGTATGAAACATACAACGTTAATATAACATATAATAACAGTAATAATAACACCGGGAGCTAAATTAACTACTCACAAATGATGTAGGCCACACAGTTATGATTTGGTTAGAATAATGTTTATTCAGAAAGCAAACTAATAGCGAAAGTGGTCGTATTTAGAATTACTGTTACACTCGAGTGCATATCCATTTGCTACAGATCATTCAGTCTTATCGCGTATTCAAAGTCCAGTACCCCACCTCTTTATTTACACGAAAAGTTAGTTCACTCCAGGCCAGCGGCTGCTCACTGTTCAGAGACTAAGTCCCGCGATACCACACAACACGAAATTTTCTAAGTCGTTTCACTTCCTAGCTACCAAAAGACCGACCGTCCGCTTTCGCGTCTCCACAAGCACTGTCCCTCTGCCCGTCCCCGGCCGCGTTTCCCGCGCGCCGAACGTCCTCGCTCAACTGTCTACTGCAGTTCCCTTTCCTGAAGCCGCCCATCTGATTGGCTACAGCTTATTCTACATTATTTTACATTTTGACACATTTTAATAATCTAAGCTTGACCACTTTCACGCTCTAAATAAAGTAACAATAATATCCATTACATAATAAACGTTAAATTCTTTTACATAAAACCAATGCAATTTCCTTCTTAGCTTTGAATGCCATGGCTAGTAGCCTTGCACCAATGTGCTTTCTGATAGATAAATAAATAAAGAACAAAAGTAACTATTATGCACTAAACCTTACAACAAATATTCTATTATCTAATGATTCAATAAGGTGTCATCCTATCATCGTTCAGTGTGTTTTATGTGGAAGAATTGATGATCTGCCGGCCGAAGTGGCCGTGCGGTTAAAGGCGCTGCAGTCTGGAACCGCAAAACCGCTACGGTCGCAGGTTCGAATCCTGCCTCGGGCATGGATGTTTGTGATGTCCTTAGGTTAGTTAGGTTTAACTGGTTCTAAGTTCTAGGGGACTAATGACCTCAGCAGTTGAGTCCCATAGTGCTCAGAGCCATTTGAACCATTTGAATTGATGATCTGATGCTTAACTAAAATACCGATAGTTTAAACTACTATATCTTTTAAACAAATAAAGTTACAGGGTTGATATTTACAATATTTGTCGCTTCTATATGAAATGTCGATCGTTACGATCGACCAAAGCGTTAAGATTTTAGCATTCAGGTCTTTGTTACAAAACTTGTTAATTTCACTTTAACAGTAAATCCTAAACTATTTTAGATATGATCAATATTCAAGTTTTATTGGGATCACCAGGAAAATTTGTGAAGGATGATAGATTAAAATTACTACAGAATTAGTTTTCACAGATGTTTCCCTTTATGGCCGATCTTAGATCCGCTATATTTAACGCTGCTACGTCTCCCTGGCCACAGACAGCTTCTACGGGGTATCCCTATGACGTAGGTTCTTGTCTCACTCGCACACTGCAGCGCTTACGCCTCATTCAGCACAATGGACGACTGTGAATTTCCCCATCTCATGGCGAATCTGCGCTCTTTGTGGCACGCGGACCTGGACGACAGGGTTCGTTTCACAATTCCTGAAGGCTGACTCTTTCGGCCATATACTTAAATGAGAGCGAAATGCTCGTTAGCTCACAATATGTCGAACAAATAATCGAAGTAGTTGGGTGCAAGTGCTGTTCTGAGGTGATAAGGCTGGCACAGGACTGGAAGCTGCGACGGGCCATGTCAAACCTGTCAGAAAACTTACTAGCAAAACAAAAAAGTGTCTGCGTAAAACTGAGTAAAATTTTCTGGTCGATAGCACACTGGTAAACAATTTTTTCATTTCATTAGAGAGAATGGGGACACACCTAAGTTCCCTTTGTCACAACAAATAGCTTCCCATCCTCTTGCACCAAAAGACAAACATGGGCCCAGAGATGCCCATCAGCTGCAGCTATCATCGTAACGCGGAGACATTTGGTAACAACCTTGTTGCCGCGCGGTCTAACGCGCCTTGTCACGGCCCGCCCGGTTCCCCCCGTCGGAGGTTAGAGTCCTTCCTCGGGCATGGATGTGTGTTGCTGTCCTTAGCGTAAGTTAAAGTTAGATTAAGTAGTGAGTAAGCTTAGGGACCGATAACCTCAGCATTTTGGTCCCATAAGACCTTACACAAATTTCAAAATTTATAACAACCATGTTTATAGCTAATTGACGTTGCGAATCGTGGTCTTCGGCTCCACATCAAATGAAGTTTCTTTTCATTTGATTAAGTGTTGCTTGAATGCCCTTTCGGTTTCACGCAATTAAACGCAGTTGAGAGAGAAACGTTGCCGCCCCTTTCAGCATAGATATACTGGTATCATACCAACCATAGCCAGATAAGTCGCTCTCAAGAGGAGGAGGATATTGGTGTTTAACGTCCCGTCGACAACGAGGTCATTAGAGACGGAGCACAAGCTCGGATAGGGAAGGATGGGGAAGGAAGTCGGCCGTGCCCTTTCCAAGGAACCATCACAGCATTTGCCTGGAGTGGTTTAGGGAAATTACGGAAAAACTAAATCAGGATGGCCGGATGCGGGATTGAACCGTCGTCCTCCCGAATGAGAGTCTAGTGTGCTAACCACTGCGCCACCTCGCTCGGTAGTCGCTCTCAAGACTTTTCGCAGTATCTCCATGTATCTATGCTGTATGTAACAACCACTCTTTATCATACTAGAGTCCGTAGGGAATGTGAGCATTAATATTTTGAATATTCTTCCCTTTGACGATTAAGTTGGGGCGCGAAACGCATGCTGTCGCTTGATCACAATTATCGTGAGGTTTTTTCTAGTCTTGTTCTGGAAATTAAGCCAAATATAAAAAATACAAATTGTAAGTGTCTTGATAGTTCATTAACTGAAGATTTCTGTGCTGTATTGTGACTATAACAGTGTTCTTCCATTGTATCTCTAAGCTGCAATACCATCGTTTTGCGTTGAAGCTGGAGTGCAAAACAATTCGTTCTGATCGTTGTTCGTATCCCAGTCCTTACTCACCAGTCCAGTCAGTCTCCTGATTGGTTTGCTTCGGCCCGCCACGAATTCCTCTTCGGTGCCACCCTCTTCATCTCAGAGAAGCACTTAAAACCTACATCCTCAATTAGTTGCAGATTGTATTCCAATCTCTGTTCTTCTCTACAGTTTCTACCCTCTACAGCTCCCTCAAGTTGCATGGAAGTTATTCCGCGGTGTCCTAACAAATGTCCTACCACTCTATGCCTTCTTTTTGTCTGTTTTCTACATATTCTTTCTCTCCCCGATTCTTCGGAGAATCACCTTATTCCTGACATTATCAATCCACCTAATTTTCAGCATTCTTCTGTAGCACCGCATCTCAAATGCTTCGATCTCTTCTTTTCCCTGTGTAGGTACATGGTGAAAAACGCCCCGGATATGGTAAAGTTAAAATTTATTAAAAACAAAAAATGAAACAGCGATCGACCATACGTATCGGCAAAGATATCATGAATGTGCGGTAAGGCGCGCAGACAAATGGAAAAATCATCATCATTCTTTGTACATGACTTTCTCACTCTCTCGTACGTTGGACGAGGAAGATGTCAGTTTAAAGTATTAAGAGTGTTATGTATTATAAGTGTGTGTGAATAAGAAAATACTTAATAACAGTATTGAGTATTTTCATTGAAGTGAAGCGCAGTAAGGAGTATTTTCCCATTTTTTTGACACGCACTGGTGTCATTGAAGTCGGCTGCCTGCATCTACAATTGAGATGTAAGGGAGGAAGTCCAAATAGCCTAAATTCGTACAACCAGAACATTTTTAATATTGAAATTGTACTACACTTCAAATTTTTTTCATTCACACATGTATATTTCTTACTTCATTATTATAACACAACTGGCGACCTGAGTGCCACGACTTCAGGGCACCGTTTGTAAGTAGGGTTTATTAAGTATTGTTACAGTAAGAAATTTCTATGACTTTGTTATTGGTCATAAAGACCAATGTCTGTATTTTCTGTTTACATGAATCACGAAGGGGAGCACGTAAAGCAAAATTTGAGGAGAAAATTCTGGAAAGGAATAAGAATTGGACACAGGTTACGTAAAATTTTCCATCGTTAGCTGTTACGTTCGGCGCAGCAAAGATAGGAAGGCTACGCAAGCTGCTTGCATGGTTACGCTTGGTAGCGATTTAGATAGAAACCTTTTCCTCATTATTCCCTTCCTTGAATTTTACGATAGAAAATTTAGAAGAACTTTTCAATGTGATACGCGTTGCCAGGAAAACAAAGAATTTTGATATAATAGTTTGCGTATCATAATAGACGTAAAACAGGCTTTGATATCACGTTAGAATTGCCAAGTGTAATAATTAGCATATGAAATTTTTACGTTTTTTGTGAAATTTTTATTTTTTATATGTTCATACAACACAACAAAAATATGTCCATTGTTGATAACAATACCGAAAAAGCAATCAGCCTAGATGGCTTAGAATTGCGCTATCGAACAATTTAAGTTCAGGCGTCATGCATGCCTACTGCGGGAGGTTTAAGATGAGTACCGCAGGTGAGAAATGATACGACGCTCCACAGCAGAATAATCTTGACGACACGATGTTTACAATTGACGAGACAATGTCACGCATCTCCCAGAGTGATACACCCCTCATGAATGAAACCTAGATGAATCTTGACAACACTTCACAAACCATACTTTGTCTCAACACAAACACTAACTTGGAAGGTACAGCTGACAGCAACCACAATAGTACAACTGACGCACTGCTATGTCACTTACTATCTAACGTAAACACGAAATTAGTATAAACACCAATTTCAGTGATACGAAACAAGATACGAACACGGTGACACAAGATCTAAATACAATGAAACAAGCACAAAAACAAGTATTCAAAGATTTGCAAGACACGGTCTCCCAGAAGTTCAATGACTTAGCCAAAAATTTTCGCACTGAAATCGACGAAAAAACAAAGCAGGAAGTACTTTCCGAAGTTAACAGTAACATTACGGAATTAAAACAGAAGGTAGATTCTTTTAACGACCATCATGATCTAGTAGAGCAAGACAGACGCAAACACAAATATTGACGCCAATAAAACCAGTTGTGTTAGACAGTAGAATAGAGAACCACTGTCGTTAGCAAACTAAATAAAGACCATGAAGGTGAGTAATACCCTTGAAGAGAAGTTCGTAACCGATTTTAAGTTATACACACATGTAGTAGAAAAGACTATCCAGAAAAAAGGAAAATGCGTGAATAAGATAAACATCAACCTACAAGCCGTGGAAATTAGGATCCGCAATCTTTTAGAAGAAAATATTACCGGATCTCTAAATATGCACGTAAATAATACACAGGCTACAGTGAACAAACCACAACCTGTCTGTATTTATCCACAAATTGTCACGAGACCTACAGCAGGTACCAGTAACAGTTGTAGTGCAAAATGTAAACATACCGACAACTCCAGTACATAAGCGATTACCAACAGGAATTACAGGTAACTACAATAACATAAATACGACCGAAAATGCCACGTGTCTATCAACTATTTTTGCAGCCGAATGTTTGCTGAGACATCGACAGTTTCCTACATTCACTACCGAAGTAGTACGTATCAGTGCTTTTCATCGTGTATTTCCACGCCTTGGTCGGAAGCACAGAAAATCAGATTTGTCATGGGATGTACGCAAGGTGACATTCTTTTATGGGCAAATGAAGTGGCCGAACGTTGCAGCACTTATATCCAATTTTACGAGCTTTCCTCGACAAATACTGATCTGAGGCAGTGCAAGAAAGAATCAGACGCGAGGTTTTCAACCCCGCACCGTTCAGTGGCAAATGCGGTAGTCTACGTGGATACTTCGAAAAATAGCTGAACAAGACAGGCTACTGGACGAATCCGATATCACAAGCAGACGTGATAAAAATTTTGAAAAGTCTTTTATCATCGCACATTAGAGAAAATTAGTCGCAACGCCAGAACACGACACTGGGTGCTTTCTGTCAGTGCTTGATTCTATCGACTTCATCTATGAGGAAAGACCTGTACCCAACAAAGCAAAAGAAAATGAGGCACAACAATATAGCTACGTAAATCAGTCAGTAAAACGTGCTCTAAACACGCAAGCAAGGATGGTACACTCAACAGCAAAATTACATACCCAGAGGTAACGAGTACGGTAACGGGAACGGAAAAAACAAACGATTTAAAAGAAATTTTCAAAGCAGGAGTAATTTCAATGCAGGGGCGAATTACAATCCACCATCACAAGGCCCTACGCCGAACATGAACAGAAACAGTCAGCCGCAGCAGTGGCCGACGCGCGGCAACAATGCCATGCTTTAACGTTGTACCGCAGCCGAACTTAGGGCAGCAAAATAACGGCACAGCAGCCAACCACACAAATAGGCGAAGTACCCACACAGTGCGACTACTGAAATTACTCTAGGTAATGAACTCAGTCACACTACGCCGTTCGAAAGCATCAACCGGTCGTAGTTAAGCCCCAGGCTATTGGCGTCTCTGGAAGTGGGGCAAAGCAAAATTACAAACATGTTTCATAAGGTTTGACAAACAACGTGACATCAAGGATGACCTGTATCAGCATGAGTTACGTACAACAAATAATATCCAGGAAGAACAAATACAAGCAATCATTAAGGTGAAAATATTTAATATTGACACACAGATAATTTTAGATACAGGTTCAATTACCAGCCTAATCTCAAATACATTTTTCTGTGAATTGAAGAGGCAAATTGCCAACAATTCCTGTGCAAAATTGCAAGGTGCAAACTGCTACACGCAGTAAGAATAAATTGGTTAAACATCAGGCACTTACTCCATTACAAATGGAACATTTTACAGTGAAGTGCAATTTTCTTATATTGACAAACTTGTACTTAATTGTCTTATTGGCATGGACACCTTGAGAACATAAACACAGATTGACATAGGTAATGGTAAATGCCACTTTTATGTAAAGGATCAGATTTTTTTTCTATTGATTTAGTCAAAACACCTGATGAAAATAACGAAAACAAATCAGAGTCAAATGTAATAGTACAATATTCCTTTCCAACTCGATATTTCACAAACAAATTTGATACTGAACAAGAAGTAAACACTCAGGTTAGTTGCGAAATGGTAGAGCAGAAGCTAAGTGAATCACAGATACTAAATGATAAGCAATGACAAGAACTTTCTAACTTGTAATTTAAGTATGCAAATGTTTTCAGTAAGGAGCCAGAAGTAACCAACGACTATGAATATAAATTTGAAGTCTATCCATATGAAACATGGTGTTATGTCATATCCTATCCCATGGGCAAAAAGAGACAATAAGGGAAGAGATCAATCATATGATTAAATGGGGAATTGTACAACCTTTATTTTCACGCTATTGTAGTCCTGTATTACCAGTAAGTAAACCAGACGGGTCAGTAAGATTAGTTCTCGATGCTAAATGTATCAATAAGATTACGGTTTCAGTACACGTAAGACCAAGACAACTTGGACGAACAGCTTCTGAAGTTATATAATAATATTTCAGTATACTCGATCTGAAGGTGTCCTACTGGCAAATAAAGATCAACGAAGAAAGTCGAAAATATACAGCATTTATTGTCTCGAAACATATCAAAATGTATACCATTAAAAGTGCAACAACCACAAATATCAGAAAAAGAATTGAGGGAGACTATTTGATAAGAGTAGGTAAACCAAGGTACTACCAACTCTTAATGCTTCATATTTCTTTGGGCGAAAGTGGAAACAAGTTATGACCTTACACGACATAAAACATGTATTAGTAAGCATTTTTCACCCAGAGGCAAGCCCAGTAGGATGAGTCTTTAGGACATAAACCCCTCACAAACACACGCGATGGGTAGAATACGTAACTCCTTTCGTGCAAGTTGTCAGTAACCTTCCACATTCAACAAATTTCATACCTAACGAATTGATGTTCTGGACAAAACAAACAAACGAGTGGAAGTCGCCCATACCAAAACTACCCCCTGCAGAACTGACACTTAAAACACAAAATCAAACAAGCCATGTTTACACTAGAAAACTGGGCAGAGCACAAGGCGCAATCAAACGGAAATACTAAGCAATTACATATACCGTCTAAGAACTAAGGAATCTATGAATATATGTACACAGAGATTTAATTACATACTAAGCCATACACAACATGTTCACAAGCAAAAGGAAGCATTATGAAAAAATATTCGAGACGTGTAAGCTAAGAAGTAACGACAAAATACCGTAAGAAAAATCAATAATTTTCTTCGCAGAGTAAATGAGCATAAAGGGTAATACAATAAACGAATGTCTATGAACGTAAACAAAGTATGGAAATATCTGTGGACGGATGTAATGACCAGATGTATCAGTGGCCACCGAGCTGCGTGATGCAATTAGTTTGAAGTTAGTTTCAAGTATTTTTTTTTCTTCTTTCAGCGACAGGTGCATCGTCACGGCGCAAAAGAAAATTACGTCCAGAGTAGGAGGTACCAAATGAAGAAACGGGCCGCACCTCGAGTAAACAATTTAGTTAAAATGATATTTATACAAGGTCATAAGGCAATGAAAAATAAAAACATGCATCGTCACAGAATATCTCCATGACATTTACCAGTACCTATTCGCTGCAGAGTACACCCAAACATTCAAGCATGTGATTTTACAAAAACCAATTAATTTTTACCGTGTCACACGAAAGCTTAAATACCGACATTTCCAGGTATTCGAGAAAGATAAGTCTAAGATGGTTAAAACTTCTCCATATTTCACGCTGTTACGTGAATTGGAGTAAACAACACTAACGCATGAAGAAACATGATACTATGTGAATTATTAGTCAGTACACATTATCTCGATGAAATAAAAGTTCTTTGGCAACTAGTCCATGATTGTACGAGTAAAATCTCTTCATAAATCCTTGAACCAGGAGATGAGCATTTCCTTTCTTCCCTCCCAAACAAAGGAGGTGGCGCCAGGCGTAGTTAGGCCAGCAATGCGTAATGTTTTAGCCCTCTTTCCAATGTTTTTCTCCCACGTCTACCTAAGGAAGATATGAGCTCTCATAAGTGATAAAAACCGATCTATAAAATGAATTATTAATGTATCATATGCTCTGAATTGTCTCATAATAATGTGTTATGTAATTGTACACGTGATGTGAACGAAGATAAGTTAAAAACTAACAAACAACTGTAGTAGCAGACCCAATTAATGAAAAATTTATGACGTTTTAAAACTTAAGAAATTTTGTTCTTCGTATAAGCGATGGATGGAATGTCAGCCATAGGTATAAGCTACCATGTTGTGTGTATTGTTGCAACTCTATACTTCGATGAATTTTCGTTGGAAACCGAAGTCTATGTGAAAGAATAAACTTCAAAGACAAGCAGTTTATACAGTGTTTTGGGCGGTTTTATGTGTCTCTCAACAAGTGGACGGTCAAGTGTGGTGACATTAACATTGGTGTGCTACGAAATAATTTCTGAGTATCTTGGCTCACAACGCTTGGTACATTAATAAGTGAACTATAGTTGTTCGAGCCAGTATTTACCTCGCCGACGGATGCTGTTGGCCACGGTTCTGTCCGTTGAAACTGCGAGTACGACGGGTAATAATGACGCCCGGGCTGTAAAAATGGAGATCTTGAGCCACAGCGTCGGATTTTGAACAATAAACACACCCATTGCACCCAGAATGAAAACAGACGCCACGGAAATTCTTTACAGGTGAAAGTCTGACACTCAACACTAAGAAAACGAGTGCACGCACGTGCGACGTTAGTAACTACACTCCTGGAAATTGAAATAAGAACACCGTGAATTCATTGTCCCAGGAAGGGGAAACTTTATTGACACATTCCTGGGGTCAGATACATCACATGATCACACTGACAGAACCACAGGCACATACACAGGCAACAGAGCATGCACAATGTCGGCACTAGTACAGTGTATATCCACCTTTCGCAGCAATGCAGGCTGCTATTCTCCCATGGAGACGATCGTAGAGATGCTGGATGTAGTCCTGTGGAACGGCTTGCCATGCCATTTCCACCTGGCGCCTCAGTTGGACCAGCGTTCGTGCTGGACGTGCAGACCGCGTGAGACGACGCTTCATCCAGTCCCAAACATGCTCAATGGGGGACAGAGCCGGAGATCTTGCTGGCCACGGTAGTTGACTTACACCTTCTAGAGCACGTTGTGTGGCACGGGATACATGCGGACGTGCATTGTCCTGTTGGAACAGCAAGTTCCCTTGCCGGTCTAGGAATGGTAGAACGATGGGTTCGATGACGGTTTGGATGTACCGTGCACTATTCAGTGTCCCCTCGACGATCACCAGTGGTGTACGGCCAGTGTAGGAGATCGCTCCCCACACCATGATGCCGGGTGTTGGCCCTGTGTGCCTCGGTCGTATGCAGTCCTGATTGTGGCGCTCACCTGCACGGCGCCAAACACGCATACGACCATCATTGGCACCAAGGCAGAAGCGACTCTCATCGCTGAAGACGACACGTCTCCATTCGTCCCTCCATTCACGCCTGTCGCGACACCACTGGAGGCGGGCTGCACGATGTTGGGGCGTGAGCGGAAGACGGCCTAACGGTGTGCGGGACCGTAGCCCAGCTTCATGGAGACGGTTGCGAATGGTCCTCGCCGATACCCCAGGAGCAACAGTGTCCCTAATTTGCTGGGAAGTGGCGGTGCGGTCCCCTACGGCACTGCGTAGGATCCTACGGTCTTGGCGTGCATCCGTGCGTCGCTGCGGTCCGGTCCCAGGTCGACGGGCACGTGCACCTTCCGCCGACCACTGGCGACAACATCGATGTACTGTGGAGACCTCACGCCCCACGTGTTGAGCAATTTGGCGGTACGTCCACCCGGCCTCCCGCATGCCCACTATACGCCCTCGCTCAAAGTCCGTCAACTGCACATACGGTTTACGTCCACGCTGTCGCGGCATGCTACCAGTGTTAAAGACTGCGATGGAGCTCCGTATGCCACGGCAAACTGGCTGACACTGACGGCGGCGGTGCACAAATGCGCAGCTAGCGCCATTCGACGGCCAACACCGCGGTTCCTGGTGTGTCCGCTGTGCCGTGCGTGTGATCATTGCTTGTACAGCCCTCTCGCAGTGTCCGGAGCAAGTATGGTGGGTCTGACACACCGGTGTCAATGTGTTCTTTTTTCCATTTCCAGGAGTGTAATATGTTGACCGTTAGCGACTAATTACTAGCCGCTAAATCCAGCTATTGTGTAAGCGCGAAACCCAGCAAAGAGACTGAACATTACTGGCATTGCGCTAAATTCAAATACGTAATATTATCTATATAATCTTCTAATTTCTTGTAAAACTCTTACATAGCATAAGCTGGCATATCCATTCCATTAAATAAAAGAGAAGGCGACAAAGGGCATTGACTCCTATCTGTGAATATAAGTTATGCACATAGAAAAGCACTGTTCGTCTCCATACCATGTCAACGTACGGTGTGGAGGCAGTTGTGTAGGTACAAGGTGAAAAGCCCCGGGATATGGTAATGTTAAAATTTATTACAAACAATAAATGAAACAGCGATCGACCATAAACGTCGGCAAAGACATTAATTACGAATGCACGGTAAGGTTTAGACAAATGAAAAAAAAGAATCATTTTTCTTTTTATCTCGCTCTCTCGTACGTACAAGGACGATGAAGACGTACAGTTTAAAGTATTAAGAGTGTTATGTATTATAAGTGTGTATGAAAAAGAAAATACTTAATATTGTTAAGTACTTTCATTGAAGTGAAGCGAAGTAAAGGAGTATTTCTATCATTTTTTGACACGCACTGGTGTCCTTGAAGTCGGCTGGCCTGCATCTACAATTGAAATGTAAGAGAGGAAGTCCGAATAGCCTAAATTCGTACAAGCAGAACATTTTTAATAATGCAATTGTACGATCCTTTAACTTTCTCCATTCACATACGCATATTTCTTATTTTTTATAGTTACAACACATCCCACAGTCAATGTGCTCCAAACGTACGTTCTCAGAAATTTCTTTCTCAAATAAAGGTGTCTGTTACTAGAAGACTTCCCTTGGCCACGAATGCCCTTTTTGCCTGTGCTAGTCTGCTTTCCATCATGGGTTATTTTCGGTCTAGGTAGCAGAATTCCTAAACTTGATATACTTTGTGATCATCAATCCTAATGTCATGTTCCTCGCTGTTCCCATTTCTGCTACTTCTCATTGCTTTCGTCTTTCTTCGATTTACTTATATTCGATATTCTGTACTCATTAGACTGTTCATGCCATTCAGAAGATCGTGTAATTCTTCTTCACTTTCACTCAAGACAGCAATGGCATCAGCGAATCTTATCACTGATATTCTTTCATCTTGAATTTTAACTCCACTGTAGACCTATTTCTATCATTGCTTGTTCGATGTATAGCTTGAACAGTAGGAGCAGAAGACTACATCTTTCTTACGCTCTTTTTAATCCCCACAAGGGGCTCACCACTCTCTGTCGAGTTTATAATTGGCTACCACAGGGCCCCAGCCTTTGCAGCATCTTTTCCTTTCCGTCCTGCATGTCTATCCTTTTGCTATTCTTTTTCCCTCCCTCGTAGGAACAAGGATGTCTTTTGGGAATATGCACTGTATTGTCAGTAGCCTGACATCAGAAAAGTCCCTCCAGTGTTTGTTCGTTCTGTTTTTTTTCTTTTTTTCCCTTCTTCTACGTTCCCCTTCTCCTATCCATCCTCCACTTCGGCGTTTGCGGTCATTCTTTTTCTTCTTCCTCCCTGTGTGCTCCTGAAGGTCGGCCCACGCATCTGACGCTTAAGAGGTGACTGGGTAATGCGTAATTTCTAGCCCTGGGTCGACAGGTAGGATTTTCACGTACACCATGGTACAGGCCAGGCCCAGGGAGGGGTGATTCCTTGAGCTGTTACCTTCCCATATTGCCAATTGGTTCCTCTGTCAGGAGTTTGGGAAGTGTGTCCAGAGGTGTGGACAATCACCTAATACAGGTGAGCCCCCTCTGAGGGGGGGGGGGGGGGGGGGCGGTGGTCCAGTTCGAAGTAGTGCACCATCACAGACGCTGGGATTCATGGGGAATTTTCTCGCAATGAGCCAATCATCATCTTGTCAGTGTATGTCTACTAAGTGTAAACGGAATGAAGCTAATGAATCAAAGACCCTCCCAGCTGCAACTCGATTCCTCCTGGTTTACACACTGAAGGCCATCAGTACTTCACAATGGCAAATCCGTTTTTATTCAGAAAGGTGTTTGATGCAACTGCCGGCTGTGTGAAACCCTGCTCTCTTTACATAAGACTACTTCTGCTCCTCAAGGACAACTGCTTGCTGCTTCACTCCTCCAGGGCTATATCCTTCGTGCCGAGGCCCACCAAATGCTGAATTCTTAGTGTGGTATTGTTTAAACGAGGGTGCTCAATCTTCTGACTGAGACAGAAATTCAAACTTACCTCTCTGATAAGGTTGTCATTGCAGTTTATTGGGTGATGAAAAAGTTACACACAACCTTAGTGTCCACATCTATGCTTTTTCTCATGTTTGATAGAGTAGTGCTTCCGTCCAAGATCAAAGCAGACTATGATGTTATCAAGGTCCAACGGTACACTCCGAACCCGATGCACTGCTACCAGTATCATTGGTACAACAACGTTCAAATGTTCTGTCGACACCTGACCAAATTTGTAACCTGTGGTAGGGATGCCCACAGTGGCGACCATGCAGCTCCCTCCCGTGATTATCCCGTGTTCCTTCAGGAAATCTGGCCTTCTCCTTCGCTGACTCGGAGATCATCTTCAATGATGTCGACACTTGATATCCTTCTGGCTGACTTCTGGTCACTGATGCGCACCGTCTGCGTTTTTCTGCCCTGGACTCTCCAGTCCTACCAAAGAAAAATGCCGACGCCTCTGTGGATCTCATGGAGCAGGATCCTCCAGCCTCTGCACCCTGTAGCAATGTGTCTTTGAAGGCTGCTCTTGGAATCACAGCGTCCACTTGTTCTCTGCGTCCAGGAAACAAAATTGCAACCTCACGAGCGCTTTGATATCTCGCATTTTTTGCAGTCCGTTTTGACTTTCCCCCAAGGACAGCATTCCCTCTCATGGGGGAGCCATACTGCTCATCCAGGATGACGTTCATAGTCACACTGTTGTCCTGAACATACAGTTGCAAACTGTTGCAGTCCACATTTTCCTTCCTCACTTGACCTTTTCCCTTTCTACCGTCTGCATCCCTCCAACATTCGATGTCACCAGGGCAGACTTCTTCCAGCTTATTGGGCAGCTACCTCACCCTTTCCTGCTGCTCGGTGATTGTAATGCATACCATTCCCTTTTGGGTCCTCCCAGAACCTCTGAGAGGTGCCCTCTTGGCTGACCTTCTAAATCAACTGAACTTCATATGCTTTAACACTAGATCATCCACGTTCCCTTCAGGCTTCACACACACACATTCCCATTTGGACCTCTTCTTTCACGCTGCTCAACTTGCCTGTCGTCTCAAGTGGTCCATTCTCTCAGCTTGCCCGTAGTCTCGAGTGGTCCGATCTCTGACGTGTACTCGAGCGACACATTTCCTATGTGTTACCCATTTGTTGATTCCTATCCCATCTCCGTGCACATCAAATAGCAGCTTTCTAAGGCCGACAAGAGGCTTTTCTCCTCCCTGGCAACCTCCGACGAACGACATTTCGTCACTTGTGATTACCAGGTAGAATACCTTTCCAACGTTATCCTTGCTGCCGCAAAACGTTCTATTCCTCTTACTTCATCGTAACCGCACCGTGTTCCGGACCGTTGGTGGACTGAGGTGTGTCACAACGCAATTCGCGCGCGGAGACGTCCTCTCCACGTTTATAACAGTCATCCTATGGTGGCAAATTGCATTCGTTAACAGTTGTGTGTGCAGTGTCGACGCATTCTTCTCCATCGTGTGGGCCAACCTCCGCCAGCTTCCTTGAATCTAGGTCCATTCCCCAGTTTCTGGCCTGACCATAGCAGACGATATCATAAAAAAAACCATGTTGCTATCTCCAACACCTTGGGTCGCTACTTTCCACAGATTTCGGGCTCCCCACTACCACCCTGCCTTCCTCCATCAGAAACAAGTGGGGGGGGGGGCGGAGGAGGGGGGGGGGGCGTGGCTCGGGTGATACAGTTCTCTTTCAGAATCGTGAGGAGTGCTACAGTGCTGCTTTTATTATGAGGAAGCTAGATCACACTCTCACTTCATCCCGATCCCCTGCCTCAGGGTCGGACAGTATTCACATTCAGATGTTGCAGAACCTTACTCTAGCAGGCAAGCATTTCCTCCTTCATACGTGCAAACACATCTGCGCAGAGAGCACAGTTCCCAGACACTGGCATGAAACCACTGTCATACCCTTACCTAAGCCTGGTAAGGACAAGCGCGTTCCCTCTAGCTACTGCCCCATTTCTGCCATCACCCGTGTTTGCAAGGTGAAGGAACATATGATTCATGCCCTGCTGGTGCGGTAGCTCTTGTCTCGCAATTTGCAAACCACTGCATAATGTGGATTTCGAGCGCGCCGTTCTGCAGTTGACTATCTCGTCACTTCGTCAACCCAGATCATGAATGATTTTTTGCAGAAATACCAGAATGTGGCTGTGTTCTTCCATTTGGAAAGAGCCTACGTGATCTGCTGGAGAACTGGTATCCTCTCTCCTCTCTACACGTGTAGAGAGGCCATATGCCCTATTTTCCTTTGTCGGGGACCTTTATGCAGGAAAATGGTGTGCCTCAGGGTTCTGTCCTAAGTGTCGTCCTCCTTGCTATCGCCATTAATCCTATTATTGCCCGTCTCCCACCGGGCGTCTCTGGACATCAACTGCAATTTTCTATTGTGCATCGACAATGGTTTTCGCTTTTCCACTGAAAAAACCATTTGCATGAATTTCTGGCGGCGCAATTGGTTTCTTACATCTTGGGCCTGTTGCACTTCCATTCGATAAAACTGTGAAATTCTTGGGGCTCATGTTCGATCGGAAACTTCCTTGGTCCTCCCATGTGTCTTACCTGGCTTCCTGCTGTATGCCGTTCCTCAATGTCCTATGTTTCGTCAGCAGTACTTCCCGGGAAGCGGATCAAACCACCATCCTCCACTACTACACTATGGGTGTTCCATTTATGCATCTGCACATGCATCCATCTTTATACTGTGTCAGTACAGTCCACCAACGTGGCATCTGTTTGGCCACTGGCGCATTTTGCACTGGCCTGGCTGAGTCTGTAGGCAGAAACTTCCAAACTACTGCTGTCAAACGGCCGAGATTTTCTCCTCAGCAAATAGGCATTCCATTAGTCTGCCATGCCTGACCACCCATCCTATGCCTCCTCCTTCGATCACTCCTTTGATTGCGAGTATGGGCATGTCCCTTCTGTTACTTCCTGGAGTTCAGTTTCAGCTATTGCTCCAGCAGCTTAACTTAACACTACTTGGCACTTTCCCAATTGGTGTGAACCCCTCACCACCTTGGCTTCATATGCAACTTCCTATTCACCGTGGACTTCATTCGCATCCAAGGACACTACTCCAGACTCGTTCTATCGCCATAAGTTTCTCGACCTTCACATGGAACATAGTGATGGTATTTTCATGTACACTGATTGCTCTCGGACTGACTGTGGTGCCGAGTGTGCCTTCATCATTGGCACCGAAGATTTTCAGTATCGGCTTCCAGAACACTGATCAGTGTTTACAGTGCACAGCTCTTCTTTCTTTATCAGGACTACAGTATATCCAGCGATACAGATTTTTCAGTTGACATCTGCTCAAACTTTCAAAGTGCCATTCTGAGCCTGTGTGTGCTACACACCATCTAGCCCTTAGTGCAACAGGTCCAAGAAAGATTCCACTTGCTGTTGAGGGAGCTACCGTGATATTCTTGTGGGTTCCTGCTCACGTTGGTATGAAAGGAAATGAGGCTGCTGACGCTATTGCCAAGGCTGCAGGCCGCCTCCTTCAGTCCGCCAAAGGGGCTCACAGTTCTTTTGTGAGTTTTTGCAAGGTGCACACGGGGCACCAAGCTATTGCAACCAATTCTTATTTGCCGGTCGCAATGGCCGAGCGGTTCTAGGCGCTACAGTCCGGAGCCGCGCGACCGCTACGGTCGCAGGTTCGAATCCTGTCTAGGGCATGGATGTGTGTGATGTCCTTAGGTTAGTTAGGTTTAAGTAGTTCTATGTTCTAGGGGCTGATGACCATATCAGATAAGTCCCATAGTACTCAGAGCCATTTGAACCAAACCAATTCTTCTTTGTCTGGCTGTTCATCTAAGTTGCTTCTGCCACCCAATCCGCAGCTTTCCATGCCTGACATCGTCTTGGCAAGGGTATGTGCTGCAGATGTGACGTGAAGCCGCACATCCATCCACTTATGCGGTGCTTGTGCTATTTGCTTTTTGAGCTTGTCTTCCCTCTGTACGGTAGACCCTTTATGTGGTGACTGTGGGCGCCCACTCCATGAGGGAAGCCCCTGTGTTCCGTCATCTGTGTGTCAATTGTGCTGACTGCCACCCAGGCTTACAAGGGAGAAAAGAAGATCAAAGAATACAAGTCCTTGGATCTCCTGTCTTACACTGAGTCTCGCCAAAAGTATGAGAGACTTCATCCAGTGTCACCAACTTCAACTTCTGCCTCTGTTAAATTTCGGCCTCCCCCTCCCCCTCCCCTGCAGTTCCCACGACCTCCCATCAGGGAACTACCCCCCCCCCCCTCCTCGGCCCCCTTCTTCAGCATGTGCCGGTGAACGGGCTCTCTCCCGGGACCCCTCTCCCTGGTGTTCAAAATGGTTCAAATGGCTCTGAGCGCTATGGGACATCATCTGAGGTCATGAGTCCCCTAGAACTTCGAACTACTTAAACCTAACTAACCTAAGGACATCACACACACCCATGCCCGAGGCTTGATTCGAACCTGTGACCATAGCGGTCGCGCGGTTCCAGACTGAAGCACATAGAACCGCTCGGCCACTCCGGCCGGCCTCTCTCCCTGGTGTCTCTCAGGCCAGAAGACTCTAACCACCACTCATCCATGAGGCGCACCATGTGTGCGCCCCAAAGTCTTCCGCTCTCTTTCAGTTTCAGCTCTTGCAGAAACCTGTCCTCCCCCTGTGCCCTGCCCTCTTCCACCTTGGAAAGAGAGGAACAAGAACCATAAATTCCAAGTCAAGGTGTCCCCAGTGCCCCCGGAGGTGCCATATTCCTCCTCTCATCGTGAGTGATATTTCGAGATGTCACTCCATCCTTGTCAGTGACAATTACTGTCAGAGTGACCTGACCTCTTCCTCGGCTTTGTCATGGCTACCCTGGACTCTGGCCACACAATCATCCCGTGAAATTGCAATACCTACCGGAAATGCAACATCTTGTCTCCTCCTAGCCTGCCTTCTGTATTGTTCTTCAAGAAACTCATTTCCATGATGGCCACTCTCCAACATTTTGCGGTTATCAGGTTCTGTCGGAACCATGCTGGGCCCGGGGCAGCTTCTGATGGGGTCTGGACTTTGGTTCACTATGATGTCCTTACTGACATAACAACTTGGAAGCAATAGTAGTTAGGGTGCACATGACTCCGGCAATCACCATTTGCAATGTCTACCTCCCTCCAGGTAGGCCACTTCTCACATTGCGCTGTCTACCTTAATCCAACTACTCCCACCCATTTCTCCTCCTTCGGGACTTCAGTGTCCACCATCAATTGGTAGTGGTATCCTAATTAACGAACTTATCATGGACCTTGATGTGTGTCTCCTCAATGATGGTTCGCCTACCCGTTTCAGTGCTGCTCATGGCACCTTCTCTAGTATCGATCTTACGATCTCTTCCACTGCCTTCGTGGCTTCCCTACATCGGTCATCCCATGATAACTTTTGTGGCAGTGCCCACTTCCCGGTGATTCTATCGTTCCCCTCCTGCCGCCAGGCAGACAGGCCCCCATGTTGGGCAGTCTGCATGGCCAATTGGCCTTCATATACGTCTGCTGTGCACTTTCACACCTCCCTCTCGAATTCCATTGATGTTGTAGTTGTGCAATGCATCTCTGCCACTATCCTTCATGCTGCTGGTACTGCTGTCACCCTATCCACAGGTCCCCATCGATATCGACTGGTACCATGATGGACCAAGGAAGTTACAGTCGCGGTCAAGGACTGCCGATGAGTGCTGCAGTGACTTAAGCGACACCCTTCATAGACCAACCTCCTCACTTTTAAGTGTCTCCATGCTAAGGCTCGTTACCTTATTAAGCGGAGTAAGAAGAAATGCTGCGAGCACTATGTTTCCTCTCTGGGGACGCGTGCCTCTTCATTACAGGTTTGGTCCAAGCTCCGTAGGCTTCTGGGCTGCCAGTGATAGTCGACTGTCCAGGGTCTGAACCTCAAAGATGCTCTGTACGCTGATCCATTGGTCCTTGCAGACTACCTTGCGACTCTTTGCGACGGCATCATCGTCCTCTTCGTATCCTACTAGCTTGCTCCAGCAGAAACAGAATTCAACAGACCCCCCTCTGTTCCATCCCTGACCACGTTGAGCCTTGTAATGCACCCTTCACTGAATGGGAATTGGTGCAGGCTCTTAGCTCTTCACGAGACACAGCTCCAGGCCCAGAGTCCATCCACAACCAGATGATCCAACACTTGGACATTCCCCAGAGGCAACAGCTCCTCAGGGTCTTCAACCACGTTTGGCTGATGGGTGTTTTTCCGTTACAATCGTGAGACAGTATAGTTATCTCCATCCTCAAGCATGGGAAAAACCCAGCATCTCTAGACAGCTACCACCCAATTAGCCTGACGAATGTACTTTGTAAACTGGTCAAAAGGATGGTCAGCTTCAGATTATGCTGGGTACCCGAATCTCGGGGCCTTTTGTCCCCGTATCAGTGTGGCTTCAGGGCAGAGCGATCTCCAAACGACCATTTCCTCCAATTGGACTCAGCCATCCAACAGGCCTTCGCTCACCGCTGGCACCTTGTCACAGTCTCCTTTGGCCTACATTAGGTGTATGACATGGCTTGGCGCCATCACATTTTAGTTACCTCTATGACTGGGTCTCCATGGTCCCCTTCTGACTTTTAGCCACCAGTTTTTATCTCACTGGCTCTTCCAGGTTCGAGTTGGCACTTCGCTCAGCACCCGTCACATTCAGGAGAATGGTATCCCACAGGGTTTCGTGCTAAGTGTCACACTCTTCCTCATTGCCATCAATGGGTTTGTTACCACAGCGTTGTACATCGACGATTTTCACATTTGGTGCAGCTCCCACTCGGTAACATCTGCTGAGAGCCAGCTCTAAGGCGCCATCCAACAGGCCCCTGCGTTGGCCACCGCCCATAGCTCCCAGTTTTCTCCCTCCAAAATGCGGGTTATGGACTTTTGTCATCAACCCACAGTACACCCCAATCCAGAACTTTATTTAGGCAACCAGCTCCTTGATGTTCTAGCAGTCTCGTTTCTTGGGCCTTATTTTCAATAACAGACTGATGTGGCTGACCCACATTCGCCACATAAAGACAAAATGTATGTGGAAGCTTTATGCTTTCCACCTCCTGGGTCACACATCTTGGGGAGCAGACTGTTCCACTCTTCTGCATCTTTCCATGCTCTGGTATTGTCCAGACTAGATCATAGTGGTCAGGCTTATGGTTCTGCAGATCCTTCCACTTTGAAACCCCTTGACCCTGTCCATCATTCTGGGGTGTGTCTGGTTATTGGTTCCTTTGACACTAGTCCCGTTGTTAGTCTCCTCACAGAAGTGGGGATTCCATCTCTACACATCAGATGGAGCCAAACCCTTGTTTCTTATGCAATCGCCATTCGCCAATTCCCTGACCATCCTGTGTACCCTGTGCTCTGTGTCACTGAGGGACATCTCCTTCCTAACACCTGGCCATGGGCGGGATTGTCAGTTGGCATGCATGTCACTTCCCTCTGTTGGGTTCTCCATCTTTCATCACTGGACTGCACCCCAAGTCTTTCCTCTCATACCCCCTGTTGGATGGTGCTTAGACCATAGATTAGGACCGAGTTGTTCCTGGGTCTCTGTGTCTCCGGTGTCTTGTATGTGCCATCCTTGTGGAGTATGTGCCATCCTTGTAGAGTTCCAGGGTGCCAGCATCTTTTATGTTGATGGTTCTAAGACAGTCAATAAGGTGGGATATGCTTTCGCGTTTCCTACTGGACTCAAACGCGATTTTTTGCCGGGATCATATAGTGTGTTCACAGCAGAGCTTCTAGCCATTCACAGAGCCCTCCTTGTTGTTTCTCAGGCCTCCATCCACGGTATTTTAATTTGTTCAGACTCCATAAGCAGCCTGCAGGCTATCTACCGATGCTAGTCTCGCCATCCTTTGGTCTCTGTTATCCAAGACCAGCTCTCTACCTCTCTGCCCTTACACATGCCGTCTGTTCAGTCGTCTTTCTCTGGGTACCAATACATTTGGGCATTCCAGGTAATCAATTGGCTGACCGTTTGGCTACAGAAGCAGATACTCATCCCCCATTTCCTTTCATGACTCCAGTTGTAGATATGCGGATCTACATCAAATCCTCTTTGCCCAAAAGTGGAATGCCATCTGGAGTGCTACTGCTCATAGTAATTAACTCCGCAAATCAAGGAGTCTACTGCAGTTTGGCGCTCTTCCTTTCGCTCCTCTCGGAAAGAGTCCACTATTGCATGCTGTTTACACATTTTTCATACCCAGCTTACCCCCTTGTTTCTTCCTCCGTAACGACTCACCCCCCCCCCCCCCCCTCCTCCACAATGTGGTTGTGCAGCCAGACTGACGATAGCTCATATATTGGTAGACTGTCTCCTTCCTTCGGCCCTTTGTGTTAAGTATAGTCTTCCCAATTGCTTAAATTTAATATTACCAGACAATTCACGGATGGCTGAACTGGTCCTTAGTTTCCTCTATGGAAGTGGTTTTTACTTACAGATATAAGGTTCCACTTTAGTCTTGAAGCAGTGGCAGATAGGTTGTGGTTGGGACTTATTGTAGTCTTCTCGGACTGTGACCCCATCGTTCAAATGGCTCTGAGCACTATGCGACTTAACTTGAGGTCATCAGTCGCCTAGAACTTAGAACTAATTAACATCACACACATCCATGCCCGAGGCAGGATTCGAACCTGCGAACGGAGCGGTCGCTCGGTTCCAGACTGTAGCGCCTAGAACCGCACGGCCACTCCGGCCGGCGTGACCCCATGACTGCCTTCCCCCCTTTTTTCCAGTTTTTTAGATTTTGTCTCACCTTTTATGCCTTTACTGGGTGTGTTTAATGAATATTTTTTTATAATTTGGCTCCCCTGACTGGACCGTCCATTTTTAGCAGTCCCTTTTGTCTTCTGTGGCTCACTTTGGAATCACACTACTGATGACCTTGCCGTTTGGTCCCATACCCCCCTGTCAATCAATGAATCCTCCTTTGGCCTGCTAGCTCTTCCTTTCCTTCGGATGATCTCCGTGTTGCCTTCTGTCGGCAGATGGTGTCACTTCGGCATCTTCCTTTCATGGGAACAAGCTCCGCGGAATTAAACCTCTCCCAGCTGTTTGGTCGACTTCCTCTCGGCCCTCTCGCCGCAAGGAGATGAGTTCGGCTAGGCTGCGTATTGGGGACTGCCTTTTTAGCCATCGCCATTTGTTAAATGGTGATCCCCCGCCACTTTGTTCCCATTGTCATCAACCTCCGATGGTTCGCCATTTCCTGACTGACCATTGTTCTTCATTTTAGCCAGTTACGTGGTAATTTACGTTTGCTGTCAGAGTTATTTGCCTTTTTAGCGAACAACGCTCGGGCTGTCGACAGCGTTTTACTTTTTATCCGTCGTATCAATATGATGGACATATAACCTTTATTCTAGGACCACCGTTGTCCTATGGCGTATTTTGTGGCTCTTTCTCCAAGAGAAAGTCCCTGTTTTAGCTGTCTTTCCTTCTGTCGATTGGGCTTAATGTGTAGTCGTTTTTAATTCCTTTCTCGTCTTCGTGCACGCTAAAACGAAACAAAACAACCCTTTTTATCCGAGCACTTCGTTCTTGGTTTTCCATTTTTGTACATATTGTATCTTCTACCATAATGTATCTTGTACATATTGCATTTTCCTGTAGCTTACATATATTTTTCTCAGCATTTCGAACATCTTGCACCATTTAAGTGTTTGACACTTTTTCTAAGTCGATATGAACGTGTCGTGTTTTTTCTTCAGTCTTGCTTTCATTGTAAACGACAACGTGAGAGCTGCCTCTCTGCTGCCTTTAACTTCCTGAAAGCTAAAATTGTCATCACACAAATCCTCAATTTTCTTTTCTATTCTTCTGTGTATTATTATCAGCAACTTGAATACGTGAGCTGTTAAGGTGATTGTGCGATAATTCCCGCGCTTGTCAGCTCTTGCAGTCTTCCGGTGATGATTTTCTGAAAGTCAGAGTGTTTATCGCCACTGATATATATATTATACACTGAAGCAGACATTAAATGAAAGGGAAATACGCCTGTTAGAACAATAGGTGTGATGGTGTAAACAAGCAGATACCTCTGTTAGTCATTGACCGTCCACATCATTACTTGTTCTTTTTGGTCGACATTGACGTGAAGTGAGCTTAGAGCTGTAGAATGCGGATAAAGCAGGGAGAACAGGCATCGGAAGCTGATCCGGCTGAAAATGATGTCCAGAACTTGCCTCGGCTGGAGGGCAGTGGCTGCAGCGGCTCATTAGTGTCCTGTACAGTGGTGGTTGTTTTGTTGTGGCACATACGTCATTACGGGAGCACGGGTGGCTCTCATGAATAATGTAGCGTGCGGACCGCCGCCGTCCTTGCTGGCTACGGGGTCACTGATCTGGCGGCAGCGGCCAACTGGACGGCCCGAGCGCGCCTTGCGGCACGTGTGGCCCCGCACCGCGCCTGACAGCTGCCAACAGCCAACTGTCCGACGCGAACGCCAGAGATAAATGAGTAAGCTCGAAAGCGTTGCCTGCGTGACGTCACTAGAAGAAATGCCGCACGACTCCTGTCGACTCAACTGGGGCACCGCAAGTGCGCTGATAACTCCTGTTGATCTTCCTAAATCAAAATAATCCAACTACATTATTCATCTCTATCAAAAAAATCGTTCAAATGGCTCTGAGCACTATGGGACTCAACATCTTAGGTCATAAGTCCCCTAGAACTTAGAACTACTTAAACCTAACTAACCTAAGGACATCACACACACCCATGCCCGAGGCAGGATTCGAACCTGCGACCGTAGCAGTCCCGCGGTTCCGGACTGCAGCGCCAGAACCGTTAGACCACCGCGGCCGGCCATCTCTATCATTACTTACATACATCAGCGGCAGCAGCGGTATTTGCCTGCATCATTATCATCTACAGCATCATTATCTAAGTCGTCAGAAAACCAACAACTCTTCCTCGTAAGCCGCTTGTTAGTAGGAATTTAGTTTCTGTACCGCCATCAGTATGCTACGTATCACCATAACGTACATTTGTGAGCAAAACTTAAGGACGAATGTAACATTCGCGTGATATGTCAGTGCCAAGTAACATAGCTCGATGAAAATTTCACCATACATACAAAGAACTGCTAGCGCTTAGTACAGAAGGTAACTGGAAGAAATACGCAATGAGACACATGGTCGTTGATATATGTGGGCGTGCTGCCGTACGTGTCCCCAGCGCATCCCACACGTGCTCGATGGGTTTTAAGTCGTAATGAACAGACCAGTACAGTCGCCGAATATGCTCTCGTTCCAAGAGCTGCTCCACGTGCGCTGTTCGATGCGAATCGCCCGTATTCATCCATAAAAAGGAAGTCAGGGCCCAATGCACCTATGAAAAGACGCCCATGGGGAAAGAAAACAGTGTCACAATAACGTCGCCCTGTCTAACAATACCACCACTTGCAAAGTAGGTTAGAAATCAGATTGATAATGTTGCTCACGCAGCATATGTTCGCTTTATCGGGCAACTACAAAGTTATTGACTGTGGATGGTATCGTCAGAGTGGAAATAATGAAGTAACTGTAAAAAAGTCATTAATTTTGGCACTTATCTTGAATGGATCCCCACGTAGATTGCCGGCCGGAGTTCCTAAAGGTTCTAGGCGCTATTGTCAGGTTCGAATCCTGCCTCGGGCAGGGA
Organism: Schistocerca nitens; assembly: GCF_023898315.1. NCBI lineage: Eukaryota > Metazoa > Arthropoda > Insecta > Orthoptera > Acrididae > Schistocerca > Schistocerca nitens. The sequence continues at coordinate 1,028,024,172 of NC_064614.1, forward strand.
TGTGTGTGATGTCCTTCGGTTAGTTAGGTTTAAGTAGTTGTAAGTCTAGGGGACTGATGACCTCAGAAGTTAAGTCCCGTAGTGCTCAGAGCCATTTGAGCCCGCGTAGATTTCGTCGAAGTTGTTATGGCTCATCTTGTTGATTCTAGGGTGATTCCACTTTGATTGCTAGAAGGTCCAGATCTGTATTTTAGCAATATTTGAAGACCTAACAAATGCGCTTTTCAGGAAATTCTTAATGATCAAACAATCCCAGATCAGAACAATGGTATGGTAGAAATAATTTTTGACATGGTGTTCACGATCCACATTTTTATTAAACTTCTTGTAAATTCACATATACTACTTAATTTTCATATCATCAAGAAAACAGTTTTGTATCAATCTTCATATATTTAATTTCCACTTTAACCAAACACAAGACTTGACTGTTCTTTTACAAAGCGAAATAACAACCTAACTTCTGCAAAGTGAAACAAAGACTGCTCTGTGCGCATTCGCACCAAAACGGTTACAAGTAAGTCAAAGATTATGACAGTCTCACAGAAATGAATACACACAAGAACCATATCACTGTAATACATAGATACATCGGAGTACCTATACATTAATAAATCCAAATGTGAATATTGTCACAAAAATATGTCCGTTACTTCGCAGAAAAGTAGTACTATATTACTGATATCGAGAACTGGGGTTGGAATGCCGTAATGGTCACGTGAATAAAGAACCATTACACCTGAAAGCGTACCATGCTCATAGATTTAGAGGTCAGTGCGCTCATGTGCATTAGGCCTCCTCCAACCATAAATCTGGACCACCAAAACGGTCATGTTCGACTATGTTCCTGGAAGCATTGCAATCTCGCCTTAGGAGACCATAATCGATCTGGCGGCCTGTGTGTCACGTTGGAGGGAGCCATAATGTTGTATAGGTGTGCTGACCTCCGAATCTTTGAACATATACACTTTTCGGTCAACATTATTGTGTCATTATACTGTTTCCCCATGTGCGTCTTTTGAGGGGTGCATTCATTTTTATGGGTGACAATGCCTGACAACACAGTTGTAGGTGGTGTTGGAACAATTCTCGAATGGAGTGACCTGCCTGTTCCTCCGACTTGAACACATGTTGGGTGTGTCGGGGAGATGTATAGCAGCACGTTCGCATGCACCAACGAGCATCCAACAGTTGTAAACCGAGCAGGTGGAATGGGGCGCCCTGTCACAGGAACTCCTTGTGGCCAGCATGGGAGCACGTTGCAGAGCATACATTGCCCTTCGTAGTGACCTTCCACCCTATTAAGAACCATGTCTTGTTTTTGTAATGTCCCGGTGACCACCGTAACTCGCGGCAACTTCAGTGTAATTACTGTCTTTGAATGGAAGTTCGTTCCTGTCAGTCTCACTGCGTATTTCTTTCAGTTACCACTATACTATAGCAGTTCTTTCTATGTGTGGTCCAAGTTTCATCGTGATATGTTACCTGGCAGTGACGTATCGCGCAAAAGACAGTTTCGCCCTTAAGTGTACTTCACAGAACATACTTCCTACGTACATCTACGTAAGCATACAAGTGTGTCCTTAGTTTTTTTTAAAATCGACCCATCAGTAGGGCTATTGAAAGGTGATATTAGTATTGTATTTAATATTTGTTATTTGTCGTTGTTAAAGCAGTGGTAGCTCAGAAATTGTTCAAGTAGTTTGTTTACAGTGAGCGTTTAAAAAAAATAGTGCTGTGGAAGAGCGTTTAAAGAAATAGTTACTTCTTCTTTCGAAAGTGCTTTTTTAATTTTGGTTCAGAATTTTTCTCTGTTTTGAAATGAAATATTGGAATCATTTACTTTATCCAGTGTCCTCCATTCCTTTCATATATCCGTCGGAACTGACGTGGCTTGGAACTGGCTGCCTCCGTGTCGAGTGCCATCACACAGGCATCCATTAGCGACTTTAGCAATGGTATTAGGTATGATAGTGTGTGGAGACGATGTATTTCAGTTCCACACTTTATTATGAATAATTTGGTTTGTTCACTCTTCGTACCGAACGAATTATTCAACACGCTGTGATTCTGAACAAAGGTATCACAAAAGATCAAGGCTCTCTGGTAGACGGAAAAAGCCCCGTACATAATATTTGCGCTGAAGCTGCATTGGTCCCGAGTTCATTACAATGTGACATGCTTGTAAGATAAAATCGTTACCCAAATCGTCATCATTTAATATTGTCCGAAAAATCATCTGAACACGTCTTCCGTAATCCTTTAGCGACTGCTAAGCCTTTTGCGATACTGCAGAAGAGCACCTCGCAAATTTAGGTTTGGTATACATAATGAATGTCGTAACCAAAGGATGGTAGAAGGGAACCACTATGGCTAAGACTGAAGTTCAGCGTTTATTAGGACTTGACTCAGAAGAAATCAAATACTCCCAATCACGATTTCATACTATCGCTTCGTTAATCCTAAATTATTACTGTAATTTTAGGACTGTTTGCACGTTGCCTCAAAGCAATCGGGGACAGTCGCCTACTTGGCCTTTTTGACTTGCAGTGTCCTCTGGTGTCTCAAATTAGTCTTCGATATAGAGCTTTACGCTCTTGCACGAATGAGATGAGATGGAGGCGTAGCTTCCCTCGTATTCTCAGCTTTCCTTAGTGCCCTTACTAGTTCCCAAGAAATATACCCCAGTGGACAAAATGGTCCAGAATATTCAAAACTACATCCTTTCTTAGCGTCAAGGAAAAAGGATCATTGATGTACCGAGCTTGTGGTGTCCCCCATAGAAATGAGCGCTCTGACAATGCCGTCAAATACGCCTGTGAGAGACGTGGTAATGTTGTGTACCATTGTTACGCCTTAAAAATGAGCTTTTGTGTCTGTGGGAGGAGGATTGCCCGGAAATACAGATCAGAAAGGCACACTGGACTGTAGGGCCATGGCAGACATAATTCCAGTCACATGGGAGATAAAACTCCCTGATACGACTAAGAATAGGTTACGGCCATGTGATTATGAAGCAGCATCTCCGGCTTGTGATGCTTATGGGGTGCCAGTTACAGTGCACCACAAGTTGATGGGCAGTTTGTTCAAGGAAAACAGCAGAAACCTGTCTGGCAAACGATTTACTACCTGTTTTAGGTAACAGTGAGGTGAATGTGCAAGAAGTTTTGAAGTTCTGATGTACATTTGGGTTCCAATTCGAACTACAACGAGAATATTTTGAGGTTTTTTGAGTGGTCGGTTAATACCTACCCACCTACCCCTCAATGAGGAACCTAGATGTGTACTAGAAATTTTTCTCACTTTGGAAATTCAAATCCGTACCCTCCACCGTAATTCTGTCAGACAGCAAAGGACTTGGAAGAGCAGTTGAACGGAATGGACTGTGTCTTAAAAGGAGGATATAAGATGAACACCAACAAAAGCAAAACGAGGATAATGGAATGTAGTCGAATTAAGTTGGGTGATGCTGAGGGAATTAGATTAGGAAATGAGACAAAGTAGTAAATGAGTTTTGCTATTTGAGGAGCAAAATAACTGATGATGGTCGAAGTAGAGAAGATATAAAATGTAGACTGTCAATGGCAAGGAAAGCGTTTCTGAAGAAGAGAAATTTGTTAACATCGCGTATAGATTTAAGTGTCAGGTTGTCGTTTCTGAAAGTATTTGTATGGAGTGTAGCCATGTATGGAAGTGAAACATGGACGATAACTAGTTTGGACAGGAAGAGAATAGAAGCTTTCGAAATGTGGTGCTACAGAAGAATGCTGAATTTAAGGTGGGTAGATCACGTAACTAATAAGGTCTTGAATAGGATTGGGGAGAAGAGAAGTTTGTGGCAAAATTTGACTAGATGAAGGGATCGGTTGGTAGAACATGTTCTGAGGCATCAAAGGATCACCAATTTAGTATTGGAGGCCAGCATGGAGGGTAAAAATCGTAGAGTGAGACCAAGAGATGAATACACTAAACAGATTCTGAAGGATGTAGGCTGCAGTACATACTGGGAGATGAAGCAGCTTGCACAGGATAGAGTAGCGTGGAGAGCTGCATCAAACCAGTCTCAGGACTGAAGACCTCAACAACAACCACCCTCCGCACTTAGGTCATAAATCTTTTTCTCAGTTACAGATAGCCCCCGTGTGGCGAGAGCCCTGGCTACGACGGACGCAACCACCTCGAACTGTCCTCCCGCAGTTTTACTTCATTTAAAACTCGTGTCTCCTCTGTTAAGTAAACACAAAACACAGGGAGTGTCGGTCGTAACAAAGTGCGAAATCAATGTACTTTCTCCACTACGCAGAAGACTTCGCTCAAGTGTACGACACTTCCCAATGATGCTGAGTGCTTTTGGGTACTTATCACCCACTACTCGCTTTTCGTGACGCCTCCGATAGCTGCCTCATGACAGATCAGAAGTGTGAGAACAGGCGTGGCACTTGAATGGATCGGCAGGCGCTGTAGTGTTTCTGCCGTGCGCGTTGCCCAGCCTCGCTAACGGTCTCTGGAGTTGCTGGTGGTGACACTCCGTGGAAGAGAGAGGGGAGGGGCGTCTATGCGACGCGGGAGGGGCGAGCGTGCCTCAGTCTCGCCGCGCTGTCGAGGCTGTCCTCAGTGCGAGAGCAGCAATGTGTGTGTGCGGCTGAGGTTTCGACTGTTGCTAGTTGTGTGTGCGATGTGTGCGAGGATTCGGCGCGACCTGGAGACTCCGGTCCGGAACATGCTACCACCAGAGTCACTGCTGTTGGTGAGTCTTGTCTTTTATCCTGGCTGCCATCAGCATTTGTGGGCTGACGCCAGAGGCAGTTAAAAAAATCAGGTCACCTTGCGTTAGACTTGGAAACATGGTGTAAAATTGCACACCCGTAATTAGTCATAAGCGATAATTTTTTTTCAATACTGTAGGATATTTTCCTATATATGAAGCCTCACACACAGGTACTGACATAATGTGTGTTGGTTTCAGTCTGGATGATGTTGCGGCAGAACAACCTGTAACGCTTCCGTAGAGGACGAGATCATTAGAGACGGAGCACAAGCTCAGATTGGGGAAGGAACTATCCCGGCATTCGTCTTGAGCGATTTAGGGAAATCATGGGAAACCAGAATCTGAATAGGCGGACGGGGATTTTTGAAGCGACATGTTTTCGGACAAGAGTTCAGTTTATCGTAACACGCTGCTACATAGCAGCAAACACGATTGTTTTCCTTGACCGTAATTATTATTTTATTACTTTCACGACGCGTTTCAGTCAGTGGTCATTTGGAAAAGTGCTGTACAAAGACCAAGTATTAGAAGTCACTTTTATAAACCTATTAGGTATCAATAGTTTCAACATGGCATGTATCTTCTCACATTTACAAATGAAAGGTAAGTGTAAACTGAAAGATACAGGAGAAGCTGCCATACGCTGTCCGATTTAAAAAAAAAAAAAAAAAAAAAAAAAAAAAAAAAAAAAACTCTGCAAACTGTCGTAAAATATGGGTGCTATGAAAATTGTCTACAAGTTTCAATTTACACTTCCTTTGTTAGCAAATGTGACAAGATATGTTATATCGAATATGATCATATCATGTTGAAACAAATTATGGCTAAATGTTTATACGTATAAGTGTTTTCCTGATAGTTCATAACCTTTGTTCTTTCGTAGATAGCAAGTGACCAACACGTGTGAGGAAAATAATAAAGGAATAAAGCAATAGAATATAGACAAGAAGCACTGCCTCATACTCTCAACTATTATTATCTTGTTCCTCGCATGATGTTGTGGTCTTCAGTCCAGAGACTGGTTTGATGCAGCTCTCCATGCTACTCTACCCTGTGCAAGCTTCATCATCTCCCAGTACCTACTGCAACATACATCCTTCTGAATCTGCTTAGTGTATTCATCTCCTGGTCTCCCTCTAAGATTTTTACCCTCCACGTTGCCCTGCAGTACTAAATTGGTGACCCGTTGATGCCTCAGAATATGTCCTACCAAGCGATCCCTTCCTCTAGTCAAGCTGTGCCACAAATTTCTCTTCTCCCCAATTCTATTCAGTACCTTATCATTAGTTGTGATCTACCCGTCTAATCTTCAGCTTTCTTCTGTAGCACCACATTTCGAAAGCTTCTATTCCCTTCTTGTCCAAACTATTTATAGTCCACGTTTCACTTTCATACATGGCTACACTCCATACAAATACTTTCAGAAACGACTTCATGTCACTTAAATCTATACTCGATGTTAACAAATATCTCTTCTTCAGAAACTCTTTCCTTGCCATTGCCAGTCTACATTTTATATCTTCTCTACTTCGACCATCATCAGTTATTTTGCTCCCCAAATAGCAAACCTTATTTACTAATTTAAGCGTCTCATTTCCTAATCTAATTCCCTCATTATCACCCAACTTAATTCGACTACATTCCATTATCCTCGTTTTGCTTTTGTTGGTGTTCATCTTATATCCTCCTTTCAAGACACTGTCCATTCCGTTCAGCTGCTCTTCCAGGTCCTTTGCTGTCTCTGACTGAATTACAATGTCATCGGCGAACCTCAAAGTTTTTATTTCTTCTCCACGGATTTTAATTCCTACTCCAAAGATTTCTTTTGTTTCATTTACTGCTTGCTCAGTATACAGATTGAATAAGATCGGGGATAGGCTACAACCCCGTCTCACTCCCTTCCCAACCACTGCTCCCTTTCATGTCCCTCGACTCTTATAACTGCCATGTAGTTTATGTACAAGTTGTAAATAGCCTTTCGCTCCCTGTTACTTTTTTGAAGTATTTGATTGTGCATTTTACAGCATTGTTCTAGGGAAACTCAGACCCGGAATATGGTATCTTTGATGTATGTTAACCTATTTTCATACACTGTAAGAGGATACAAAGTGTTTCCACTAAGAAACTGGAGGAGTCTACGCTTTCAAAAAGCATCTTCAGAGTGTGGAATAATCATTACAGATGTACCACAGGGATCGATATTGGGCCTGTTCTTGTTATTATATCTAAATGATTTTGCATCATATATCCAGGCTGCAGAGTAATTACCTACGCCTAGAATGTAAGAATTATCAAGTGGCCTAATGGACAACTTCAGAACTTGAAAATGTAAACAATTGTTGTTGTTGTGGTCTTCAGTCCTAAGACTGGTTTGTTGCAGCTCTCCATGCTACTCTATCCTGTGCAAGCTTCATCATCTCCCAGTAACTACTGCAACCTACATCCTTCTGAATCTGCTTAGTGTATTCATCTCTTTGTCTCCCTCTACGATTTTTATCTTCCACGCTGCCCTCCAATACTAAATTGGTGATCCCTTGATGCCTCAGAACATGTCCTACCAACCGATCCCTTCTTCTAGTCAAGTTGTGCCACAAATTTCTCTTCTCTCCAATTCTATTCAATACCTCCTCATTAGTTATGTGATCTACCCATGTAATCTTCAGCATTCTTCTGTAGCACCACATTTCAAAAGCTTCTATTCTCTTCATGTCCATACTATTTATCGTCCATGTTTCACTTCCATACATGGCTACACTTCATACAAATTCTTTCAGAAACGACTTCCTGACACTGTAATCTATACTCGATGTTAACAAATTTCTCTTCTTCAGAAACGCTTTGCCAGTCTGCATTTTATATCCACTCTATTTCGGCCATCAGTTATTTTGCCCCCCAAATAGCAAAACTCATTTACTAATTTAAGCGTCTCATTTCCTAATCTAATTCCCGCAGCATCAGCCGATTTAATTCGACTACATTCCATTAAACAATAATTTCTTGAAAATTAACTGGTTCTCTGTAAATGGACTGTTAGATGACTTACTTTCCCTGTTTTCATTCAGTAATGTCTTGCGGCATCCTGTTCTGTAGTAACTGATCGTCATTGAGGAAAAAAAATTATTTGTTGCACGGAAACATGTAATAAGGATAAAGTTCTGGTTTCTACTCTAGATCCTCTCGTAGAAAGATCTTTAAACAGTTAAACGTACTGACAACAGCCTCACAATAGTTATTCCATTATGAAGTTTGTTGACAACAATTAATTACAGTTCGAAAACGACAGTAACCAAAATGGCAGGAGCATAGATCCAGGATTAGCAAGATGTTGAGTACACAAAATAGTAATAGTTAAGCTCTTTATTTTGCCTCAGCGGCATTAAATATTAACAGTAATAAACGATTAAAATGCAGAATATGCGTCCACAGTTCGCAAATAGTTCCCAGCAGCCATCATGATAGCGGGAGGAAATGAACAGTTGGTGCAGCTACGTCTCGGAGGGCGGCTTGGCCTCTCTGCCTCCCAGGTTGGGACACTGTTTGGGCGCGAATTCTCCTAACGAGAGAAAACTGATGTGCCCGCACCATCGCGTGGCTTCCTTACAGTCAAACGTAACGGCTGGGAAATGTTAAGGATCTTCGCCATTTTGAGCTTTTGTACATTAACCAACTGGAGAATGTGAAAATTACTTTGCTTTAATCCATTTGATGGTCCTCCATTTGAGCAATCCGTCGGTGATACTCGTTGACTGGGGAAAATTACCCTGTAAGAAATGGTAGGTTTAGTTTCATGGCTTGTTAATTAAAGATCCGTCCGGTCTAAGGTTATCATCGATGTGTTCTAAATTTCTTAGGAAACACGAATTTGTGGTTGTAATTATCAAATTAATTTTACTCGGCTTTCTTTCGTTTTGATGGGAATTGGCCAGTACGGCCATTGTGGCCGCCCCTGGACGTTGTACGCCCCCAAAACCGTCGGCGTTACAGTGGCACCGGGTTTACGTTCTCCCTGCCTTTCATTCCCAGCTCATCACATTCAGGCATGCCATATATACCTGACACCGGAACAGTTGAAGAAGAGATCAGCTGTCTAACTCCACTTGGATCCTGTCCAGGACAGCACTGCGAGATTTTTGCATTGTTCCTAACGCCTACTGCTGTAGCGTGTGATTGACCTTGACATTTGAACAACTGACAGCAGAATAGCGGCGAAGTATCAATGTTCTGGCAAACACTGACGTTCTCATCGTGCAACGCACATACAGTTTCCATAATTGCCCAACTGGAGCATAAAATGCAAATTTAGAACTTTAATTTCTGTATCACACATTATGCCCTCGAGCTGTTTCGTCAAACGTGATCAGAATTGACTGTTAGAAAGTTGTTGCACATCATCCCATAATATAGGGTGTACATAAAGTCCGGTAACACTTTCAGTTAATTATTGCACAAGCACCAAACATCGTAGATATCATACATGTCATTTTGAACAGACACCCTGAAAGGTGGTTCTTTTCTTTTCTGTATACCGCCACATGGTAGTTTGGTAATTTGCCGATAGTCAGCGCTAATGCCAGGCTACAGACGGGGACAGCTGTTTCGTGAAATGGTCTCCCTAATCGCCAGATCTCACTACGTGTGACATTTCTGTGGGGACACAAAGATCTGGTGTACATACCGCCTCTTGCGTGTGATGTAGCAGAGCTCCGAGAGAGAATACGGGAAGCGACTGCCACAATCGACGATGCCATGCTGGGAGGGGTATGGCAAGAATTCGATTACCGTGTTGACGTCTGCTGGGTCACTCATGGTTCGCGTATCGAATGTTTGTAAAAAAAAAATAAAAACACGTTGAGTTTGTCTTCACAATGCAATATGTATGACATCTGTACAATGTTTAGTTCTTGAGCAATAAATAATTGAAAGTGTTCGACTTCATGTACACCCTGTATATATAGTACTAAGTTGAGGTTCTGTGGTAGGGGCAATAATGCAGCAGCACTGTATTCTTTTAAAAAATAAAAGCCTTGCGCAGTATAACACGGAATGCTATCTTAATGAAACGATAAACAATAGCGAAGCAGAATAGTTCTCTACATTTATCTCTACTGTTCTTCATGTCTCGAAAAAAAAAATGCATCTTGACACGTTTACTTGATACGTAATTTTGTTATGATCGATTCTCGTTAAAATTTGCATTGCCTACTTTAAAAAACATACTTGGCATGGCGTAAAATTGAATATTTTGTTTTGAAGAACGACTATATGTTCGCTGTTGACTTAGTCATTGTTCATGCCGCATTTAATTTTTGACAGTCTGTGGGAATATTGGTCATTACAGCTAAACATCCATTAGCGCACTTTGTTAGGGACACTTACATGTTCCTTTCCTTGCAGTTTAGATTCCGTGTGTTACTAGTCGTACCGAAGTACAATAAATGCTTTATTTTCGTCACTTTACGACAGGGTTTCAGGTCCCAGCCTTTCAAATAGGCAGCGGCCTGTAATTTTTGTTCATAATTTAAATCTCCGAAGAAAAATATTACATGCGAGAGCATATTTGCCAACATGTTTTCTGCAGTTGTGATGTACACACGAAAGAGCTCTTGAATCTAACAAAGACATAGCAACAGGACCCAGAAAAAATTAAAACCAGCTGCAGAAGAATGTTACACAAGAGTCCGCTAACACACAGGCATGCTATGTTAACAGGTTGTATTATCATCATCAGGTTACCTCCATTCAGAATGCTGTTGCACTCAGCGACTGTTATATTGACTTGTAAATAGTAGATTTCAGCTATCAGTAGACCTTTTTAGATTTTATTGGCAGATCTAGATTTCAGCTAGAAACTAGCCATTCTCAATGCACTATCATGTTTGATCATTGCATGTAATGCCTGTTGGTCAACATGCATTGATCAAAAATGATAGTGCATTGAGAATGGCTAGTTTCTAGCTGAAATCTAGATCTGCCAGTAAAATCTAAAAAGTACGACTGATAGCTGAAATCTATTATTTACAAGGTTGTATTATATTTTTAGTAATATTTTAAACTTAATTTACTAAGCACGATCTTGTAAGACATCGTTGTTTATCGTGCAATCATGAATGACGATGCCTAAAATAAAGGAAAAATGACTGCCTTTAACAAATTCATGGTGGTTGTAACCCATGTGCGAAGAAAATTGTTTCATGATCTGTATGCGAACGCCTGTTGAAGGACCGAAGACGTACTGGATTAGGAGACATGACTGAAATCTTGAGGGATGAAAAGATACGAGAAAAGCGTATAACGAGAAACGAGTATAAACTTTGACGTGAATACAATATCTCCGTATACTGTGGATCATACCATCAAATAGTAGTATATGTACTACTAATGTAACGGGTACCTATTCGCATTTAAAACAGAAAATATTGACATCTCGCATTTGGACTTTGTTGTTTAGGGTTTTTTGAAGGGAAAATCACCTAGAAGAAACTTGCCAGATTGTACGTTTGAGCTCACTGTGGTGTTTAATATTTACACTTTTTTCTGATTAGCAGAGTACAAATGTTGAAGTTGTTTAATACTGGTATTCGATCTGTTGAATACCACTTCCTGAATGCGACTTCATCTGTCGCATCCTTACTTCTCACTTTGTTCTAAATGTCAAAAGTGCAGTACTTGCCGCTTCCATCACAGAAAACTATTCTGTTCTGTATGTTCGTCTTAGCTTGCTAATATGTGAAGCCAGATAATGGATTAGCAGCAGCAGATTTGAAAGAAAATTTTCGATTGAGGCGGCTTCCCGTTGTGTAGAGGGGAAGACAAACTTACCATTTCTAGCCTTTCGTGGCAGTGTGTGTTTTCAAGCCGCGTCAGTTCGAATAAAATGCTCTAGCACTCGATGGCTTTCTCCGCCATACGAATTGACGCGACTTCAAAACCGAGATGATTTTATTCCAAATCAACTTTGCTAAGTCCTCACGCAACAGAACTTCCGCTAGTCGAAAACCAATTTATGCTGACGAGTTTACTAATCAAGATTGGGTAGCCTGTCCATCACTGCTTTTCCGATCGTCAGTGGTTTTCTACGAATGGCCTGGAAGTCAGTTATTCCGTTATTCGATTTAGCCCGCGCGTGGTTGTTTCTCTCCAATCAAATAGAAGAATTAGATAACTCCATGGTCAATCTATATTTATTATTTCTCCGTTATTCGATTTAGCCCGCGCGTGGTTGTTTCTCTCCAATCAAATAGAAGAATTAGATAACTCCATGGTCAATCTATATTTATTATTTCTCGCTGAAAAATGTCATGCCGTGAAGGCGGACATTAAGCAGCCTGTGTTCTCAGTAGTGTTGAATGTTTTGAAGTGATGAACTGGTGCGCCTTTGTAACAGATTCTGGAACCAGCTATGTCACATGAAGTGTTTTTATTCATCACAAACATTTGGCCTTTTTTTTTCTGAATATGTCGCAATTTCCGAGGGTGTGGTTAGGCCGGAAACAAAGTTCAAAATGGTTCAAATGACTCTAAGCGCTATGGGACTAAACATCTGAGGTCTTCAGTCCCTTTAGACTTAGAACTACTTAAACCTATCTAACCTAAGGAAATCACACACATCCATGCCCGAGGCAAGATTCGAACCTGCGACCGTAGCAACAACGCGGTTCCTGACTGAAGCGCCTGGAACCGCTCGGTCAAGCGGCCGGCTCTGAAACAAAGACAACACCTAAAATTGCTGCGAATAAATCGATATTGAAGTGTTTGCGAAGAGGGACGTGCAGGCTTTGCGCTTGTAGGTTTAACGTCTTGTCTCATTCCCTCCCGATTAGCCGTCATTTGTAAAAGCAAGTAGGAAACGGGCAATTCAAACACTTTCCAGAAACGTTAGAGTGTTCATATGGGAGCGAATATCGATTTTGAAGAAGAGATCCGACAACTACATTTTCAGAACTGATCTTGGACTGCTGGCCGGTGTGGCCGAGCGGTTCTAGGCGCTTGAGTCTGGAACCGCGCGACCGCTGCGGTCGCAGTTTCGAATCCTGTCTCGGGCATGGATGTGTGTGATGTCCTTAGGTTAGTTAGGTTTAAGTAGTTCTAAGTTCTAGGGGACTGATCACGTCAGATGTTGAGTCCCATAGTGCTCAGAGCCAATTTTTTTTTTTTTTAATATCTTATCTTGGACTGCCTGCAGTCATGACCGACCGATAGTAGTACTGCGAAATCGCTTTACGTAAACAGGATTTGGGAGTTCCGTGTAGTTATTTGGGGGGAGGGGGGATACAGCTGTCGCTCGACTTGAACGTTGTCCGTACAGCAAGCTGATTGACATACTAAGTGCAGGGAGCATATAAAGCTTTATGATGAAATCTACAATATAAAATCTCTCTACTTGGATAGAAACCGTGGTCAATATGGTGCCGTTGACTCGTTTGCTGTACAATGGAAAAAATGACGGCTTTTAGATATACTGGAATATCAGTTGCAATGAAAACATATGTAAACATTTTGTAGCTACTTGAGCGCTGCGCCTAGTTTTGAAATTCGTATGATAACATGAACTTGGTTTATACGCCTAAAACGGCTCAAAAATCATACGTACCCAAACACCTACCTACATTCAGTCCCTCGTGTGCTCACCATATCTTAAAATATGAAATGTAAATGTTCAAATAAATTACTGGAATGCATCCACGTGACTTATTCGTCAACCATAGATGTTTTGACAGGTGATGTTTGGACATTTTATACGCCGGGATAAACTAAACTTCAACAGCTCTCCCTGTGCACTGCATTCTACGCTTGAACTGTGCACGTGTACAGAGTGCGACGCTCTAAAAATTAATTTTAATTGAAGAACCGTATCCCAACCTAAACACCGCCCCTGTATGGACTACGTATCGAGAAATAAGAGCGTTCATAAAGATACGTTAACTGTTAATATTTCTGTGCCTATTGTTCTCTGATAATTACTCATTAAGTTCGAGTATACCTTCACTGGAATTTCGGTATGATACCCTAATCCCGTTATGAAAATATTCTCACGATTACTTTTTTACCTCGTATTTTGCTTACAAGACGTACCACTCATATAGTATTATGTGAATTTGTCGTAATAGTTTCGTCGCAGTTAGTTAGATATGCGTCGTAGGTTTGAGTTACGTCAGGATCGTCGTGTTGATAACGTCACCGCTGTTGTATGTTGCTGCAAACTCTGGTGTTCAGTTCTGTGTGCCCAACACTCGTTTCACAATATTTCCCGCAAACGTGACGTCATTTTGAGATCGCCTACAGTATCGACGACCGCAGGATGAGCTATCGACTTTAGCTACACTCCTGGAAATTGAAATAAGAACACCGTGAATTCATTGTCCCAGGAAGGGGAAACTTTATTGACACATTCCTGGGGTCAGATACATCACATGATCACACTGACAGAACCACAGGCACATAGACACAGGCAACATAGCATGCACAATGTCGGGACTAGTACAGTGTATATCCACCTTTCGCAGCAATGCAGGCTGCTATTCTCCCATGGAGACGATCGTAGAGATGCTGGATGTAGTCCTGTGGAACGGCTTGCCATGCCATTTCCACCTGGCGCCTCAGTTGGACCAGCGTTCGTGCTGGACGTGCAGACCGCGTGAGACGACGCTTCATCCAGTCCCAAACATGCTCAATGGGGGACAGATCCGGAGATCTTGCTGGCCAGGGTAGTTGACTTACACCTTCTAGAGCACGTTGGGTGGCACGGGATACATGCGGACGTGCATTGTCCTGTTGGAACAGAAAGTTCCCTTGCCGGTCTAGGAATGGTAGAACGATGGGTTCGATGACGGTTTGGATGTACCGTGCACTATTCAGTGTCCCCTCGACGATCACCAGTGGTGTACGGCCAGTGTAGGAGATCGCTCCCCACACCATGATGCCGGGTGTTGGCCCTGTGTGCCTCGGTCGTATGCAGTCCTGATTGTGGCGCTCACCTGCACGGCGCCAAACACGCATACGACCATCATTGGCACCAAGGCAGAGGCGACTCTCATCGCTGAAGACGACACGTCTCCATTCGTCCCTCCATTCACGCCTGTCGCGACACCACTGGAGGCGGGCTGCACGATGTTGGGGCGTGAGCGGAAGACGGCCTAACGGTGTGCGGGACCGTAGCCCAGCTTCATGGAGACGGTTGCGAATGGTCCTCGCCGATACCCCGGGAGCAACAGTGTCCCTAATTTGCTGGGAAGTGGCGGTGCGGTCCCCTACGGCACTGCGTAGGATCCTACGGTCTTGGCGTGCATCCGTGCGTCGCTGCGGTCCGGTTCCAGGTCGACGGGCACGTGCACCTTCCGCCGACCACTGGCGACAACATCGATGTACTGTGGAGACCTCACGCCCCACGTGTTGAGCAATTCGGCGGTACGTCCACCCGGCCTCCCGCATGCCCACTATACGCCCTCGCTCAAAGTCCGTCAACTGCACATACGGTTCACGTCCACGCTGTCGCGGCATGCTACCAGTGTTAAAGACTGCGATGGAGCTCCGTATGCCACGGCAAACTGGCTGACACTGACGGCGGCGGTGCACAAATGCTGCGCAGCTAGCGCCATTCGACGGCCAACACCGCGGTTCCTGGTGTGTCCGCTGTGCCGTGCGTGTGATCATTGCTTGTACAGCCCTCTCGCAGTGTCCGGAGCAAGTATGGTGGGTCTGACACACCGGTGTCAATGTGTTCTTTTTTCCATTTCCAGGAGTGTAGCTTTCGATTCAGGCCTCTCACAAGATTTCATGGCGCGTACCGGAGATTTTACGTTATTCTTGGAATGATTATAATTATTGCTATATTAAAATGTCACGTAATCATTAATGCCATCATGTAAGAGTACTCTCCCAGGTGTGAGTTATTATCGTCACTAATTTAAAATTGCCAACGGCCCTGCCGCAGTGGTAACACCAGGTCCCGTCAGATCACCGAAGTTAAGCGCTGTCGGGCTGGGCAAGCACTAGGATGGGTGACCATCCGGTCTACTGGGCGCTGTTGGCAAGCGGGGTGCTCTCAGCCCTTGTGAGGCAAACTTAGGAGCTACTTGATTAAGATGTAGTGGATCCGGTCACGGAAACTGACATACGGCAGGGAGAGCGGTTTGCTGACCACAACATGCCCCTCCATGTCGGCATAGATTGACGCCTATGGGCTGAGGATGACACGGCGGCCGGTCGGAACCATTGGGCCTTCATGGCCTATTCGAGAGGAGTTCGTTTTTTTAATGTACAAATTAAGAATGAAACAAACTTCTTTGATATTCTGCAGTATGCCACTTACCAGCGCGTCAACGATACAAACCTTCAAGGTAGAATATAGAATATGACAACCAAGACCGGAGTTAAACATCGCATGGTTAAGTACTAGCGTAATGAATAACGCTGCGCCATCTGGAGTCTAAAGTTGCCGTTTCGCATCCCGTTACATTTTTCCCCCCTTTTCTCGCGCTAGCGTTGATAACACGATCTGTTAGTTTCTTATGAATGTAATAAAAGTTGTTCTGCAATATTGGATGTTATATACGTCGAGTCTGATCTGAGAACGAAGGATGGAAATAATTATTTAGCGATTTCCGTGTATGTGGTTAGGCAGGAACCTAAGAGGAAAGCGTAAATTACTGCGAGTGAATCGAGGAGCAATAATACTCATATTCTTCCTTGTCACAAAATAGATAGCCTGTCATACGGTCATCAGTATTGCGCGCGACGTCAAAATGACGTAACGTTTGCGGGAATTACTGTGACACGAGCATTATCCTACTGACGATTATGCGCTTACTTAAGCTTTTTTATCTCTGATGACGTCTAATATTCATTTGTTTTAAAATAAATGAAAAATGTAGAGGCAGATGTTTTGCTATAGTTTATCTTCTCCTGACTACAGTGAATTGAATTGCGCGGAGGCAAAGATGGGCGCGCTCATGTTTTTGTAACAGCTTAAATATGTGGTGAGTTTCAAAATACTTTGTTATGGACTACGTTAATTGACAGCCTATCCATTCATGTTAATAGTACACACTGAAAGAGTTGCACATAATGAAACGAAAGGATTTCTTCGTTTGGGTTACTGAAGTTGATGAGACCGAAGATAACTAAATTGACGTTAGCTTTCATATATTTTGAATTACGTGCTTGTTGAAGGCTTCATCGTAAACTTAAATTACTATAGTTTAAGAGAATACTAATCCTTTCCGTACCTTATTGAGAACACATCGACAATTAATAGTCCCGTCAGTTGTTTAGATCTGTCTGCGGTATGGCTCGCCAGTCGAAACGCGTTCTTGAACTTCAATTAAAGTGATTCTTTTTAATTTTCTCAAATTATCTGCGAAATTCAACGGACAGCTGACTTGAGTTTTTCTTCTCGTATGGTATTACATAAAAAGTTGAAATTAGTTTTAGTTTCCTGTACTACTTCGCTCGTGTAAACGGCAAGTACCTAATAAATGAAACAGAGCATCAAATGCAGAATCTAGAAATATTCATCATTCTCCTACATATTCTTCCCGCAGGGACCACGAAGGCAGGTGACAGCCCGCATCGAGGCATTTGAACAATCAACTTCCCGCGCTCCATATGTAATTGGAAAGGGGGTAATTTCCAAGAATGATTGGGTATCGAAGTCGCAGGGTCCAAGCGATACATATCGAGCGTGCGATCGTAAATCGATCATGGCGACTCTGGTGGCGGGCGTTGTGATCAATTATTTGTGATCGTCATTTTTATCTGTTTTCCGTCGTTCCCTTGGTTGCTGTAAGTTAAATACCTCCGCGAATTATTTGTGAGTTGCTAGGGAATCCAGACGATTTATGTCGTTAGTGAGTGGGATGTCTGGTGTTCTTGACGTTTCATCGGCGGATTCTCTCACAAGAAAAAATCTAATTCCATGTTCATCCAGCGTAAAAAATTGTTCGACTTCTTGCCGCAAATATGGAGTACTACCGAACGAGGAAAGAAGGGACTGTGTAGACTGTGGTGGTACAAAGTGTGTGAAACTACGTAAGAACAGTTTCGAAGCTGAAATACCGTTTACAATTTCATTGCGGACAGTGCGGAAAACGAACGAGTATCAGGAAGAATACATGGTTCCACTCTTCCTAATTATGCATCCAAATCACCGTAATGGACTTCCACATGACAACACCGACGACGAATAAGGTAAGTCGTCGCCTTTGCAATTACAAGTATTTTCGTAACGCTCTTCTTTTTGTCGTTGCTGTAGCGACCACCGTGAACATACTCATAACGCCCGCCATCGGTGTCGCATGATCATTTCACAATCGCACGTTCGATATGTATCGTTTGGACCCCGCGACTTCGATAGGCAATCATTCTTGGAAATTACCGGAACGGGAATAAACTCATGACCAGTGGTACTACGCTAAATACCTTCTGCGTTGCGCTTCCCAGTGGTTTGCAGATATGTATGTAAATGCTGATGTAGGGAAAAGTGGTGGCGAAATTTTGTTTAAGATGACCTCTCATAATACATATGTATTGCGTAATAATATTAACCATGTGAAATTTAAAATTTTTCTGGCGAGTTAAATGTTCGAAGAAGAAATTTCGGTCGCCGTAAACTTCACTCTACCATATTTCAACTGTACTCCTGCCAGTCTTCTTCAGGTCAGCCATGGAAGACTGATGAAGACGTTCTCTGCTACGTGTTGTAAGCGCGGTGACAGTATTGCCGCCCATGCGCCAAGTCACGGTGACGAGGACCATACCGCCAGGCGGCAGCTCCCTCTCTGGATTGCGAGGATCAGCTGTCTTCGGGGTTGCCGCTCGCCAGTCAGCGTAGTATTCTGTCGTCTTCGTCTGTAACAAATCTCGGAGATAAGGGGATTCCACACATTATCCGGCTGGTAGCCTCGGTCACGGTTCATTATATTTTCCGCGATGTGTATTTCAACGGATTATTTTACAACGGAGACCCAAACAGATGTCGCTGTGGCCAAAATTGTTTTGTCATACTCCATTAAATGTGCGTTGGAGGTACAACATTCCGCAACTGCAGACTTTGTGGGTTTATGTTCTGTGCAGTGTCCTTCCATTGTGCGTGTTGTTTGTCCTACAGGCCCTTCCACACTGGCAAAGTATTTTGTATTCCGCAATAACAAATTATCCTTCACTGATCGCAGCAGGTCCTAAATCTTAGCTATTTTCACGTCGAAGTGATTTTCTGCTCACCATCTAAGGATTCTTGGGATTTTTCTGGCGCGTTGTCTCATTATCCACTTCCTGGTTGTTTGCTTTAGCTGAGAATGCTTTGTTAATTTGCCGGGCCGACTAAACAGTGTTTCTGAACAGCATCCTCAAATATGCGAGCTCTTAGGTGTACATTTGAAATATCGTGGAGTGAAGTTTACGACGACCGGCTAAAGTCCCGAAATCTCTTCGAACAAATATTAACCCTTTGCGAGCGATGTCGATGGTTTTTGCGTTATACTGAAGGCGATTGCAGAGCTTTAAAAATGTCGACTATCTCTCGATATATTGCACAATATATTGTACCGTGCAAGTCTGATATTGCATAACAGACGGCAGTTCCTGCCGACTTGCAGGTTTGCGGAATGTTACTGGCGTCATATGAAAATATCAGGAAAGATAGACGGTAACGAATCATCTATTCAAATGAATTCAGGGAAGTAGTTTGATCACACGTTTAATACCTAAATGTTTGAAGTGTAAGGGGAATACCACTGAAACTGCTTCGTTGTTCGTTTCAAAACGTTTAATTATTTATCGCAGTAACACATACTAGCGATACCTACCGATCTTGCGCAATAATATATATTAATCTTTTTAAAGTTACGGATCGCTTCCCACATTGTGGCCGGCCGCGGTGGTCTCGCGGTTAAGGCGCTCAGTCCGGAACCGCGCGACTGCTGCGGTCGCAGGTTCGAATCCTGCCTTGGGCATGGATGTGTGTAATGTCCTTAGGTTAGTTAGGTTTAAGTAGTTCTAAGTTCTAGGGGACTGATGACCATAGATGTTAAGTCCCATAGTGCTCAGAGCCATTTGAACCATTTGAACCCACATTGTGGAAAGTGGAATTACACGAGTATATGAACAGTATCCTTTACATATATGTAAAATGTAACGAGTTTAAATTCGTTGAAAGATTCCTAGTTTAATCTTACAAGATTCTGATAAATTATCCGGCTTTGCTATCACTTCTGTTAGCATGTTAGTATGCCGCTTCCTCTTAGTTTCCGTGTTGCAAAACCTAGCCAATGCAGTCACAATACATGCGAGCTCTACGTTACATGTTCGCTACGAAGGCAGAGTTCTAACTGATGCCTCGCGGACAAAAATGTTGCGCAACAATATTGTGTCGTTCTTCGCCTCTCAAGTTCGTGCAGTATGTTGACACAATATTATTGCAAAATATATACTGAGCGTGTGAGGACTCCTTGACGATGTAGGTTTTTTAGCGTCTTTACTCACTAAAAATAGTGACTTAAATTATTATGCTTTTATTAATTTTGTGGGTAAGACAAGTTAAGGTTTGCAATATTAAGAGTATTTTCAAGCCCTACACAGGTAACAAAAAAAATTGAGTGCAGTCTCACTGTAACCGTGCACACAAACTGCCACGCAGTCCTTACCTAATAACCCCCAATTGAAATTTTTTAGGAAAATTCGGACATACTCCAGTTGAAGAATGGTAAAGTCTAACGTTCGTTGAAGCTATACTGGCCGATATGTAGTGTCGTCTTTTTTGACTTCATGCTAACCTGATAGTACAAGGTTCTCAAATATAAAGTTTCATTTATGTTAGCGGGACTTTGCGTGATGCGATGACCAGAAAGAGAAAAAAAGGCCAGGGGTCGCTACTTGGGTAGGTGCGGCAAATGGGAATTTGGATTTAGGAGGGAAGCCTGCTCGGGTGTGTCTCACCACTGTGCGAAGGTGACGTAGATAGTTAACGCATCTCGCTAGTAAGCAGCAGTCCTGGGTTTGGAATCCGGCCTTGGGACAAATTTTCATTTGTCACCAATGAATTCTTTCATTACTCGACCTCAGGAGGTATCGGAATTCCTCCTCTCTTAACATATTTAGTGCAAAATTGAAGATATTGTAAAAAGAAAAGTTAAAAATACTGTTTTCTCGACCTGATATTTAGAAAAACTGTCTTCTATTAAACTTTCCCAACTGGGCTCAGTAGAAACACCATGGTTTAACCGCAAAAAAGTGTAATTGATAATCGAACGCGGGATAACAATGCTAGATAATCTGAATCGAAGTTGAAAGCGAAAATTGTGACACGAAAGAAAATGTAAAGTAAAGATTCTTACCTCGTAAAGTAAACGCATACTGAGCAAGAAACTTAATACCCAATAGCTCGGTAGCACAAGGATGTGGTTTATAAAATTTCATTCACGTACTATTTTCCAATAGTCTACAAATTTGTCATTAAAATAACGATTTCTTTGAATTGTTGAATATAGGGTATATTCGACATTTCTTTTACAAATACCGTTTCCTATCAAAGCTTCAAAACTAGTCTAATCCGAAACAGTGTGGAAAGTTGGAAATTTGTGGTAAGTTCCTGTGGGACCAAACTGCTTAGGTCATCGGTCCCTAGGCTTACACACTAC
Organism: Schistocerca nitens; assembly: GCF_023898315.1. Classification (NCBI taxonomy): domain Eukaryota; kingdom Metazoa; phylum Arthropoda; class Insecta; order Orthoptera; family Acrididae; genus Schistocerca; species Schistocerca nitens. The sequence continues at coordinate 1,028,045,571 of NC_064614.1, forward strand.
TTAATCTAACTTACGCCAAGGAGAACACACACCCATACCCGAGAGAGGACTGGGACCTCCGAAGGGGGGAGCCGTGCGAACCGTGGCAAGGTGCCCCTAGACCGCGCGGCTACTCCGAAACAGTGTGTTTTCAGCCGGCGTCTCCCCCCCCCCCCTCCCATGAACAGTTCGTTCGATTTCCAATAAGGGGTATGACGTTACATAAATTGAGGAAAATTAAGTGAAAAAATTGCGCTGCGAATACAGTTTTAAGTAGGATTCTTATTATTCCGTTGCTTAAAGGCTAATAAACATGAAACTTTGTGTTCAACTTAGCAACATAAGGTTTTCCAATATAAAATATCATGCACGTACTGCTTTCCAAATTTCTGCAAAATCATATAAAACTTGACTTTCGTAAAAATTACAAAAATAAATCACATTAGGTCTACTTTTAGAAAATTGTTTTAAATTTGGCAAGTACTAGTTCTACAACTTTGCTCCCGCCGTTGTTTCTCTAAGTTCAAGGCTTTAATGTGAAAAACAAACAAAGAAGTGCCGGTCAGTCAAGCCGTGCACCATTGATCGAAAAAGGTTGTAGTCAGAGGGAGCGAAGTCTGAAGAATAAGACGGGTGGGATAGGACTTCCGATTTCAGGGTCTCGAAGTATGGTTTGATGGGTTTCGAAGAATGGTTTGATGGGTTTTGCTACATAAGGTCGAGCTCTGTCATCCTACAAAATCACCTCCTTTCTATTGCTGTATTGTAGCCGATGGTCTTTTTGTGGTCAAAACCATCGTTCTTTAAGCGTTGAAACTATTCTTTGCACGTTCTTTCACTAACAGGTGCCTCAGCATAGGTCTTACCCAGCTTTTTTTAGGTTCAGTCGCAGATTTATTCATGTTAAAGCAGAAAATTAAAACAACTCGCAAATGAGGAAAATTGGGCTCATAAGTTGATATATATGCAGTCGAGAATAACTTAAGATGCAATCACAAATCGACTGATACTGTGATGGCGTCATGTTCACAAATGCCTAAGGTTACTGTACGACGCGACCTACCGCCTGCACCACCACCTGCCGCTACAGCCACCTTTTGAAAGACAGCGGAAGCAAAGTTGTAGACCTAATAATAACTCAATATATTGCATTGACCCATGGTGATATTGTCACTACTGATTCAAGAACGTTCTTTATTGGAGGACTGTTGATTATTTACTTCAGCTGTTTCTGTGATAGGCGGCTCCAAGATACAATAATGGTGTAAACTGTAACGTCACCGTGGACCAACTCCATTTAGAGATGTATTACTCGTCAATATGCAAAGTAGCCCATGAACAATGTCACCGGGGGCCGAACCGCACAATAACCCTGGGTTCGCTGTGGGGCGGCGGAGGGGTGAAGTGGACTGCGGTAGTCTTTGTGGACCACTGCGGCTGCGGCGGGGACGGAGCATCTCCGTCGTTTCTAGGTCCCCGGTTGACATAAAACATACAACCTCGAAATTGATGTACAGTAGCGGATAACGGAAAAGAACATCTGCAATATCCACCACAAAAATAAGGTTGTATTTCCTATTGCTCGGATTGTACACTGTGTATGCTCATGGTCATATTCATACACCAACTGTCCTTGACAACAATAAAGTATATTTTATATCTTCCTGTAGCTACAATAAAACCCGGTTGTTTTGTCGGATCGTATCTCGCGTGTGTGTGTGTGTGTGTTTTTCTGGGGAGGAGGGTTTCTAATGTCGCTCGAGCATGGGGTAGCTGATCTGGAGGTAATTTTCCCTATTCAATATGTTCTCTCAACACACTACAGGTTTGCCGTCATTGTATGGTATGACTCATCACACCCAAGCCGAAGCTGATCCTGTACGTTGCTGTGGGTTAAATAGTAGTAGCAACACTGACACTAAACACAACTTGGCCTGATTTGCCCCTCAAACTGCGCCTCGTATAGACACACCGAAAGCAGACCGCCAGGCATCAACCTTGCTGTAACCGGTTTCCATACAACAGCTTCTGATAATTCCGGTGATACTCAGCGACCTATATTATTACTAATTAGTGCTGCAGTCGTCGTGAGCGTAGCAATCTCTGTTCGTCTGAGGGTGGTTGGTTTCTATGATGTTACCGCTCAGAATCAGAATAATTAACATTTGCATTTTCGTAGGACCACTGCTGACAACATAGCGGACACACAACGCTCAACGCAATGAACAATTCTCCAAAAGGACAGTACACCCTCCCACAAGCCCACAATAGGACCACGGTGGAATGTTCGTAGTTAACCGCAGGACTTCCGCTCGTTGGCGCCATCCTGGTACGGTATGAAACAGACGCCTTTCAGCAAATGAATAACGTTGTTACTGACTCAGACCATTCGTGAACAGTATCTGGTCCCTACTCCGTTCAAATTAGTGCGCTTTGAATCTTCTTCTATACTCACTCAGCGCCTCATGCAAATACGGCGTTTGGTTAGAGGTGTTCATATCTCATTTTGTGCGCGTTTGTGCACTTTTTAGGACAATACTCCGTACACGAGTAATACGTATTATCTATGTTGTGCTATGTTGTTGCCCTGCTGCCAGCTATATACTCCGCAAGTTCAGCGAAAGAAAAACCTCAGGCTGACTTAAGACACGGTCGACGACCCGCAGCGCGTGCTTCGGTGTGTAAACAGAACAGATTAAAAGAAGCCTTTTTTCCAGAACAAAAGCGCCTCCGCAGCACGTTACTCAACCGAGGAGCTGCAACCAGCGACCACTATGTTTATCTTTAGGGGTACAAAAATAACGGCTACCCCTTGGCAAAATATTCCTTACTTCATGTATTGGTCGTCGCTACACATGAATTTTATAACATTCTTGCACTGCTGAGCAGTGGGCGCATGGGTTTTTGACACCTCCGGGGGAAATGACGGTAATATTGTACAACATCTTCTCTAGCCTCAATTCGGCGAGGAAGACAGTCCACGTGTTTCATCATGTTTACCATATGTGGCTGAAGCTACTCACTGGCGATAAGGTCCCGTACACCTACCAAACTGCGGGCACGTTGACTGTTGCGTTTAAACCACTTTCAATTGACGCAGGACCGTTTCTAGGGGATTAACATCGGGTGGCTCAGTCGAGGTGCGATACGTGCCTCAGAAGGAATCCCTTGAGCCGAGAGGTCACAAAAAGCCAATGTTATTTACGGCGTTCGATTCCCCACACATGGTCTTCCATTAAACCACAGTATTGGCTGCTAATGGCAACATGGAACGCGACTGGAAGTTCCCATGGTGAGCACAGCATGAGGCTGCGGAGCGTAGTTGAAGGGCTTAGTCGACGAATAACTCAAAACAGTGGTACACAGTTAGTGGTGTTGATACAAAGCAGAGCAATGACAACGATAAACAAAACAAACATGCATCACATCTACAACAATTGCCGAAGTTATTTCGTAGGATAGGAACTCAAGGAATTTCTCAGAGTGAGAAAGAAGTGGCAGATGAAATATTAACGCTCCTGCAAGATTAGTCAGTGCGATCTGTGGTGTCTTATACTTTCAACTCTGCGGACAATGTACATGAGGAATACAGTGATCACAATACTTACTAAACGAGTGAAAGTTGATATGGAAACAGCTGTCTTGATATTTAGGTCATCATCCTTGTCGGACAGGGAGCCACAAACCCGTCTCCAATAAAACGTTGTAAAAGACAATGGCTGTCCAAGGAACAGGTACTAAACATAATGATGGACATGTTACAATAATCGCAGCCTACTCAAAAAGCAATAATGAACAAATTTCGAATAGGTCTTCAGCAATATAACTGTGTAGTGCATAAGAAAAACTACGGATATTCAAGCAAAGATAAGGCGCACTTGTTACAAAAACTGGTTTTTGAACGTTTCAAGGATGCTCGATGCAATTTACAGGATGTCAATGATAGTGACCTATATTACGTTCATCAAAGTGCGCTCTACATGGCACTAATTTCAAGGGAAGCAGTGAATGGGTGCGTAACTTCAAACAGTGCTACAGTGTTATAAAACGTACGGTGACGAAATTTCAAACAAAGCGTCAAGCTGATGATACACAGCAAATTGCGGAATCGGCCCGAAAATTTGAAATGAGAGAAACTTACCCATCGTTCAGTAAAGAATTTGTTTTCAACTCCGACCAATCGGGATTCGAAGAAGAAATGAATATGAAAGGAACCCTGGAAATTAGAGGTATCAGGAGATTTGTATCACGATCAACTAACGTCAGAGCCGTAACATATTCGTATACAATTATGCCGACTGTTAACCTGGATGGTAAATTGGCTAGAAAGTTATGTTGCGAGAAGTTGGAGGTGTTTAGCATTATCTTGAAAGGGCAGTGGGGAATACTTCGTCACAGCAAGCAGGAGTGGGAAAATGGATGTAAGAGAAGTACAACCACTGTATGAACGTTGCTTTTGACGAATAGCTGGTCAAAATAACTAACTTTATTTGATTCCTGGCATGCGTATAAAACTCATATTGAAACTTCCTGGCAGATTAAAACTGTGTGCCCGACCGAGACTCTAACTCGCGACCTTTGCCTTTCGCGGGCAAGTGCTCTACCATCTGAGCTACCGAAGCACGACTCACGCCCGGTACTCACAGCTTTACTTCTGCCAGTATCTCGTCTCCTACCTTCCAAACTTTACAGAAGCTCTCCTGCGAACCTTGCAGATCTAGCACTTCTGAAAGAAAGGATATTGCGGAGACATGGCTTAGCCACAGCCTGGGGGATGTTTCCAGAATGAGATTTTCACTCTGCAGCGGAGTGTGCGCTGATATGAAACTTCCTGGCAGTGCTCGCGAAAGGCAAAGTTCCCGAGTTCGAGTCTTGGTCGGGCACACAGTTTTAATCTGCCAGGAAGTTTCATATCAGCGCACACTCCGCTGCAGAGTGAAAATCTCATTCTGAAAACTCATACTCATTTAGAGCAAACTATCTATCCCTCCTGAAAAGCTTGTGACATTGCAGTTCATACTGCCTGGAATCACTGGACAAACTCAGCCTCTGGATGCTGATCTTTTCGTGTCTCTAAAACATATTGTGTTATCTGCAGCTGCGCCTTAAAGGATAGCCAGTTTCACAATAAGCTCCATGACAGGCTGTATCGCATTCGGTAACTTGCCATCACATTCCATATGTTCGGATCACTCCATTACAACAACATGATTATATATCTATTCCTTAAGAGTGGATACTTAGTTGAACGTCCTGCACGGTTTTAATTCCCAGGAGTTCGCCTTCGATCTTGATGGCGCCAACCTTTGTGAACACTGTGACGCGCCATTTTTCATTTGGTGATCAGTGTGCAAGTTAACGGTTTGTTTCGAACATTCCTTGAATTTTGATGATGTCCATTTTGTGATTTATAATATATACACCTCGTAGGTTGATCACTGCACCTCCCGAACACTAACCCCTGCGGGTCCGGGGTAAGAATAGGCCCGAGGTATTCCTGCCTATCGTAAGAGGCGACTAAAAGGAGTTTAAACTGTTTCGGCCTCCTAGTAGTTGGTCCCCCTTGGGGTTTGACCTCCGTTTGTCAAAATTCTACAGAAGTACGAGCCTTTTGGGGAAGGACGCCTTACGTGGTGTATCACTGGTCCTCAGTGCACTAAGACCTTGGCACTCAGCGTTATAACGGCGTTGTAACCACACCCACTATTCCTCAAATTGGGCCTAAACGCCTGATGGGTTGCACAAGTTACGCCCATCTGCACCTACGATCATGATGGACCTTCCATGGCACCCGAAATCCAGCACGGTAGCCAGCCCGTTGTGGTGGGGTCGTCATGTACCCTCTAGGTTGTAGCCCCCTGACAACACAGGGATCGTACTGCCGATACCTGAGCTGCACCCCCCCCCCCCCCCTCGGCCAAGGAGTAGATGCCCGTCTCCTTGGGGCATCGGGACTCCCGGCAACGGTCATCTTGCCAGGTAGCCCTTGCTGAGGCTGGGTGGCGCCCGTGGGGAGAGCCCCTGGTCGGAGTGGGTGGTATCGGGGCGGACGTTTCGCAGATGAAACGTGAACATGTATCAGGTCGCTCTGCGGCCGAGTCTTTTAAAAAGAAAGGTACTGTCTCTGGTTCTGGTTCTCCTGCCCTTTCCCCCTTGGCCACTCCCTGGGAGGGAGGACAGGCCCGCCGGCTTGGGGCGAAGTACTTCCCCCGCTATTTAGTCTGTTCTCGGACCGATGGGGGGACGTTCGCCACCTCCAAGCCCATGTTCTTTGTCCAGCACATTGAGGACATCTTCGGGGAAATCGAGGCTCTCAGTAAAATGCGTTCGGGGTCCGTTCTTATAAAGACCGCCTCCGCCACACCGTCGGCGGCGCTCCAGGCGTGCGACCGACTAGGGGACATCCCAGTGTCCATTGTCCCGCATCTGGCACTGAATAGGACGCAGGGGGTTATTTTTCATCGGGACCTCCTGCTGCAATCTGATGAGGAGCTCAGGGCCAACCTGGAGCGCCGAGGCGTGCATTTCGGCCGGCGAGTTCAGCGCGGCCCCAAAGACCGTCGCATCGACACCGGAGCCTTTATCCTCGCCTTCGAGGGGGACGTTCTCCCAGAGAAGGTAAAGGCGACGTGCTACCGGTGCGACGTGCGACCTTACGTCCCGCCTCCTGTGCGCTGCTCTCGGTGTTTGCGCTTTGGGCACATGTCGTCACGGTGTGAGGCTTGAGCCCCTTTGTGGCGATTGTGGACGTCCTCTTCGTGAGGAACATACATGCACCCTACCACCTCGGTGCGTCAATTGTCCTGGCATCCACTCGCCTAGATCTTTAGACTGCCCCGCGTATCAGAAGGAGAAGAAGATTCAAGAATTAAAAACTTTGGATCGTCTCTCTTATTCTGAGGCCAGGAAGAAGTATGACCGCCTCCATCCCGTGACGTTGACAACTTCGTTTGCCTCAGTCGTGTCCACTCCTTCCGCAGTATCCTCACCCCTCTCCTGTCCCCCTTCCACCTACTCACCCCATCCGGGGTCTATGCCTCCGCCTCCCAAATCCCTCCCTTCCAAATCCTCCTCCCTCGCGGCCCCTGCCCCCTCTGCCCCGAGGGCCAACCTTCCCCCTCCTCCCCCTCCGCCGCCTGAGAAGTGATCCTCTTCTCAAGCGTCCATCGGGGAAACGTTCCGGATCCCGGCTTCCGAGGTCCGGCGTTCCAACACGGACCCCGCGCATGAGGACCTTCTTCGGGTCCAGCCCACCATCCCCGTGCCTCATCGGACTTCCAAGAAGGCCTCCAAGAAGACATCTTTATCCCCCTCTCCACCCCGGCGCGTTTCGTCTGACGCTCCATCCGTAAGTCGCTGCTCCCGACCGTCCTCAGTTTCGCCGGGACGCTCTGCTGCCAGGTGCTCAGCTGGCCTCTCGTCGGTGAATGATGCTGCCCCTCCTACGCAACCCGGGAAAGCGGCCGCCGCTGGCTACGACTCGATGGAACAGGATCCGCCTCCCGCCGGTTATAGCGTTGTTCCCTCGACACCTGGCCCTCCGCGGCCGTCGAGGTGACCAGCTCTTCACCCGTTTCGTTCCCCCTCTTTTCTGGCTAGCGATGACTTTGTTACATTGGAACATAAGAGGTATTCGATCTAATCGGGAGGAATTACAACTGCTCCTCCGCCTGCACTGTCCGCTCGTCCTTGGTCTCCAGGAAACCAAGTTGCGCCCAACTGACCGTATTGCTTTTACCCACTATACCTCGGAGCGGTCTGACCTCCCCCCTGTGGACGGTATTCCAGCTCATGGTGGGGTCATGTTGCTCGTTCGGGACGATGTCTATTACCGTCCCCTCCCATTGACCACCCCACTCCAAGCAATAGCTGTCCGTATTACTCTTTCTGCCTTTACTTTTTCTGTTTGTACCGTCTACACTCCATCGTCATCCGCAGTTAGTCGGGCTGACATGATGCACTTGATTGTTCAGCTTCCTCCGCCGTTTTTATTGTTTGGCGACTTCAATGCCCATCATCCCCTTTGGGGCTCTCCTGCATCCTGTCAGAGAGGCTCCCTCTTGGCGGATGTCTTCAACCATCTCAATCTTGTCTGCCTCAATACTGGCGCCCCGACTTTCCTCTCGGACTCTACTCATACCTACTCCCACTTGGACCTCTCGATCTGTTCTACCACTCTTGCCCATCGGTTCGAGTGGTATGTCCTTTCTGACACCTATTCGAGCGACCACTTCCCCTGTGTCGTTCGTCTCCTGCACCACACCCCCATCCCCACGTCCTTCGAGCTGGAACATACCGAAAGCTGACTGGGGACTTTACTCCTCTCTGGCGAACTTTTCCGGACCACGATTTTCTCAGTTGTGACAGTCAGGTCGAATACCTCACGGCTGTTATCATCAATGCTGCCGAACGTTCCATTCCTCGTACTGCCTCTTCTTCACGTCGCGTTTCTGTCCCCTGGTGGAATGAGGCTTGTCGAGCACGGATAGCGTCTCGACGACGTGCTTTACGCACCTTTCGCCGCCATCCTACGTTGGCGAATTGTATTGGATACAAACGACTCCGAGCGCAATGCCGTAGTCATCAAAGACAGCAAAAAAGCTTGTTGGGCCTCTTTCACCAGCTCATTTAACAGTTTTACTCCCTCTTCTGTCGTCTGCGGTGGTCTGCTCCGGCTGTCGGGCATTAAGGCCCACTCCTCGGTACCTGGCCTGACTTCAGGTGACGAGGTCCTTGTTGATCCTGTGGATATCTCCAACGCCTTCGGCCGCTTTTTCGCGGAGGTTTCAAGCTCCGCCCATTACCACCCTGCCTTCCTTCCCAGGAAAGAGGCAGAAGAGGCTCGGCGACCTTCCTTCCACTCGCTGAATCTGGAAACTTATAATGCCCCCTTTACTATGCGGGAACTCGAACGTGCGCTTGCACTGTCCCGGTCCTCTGCTCCGGGGCCAGATGCCATTCACGTTCAGATGCTGGCACACCTTTCTCCGGCAGGCAAAAGCTTCCTTCTTCGTACCTACAATCGCGTCTGGACCGAAGGTCAAGTCCCCATGCGTTGGCGTGACGCCGTGGTTGTTCCTATACCCAAACCCGGGAAGGATAGACACCTTCCTTCTAGTTACCGCCCCATTTCTCTTACAAGCTGTGTCTGTAAAGTGATGGAGCGCATGGTTAAGGCTCGGTTAGTTTGGATTCTTGAATCTCGACGGCTACTTGCCAATGTTCAATGCGGCTTTCGTCGCCGCCGCTCCGCTGTTGACCACCTTGTGACCTTGTCGACATTCATCATGAACAACTTTTTGCGAAGGCGCCAAACGGTCGCCGTGTTCTTCGATTTGGAGAAGGCTTATGATACCTGTTGGAGAGGGGGTATCCTCCGCACTGTGCACAGGTGGGGGTCTACGCGGTCGCCTGCCCCTTTTTATTGATTCCTTTTTAACAGATCGACAGTTTAGGGTCCGTGTGGGTTCCGTATTGTCTGACGTCTTCCTCCAGGAGAACGGAGTGCCTCAGGGCTCCGTCTTGAGCGTAGCCCTTTGTTCTCCCATTCGTGGAAACAACTAAGTTTCTAGGGCTCACGTTGGACAGGAAACTGTGTTGGTCTCCGCATGTCTCTTATTTGGCGGCCCGTTGTACACGTTCCCTTAATGTCCTCAGAGTTCTTAGTGGTTCATCTTGGGGAGCGGATCGCACTGTCCTGCTTCGCTTGTATCGGTCCATAGTCCGATCAAAGCTGGATTATGGGAGCCTCGTCTACTCGTCTGCTCAGCCATCCCTCTTACGCCGTCTCAACTCCATCCACCATAGGGGGTTACGTCTTGCGACCGGAGCTTTCTACACTAGTCCCGTTGAAGCTGCCGAATTACCATTGACCTACCGGCGCGACGTACTGCTTTGTCGGTATGCCTGCCGGCTGTTGTCAATGCCCGACCACCCCTCTTACGAGTCCTTCTTCGCCGATTCTCTCGACCGTCAGTATGGGTTGTATGTGTCTGCCCTGCTTCCCCCTGGAGTCCGCTTTCGTCGCCTGCTTCGACAATTGGATTTTGCCCTCCCTACCACCTTCAGAGAGGGTGAGAGCCCGACACCACCTTGGCTCCAGGCTCCGGTTCATGTTTATCTCGACCTCAGCTCGCTCCCGAAGGAGGGTACTCCGGCTGCAGTGTATTGCTCACGGTTTGTCGAACTTCGTGCGCGACTTGCCAGTCACACCCTGACGATGGTGTCGGCTGTGCCTTTGTCGTCGGGGCAGTCACCTTTAAATACCGGCTCCTCGACCAGTGTTCCAGCTTTACGGCCGAGCTTTTTGCTCTCCATCAGGCCGTTCAGTATGCCCGCCGCCACCGCCATTCATCGTATGTGCTCTGCTCTGATTCACTCAGTGCTCTTCAGAGCCTTGGAGCTCCATATCCGGTCCATCCCTTGGTGCAACGGATCCAGCAGTCCCTCCATTCTTTCGCTGAGGGTGGCTCTCCTGTCAGCTTTCTGTGGGTTCCCGGCCATGTAGGAGTGCCTGGGAATGAGGCTGCTGATGCTGCAGCCAAGGCTGCAGTCCTCCTGCCTCGGCCAGCCTCCCATTGTGTCCCGTCATCTGACGTTAGTGGGGTTGTTTGTAAGAGGCTTGTGTCCTTGTGGTGGGATACTTGGTCCTCACTTCAAGGAAACAAGCTCCGGGCAGTAAAACCGCTCCCAACTGCTTGGACAACCTCCTCCCGACCATTTCGGCGAGAAGAGGTCCTTCTGACCAGGTTGCGGATTGGGCATTGCCGGTTTAGCCACTGCTACCTGCTCTCCGGTGACCCAGCCCCGCAGTGCCCTTGTCGTCATGCATTAACAGTGCGCCATGTTTTATTGTCGTGTCCCCGTTTTAGTTAATCTCGTGTTGTCCTGTCTCTGCCATCTACTTTACAGGATATTTTAGCGGATGACGCTCGAGCAGCTGCTCGTGTTCTTCGTTTCATTACTTTGACTGGATTGTCCAAAGACATCTAACTCTTTCACTTATTTTATCTGCATCTTTGTAAGAACTTACTGGTGTCCCCCCCCCCCCCTTGAGTTTTACTAGATTCTATGTGCTCTAACAATTGTGACTGGGCGCTAATGACCTCAGTAGTTGAGCGCTCTTAAACCCCAAACAAACAAAAAAAAAAAAAACTCCCAAACACTCATTTTCTGAACCGTGCTGGAACACATGCCTAGCTAATACTTCTCCTGTCATCACTTTTAGCACTATACTTTCAAACGAGCCTTACTAAAGATTGAACTTGCAAACTCGCACTCAAGAGGTTCCTTGTGACAGTTAGTGAAACAGGAACGTATGTCCACAGCTTTGTGAGCAAGGCTATCGATTCCTAGAAGACAGGAGTGTACAGAACATACTCACAAAATGGTTCAAATAGCTTTAAGCACTATAGGACTTACCATCTGAGGTCATCACTCCCCTAGACATAGAACTGCTTAAACCTAACTAACCTAAGGACCTCACACATCCATGCCCGAGGCAGAATTTGAACCTGCGACCGTTAGCAGCAGCGTGGTTCCGGACTGCAGCGCCTAGAACCGCTCGGCCACAGTGGCCGGCTAACGTACTCGCAACGAAAGTGTATAAGAAAGGGCAGCACTTTGTCACCAAGATGGATAAATTAAACATTCCGTTTAAAGTTCACGGTAACCGGAATTAATATATTCAAGCATTGGTAGTAACGATATCCTCCTCCCCCTCCCAACCAACCTTCGGTCTGAATAAAGACAGTGCGTGTTTCACGATTCTTTGGGCGTCGGTGCAGTCCGCTACTTGCACTCCGTCTTCAGGCCACGAGTGGCGTACCGGGACCATCCGACCGCCGTGTCATCCTCAAAGGAGGATGCGGATAGGAGGGGCGTGGGGTCAGCACATCGCTCTCCCGGTCGTTATGATGGTATTCTTGACCGAAGCCGCTACTATTCGGTCGAGTAGCTCCTCAATTAGCATCACGAGGCTAAGTGCACCCCGAAAAATAGCAACAGCGCATGGCGGCCTGGATGGTCACTCATCCAAGTGCCGACCACGCCCGACAGCGCTTAACTTCGGTGATCTCACGGGAACCGGGGCATCCACTGCGGCAAGGCCGTTGCCGATGCAGTCCGCACCTTGGTTGTTTAAAAAGAGGTTAAAACGCGACCTCTGGAACAACCTTTCAAACTTCGTCATGTACTGACCAGTTCGTCTGTCTGATCGATTGAACATGTACTGCTTTATGTGCCGCTGTTAAGCAACCTGCCATTTGCGAAAACCCGATTGCAGATGTCCATTGCATGTAGTTCCCTTGACAATGCTCGCTCGGAAACTGGTTGAGATGAACCTCCATTCACTGAACACAGCAGTTCATGTGTGTCTTAAAACAGACGGTCCTTAAAACCGACGGTCGTTGACAGGTCAGAACAATCGCTTCCGGTCTCTGTTGCTTACAAGGGAACCTCCCCATCGCACCCCCCCTCAGATTTAGTTATAATTTGGCACAGTGGATAGGCCTTGAAAAACTGAACACAGATCAATCGAGAAAACAGGAAGAAGTTGTGTGGAACTGTGAAAACATAAGCAAAATATACAAACTGAGTAGTCCATGCGGAAGATAGGTAACAACAAGAAAACAGCCAGCTGAGGGTTGCCGTGGTCCCGTGGTTAGCGTGAGCAGCTGCGGAACGAGAGGTCCTTGGTTCAAGCCTTCTCTCGAGTGAAAATTTTATTTTCAGTTTATGTGACAAACGCTTATGTTTTCATCATGTGACAAACGCTTATGTTTTCATCACTGTTTTGGGAGTGATTATCACATCCACAAGAAAACCTAAATCGGGCAAGGTAGAAGAATCTTTTTACCCATTCGCCAAGTGTACAAGTTAGGTGAGTCGACAACATATTCCTGTCATATGACGCACATGCCGTCGCCAGTGTCGTATAGAATATATCAGACGGGTTTTCCTGTGGAGGAATCGGTTGACCTGTGACCTTGCGATCAAATGTTTTCGGTTCCCATTGGAGAGGCATGTCCTTTCGTCTACTAATCTCACGGTTTTGCGGTGCGGTCGCAAAACACAGACCATAAACTTATTACAGCGAACAGAGACGTCAATGAACGAACGGACAGATCATAACTTTGCGAAAATAAAGGAAGTAAACTTTTCACCCGATGGAAGACTTGAACCAAGGACCTCTCATTCCGCAGCTGCTCACGCTAACCACGAGACCACGGCGCTCCTTGCCTGACAAAATCCTTGATGTTGCCTATCTTACACATGGACTACTCAGTTTGTATATTTTGCTTATTTTTTCATAGTTCCACACAACTTCTTCCTGTTTTCTCGATTGATCTGTGTTTAGTTTTTCACGGCCTATCGAATGTGCCAACTTATAACTAAATCTGAGGGGGGTGCGATGGGGAAGTTCCCTTGGTAGAAACTCCGTACGATCCCCGTTCTCATGTTTTGCATTGGCTTTCGGTTTCACCCCCCTAGCCAGTCCAAAATACAGGGTGTTCCAAAATGAATTCACGTGTTTTAACGCTTCACAGCATTTATGCCATTGAATTTACGATTATAAATATACACCAAATGAAAAAGCAACGGTTTTGTTTGCGCAAGGGGAAGAGTATGGAAGGACCAAGAGTGAGTGAAGACCGTGTTGAGGAGTGAGTCTTGCATGTGCAGTCCCTAGAAATAAGTTCAGAAGGCGATTCATGAGTTAATACTGTACTTTCAGACATGTGTGTGGAGACTTTTAAGAAGACACAACTACGTCCTTATCGTTTGCAGTTGTTACAACCGTAAAGCCTACACACTAGAGTTTACGTGCATCTATGCAAGCGAAATGTTGCTGCATGACAGTGAAGATTGTCTGGATCGTGTCGTCTTCAGTGATGAATCAATATTTCACCTATGCGGAAATGTGAACACATGCAAAGACGCTGTACCCGACCGCTGTATTGGCAGCTAGGGGCCAGGTGACAGAGCTTGTGCGTTTCGGCCCCCATTGGACCCCCCGGGAACATCTCACACCAGACGAGTGTAATTCAAATATTTGCGTGGTATGGTATGTATGGTGAACGCGTACGTAGAGAAAGTGTTTGCGCAGCAAACAGCGACATAGTGTAACTGAAGCGGAATAATGGGAAACCAGCCAGCATTCGCTGAGGCAGATGGAAAACCTCCTTAAAAACCATCCACAGACAGTAATCCGCCGGGCGGATTCGTGCCGGGGACCGGCGCGCCTTCCCGCCCGGAAAGCAGTGCGTTAGACCGCATGGCTACTAACAAGAGGCCATGAACTGTGTAAGGGACGATCAGAAAGATTCTGTTCGAAGGCCACACTAACCCCCTTGCCTAAATGCGCTTATGTTACCTTATTGGAGTCGCGCTGTGTTGCATATACGATGCAAACGGAATTTTTCTGATCGTCCGACATAGTAATCTCGTGTGCTATGAATATAATTTGCTTCCGTCGGGTACGAAAACTTCACTGTCGGCACAGATATACAGAACGTCTGAAGTAACTTGCAATCATTGGCACTGTTGTCTAGTAGATGAACGTTAACCGAATGTTTCGAGGTCAAGCCATAGTGCCAAAAACAGCGTTGGAACTTGGCGAATGTTTGTCGGCTGATCTGAGACACTTTCGAAGGCACTATTATTACACAATGAAAACAAGCAGGTTATATATTCTGTCCACCTAAAAGCCGTCCGAAAGAATGTCGCCATTTCTTAAAAAATAAACGCTTTGGCGATTGCAAACGGCGTATCTACAGCAACTTAGAAGTAATCTCTCTTCTTAATGTAATATGGACTGGTTATAAGAAATAAGTTTTAGAATGAAATTTTCACTCTGAAGTGGAGTGTGCACTGATATGAAACTTCCTGGCACTTGCCCGCGAAAGGCAAAGGTCCCGAGTTAGAGTCTCGGTCCGGCACACAGTTTTAATCTGCCAGGAAGTTTCAAACAACATTTTAATCTGTGAGCAAGTCAACACAGATAAATCACCACTACATAAAGAAGAAATAACTGATTAGCGATAGAATGCAGCCAGGAGGCAGAAACCTTCGTGCGCCGTGATCGACCATGACGAGAAGTGATCATATCACCTCATACAAAGGTAGATATCTTACATTTCGTAAAGACTCTACACAAATACGCAGCTGTTTTTCGGTACATGTGTCAGGTCCGCAAATAAAGATGATCATTGGTAACAGCCTTTTCAAAGACTGCTGTGATACTGCAGTTGGTAATATTCAGGGAAGCCGTAGCCAACTCATTTCAAACTGACGTTGCAAATGTTATGCAGAAGTTTGTTAGTGCTCACAGACAACTGATTCGCGGAATACCCCTCAAACTTCGTCTCTTCGTCTCACATTTTGTCTTCCTCCCCCCCCCCCCCTCCCCCTCAATCATAAGTTCAGTCAGGAATGAACATAATGATTAACAGAGGAAAGGCCACTGTACCTGGTGGGATACCAATACTGTTCTGTAAACAGTATGCGAAAGGACTTGCTCTCATTGTAGCAGAACTGTACCGTAAGTCGCTGAAGGAACGAAACATTCCCAGTCACTGGAAAAAAAAGAGCAAGTTATTACCGAATTCAAGAAAGATCACCGAACAGGCGCACAAAACTATAGACCTCCGATCTGTTGTAGAATTTTGGAACAAGTTTTATACTCGCATATTATGACATTTTTGGAGACAAAAAATCTCGTCTATAGGAATCACCATGAGTTCCGAAAGAATGATCATATGAAACCCAGCTTGCTATGCTCGCCCTTGAGATACCAGCGCCCGTTGATAGTTTTCCTTGGTGTTCGATACAGTTCATCACGAATGCCTTATGAATAAATTATGAACGCACGAAATATGAGATCAGCTGTGTGATTAGTTAGAAGAGTTTCTGGGAGTAGGCAGACGGAGCAATATCAAGTGTAACGACCACGTAAAACTAATTGCAGGAAAGGCAGATGCCAGACTGAGGTTCATTGTAAGAATCCTCAGGAATGGTAGTGCATCAACAAAGGAGGTACCTTACGAAACCCTCGTTCGACCAATAACTGATTGTTGCTCGTCAGTATGCGATCCGTACCAGATAGGATTGAGAGAGGAAACAGAAAAGAACATCGCATTTCGATACAGATTCACTTAACAAGCACGAAAGCGTCATAAATCAACTCCAGTGGCAGACGACGTGAGAGAGGCGTTATATTACACTGAGGTGATAAGTTATAGGACAGCGAGCGCGCGACACACACACACACACACACACACACACACACACACACACACACACACACGCGCGCGCGCGCGGCGGTAGTATCGCGGCGTACATAAGGCATAAAATGGCAGGGCATTGGCGGAGCTGTCATTTGTACTCAGGTGATTCATGTTCCACGGTGTTAAGAGTGTGCCGAGAATACCAAATTTCAGGCATTACGTGTTACCACTAACAACGCACTGGCGACGACCTTCACCTAAAGAACGAGAGCAGAGGTATTTGCGTAAGAGTTGTCAGTGTTTACACACAAGCAACACTGAATTAAATAACCGCAGAAATCAATGTGGGATGTATCGTATCCGTTAGGACAGTGCGCAAAACCCACAAAGCCATGGACCCAAGTTGTGAACAAGGCACTGAGCGAACTTGTGGCGGCTCCATAATGGTGTGGACTGTGTTTACTTGGAATTGGACTGGGTACTTTACCCAAGTGAATCGATCGTTGTCTGGAAGTGATTACGTTTTGCATCTTGGAGACCATTTGCAGCCATTCATGGACCTATGGACCTCATGTTCCCAAACGACGATGGAATTTTTATGGATTGTAATGCGCCATGTCACCGGGTTACAGTTTTTGGCGACTGCTTTGAGCAACATACGGGACAATTCGAACGAGAGATTTGACCACCCAGATCGCTCGATATGAACCCCATCGAACATATATTGGACATAATCGAGATGTCAGTTGGTGCACAAAATCCTGCACCTGCCACACTTCCGCAATTATGGATGGCTGTAGAGGCTCCATGGCCCAATATTTCTGCAGGAGACTTCCAATGACTTGAGTCCATGCCCCGTCGAGTTACTGTACTACGCCGGGCAAAAGGAGGCCCAACACGATATTGGAAGGTATCCCATGAATTATGTCACCGCACTATATGGGTCACTGTTAAAATGCGAGAGCGTACGTTCCCAGAAGAGTCAACAGATACATTTATCTAGCCGAGAGATTCCAAAGATAAGATCAGGATGGTAGTCCACACGGAAGCTTACCGGCATTCGTTCTTCCCGCGAACCGTTTGCTACTGGAACTGGGAGGGAGGGAAGTGACTGGTACACAAAGTAAACTCCGCCAGGAGGCTTGCAGAGTACAGAAGCGCATCTAAAAACAAATGCTCTGACGGTGGATAGTACAAACAGATGCTTGTATTAAGCATTGTACCAGCGGGTGAATTGCGGTCTTATATGTCGCAAGAACTCACTAATAGAAGACAGTCTTAAAGACGTACAGAAAATATTAGTCTTTCGGTACACGCAGTACACAGAGCCTTCGCCCTGGGCACCCTTCGTTGTTATTGTCTCCTGTTCTTCTTGTTGCTACGGGTGAAGCTGGTCTTGTTAGGAACCTGTAGCTGCCAATTCGTTTGTCCTTTTAACTGACTACCACGGAAGAGTTAGGATTTGGAGTCAAATGTACCTAAATTACTATTAGTATATCAATAGTATTGCTATTATCAGGATGCTGAACAATTATTTTCTGGAACTGATAAATACTTTATTCCATATAAGAGAACAGGAAACGACCGTGAGAGCATCACGTGTAACGAATACGGAAACTGCTGACTCGTTCCCAATTAGCGCCAGAATTGCGCTAGGCAAAAAAAAAAGCGAGCTGACTACGTATTCGGTAGTCCTATTCGTTACAAACACGGTTTACAGAGAGAAACGAAGTTAAAATACGATAAGTACCGATTACCTCCTGTTCGTGCAGGAAAGCTCATGAGTAACGAAGCGTATTACACAGGAACGAATTGGCGTAATTCCCGTTAGAATTACAATCAGCAACAGCTCTAGATATCTGCTGTTTTTTAAGTGAAAAATTGTAAGTTTGTCTTTGATTAATAGTTGCTGAATCATGCGTCAGTTAACACTGCTCTAAGGGAATTTGATAAGATATTTACAATCATCAGCATTGTCGTTACCCTATTTAAGTAATCTGAAGAATGTTGACGCATGTGCGATGAGCACTGTAGCGTTTGTGTGTTAGGGCTTTTACCGGCGTAATAACAGTTTGAATGTTCTCGCGAGTAACATCCGATGCTTTTGTGGAAACTAGCAGCATTTCAACGAGGTAGTTGCGCGGCAACTGTGTTGTTAACGGCGTACTAATTATATTACATTAGCCTGCCATTACAGCATCCCCAAAGCTGCACCTGAAGCTGAGGAGCAACTGCCTCATTGAAAAATTTGCAGTTTTCATGGCAACATTCTGTGTTAGTCAGATTTTTGAAACAGTACAGGATTTGTTTCTGAGAAATGATGCACTCTCCTGTCGAATCGTTTTTCACACTTATTGGAATACTGGCGTACGTTTCGTATCTTGAAGGTACTAGCTGTATTGTACCACCAAAGATATAGATGTAGCTGAATTCGATGCACAGTCATAACTTCGTCATAAAGACAGTGAATTTCCTTGATGTCCATACTGACTGGACCAACCCCTCTCAGCTCGTGACTGATTCTAGTTTCCATGACTACTTTCAGCAGATTGCGTCGAACAAAACAGGGGTCTAATTAATATAGATACGTAACCGTGTAAAGGTAATAGCTCTTTTTACTGCAGTGAATAAAGCCAAATGTGTTATTTTGTAGTTGCATCATTAACTGACACGTTGGACCTACGCTTAGTTCTGGTAATTACTCTTTTAACCCTCTCAATGCTTTATGTACGTGACCAAAAAACTTAAACTACTGTTGGGAACCTTTAGTTAAACTGTCTGCCCTCCTCTATTGTTAACTTCTCACAACGGCCAAGTCCTAGGGTGCAGCGTGGACGCAGCCAGCTATAGGCCAAAACTTTGTCGTGGGCAGCGGTACTCAAATCAGATTTCACTTTCATGCTTCCATTATTTTACGTTAGAATTAGAGAACTACCCGAGACAATGAGTTCGTTAATAACATTGTTTCTTTCTGTAGCCATTTTTCCGGGATATGGATTTTGTCAATGATGCTATATAATCAAACTGAAGAACATTCGAGAGACCTGACACTTGCCTGTCATTAATCTTTGCGTCAGAATGGAGATAATTTCCTTGTTTTTCTTCACATTTTTATTTTATGACGCTTCCAATAGAAGTAAAATGTTGAGAGATCTGTTTTTTCCTAGCTTAAAGCTTGACTATTGCGACTTCCCAACTGTGCATAGCAGAGAGTACATCTCATTGTATCAGTTATTAGGGCTTTTACCAGTTAAGTTCTTATATAGAGCGCAGGAAGAATCTTGTCTTCGTGAACGCTACTGGAGCGATACGTAAGGACTCACGTACTGTGTAGACGCCATTGCGAAAGAATTCTGAAACAGTGGTTTATTAAGTCAGAACCCGAGGAAAAGCAAGGTCAATATCTTACGGAAAGGTACGTCGTCGGTACAAAATAAGCGTGTAATGTCTTTACTTACGTTGTTCCAAAACACATAGCATTTCTCTTTTCACCAGCTATCGATGATCCTTAAAAATTACGTTATTTCATTGAAAAAGTCTGTAGCTAGTGGAAAAGCACGGTTGCTAATAAAGTTTTGCATAGTAACCACCTGGAAAACTACTCTCCTCTCCTCTTCGCGTGCTATCATTTGTCAAAATCTCGTTTCGATATCTCAAACCGTTCATGAAATATGAGAAATGTTGTGTATATTTCACTCTGGCTTTATCGCTGATGCGTCGCGATCCCGAATGAGAGTGCTGTGTCAGATCAGTTTTCTCGAGATTGGTGACAGACCTTCATCCAAGTCTAAAGAAAAGTTCAAATACGTTAACCAAATTTCATACGCAGCAACATATTACGTAATACGCACCAAACCCAAAATCAGAGTAGCCCATATTTATTGCAAACTTTTTTCGAATTTCGTGCACTGTCTTACTTCCATGTAAATATCACACTAGCTATGACCAGTAACAAAATGAAGGGCACACTGTAATGAACCAGACCATCAAGCTAAAAGTAAAGCAAAAATGATTTTTTTTAGCAAATAGTTCCTGTAAAATCGTTCGAGAAAGATTGCAGAGCGTGCGCCTCTATTTTGTCGTCGCAGCGTATCGCCGACCGGCTATAAGGTGGCAATGTCGGCCTACCCTTCAGAACTAACGAATGACCTCTCCCAACGCCTTGGACGAAAATTGGTCATTGCGCATCGGCCACCGTATCTTGTGCAGACTATAGTATAGGCTTGACGTAAAGCCCGGTAATTGTGTGGGAATCTCGTCGACACTATCGTTTGGGGAAACTTGGAGGAACAAGATAGGTTGAGGCAACACCTTTGTTACAGTGACTGAAATTTGTTATGTCTACGTGTTATCCTGGCAGGAGAGGTAACAATAAATCACTTGGCAAAAGTATTTACTTCCTGCCTGCACTATGCTTCAATCCCATTATCGTGGAACAAGGCTAAGATTATATTGATACACAAGAAAGGAAGTATTCACAATATTAAAAACTACCGTCCTATCAGCTTCCTCTCAATTTTGTACAAAATTTTCACAAAGATCTTGTTAAACCGAATTAGTTCCACCCTAGACTCAGCCCAACCTATAGAACAAGCAGGATTCCGAAGCAATTTTAGCACTATTGACCACATTCTGACCGTTAGTGAAGTAATAAGCAGAGCGAATGAATACCAACTGCCTCTCTGCATTGCCTTTGTTGACTTTGAAAAGGCATTTGACTCCGTTAGCCATGTAGCTGTCCTCCAAGCTTTGAGTGAGCAAGGAGTGGGAGCAGCATACATTGAAGTGCTCAGGAAAATCTACGAGAATTCTTCAGCTTATGTTAACATCGGCGAATCAACTCAAGAATTCCGCATCATGAGGGGTGTCAAGCAAGGCGATCCCATCTCCCCAAAACTGTTCTCTGCTGTATTGGAAATGGCTATGTCAAAGTTGAGGTGGGAAGGTAAGGGAATTAGAATTAATGGAAGAAGGCTTACCAACTTTAGATTTGCTGATGATATTGCCTTACTGGCCAAAGACTTCGCAGAGCTCCAAAACTTAGTTACAGATCTTGCATCGGAATGTCAGCTGGTTGGCTTGAGCATGAACCTTTCCAAAACAAAAGTAATGTCCAACAAATGGGTCCCAGATGGAGATGTGAAGGTCAAGGACAGTCTGCTAGAAGAGGTCAGTGAATATGTCTACCTTGGCCAGATTATAAATATGAAGGGAGACATAAGGCCAGAAATCTATCGACGCATCAAGCTTGGCTGGCAAGCATTTGGGAAGAATTCAAAAGTGTTCAGATCAAAAATGCCAGTAAATTTGAAGAAAGCAGTATTTGATCAATGCATTCTTCCTGTGATGACGTATGGCTGCGAGACATGGACACTGAACTCATTTACAAAAGGGAAACTTAGGACAGCACAGAGAGCCATGGAGAGATCAATGCTGGGCTATACAAGAAAGGACAGGAAAAGGGCAGATGACATCCGGTCTGTGACGAAGGTTAATGACATCTTAGAGACAGTAGGTTCCTTGAAATGGCAGTGGGCTGGTCACGTCGCAAGAAGAAAAGACAACAGATGGACGAAGCTAGTACTGGAGTGGAGTCCGAGGGAGCACCGGAGGCCTAGAGGAAGACCACCAGACAGATGGGACAAAGACATCAAGAAGATCGCTGGTAACACCTGGCAGAGAACTGCCCAAGACCGTCCCACTTGGAGAAGACTGCTGAAAGCCTACCTGAATCCACGACTCGAAGAGGCCACATCATTTAATGATTGAATTGGATGATGATGATGATGATGATGATGATGATGATGATGATGACGTGTTATCCCAGTATAGAGATTGGGGGGGGGGGGGGTAAACGATTTGGGGAGACAATGGACTAAACCAGAAGGGGGCCATGACTCAAGTGACACACATGTTCATTGTAAAAAAGCCCAGTAAATTTAATGAAAAGTTTCTCCAAGTAAAAAATAAACTAAATCGTGGTGATCATGACCGGAATAACACAGATGCTAAAAAAATCTAAAATGAATAAGTAAATATAAAGCCCTTATTAACGGAACCTAAAAAGTTAAAATTGTAAAAAGTTGCTCTGAGGAATATGGTTACAGCAAGATGGGGGGAATGGGTTAACCAGCAGTTCTGAACCACATTGTAGTTACACCCAGTGGTATGATTTGGAGTCAAGGTAAGATACAAAACTTAAAAACATATTTGCACATTAAACCAATTCTTCTCTGCAGTACATGTTACGTCACTATCCAGGCTAATGTTTGCTCTGATCACAGGGCGCAGTCAGTCGAGATGTACAGTAGTGGGTTGTAACTGGAGCATCTTCTTCTTGTACTAGAGAGATGTGTGTTACCGGACAGTGCTCTATTCTTACTCCTGTTGGGGACACTTCTTTCCATCCGAATGACTGGAGTGATGTCTGCTATGACCTCGCAGTAGGTATCATACAACGTAGTTTTTTACCATTCATTCAATCACTGGCATGTAAGCTTCCATGTGAGGTATGAGGTAACAACGTGTGATCGAATGGCATCTTCACAGGCATTCCTGGCTGCATCTTAAGCTTGTTCATTCCATTGGATTCCCATGTGCACTGATGATGGTATATATAATGCCTGTTCCCTTGACGCTGTAAGAAAACATTATCCCAGATATTCTATTAGAAAAACATGGTGAGCTGACAGGTTCCGCCTCCTGCAGTTTTATAGGGCATTTGCTCGACCACTCTTAGGCTACGGCAGTGTGGTCTACGGATCGAACCATCCTTCCTACCTCCGGATGTCAGATGCTTTCCACCATGAGGGCATTCGGATATCGACTGGAACCTTTCGGACCAGCCTACTTCAGAGTCTGTGTGCAGAGGTTGGTGAACCACTACTCTGGATTCGGCGACGTATCCTTTTGGCTCGACAGGCGCTGAAAATCTCAGCGTCACCTCAGTCATTGGCATTTAGTTCAGTGGTCCAACCCACCTTCGAACGACTGTTCAGGAATCGGCCCCAAGCGATCCAGCCTTTTGGTATACGTGTCACAGACTGTCTCAAGGATCTGGATCTCTCGGACATGAAAATACACACCCAGTGATGGAACACATTGCCGCCTTGGTGTCTTCAGGGCCCGAAGTTATTTTAAGCTTGACACAGAACACGAAAAGTTGTGCTCCAGATTTGGTTTTTACAACTTTGTTTTCGTCTATTTCAAGTATGTACCATAGTTTTATCATTATTTGTATAGATGAATCTCAGCAGGGTAATGGCTCGGTTGTTCTGCGGTTTTCCCTGATAGGGCTTTTAAAGTGCATCTTCCAGAACAATTTACAAATTATGATGCAGAGTTATATGGCATTCTGATGGCACTGGAGAGAGTTCACAGACATCACCGTACAAGTTTTCTTGTCTGCTCCGACTCTTAGTCCGCTGCAGGCACAGCACCAACTGTATCCGGTAGACCCGCTGATTCAGCTCATCCATGACTCCTTACTGCGACTCCAACACCGTGGCAAGGAGGTGATCTTTTGCTAGGCACATGGCCACATTAGGATTCAGGATAACGACATGGCTGACAAAGCTGCCAAGGAAGCATGTTGGGATGGTGCTGTCCATCAGTGTCCCATCCCATTACGCGCCATTATCTCATTTTCTGACATATGCATCATGCGTCAGTGTGAGACTGAATGGTTGCAGGTGACAGACAAACAGCGGTCGCTCAAATCGATCACAAAGGCTTGGCGGACTTCATGTCAGCCTCGCTGCTGGAAGGTGGTTTTGCTTACCAGACTGCGCATCGGGCATAGCCCTTTCACGCGTGGCTTCCTCCTCTGGCGGGGCGATCCACCATTCTGTGAAGTTTGTGGCATGCCGCGTTCAGTTCAACACATTGTGGCTACGTGTGTCCTGTATACTGATATTAGGGCAGCTCTCGATCCCGCTGGAGATCCGCCCATCATCCTCGCAGATACCGATACCAGTGTTACAAGAGTAGTGAAATTTTGTGAACTGTCAGGCCTCATCCCTAAACTGGTAGGGAAGGGCGGCAAACTTTAATACGTTATAAACTGCTCCGCATATGGGGACAGCCTTCCTCCCCACCCATGAGATTTGCATGTTGACTTTTCGTCAGGGCGCTGATGACCATGATGTCGAGCGCCCCCTCAACCCAAATCATAATCATCATCGCTCCCTCTATCTCTCTCTCTCTCTCTCTCTCTCTATCTATCTATCTATCTATCTGTGTGTGTGTGTGTTTCTGCAACGAAGAAACGAAGACTGTAAATTGACATCTTCACTATGCTGTCCTGGAAAAACAACCAAGCAGACGTAAACGAAGCAACGAGTCACTCGCCGAGGAAGTTGCGAAGTTAGTAGCAGCGTTTCGCTGACTGTCCGGTGAGAATGTCAGGCTCGTTCTACTGTAGCAAGCTCGTGAGACCTTGGCGCGGCGTAGGCGAAACTTTGGTTCAAATGTCGGAGCCGTTGTTGCGTGAACGCCGGCTTGTTTCCGGCTTAGGAAACCTCTCTGTCCGCTGGCCCGTACGCTCCGGTTGCAATGGAAAAGTAATGAGGGTGGAAACTTCAAGCATGTGAAAAAAATAATCACATGCCAATGATGCTAACGAGCTATTCCCGGCTACGAATCTTCGATGATGAATGTTCCGCGCAATATTTTTTGAGAATTCGGTTGACTGAAACCATTCATTCACGTGTGAATATACACAGCATCACTTTTATGTATCTTGTAGGCCTATTAGATTTTGAAATTAATTTTTTTATATTAATGAGATACGTGAGACAGGGGCTGGTTGTTAAATTTTTGTCATTTTTGTACAAGAAGCCTTTAGAGCTATTTTAATGCAAAATAATTGTAATGTAACACCATTATTATAGATTAATCGCATTTTCCCCCTATTTTCAGCTATCGGGAATGCCATTGATCTCCGATTATTTGTGGTCATGCACATAGTAACAATTTACTACATAATGGGGCATATTGCTGAAGTAGATGCGTAGCCTAGTAAGCATTGATTAAGATTTTAGTGTGTTGTATTATTTGTTTTTCTCTGACGTGTAATTTGTTTTAATTATTTCTAGTCTCTATCGTTTTTACAAATTACTGGTAACCTGACATATATTTTGCCGTTTCGCTATATGTTTCTTTTAGCGTTGTCTCCGTTGGCCTTCTTTTCGTAGTTTCCTTCACACAGAAAATACATTATAAGAAAATGCACGCGAGTCGTTACACAACTAGCCCCAATGAAGTAGTAACGTACTGCTCCACCCCATCACCCTTTCATTAATATTCCGTTACAGGTGAGCATCAGTTTTTATCTGTAGAGACGTTTTAAACATATGTCATTCACGTGGGGTAAAGCCTTCTACATGATAAAGTACTTCCACTGACATACAGAAAGACTACTTCACTACTATAAAAATAATTGGAGAATAAAAAACTACAAACAGATAAACAATGTTCCCCAAGGAATCTGAACAAGAAATGATACGCAGTGATTTGGAGAAGTTAATAACCAATTACCTTCTTCGGAAAGTTGTCGACATAGTTGGAGTATGAGTAGTCTAATAGCTCAAGCGGCATAGAATGTGATGTCTGAAAAAACGTTTAATTGCAAATAGTTTGTTTGCCCATTTCAAGTAATTGAAAAGGCCAAAAGAACAATTATTTTATCGTTTGAAGTGGCCTATCTCCATTAATTTAACGGATCTTGTAGTTACTATTGAAATGTCTTGAGGCAACCCTTTTCTTTGTACAGCTTCCCGCTAGCTGTTCACGAGAAGAGTAAAGGAACGAAACGAAACTAGACTTCGAGAAATTAGGCTTCGTCGAACAACGCGATCGCTGGCTCCGTGGGTACGTTCTTTCAGCCTGTTGCACACTGCTAACTCTAACAAAAAGCTACTATGAATGCAATTACTCGGGCAGTGACCCTCCTCACTACAGAAACTTTCCTCAGCGTCCTTCTCCCGTGTCGCTTAATGGTAGCTCCTCACTATCCTACCCGTTTATTTTGATTGTTAGTGTGTGACTACAGGCTGATGACTGACAGTCATTATGGATTTGGAGGTTCGACGTAATATGAAACAATGGCTTCTATTTCCTAATCAAAAATATTGCAGCCAGGCCTTGAGAGAAGTGCCATTTCCTTTTCCTCCAGTCTTCTCCCCTCTTTTGATATTTGGTGTCTCCAAGCGTGCCACATAAATTAGTGTGTTGCTCGGGATTCTCGTCTGCGATATCGGTTGACTGTTAACAGTTAGCATCTTTGTATGCCATGTCCCTAATATTCTTTGATAATTTGGTTCGGCCCGTTTGTGTGTTGTGGTTTTGTTTTTAGTGCTTCGTTCACTGCATTTCCTCGTAGACTCGGCATTTCTGTCTCCAAATTTTTTAGTGGTCTTCGGTGTACATACCGGTGGTATACGCGATGATAAAAAAAGTAGGGATATGTTGTAGTAACAGTCATCAGTATACACTGATGCAACACTTCACACTGGTCTCTGCAAAACTGTTGCAACATACGTCCCCTTGAATGTGCTTACTATGTGCCAAGCGTTCGTGTGTATCTACAATTTTTACAACCTACACCTCTCTCCATTACCAAATTAAGTATTCCGTGATGTTTGAGAGCATATCCTTTCAACTTATCCTTTCGTTTATTCAGTTTGTGCCATAAAACTCTTTCTTCCTCTATTTGATCAATACCTTTGTATTGGTTGTCCGGTCTACCCTTGTAGTCTTCAGCGTCCTTCTGTAAAGCCGCATTTGAAAAGGTATTATGTTACTATCAGCACTGCTTGTCGTTAGTGTTCCATTTCCGAGTAACGCTACACGACAGACAATTACTTCCAAAAAAGACTTCCTAAGCGAGGCTGAGTAAGAAAGCAGGTGATATTGTAAAAGCTACTGTTCTTTCAGCGGCGTTGGCTATTCTTGGTACAACAGACTGGTGAACACAAAACTTGCGATGGACGTACAGCCGTCCGGTTGTGAGGCGGTATTCCCTAGTAGACCGTAGGCAGGATTCCGTATCGAATGTGCAGGTAACGCCCCGTTTCGCTTGGTAGGCCTCTCTTCCGCCAGCAACCTCTTTGAGGGTAGCGTCTCACGGCGCGAAAAATCTCCTCACTCATTAACAGGAGAGCCCTTCCGTTACACCGTTAGCCGGCGACGAACCAAAGACTGATGTCACAGCCGTGCGCGCATCTACGAACGCGTGTTGTCTGTGACACTTAAGCAATGCTCACGATTGAATTACAACGTAACAACACAATGGATTTTTTAATTTTAGCTGGAATTCCCAGTCCGACAACCAGGATGAGGTAGTAGATTTGCCTTGTAGTATGAACCTTAGGCCTGTGAGTGCATTTTCATCTGCATTTAATTCGTAGACTCACGTGATAAAATGATTGATGGTTTACAGGGTGCCTCCAATAAATTAGTGTAACTGACCAATATTTAAATGGCAGCGTGTACCAAAAAAAGCGACATCTGCATGCCCAACGAGGTGATAAATATATGACGGTAGTATCTGTTCCCGAAAGGTTACCGTTAATGACCATGCAGCTTTGCTTGAATGAAATGATAATTAAATGGACACCCTTGCTGCAAAGAGGCGTTGATATACTTCATTGGGGACATGTTGAAAATGTGTGCCCCGACCGGGACTCGAACCCGGGATCTCCTGCTTACATGGCAGACGCTCTATCCATCTGAGCCACCGAGAGCACAGAGGATAGTGCGACTGCAGGGACTTACCCTTGTACGTTCCCCGTGAGACCCACATTCCCAACATGTCCACACAGATTAATCTGCCACGAGTAATGAGTATGATGGGCAAACATCTATTACCCGCACTACGAATGTAGTGGTGTGGACATGTTGGGAATGGGGGGTCTCACGGGGAGCGTACACGGGATAAGTCCCTGCAGTCGCACTATCCTCTGTGCTCTCAGTGGCTCAGATGGATAGAGCGTTTGTCATGTAAGCAGGAGATCCCGGGTTCGAGTCCCGGTCAGGGCACACATTTTCAGTATGTCCCCAGTGAAGTATATCAACGCCTCTTTGTAGCTAGGTTGTCCATTTAATTATCATTTCAAGGTAATAAATGACAAGAATCGCTACGTAGCGTATAAAGCACTGACATGAGATTCCTCCACAACCGGGTCAAACTTCATGCGCTTTCAAAACTCATACAGTTCTGTTTTGTTGCGACAAACTGCGTACGATCTGATATGTCAGTGTAAGTGCACAGAAGCTGAGAGCAAAAAATGTATTCGGGACTAGAACAAACGATTCGGTGACGGGAAGATATCTGTTAATGATCAAACATCTCGACCGCCACGAGTAGCTCATCAGGCCACGTCTGTAGATTCTGATATAAAATGAACGACGGCCTTTGAGGTCGATACGAACAACTTAGCTTCACCTGGACAGCGTTAGCGACATAATTTGCAAAGACTGACTAGTCAGCTATCTATATCTGCATAAATACTCCGCAAGCCACTATATACAGTATGGCGGGAGGTTACCACCTACCACTATTCAACATTTCCTTTCCTATTTCACTCGTAATTGGAGCGAGGGAAAAACGACTATTTATATACCTCCCTACGAACCCTAATTTCTCCTATCTTGTCTTGCTATCCTTCAGCTAAATGTATGTTGGCGGCAGTAAAATCTTTCTGCAATCAGCTGCAAATGCCTTTTTCCAAAATTTTCTCAGTAGCTTTTCGTGAGAAGAAAGCTGTCTTCTTCGTGATTTCACGAAGCATCGCCGCTACACTCTCATTGATCGAACCTACCAGCAAGAAACCTAGCAGCTCCATCTAAACTGCTTCGATATGTTGGATGTCTTCCTTTAATCTGACTTCGTAGCGATCCCAAACACATGGGCAATTCTCGAGAATGGGTCGCACTAATGAATGTTCTATACGCTGTAGCCACAGAGGAACCACACTTCAATAAAATGCTCCCAATAAGCTGAAGTCGACCATTTGCCTTCCCAACAAGCGTCCTTACGTGATCACCCCATTTCAGATCGCTTTGCAGCGTTACACCTAGATATTAAATCGACGTTATTGTCAGATAGTACATTAGTAATGCTGTATTCGAACATTACGGGATTGTTTTTCCTGCTTATCTGCATTAACTTAAATTTTTCTTCATTTAGTGCTAGTTGCCAACATCCGTAAAACCTTGCTCACCCTGTCCGTCAGAGCATTTATGTATATCTGTACTACTGTATAAAGACAAGTTGCTGTTACAGTTTTTACCAGAAATAACGGAACGTTATAGACCGATTTACTTAAAATTTTTGCATCTTACTCTAATGAAAATAAGCTACATATAATACAGGGTGGTCTTAAAGTGCGGGAACACTATCGAGTGTGGCAGTCGCTTCCCCTATTCTCTCCCGGAGCTCTGCTACATCACGTGGTAGAGGCGGTACATACGCCAGATCTTTGTTTCCCCACAGAAAAGTGTCACACGGAGTGAGATCTGGTGATCTGGGAGGCAATTTCATGAAACAGCTGTCCCCTTCTGTAGCACGGCACTAGCGCTGACTATCGACAGATTACCAAACTACGCTGTGGCGGTATACATGAGAAAAAAAGCACACTTTCAGGGTTTCTCTTCAAAATGATATATCTGTACAATGTTTGGTTCTAGTGCAATAAATGATTGAATGCGTTCTCCGACTTTATGTACACCCTGTATATATAATCTTAGCGCCCGACGTTTTGCTCGCGTAGACATTATGGTCTGCATAGATTTGTTTTTATTTTTTGACAGTATTTTTCTGTCGTTCACGAACTACATCATCTAAACTTTTCGCGCTCCTTAAGGCCATAGAAGCATAGTCGTTTCCGAATGTACATCTGAGCATTCTGGTAGCTGGAGTTGGAAGTTTTTGTTCATCCTGCCTTTTGAATTCTTGTGGTGATATTTCCATAGAAACTTCCATCCCCTAACACACTGTTCGTTAGAAGTCAAATACCTGTTTTCGTAGGTTTTGCCTTAAAAATGTTTTAATGTAATGAAATACTGTATTTTCATAAAAATTTTATCCCTTATTTCACCCACTCAGGGAATGAATTGCGAAAAACACTGATATACGTATTGTTTATTTCTAACCGTGAAGTCGGATACCAATTTTCATGGATTGTAACTTTACGAAAGCTGTGTTACCACTTAATGATTTACCCACTACTTTACCCCCTTAGTGGCTGAATTTCCAAAAATGCTGAAGCAAATACGTTTTTTATTTCTAACCTAGAAACCAATATTCGTAGCTCTAGCTTTAAAATTGCCTTAATTGCGACATACCTTCAATAAACATTTCATCCCCTACTTCAACCTTACTACGGCGTGAATTTACGAGCAATACTAACAGATATCTACAGCGTAAGAACACCACCCTCTCCAAATTTCAAGTTTCTGTCCTTAACGGTTTGAGCTGGACAATGATGAGTGAGTCAGGACATTTCGTTGTATATAGAGAGATGATCATGTATGTAATATATACAGTGGAAATGTTATTAAAAAACTGTAGAAGTTCTTCACTGATACAAGTCATATTTTTACATGGTACTCTAATGAATATGTGGACGGACATGAGCCATATACAAAATTGTTGAGGCTTTCGTGGCCACTTGTTGACAAACTGCCTATTGGCTTCTGTCTCGGGTTCTTCGGCCGACGTTCATCTAATGATTTTTCTGACGTTTCGCCAGCACGAGTGGCTGGCATTGTCAAAGCTTCACCCTCCATTGCCGGTGGTGAACTGGAGCCGAGCTCGCGGGCGCAGGCTATATGTACCTGGCGCGCCAACGTCCGAGGGCTTCTCCGCGGTCATTTCCGGTGCGGTTCTCCTCTTGCTACCTGCGACGGTCGTTCGCTGCAGTACGGGAAGCCAGGATCCGTTGACCTTAAGGCTTTCCTCTTTCTTGTTCAAACTGTTCGCGTGTTTTTGTATTTCTACAGCTTCTCTGAACAAGCGCGTGTGATAGTGCTTCTCTACAGCCAGAACTTCCGTGTCGGCGAATTTTATTACATGGTCGGTCTCATTCAGTGCGTGCTCTGCCACGGCCGATTTCTCCACCTGCCCCAACCTGCAATGTCGCTTATGCTCTTTGATCCTGGTGTTAATGGATCGTCCAGTCATTCCGACATAAACTTTTCCGCATGTGCATGGTATGCGGTATATTCCCGACATTGCAAGTGGGTCTCTTTTCTCCTTCGCCGATCTAAGACACTCTTTGATCTTCCTTGTCGGTTTGAAAATCGTCTTTACGCCATGTTTGCGCATTATACGGCCGATTCTGTCCGTCACTCTGGGAATGTATGGCAGAAAGGCCGTACCCGACAATTCTTTTTCCGGCTCCTTACTTCGCCGAGGTTTGGGCTCTGTTACACTTCTAATATAATTTGTGGAGTAACCATTGCTCCTCAGGACAGTTTCCAGGTGTTGCATTTCTCGTTTGAGGTGTTGCGGCTCACATATTCGTCCTGCTCTCGTTACGAGCGTACTAATCATGCCTCTTTTCTGGCTCGGGTGGTGGTTTGACAGTTTGTGCAGGTATCGGTCCGTGTGAGTCGGTTTTCGATACACGCTGTGTCCCAGATCTTCGCCGTCCCTTGTGACCAGAACATCTAGAAATGGCAGTTTCTTGTCCTTTTCTACTTCCATGGTAAATGTTATGTTGGCATGGAGGCTGTTCAAGTGTCTTAGGAAGTCACTGAGCTGTTCTTCACCATGGCTCCACACCACGAGAGTATCATCGACGTACCTGTACCACACCTTAGGTTTGCAAGTCGCCGAGTCCAGTGCCTGTGCTTCGAATTGTTCCATGAAGAAGTTGGCCACCACTGGACTGAGAGGACTACCCATGGCGACGCCTTCCAGCTGTTCGTAGAAATCGCCATTCCACGTGAAATAGCTCGTGGTGAGACATGCATGGAAGAGCTTTCTGATGTCTAGCGGAAAAATGGAACCGATGTGCTCCAGAGCGTCACTGAGTGGCACTTTCGTAAATAACGAAACAACATCAAAGCTGACCAGGATGTCGTTTGGTGCAAGTTTCAGTTTCTTCAGCTTCTCAATGAAATGTCCTGAGTCCTTAATGTATGTGTCGGTCTTCCCCACGTGTGGCTGGAGCAGAGAGGCCAAGTGTTTTGCCAGTTTATATGTCGGTGATCCAGGAGCGCTAACGATCGGTCTCAGTGGAACGTTGTTCTTATGGATCTTGGGTAATCCATACAGCCGAGGTGGTAGGGCTTCTGTGTTGCGCAGGTGTCTCTGTATGTCCGCCGGCAGAGAAGACGCCTTGATTAATCGATTCGTATTCCGTGTGATACGTTGCGTCGGATCTGCGCTTAGTTTTCGGTACGTCGTCGGATCTAATAGGTCTCGGATCTTTTGCTCATAATCTTCGGTCTTCATTACGACGGTCGCATTCCCCTTATCGGCAGGCAGTACCAATATACTCTTGTCGGCGTTGAGATTCTTAATGGCTTGTACCTCTTCTTTCTTCAGGTTGCAAGCTGGTGGTTTTGCTCGGCGCAGTATCCTGGCTGTTTCCGTGCGTATTTCCTCTGCCCTTTCACAAGGAAGGGTACGAATGGCTGCTTCGGTGTTGGCAATGATGTCCTCCATAGGTATAGTTCTCGGGATGATAGCGAAATTCCCTCCTTTTTGAAGAACAGACACTTCCTCTTCGGTCAATTGTCGTTCAGTGAGGTTGACCACTGTGTGTGACATGTCGGGAGTCGCCTTGTCGGTGTGCTTCCGGCATCTTTCAAACTTTTTCTTCTGTCGATCGGTGCAGCGCTCCAGTTCGTTCTGCATGCTCCTGTGAGTGATGCTGTCAATCTTGTCCCAGTCGTCTCGATGCATTCTGCTACTTAGTTGATAGAAAAGGTCCAGAAGTTCCTGATCCGTTCTTGCCAAGTCTCTCCGTGTTGTATGTATTCGCTCACGAAGAAAAGCTCGTTCCATTCTGTCGTAGATACGATGTGCTTGGGCGGTGGTGAATAGGCGCTTACATCTCAAGAACTTCGGTGTAGCACATTCATCTCGGCAACGTGACAGAAAGGCGAGAGAGGACATCAGTCGCGCTTTCTTCTTCCGTCGTTGGTCAAGGCGTCGGTACAATCTGCAAGCCAATAGGCAGTTTGTCAACAAGTGGCCACGAAAGCCTCAACAATTTTGTATTACGCCTCTACGGGGAGGAGATTTGCATACAGAGACACCTGCGCAACACAGAAGCCCTACCACCTCGGCTGTATGGATTACCCAAGATCCATAAGAACAACGTTCCACTGAGACCGATCGTTAGCGCTCCTGGATCACCGACATATAAACTGGCAAAACACTTGGCCTCTCTGCTCCAGCCACACGTGGGGAAGACCGACACATACATTAAGGACTCAGGACATTTCATTGAGAAGCTGAAGAAACTGAAACTTGCACCAAACGACATCCTGGTCAGCTTTGATGTTGTTTCGTTATTTACGAAAGTGCCACTCAGTGACGCTCTGGAGCACATCGGTTCCATTTTTCTGCTAGACATCAGAAAGCTCTTCCATGCATGTCTCACCACGAGCTATTTCACGTGGAATGGCGATTTCTACGAACAGCTGGAAGGCGTCGCCATGGGTAGTCCTCTCAGTCCAGTGGTGGCCAACTTCTTCATGGAACAATTCGAAGCACAGGCACTGGACTCGGCGACTTGCAAACCTAAGGTGTGGTACAGGTACGTCGATGATACTTTCGTGGTGTGGAGCCATGGTGAAGAACAGCTCAGTGACTTCCTAAGACACTTGAACAGCCTCCATGCCAACATAACATTTACCATGGAAGTAGAAAAGGACAAGAAACTGCCATTTCTAGATGTTCTGGTCACAAGGGACGGCGAAGATCTGGGACACAGCGTGTATCGAAAACCGACTCACACGGACCGATACCTGCACAAACTGTCAAACCACCACCCGAGCCAGAAAAGAGGCATGATTAGTACGCTCGTAACGAGAGCAGGACGAATATGTGAGCCGCAACACCTCAAACGAGAAATGCAACACCTGGAAACTGTCCTGAGGAGCAATGGTTACTCCACAAATTATATTAGAAGTGTAACAGAGCCCAAACCTCGGCGAAGTAAGGAACCGGAAAAAGAATTGTCGGGTACGGCCTTTCTGCCATACATTCCCAGAGTGACGGACAGAATCGGCCGTATAATGCGCAAACATGGCGTAAAGACGATTTTCAAACCGACAAGGAAGATCAAAGAGTGTCTTAGATCGGCGAAGGAGAAAAGAGACCCACTTGCAATGTCGGGAATATACCGCATACCATGCACATGCGGAAAAGTTTATGTCGGAATGACTGGACGATCCATTAACACCAGGATCAAAGAGCATAAGCGACATTGCAGGTTGGGGCAGGTGGAGAAATCGGCCGTGGCAGAGCACGCACTGAATGAGACCGACCATGTAATAAAATTCGCCGACACGGAAGTTCTGGCTGTAGAGAAGCACTATCACACGCGCTTGTTCAGAGAAGCTGTAGAAATACAAAAACACGCGAACAGTTTGAACAAGAAAGAGGAAAGCCTTAAGGTCAACGGATCCTGGCTTCCCGTACTGCAGCGAACGACCGTCGCAGGTAGCAAGAGGAGAACCGCACCGGAAATGACCGCGGAGAAGCCCTCGGACGTTGGCGCGCCAGGTACATATAGCCTGCGCCCGCGAGCTCGGCTCCAGTTCACCACCGGCAATGGAGGGTGAAGCTTTGACAATGCCAGCCACTCGTGCTGGCGAAACGTCAGAAAAATCATTAGATGAACGTCGGCCGAAGAACCCGAGACAGAAGCCAATAGGCAATGAGCCATATATTTTAAATATGACATATAAGTACATGGGGAGTCAGGAGGAAAGTTACGTGCTTTGAGGGGTGATAGTATTACTGATTCTGATTGAAAAAGTCATATAAACGTACGACTTAGTCTTAACAGTTTTCGAGGAAACAAGTGGAAACAGTGGGGAACAGTACAAATGTAGCTGATTGTAAATGAAACATTAGAGCACAATGTTTTGTTTAATTCTGCTCCTGTCCTCACAAAACCTGTTCAAGAAGCCCACCGTCAACTGCAAACCATTTTTGCAGCTCTTTACAGGTAGCTGCTGATCGAAGTTAATTGCCTCCGGTCCTTTACTTGAGCACACGCATATAAAATACGAGCAAGAAGTTCGTCCTTTTGTGTCCCCTCTGCGATTGTAGACTTGGCATTTCAGCGAACCCCACATAAAGTAATCTGATGGAGTAAGACTGCGTGACCTCGGTGGCCAAGAAAGGACTCCACCGCGAGCGATCTAATGCCCAGAATACGTTCCAGTCAGGTACTGTCACTGGCCGAACGGAACGTGCTGGAGCTCCGTCGTGCTGAAAGGAAGAACTACGTCGTGTAGACAAAGGAATATCCTCAAAGTATTCTGGCAACACATATTGAAGGAAATCAAAATATTATACTTCATTAAGACCGTTGTCTAAAACTACTGGACCGATGAGTTGGTCATCAGTAATACCGCGCCACACGTTCACTGAGAAACGTCGTTGAAAATTTGTTGTCGCAGTAGCGTGCAGATATTCATCAGCTCACACGACTGACGCCCGTGATTTTCAAACAGCTGTATGTCAGATACGATTAAGAAAAAGGCATATGTTCATTTGAAGTTTTTTGCTCAGAATCACCAATACTATAACCCAGAAAGCATGTAGCTTCCTTCGCAACTCATCCAGTATGTATGTAATATATATAAAGGGGACACATTGTTACCAAGAAACTCGGAAACTTCTTGGCTAATTTACTTCAGTTTTTTACACGACACACTCACGAACACTCCAACGGACAAAGGCTACATATACACTCCTGGAAATTGAAATAAGAACACCGTGAATTCATTGTCCCAGGAAGGGGAAACTTTATTGACACATTCCTGGGGTCAGATACATCACATGATCACACTGACAGAACCACAGGCACATAGACACAGGCAACAGAGCATGCACAATGTCGGCACTAGTACAGTGTATATCCACCTTTCGCAGCAATGCAGGCTGCTATTCTCCCATGGAGACGATCGTAGAGATGCTGGATGTAGTCCTGTGGAACGGCTTGCCATGCCATTTCCACCTGGCGCCTCAGTTGGACCAGCGTTCGTGCTGGACGTGCAGACCGCGTGAGACGACGCTTCATCCAGTCCCAACCATGCTCAATGGGGGACAGATCCGGAGATCTTGATGGCCAGGGTAGTTGACTTACACCTTCTAGAGCACGTTGGGTGGCACGGGATACATGCGGACGTGCATTGTCCTGTTGGAACAGCAAGTTCCCTTGCCGGTCTAGGAATGGTAGAACGATGGGTTCGATGACGGTTTGGATGTACCGTGCACTATTCAGTGTCCCCTCGACGATCACCAGTGGTGTACGGTCAGTGTAGGAGATCGCTCCCCACACCATGATGCCGGGTGTTGGCCCTGTGTGCCTCGGTCGTATGCAGTCCTGATTGTGGCGCTCACCTGCACGGCGCCAAACACGCATACGACCATCATTGGCACCAAGGCAGAAGCGACTCTCATCGCTGAAGACGACACGTCTCCATTCGTCCCTCCATTCACGCCTGTCGCGACACCACTGGAGGCGGGCTGCACGATGTTGGGGCGTGAGCGGAAGACGGCCTAACGGTGTGCGGGACCGTAGCCCAGCTTCATGGAGACGGTTGCGAATGGTCCTCGCCGATACCCCAGGAGCAACAGTGTCCCTAATTTGCTGGGAGGTGGCGGTGCGGTCCCCTACGGCACTGCGTAGGATCCTACGGTCTTGGCGTGCATCCGTGCGTCGCTGCGGTCCGGTCCCAGGTCGACGGGCACGTGCACCTTCCGCCGACCACTGGCGACAACATCGATGTACTGTGGAGACCTCACGCCCCACGTGTTGAGCAATTAGGCGGTACGTCCACCCGGCCTCCCGCATGCCCACTATACGCCCTCGCTCAAAGTCCGTCAACTGCACATACGGTTCACGTCCACGCTGTCGCGGCATGCTACCAGTGTTAAAGACTGCGATGGAGCTCCGTATGCCACGGCAAACTGGCTGACACTGACGGCGGCGGTGCACAAATGCTGCGCAGCTAGCGCCATTCAACGGCCAACACTGCGGGTCCTGGTGTGTCCGCTGTGCCGTGCGTGTGACCATTGCTTGTACAGCCCTCTCGCAGTGTCCGGAGCAAGTATGGTGGGTCTGACACACTGGTGTCAATGTGTTCTTTTTTCCATTTCCAGGAGTATATATTTATGTAATACATAAAATGTACTAGCGACAAGCTTCGCAGTTGCTAAATATGTATGGGAATTGCATATACATCTTAAGCTACTTACCACTCTCTCTGGCCAAACTTTCAGCCCACTCCCCACCCTTCTGTAGATTTCCTTCCCCCTTCAATCAATATTTCGCATAGCTTGTCTTCGAATGTGTAGGATTGCAGTTTCCCACGGTTCGGATTCCGTTGTAGTATTCTCTGCTTTATATAAAACGAAAGTGACGACGAAAGCAAAACAACACATGTTTGTGTACACAATTTTTGCTAGATGTTGTTCAGAGGAACAAAGAATGTATATGCGAGTAACAATTTGTCTAATGGTTTACTACATGCCCAGCTATCATAGCTGAATGACTGCGAGAAAGAAATAAACAGCACACATTTTTTAAAACTTAGCAGAGCGTTTTTCTTCTCGCGGGCCCAGGTATCACAGTTGAAACTGACTGCGAGATAGAAAAGACATGACACATTTTTTCACAATTCAGCAGTGCATTTTTCTTCTCCGTCAGAGGCTAAGTAGGTCTCAATATTGATTAGAAAATCGTGTAGAAATTCGACGGATATACCAGGTACTTCAGGAGATTTTTGGTAGTAGTACTTCACCTTTCTATGTTAAATATGTATGTGTGTATATATTAAAGTCGTAAACAAAATATGTAGCATACGTCCGACTGATTGTCATTTAGGTATCGAGTTAAAATTTGGAGTAAGTTGTTCAACTTTCCGAAATTTTTGGTAACAATGTTTTTCCTTTATATCTTATATGTTCATTTATAAATTACTTATATATTTTACAATGGAAACTTCAGGTAGGAATATCAACAATATATGGAAAGATGGATTGCTACTTACCGTAAAGATAACACGACAAGTTGCTGATAGGCAACACTTAACACGCAAGCTTTCGGCCACAGCGTTCATCGGAAACAAAAAACAAAAAAAAAAAAAAAAACACACCATTCATTCACACAAGCAAGCACACCTCACGCGCACATGACCTCCAACTGCGGCAGCTCAGGCCAGAATGTAGCTATCATTTGGGATGCCTTTGTATGTCTAAATTTTCATTAGAGTATGGCGTAAAAGTCTTTAAGTAAATCGGTCAAGCACTTTCCGATATTTTTGGTAACAACGTTAAACAACTATTTTTCTTCATATATAATGTAGATTTGGATAAATATAAGTGGACTATATAAAGGGAACACTGTTACCGAGAATCTCGAAGTTCTTTTATTCAATTATAATGAACATCGGCCGGACATATGCATGCATCTTTTTGATATATCTAATATATAAATTTATATATTTAATATAGAAAGATGATACATTGTTACAAAAATCTCGTAATCGCTTGTTCGATTTACTTAAAAATTTTATACACTTAATTAAAACATTTAGACACACTTATATTTTTTTAAACTGTAATGTCCAGTTTTTGTGTTAAATCCGGCTGCGAGAAGGAAAATGCTATCAAAATGTGTGGTTTCGTTTCTTTCTCGCGGTTGATTTACACTAAGATAGCTGGGCACGTAGTAAACTATTAGACAAATTGTTGCTCCCATATATAAATTTTTCGTCCCTCTAAAGAAGTTCAGACAAAAATTATGTATACAATAATGCCGTATTTGTAAAAAAAAAATGCTGTGTTTATGGCTTATCACATTATGATTAGAACTCTACGACGGATTAACAATTCTGCAGTTTATTGATGTTAAAGGTGGTGGTCTGTAATTTTGCTGGTTCGTTCTTTTACCTTTCTTATATACAAGAGTCACCTTCGGATTCTTCCAGTCGCTTGGGACCATGCGCTTGGGGAGAGATTAGTGACAAATGGAAGCTAAATAAGGAGCCAGTGCTGTAGAGTACTCTTCGTAAAACTGAATTGCGATGCTATCCGGACCTGACGACTTAATTGTTTTCAACTCAGTCACTTGCTTCTCCGTACGGGATTGTGTGTGACTATTAAACGATGGTGTTTCTGTAGATCTTCCTGCGTCAGTGATTTTTTGTTTTTAAACACGAAACTGAAAACTTCAGATTTCCTTTCGCTGTCGTTTATTGCTACATCACACTACTTGATGAGTCACTGTGAAGAAGCCTTAGACTCGTTTAGTGATTTTACATAAGACCAGAATTTCCTTGGTTCTCGTTCTTATCTTTCGATAAGCTATATGGGACAATAGTTAATTGTACGCTTCTCGTTTCGATCTCTTACAGACGCGTCAATTTCTAACTTTTGCCTGTCGTCATTTGCGCGTTTTTTGTTTTTTTTCAGTCTTTGCTTTCTCAGTATTTTTGGAATTTTGTTATTAAACGACGGCTGGTATTTTCCGTACTTAATTCACTTACTGAACACACATTTCTCCAGAGCGCGATGTACAATCTGTTCAAACTTTGCTTATTATTCCTCTACGCCCACATTTCAAGCTAACATAAGTATTCTCAAATAAAAGTATTTCAGTATCTTCGTTACATGCGGCTTCACAGCAAAACCACACTTAAATCAGGGTTTTTCCACTATTTGTGATATTAGTCATGCAGGGCTAAACAGATGTACGATGGGGATGATCACAATGCACACCTTCTCGATCTTACCCTGACACACATTCATTTACCCGGTTACCTTTGAATGTGCGGTTTGAACAGCTAATGTGGAGTGATTTATTTGTTCCTATTGATTCTGATCACGCTGATACCCCCACAAGCTCTGTGATGATAGCATTCCTAAATCCCTTCGCCCCATTCTATCTTCAGCATTAATTCCGCTGGAGGCTGTGGTGCCACTGACTACAGCCACATCAAGAAAATACCAAATTATGCGGTGGTATCATTTCACTTACTGCCGTATGCTACTGTCTAGTGAAAAATTCGTAATTCATCCAGTAGCTTCTGTGGCTTGTTACTGGTCAGCTCACCAGAACACACATTCCATGATTACACGGTTGAGAAGAGACGATTCGACCATCATTTGCCGGTGGTTAGACTGAAACCACACGATACTTCGGTTTACTACGAAAGATGACGAGTAGCGTTGGTGGTACACGTAACGTATATTTGAAGACGCATGAACACTTACCATCAACAAAAACAGAAATACTCTGAACTGTATTATCGCAAACAGGAAGCAACTTCAAGATAGTGGAGAAGATAAGAAGCTTGAGCTCCATATACGGTAAATGTTTGTTATTCCAAACATAACTACTGCAAGTGATTGCTATTAATAGCACTCAGTAAATATCGTGTATGATGAGAAAAAAGAAATTATTCAGGTAGTGAAGGGAGACGAAAATTTAATAGTCATGGGTGACTGGAATTCAACAGTAGGAAAAGGAAGCGAAGGAAACGTAGTAGGTGTATATGGATTAGGGCTAAGAAATGAAAGAGGAAGCCACGTGGTAGAATTTTGCACAGAGCTAATTTAATCATAGCTAACACTTGGTTCAAGAATCATAATGTGGACTCTGACCACAATCTATTGGTTATGAACTGTAGATTAAAACTGAAGAAACTGAAAAAAGGTGGGAATTTAAGATGATGGGACCTGGATAAACTGACTAAACCAGAGGTTGTACACAGTTTCAGGGACAGCATAAGGGAACAATTGACAAGAATGAGGGTACGAAATACAGTAGAAGAAGAATGGGTAGCTTTGAGGGATGAAGTAGTGAAGGCAGCAGAGGATCAAGTAGGTAAACAGATGAGGGCTAGAAGAAATCCTTGGGTAACAGAAGAAATATTGAATTTAACTGATGAAAGGAGAAAATATAAAAATGCAGTAAATGAAGCAGGCAAAAAGGAATACAAACGTCTCAAAAATGAGATCGACAGGAAGTGCAAAATGGCTAAGCAGGACAAATGTAAGGATGTAGAGGCTTATCTCACGAGGGGTAAGGTAGATACTGCCTACAGGAAAATTAGAGAGACCTTTGGAGAAGAGAGAACCACTTGCATGAATATCAAGAGCTCAGATGGAAACCCAGTTCTAGGCAAAGAAGGGAAAGCATAAAGGTGGAAGGAGTATATATAGGGTCTATACAGGGGCGATGTTCTTGAGGATAATACTATGGAAATGGAAGAATATTTAGATGAAGATGAAATGGGAGATACGATATTGCGTGAAGAGTTTGACAGAGCACTGAAAGACCTGAGTCGAAACAAGGCCCCAGGAGTAGACAACATTCCATTAGCACTACTGACGGCCTTGGGAGAGCCAGTCCTGACAAAACTCTACCATCCGGTGAGCAAGATGTAAGAGACAGGCGAAATGCCCTCAGACTTCAAGAAGAATATAATAATTCCAAACCCCAAGGAAAGCAGGTGTTGACAGATGTGAAATTTACCGAACTATCAGTTTAATAAGTCACGACTGCAAAATACTAACGCGAATTCTTTACAGACGAATGAAAAAAGTGGTAGAAGCCGACCTCGGGGAAGATCAGTTTGGATTCCGTAGAAATGTTGGAACACGTGAGGCAATACTGACCCTACGGCTTATCTTAGAAGCTAGATTAAGGAAAGGCAAACCTACGTTTCTAGCATTTGTAGAGTTAGTGAAAGCTTTTGACAATGTTGACTGGAATACTCTCTTTCAAATTCTGAAGGTGGCAGGGGTAAAATACAGGGATCTAAAGGCTATTTACAATTTGTACAGAAACCAGATGGCAGTTACGAGAGTCGAGGGGCATGAAAGGGAAGCAGTGGTTGGGAAAGGAGTGAGACAGGGTTGTAGCCTGTCCCCGATGTTATTCAATCTGTATATTGAACAAGCAGTAAAGGAAACAAAAGAAAAATTCGAAGTAGGTATTAAAATCCATGGATAAGAAATAGAGTTTATGCAGTGTCTGTTGATCACATAGTTCTAGTGACCAGGATCACGTTAAACTGTTACTTCACAGTTGGTGGCCGAAGAGCCCCGTCTGATCTTGCCAACAGACAACTGTGAAGTAACAGTTTAACGTGATCCTGGTCACTAGAACTATGTGATCAACAGACACTACATAAACTCTTTATCTATCCAAAATGTCACATGGGCAGCTGATCATATACTGGGCCGGACATTCACATTTTTTTAGCTCGTTTTCTGTCGTAGCGAACCCTGCAGACGAATAAGTAAAGGAGAAAACTGCTCTGGTTAGCGGTAGCCATGGATTTAGGCTTCGAAGGTGGAGAAACGAAATCGAAGATAATGAAACGGACTTGAAGATTATAGATCGAAGATTCTTTGAAGAAGAGATGACCTTTATCTTAAGGAAGCAGTATTTTGTTAAGGAGAATTTCAGAGTAGCTACTCATGCAAAGCCGTGTTCGATATGTGTAAAGTTTTTAATCTTATTAATCTTCTCATTATCAGTCCGGAAGTAGAATTAGTGACTTTCTGTGATGCGATAAGTCGTGCCTGGCTCTAGCAGATACCACAGTTTGCACTACACCTTGATACTGCTATCAGTTGTGCCACACTGGCTGTTCGTACATGTTAAACGGGCAGGGCAGGATATAAAAGTGATCTAAGTTGATTGACTTTCTTCTCGTGATTGCTTTCCCTTCGTCGTCGTTCAAGTCTCTTTGTTAAAGTCCACCTCAAAATTATGTTTAAGCAATCAATTTAGCTTTACCCTTCACCATTATTCTCTGAAAGACATCATGGTCGCGGTCGTTTGCCAGTTTTAAGTGCTTACTCTGTTCACCTTCTTCTTTCCAGTGTACTGTTACCTATTTACTTAATTTCGTGACTATGTTTGGTTATGTCTACAGTGTTTTGTTTGTATAATCCAAATCCTCCATTTTTCCACGCCTTCTTGAGCTCAGTCACTTTCATTTCTAAAAGCGTTCTACTCTTATAGTTACTCTACTTCTACTCATTCTTCGGATTGTCAAACGTTTTCCCCAAATACCATCATATAGCGTTTTTTGGTTGTTTTCCTTGATTTAAACGTTTGGTAATATACTGTTATCCCCTATTTTACTGATAATTCTTTTCTGTGTATTCTCGTTCGACCAATCCTTAAACTAGTGGTTCTGATGAAAACCCGCTTTCTGACTGTACGAAAAAAGTAAATAAAGTAGAAATAACT
This sequence comes from Schistocerca nitens, assembly GCF_023898315.1. Lineage (NCBI taxonomy): Eukaryota > Metazoa > Arthropoda > Insecta > Orthoptera > Acrididae > Schistocerca > Schistocerca nitens. Next base: position 1,028,089,243 of record NC_064614.1, read on the forward strand.
GTCGTTGACCTGAGCGTTGGTTTGAACATTGCATTTCCCCAGGGCATGGTGATGTTGGAGGCGGTAAGAGCTTACCTGCCTCCGATCTGCGAGCAGTTAATCAGCCAGTTGCAGGGGCTCTTCATTTTAACGTGGACTACCTAAAGTTTAACGTAGACTGCAGCAACGGGAGAACTCTGAATCTTTTACATAACAAACCTTTCCAGACGTGAAAGGAGTGATGTCAAAAATGTACTAGGTTCGACCGAGGATTGAAGATAATTATGAGCGTCAACAGGTAATAAAATCGAGGTTGGCTATTTAAAAATCTTACCAGCTCATTTGGGAATCTTGATTCGGAATTCTACAAAAAGAATTAAAACAAAGTGCAGCGTAAACGTGAATGATTAATAGTTCAGGCGTATTATCCATACTGCTGTAAGAAAGAATTATCCTACAAATTCTCCAAACGTAGAAGGAAAGGCAAACGTGAGATTGCAGTATACTGGTAGCACTGTGACAGACTGAAGCTCACGTGCTGAAAGGATGCCTGAAAGATTTCTTCAGGATTCTTGCCTCAATTTTTATTGTTCTTACTAAATCCAAACATTCCACACAGGTTCACAGTTGGTGACTGGGGAGGGACCGGAACGGGGAGGGAGGGGGGAGACTGCTACTGCCTTACCATTCGAGGACTTTACAACAAGGGCTAGGAAAAGGCATCCTTTCAAAATTTCGAATGAAGTTGAGCCAAAAAGTCTTGTTCCAAAATACACTGAAGCAGTGATTTATAGAAAATTCTTCTTACGTTTTAAAAGCTACCATGCCTCAAAGCTAAGATATGCGATACTGTTTGAGAATATGTGAATGAAAATCGTTGTAAATCAAAATTGGACCTCTTTTTCTTGGTATTCACGTCTCAGTAACCAACTGTGTGTATTGTGTATTTAAAGCGGGTACCTAGAAACGATGGAGAGGCTTCGTCCCGCCGCAGCCCTCAGTGGTTCAAAACCCCACAGCAGTCCACCCAGCTCACCAGTCCGCCTGCTTAGCTGGGTGGTACCGTGCTTGCCTCCCATGCACTGGGCCCGGGTTCGATTCCCGACCGGGTTGGAGATTTTCTCCGCTAGGGGACTGGGTGTTGTGTTGTCCTCATCATTTCATCCTCACCATCGGCCTCAAGTCGCTCAATGTGGCGCCGACTGAAATAAGACTTGCACTAGGCGGCCGAACCCGACTGGGACCTCCCTGCCAACAGTGCCATACGATCATTTCATTTTCATATTGATCAGCTAGAACATTATAACGACCGACCTACTATCCATGTAAACACGTCGAGGCGATAAGAGCGTCACCTGACGGGGAAAGAATGTTATAAAAACACACAAACACACACGCGCGCGCGCTCGCGGTGCATATAGCATCAGTGAGCGTGCTGTCCGTGTGTAGAAGGAAAGGCGCGCGATTTATCTCAGTTTAACCGAGGACGGATTACGATAGTCCTAGGACTCGGCACGAGCATTTGCGAAACTGCACAACCTGGCGAATGTTCGAGGAGTGCTGTGATGGGTGTATGCAACACGTGGCGAAATCAAGGTGAAACCACGTCCAGAAGTTGTGGAGCTGGGCGGCCACCCCTCATTACAGACGTCTTACATTATAGGCCGAGCAGACAGGTTAAATAGGACAGGTGGCGAACATCAGACTTCAATGATGGTCAGAGTACAAGTGTGTCTGAACAAACAGTGCACCGAACACTCGTAACGATGGGTCTCTGCAGCCGACGATCCATACGTGTGCCAGTGTTAACATCACGATATCGGCAACTGTGGCTGAAATCGGCACGTGACCATCGGCACTGGACGTTGGCGTAGTGGCAGAGCGTTGCACGGTGTGATGAATCCCGATACCTTCCTCATCATGACAGTGGGAAGGCGCGAATCTGTCGTCTTCTAGGGGAACAGCTCCTTGACACCTGTACTGCGAGTCGGCGACTCCATTACGCTCTGGGGGGGTGGGACATTTCAGGTGGGATCCATCAATCCAATAGAACTCGTGCAAGGCGCCACGACGGCCAAGGAGTATCGTACACTGGTTACAGACCACATGCACCCTTTCATGACGCTCATATGTCCCCACGGCAGTGGCATTTTTCAGCAAGATACTGCTCCATGTCACAGGGCCTGGGGTGTGATCGAGTAGTTCGACGAACACAGTCGCGAGTTCCTGTTGCTGTGCTGGCCTCCCAACTCGCCAGATCTGAACCCGATCGAACACATTTGGAATCTGATTAAACCAGACATCAGAGCTCATCGCCCTGATCCCCCGGGGTTAACGAGAATTAGGTGACTTACGTGTGCTGCCGCTACCATTCTGGCCGATCATCGTAATTTTCACTGAATGGAGACTTTTTGTTAGAACCTGAAATTAAAGACCAAAACTGAGCTATTAGATGTGCTTCGCCAAACATATTTCGCCCTAATTGCGGCATCTTCAGTTGGTGTTCTTGGAAAACGACATTAAAGAAAATATATACTGTGAGGGCAATGTCAGAATTCCCAGACTATTGAATAGGGGTCGACAAGAGGTTCTCAAACTTACACCACATATAGCTCGAATAGCCCGTTTTTGAACCAAAAATACCCTTTTTGAATCAGAAGAATTACCCCAAAAAATAATACAATACGACATAAGCGAATGAAACTATGCGAAGTAGACTACTTTTCGTGTTTGGAAAACGCGAATAGGTTATTGCTAATACCCGGTGAACGTCATCTGCCAGCGTGTGCAGTGCCAACAGTAAAATTCGGAGGCGGTGGTGTTATGGTGTGGTCGTGTTTCTCATGGAGGCGGCTTGCACCTCTTGTTGTTTTGCGTGGCACTATCACAGCACAGGCCTACATTGATGTTTTAAGCACATTCTTGCTTCCCACTGTTGAAGAGCAATTCGGGGATGGCGATTGTATCTTTCAACACGATCGGCCTGTGGCGCAGTGGTTACATGACAATAACATCCCTATAATGTACAGGCCTGTATAGAGCCCAGACCTGAATCCTACAGAACACTTTTCGGTTGTTTTGGAACACCGATGGTGTGCCAGGCCTCACCGACCGACATCGATACCTCTCCTCAGTGCAGCACTTGGTGAAGAATGGGCTGCCATTCCTCAAAAAACCTTCCAGCACCTGATTGAACGTATGCCTGTGAGAGTGGAAGCTGTCATCAAGGCCAAGGGTGGGCCAACGCTACATTGAATTCCAGCATTACCGATGGAGGGCGCCACGAACTTGTAAGTTATTTTCAGCCAGGTGTGCGGATACTTTTGATCAGATAGTGTAGCTGTCCTTCTCTTTACCTATTACGTAAAGCTTTTGTTCCATGTTATTAAAATATCTGTGATACAGAAATGATTTTACTTGTTCTTCCTTTCGTATGTGGCTACATTAACTGCCTCTTTGTGTTTCTCATTACTTTTTTCTTTTCTATATTTATTCTTATTCCGTATCCCTCGCCCTTCTTACAGTTCTCCTCAACTTCTGCTGTTGCTCATCTTCTGATTCCCCCAAACCTGTATGCACATCCGAGTATTTTATAGTATTGATCCTTTCTCCTCCAATTACAGTGCCTCTTGCGTCCTGTGTGGCCTTACCTATCACAGTTTCGATAATAGTGAGCGATTTAAAATTGTGACATTCGAAAAGGAAGATGTGGGTTAAGAAACGTTACATATCAGATCTCTGATTTACTGTTCGTGTAGCCGACCTGTTATCAACCATGCACGAGGGCTTTGTGGGCTTCTTGGTTATGCTAATTGCACCTTTTTCTTGGAGCTCTATCGATGTCAAATGCCTGTTTTTAGCTTATTATGGAAAACATTGCAGCGTAATGTATTAAATGTATGTTGTGTTGTATACGAGTAGCAGCGTTTACTTGAAGTTTCCGCGTCCTCATTCAGGCTCATTTAGTTTTTCCGCAGTTACTAGTTCGCTGTGTTGGTGTCATTTTTTTTCGCTTTTTTACCGCGATCGTCTGGGATTATGTTTGTTTGTATTCGGGTGAATTTATTGGTGATAGTGCAATTCGTAATTTTGTTTGTATGCGTGCATATATCTGAGGAAAAGGAGGTGGTGGTGGTGGTGGTGGTGGTGGTGGTGGTTGTGTGTGTGTGTGTGTGTGTGTGTGTACGTACGTACTTCTGACGGTACTTTGGCAATCTGATGAATGGCAAAGACTATGAAAAAACGAGTTGAAGAGACTAGATAAGCGCAAAAAGTGCAGTGAAGAATGGCTACCAGAAACCAATCTTCCTGTTCATCACAAAAAGGAGCAAAGTGTAGTAGGTATTGGGGGCAGGGAGGGAGGGAGGGGGGGGGGGGGAGAGAGAGAGAGAGAGAGAGAGAGAGAGAGAGAGAGAGAGAGAGAGAGAGAGAGAGAGAGTGAGAGTGAGGGGGGGGGGAGAGGGAGACGGGTGGGTGAGGGGGGGTGTTTGACAATAACAGCTGTATACTAGATAAGGCATGTGCCGGTTCGTGAGCTACAGAAAGTTAACTCCAGGGGAGAGTAGGCATATGATAAGAACAGCCGTAAAGAAAGCTGATATTAGCTACCTGTCAGATACGGCAGGTGGCAGTTGGCGAGACGCAGGGAGTTCGCTCACGGAGTCGATGTGAGCGTGCCGTATCATTGACTTGTTAGCCACGTGCCCACCGAGGGCGGACAGCAGCCGTAGGCGTGACGCCGAGCCGGCGAGGTTTTCCTTGTGGATCGGCCAGCGTGGGCCGCGGCCGGCAACAGGTCTGCTCACGAGACACCGCGCTGGGTCACGTGACCCCGGTTGCGACACTGGCGCTGTGCCCAGTTCGTCGTCCCCGCACGGGAGGCACCGCGTGGACCCCAGAATCCGCCGCTCCTTTTCTTTACAAGTCTCTCTGAAAATCACCAGCCATTCGTTAACATGTCGCACGGTATGGATGTCCGACATACAGATTACAGTAATTGAAATTACTTTTTAAGAATATTTTTTGTCTCCTCATTTCTTCGGTAGAACGGGTCGTCGGAATAATTACGCATTGGTAGTCACGGACTGTTCAGCCAAATGTCAGGTGCGTTAGTAGAGGTCAGAGGAGTCCCCAACTGGTATATGGATTCCAGTTCAAGCTTTTGCCTTTTAACGAAGAGAAACATTCCGAAAGCTGTCAGAACCGGGCGATGAGAACGGCTTTTAATTTTATTCGGGGACGACATGTCCCAGACAAACGTGAAAATGTTTGTGTGTACAGTGTAATATCGATGACGTAGTCGACAGGTGAAGTGTACCCGGAGTAGAAAATCTCTCTCTCTCTCTCTCTCTCTCTCTCTCTCTCTCACTCACTCACTCACACTCACACTCACACACACACACACACACACACACACACACACCTAACATTACCATCCTCGTAAGGAATCACTTACAGTAATTTTGGAAACTGGTTTTTAAGAAAGTCTAGATTAACGGGGGTATGTAAGACGATGCGATAGAACACCAAACCTAATCATCTGATTGTCATACCACATCAAATGTTCGCCGATAAATGTTTTTAAAGCGTCTCTACAAAGACGTGTTGATTTTTCGTCGGACGTCGTACGTGCGTTAAGAGTTACTCACACCTTTGGCGAATGAAAGTGGCCTCATCAGTAAATTAAATTATTGAGATTACGTGGCGATTTAAAATTCGCCAACGGCATTGTTCCAATCGTCTACCTTCATCTCCTTTTCAAAACCATTGAATCTACTGTAAACACTAAGGGTAGGGGGCCAGGCATACGCAACGTGCGCCATACTGTTGCTTGTGGAACACCGATGTGTGTGGAATTGCAGTGCTTGGTTGTTGAGGGACTACATGCTACCTTCTGAGGGTCTTGGAAAAACAATCCACATTCTGTTAACGTGTACGTCCAGAAGAAATATGTCTGCTGGGTAAGGCTGTAGGATAGATAGATAATAATATGGACCAAAACAAAAGAACATAGGCACTAAAATGCATACTTTTAAGAGCTATGAGCATTCGCTCATCTTCGATACTATCAAACATATCTCTTCTATTGAATAAGTTCTCATAGCTGTTACAGTATGCACTTCAGAGATCATGTTTACGGGACATTTTTGCTTGTTATGGCCCATATTGCTTCATCCCAAAAAATGAAAAGCAAAGATTTTGCTGCAGAAGAGATGTTTCACAATAGCGAAGACGAAAAAGTGCTCACAGCTCTTAAGGTATGCCTTTTAGAGCCCATGTTTACTGAACGTTTTTGTCTTGTTTTCGCCCATACTACTACTTGTCAAAACATGGAATACGTTTAACACCCAGGTGGCGGGGGGATCGAAAGTGACTGGAACTGCAGCGCACAAATTAAAACTGGGATAGCATTAGAGAAACAGGCATTTCTGAAAAAGTGTGTGCGCTCTGTATCAATATGGACAAAGATTTGATGAAAGTCCTGCCCGACTGGGAAGACTAGCAAAGTTGCCCTGTCTTGTGCTGTCTGTGTTCGCAGCCCGTTTCTCTAAACTTGACATCTGCATGTGGCGCCGAGGCAGCCTTTGTTAGATTTCAGGGAACCAGTTTTAGTTGTCGAACAGTCAGAGAAGTAGTCCACACAGAGGTTAGGTCCATAATAATCAGAGCCGCTGCTCAGAACGGGACGCAATCCTCTTGACTCTTCATTGAGCCGGTGCTGACTACCTAGTCAGCTCATCTGGCTTTCTCGTATTTATATTACGATGGATTTATTGAGCAAGTGTCTTGATATGACGCTTTCTCGTAAAAGTATCCTGCAGTCTGCCGAAAACGCCCGCTGATTGTGCGGCTTGTAGGCATACTGTGTGTTGGCTAGACGTGTCTTCACAACTACTATGTCTTTTACACTAAAAATATACAGCCCCATCAACATCTACCTTCCTGTGACCACGAGTACGTAGAAACAAATCTTGCGCAGGAACTAAATAAGAACTGCTACCACCTATAACTTCAATAAAATGAAAAGAACGATAAAAAAATTGCATCTCTACGAGCAAAACTCTCAAGGCCACCGTACTCGCTTATACCTCCACATATAGCAAATACAAGTTAACCAACCATTAGGGTTACCAGGTGAAGTAGCACCAGTCAGAGTTATAGCAAAATCAAATCTACAACCTAGAATCACGCACGGTCTATCAATAACAGCACGAGAAGCAATGCATTTAACTTTATTCTTCGCTATAACAACAGCAGTCTTCAACTCAACTATAGACAATAGCCTCATACGCAGTCGCACGCGAGCGACGATGACGACGATAGCGACACCCTATTGTGAGCCGTTCAGTGCTGTTGCACGTGTAAAACTCCAAGCCAGAGTCCTCATCGTCGCTCGAGCGCGAATGTGTATAAGGCTACAGACAACGTTGAGTTGAAGACTGCTGTAATCGCTGTAATCACAGCGAAGAATAAAGTTAAAGGCGTTACTTCTGGTGCTGTTACTGATGGACTGTTTGTGTTTTTAGGTTGTAGATTTGATTTTGCTTTAACTCAGGCTGGTGCTACTCCACCCAATGAAGGCATACTTCAGAACCGGTCGGAACAGTGGCTTCTGCAGAATGACGCAGACTTTTTCTGGTAACACTGATGTAGCTACACAGAGGTGCTTGAGACGACTCAGCGCCTCCCCCGAAGTCTGAGCGTGCTGGTGCCACGTCAACAGAGTCAACTACGTAACGATGAGGTGAGGCTCAGTTCTACTCTATCGCACTCTGTTCCTGTGAACGTGGACAGTCTGTACATTCGCCAGGATGTTCCGACACTGATATTACATTGGGTTTTGTCTTGTTGAAATTCAGGAGCCACTTCACGACCCAACTGGTTACGGGATCAATCGACGAATCTGTCATACATTCAAGCTTCTTCCGCCCACGTGGTTTGCGATAGGCACGTCAGGTGTTAATAGTGTGTAGAGCACCTACCGCAACACCGTCCCTTGCGGCACACCAACATTGTCTACGTTTCGTAAGCCTTACTGGACGTACACGTAGAGCGTATGTCCTTATATATTGGGTGTCGGACATCTACCGTACTACCTCTTTTTCTCGAAAACAGTGTCCGATGTGTTCAAGGAAATGAGTTTTAATCAAGCCTTATAGGCCAATAAAATGGTAAAACAGGAAAGTAAGTGAGCTCCAGTGTTTCATCTACATCCATACTCCGCAAGCCACCTGACGGTGTGTGGTGGAGGGTACCCTGAGTACCTCTATCGGTTCTCCCTTCTATTCCAGTCTCGTATTGTTCGTGGAAAGGATTGTCGGTATGCTTCTGTGTGGGCTCTAATCTCTCTGATTTTATCCTCATGGTCTCTTCGCGAGATATACGTAGGAGGGAGCAATATACTGCTTGACTCCTCGGTGAAGGTATGACTCGAAACTTCAACAAAAGCCCGTACCGAGCTACTGAGCGTCTCTCCTGCAGAGTCTTCCACTGGAGTTTATCATCTCCGTAACGCTTTCGCCATTACCAAATGATCCTTTAACGAATCGCGCTGCCCTCCGTTGGATCTTCTCTCTCTCTTCTATCAACCCTATCTGGTACGGATCCCACACTGCTGAGCAGTATTCAAGCAGTGGGCGAACAAGCGTACTGTAACATACTTCCTTTTTTTTCGGATAGCATTTCCTTAGGATTCTTCCAATGAATCTCAGTCTGGAATGTGCTTTACCGACGATCAACTTTATATGATCATTCCATTTTAAATCACTCCTAATGCGTACTCCCAGATAATTTATGGAATTAACTGCTTCCAGTTGCTGACCTGCTATATTGTAGCTAAATGATAAGGGATCTTTCTTTCTATGTATTCGCAGCACATTAAACTTGTCTGCATTGAGATTCAATTGCCATTCCCTGCACCATGCGTAAATTCGCTGCAGATCCTCCTGCATTTCAGTTCAATTTTCCATTGTTACAACCTCTCGATACACCACAACATCATCCGCAAAAAGCCTCAGTGAACTTCCGATGTCATCTAGAAGGTCATTTATGTATATTGTGAATAGCAACGGTCCTACAACATTCCCCTGCGGCACACCTGAAACCACTCTTACTTCGAAAGACTTCTCTCCATTGAGAATGACATGCTGCGTTCTGTTATCTAGGAACTCTTCAATCCAATCACACAACTGTTCTGACAGTCCATATGCTCTTACTTTGTTCATTAAACGACTGTGGGGAACTGTATCGAACGCCTTGCGGAAGTCAAGAAACACGGCATCTACCTGTGAACCCGTGTCTATGGCCCTCTGTGTCTCGTGGACGAATAGCGCGAGCTGTGTTTCACACGATCGTCTTTTTCGAAACCCATGCTGATTCCTACAGAGTAGATTTCTAGTCTCCAGAAAAGTCATTATACTCGAACATAATACGTGTTCCAAAATTCTACAACTGATCGACGTTAGAGATATAGGTCTATAGTTCTGCACATCTGTTCGACGTCCTTTCTTGAAAACGGGGATGACCTGTGCCCTTTTCCAATCCTTTGGAACGCTACGCTCTTCTAGACACCTACGGTACACCGCTGCAAGAAGAGGGCAAGTTCCTTCGCGTACTCTGTGTAAAATCGAACTGGTATCCCATCAGGTCCAGCGGCCTTTCCTCTTTTGAGCGATTTTAATTGTTTCTCTATCCCTCCGTCGTCTATTTCGATATCTACCATTTTGTCATCTGTGCGACAATCTAGAGAAGGAACTACAGTGCAGTCTTCCTCTGTGAAACAGCTTTGGAAAAAGACATTTAGTATTTCGGCCTTTAGTCTGTCATCCTGTTTCAGTGCCATTTTGGTGGTGCAATATTTTTTGTTTACTAGAGCTATCGAAACTTCCATTTTTGTGTTGACAGTTTATTGGAATGTTACAGCGATTCAGTATGAAGAAAAGTCGTGCTAACGTTAAGAAGTTAAGCAAATCATGAGGAAACAAAAGTTTGTACCGCTATACAGTGTAGCAGTATATCCCAATGCCGCAAATTCGAGAATATTGCTTCATGAGCACAAGACTTATACAATTGTCTCTCCGATATCATAAATTATAACTTCCGAGCAAATACATTATCACAAACAATTTCATAAAGCTAAGACGCAAACTAGAAAAAAATTCGGTATAAGTTTATCGGAAGAATTCACACACACACACACACACACACACACACACACACACACATACACACACACACACGCCATACTGTGGAAATAAGATACAGATTGTAAAATAACTAAATAAAATAATGTGAAGGCGACGATAGACATATAGATGTACACTGATCATCCAGTACATTATGACAACTGGCATACTGCCGTCTCGTGACTAGTGACAGCTAATCAGACGCATGCAGTATCAGTGAGCGTGCTGTCCGTGCGTTGTGGAAGGCGCGCGATGTATTTGAGTTTGACCGAGGGCTCGGCACGAGCATTTGGGAAACTGCACGACTTGGCGGATGTTACAGGAGTGCTGTGATGAGTGACGAAACAAAGGTGACCACGTCCAGAGGTCGTGAGGCTGGGTGGCCACCCCTCATTACAAATGTCGGACGTCGCAGGCTGAGCAGACAGGTCAGGACAGGCGGCAAACTGTGGTGGAACTAACACAAGACTTCAATACACGGCAGAGTGGAAGTGTGTCTCAACACACAGTGCACCAAACACTCGTAACGTCTCATGAATGTGCCAGTGTTAACACCACCACATCGACAGCTACGACTGCAATGGGCACGTGACCATCGGCACTAGACGTTGGCGTGGTCTGATGATGAATCCCGATACGTTCTTTATCATGCCGCTGGGAAGGTGCGAATCTGTCGGCATCCAGGGGAACAGCTCCTTGGCGGCGGCGGCGGCGGCGGCGGCGGCGGCGGCGGCGGCGGTAGCTTCATTGTGCTCTGGAAAACGTTCGTATTGTAAATAAAAACGACTTTTTATTGCTGCGATGTATTTTGTTCGTGACACTTTTCTTTGGCTTTTTTTTTCTTTTCTTTATGGCATCTTCACCTGATTCTAGAATGATAGTTTTGTTTTGAAATGCTATATTTTTAGACTTTCAAACAGTTCGTTCAAAAATGGTTCAAATGGCTCTGAGCACTATGGGACTTAACATGAGGTCATCAGTCCCCTAGAACTTAGAACTACTTAAACCTAACTAACCTAAGGACATCACACACATCCATGCCCGAGGCAGGATTCGAACCTGCGACCGTAGCAGTCGCGCGGTTCAGGACTGAAGCGCCTACAACCGCTCGGCCACCGTTGCCGGCCAAACAGTTAGTCTTATTTTTTATGTAAATACGTGATTACTTAGAGTTACTACAGTTTTTGGCTGGCATCTACGTTTAGTTTCGTTTCGTTTCGTTTCGTCTCGTCTATCACATGCCAGAGGTCGCACTTCACTTTAGAACCATAAGCACATTTTCACGTACGAACTTTGATTGTTTTGACCACATAATACAATTAGAATTACTCACTTCAAGAAATATTGTGTTCATTAATCATACATTTGTTTTCTGTGTCTAGATGGAGTACAGAAGAATGACGAGTCGTTACCCGTTATAGCTACTATTTCCATCTAGGCGGAAAAAAACATGTAAGTACAAATGCTATTCTTTTTGCTCTTATCTACTAGTCTAATATGACCTAACTTCCAGTGTAAAATGCAACAGTTTGGAGCACGCATATCAAACTCAAACTTTCTGAGTTTGTATCCGAATTAATGTCATCATTCTTTTCGCGATGTTTCGTGAACTTCGTTACTTGCCTTCCTCTCGTGTCTAGATGTCGTTGCTCTCCGTCTTGCCCCCAACCACCCTATGGACGGAATACACCGCGCACCGCTCTAATGATTGTTTCCCAGCGCCTTCAACAATTAGTCTGACAGAAATTGAAGGCCAAAAGGCTGCGCGAAAAAGTATAAACTTTTTATGCAACAAAAATTTCGTCAAGAAAATATCCTAAAAATTCATCTTCAATAGGTGCTTATCTATGATTGGGGGGAGAGCACTGACATAGTTTGTGACGGGATTTAAACAATCCTCTGTCCCTGCTATTTAATTTGTGACCTGCTGCGTTACACTTAGCCAGAAGTTTATCGCGTTCTGGTATACGAAGATACAACTGATTAATTTGGTTGATCATTGATTTCTCCCAGAAAGCCTGAAGGATAGATAGATGTTTCTCACCTTTTTGTCACTTGACTCTGGAATTCAAACACTCTGTGAACTGAGTTAAAACATTAGCTATAGTGCGCCTCCCTCCATTGATGGGAAAGGTTCTTCACATATCCCAATAGATATGACCGCCAAAGTAGACGAATCGCTGTAAGGTACAGTTATTGTAACGTAAAATTGTTGCTTTTAAAATCATTACAGTATGTTCGTAAAGGTAGGAACAATGGGAAGTTGCGCCTGGAACACAGATAACCGCTTCTGTGTATCAATGTCTCCCCAAAGGGAGCATCGCCCTACCATTTCAGTAGTTACTATCAGAGCTGGTATTCTGTTCCTCTGTTGTGTCTTACGCATGAAGTTCTTCGCTTAAGACTAATAAGGCAAAAGACATTATCAGCATTGCCAGAAAATCTAAGTAGAAAGTACAATAATCTCTTTTCGTGGCAAACTTTAAGATCAATTTGAAGCACCACTATACAGTATTCGCTGAATACTTTAGAACAAATGTTATACGAACGATAGCAAATCCGAAACTTAATATTTCTAGAACCTGTGATATGATATGAATATTTCAGACGTTACGAGAACTTGAATGAGTAATTATGTGAGGCACGTGCTCGAAAATTATGTTTAATAAAAAAATCTTGTATGTTACCTGAGAGTTATGCAGAATCTAAGTAGCGGAAATTGAAGTGCCACATACAACTGTGAAGAAAATCCCTCTTTCTCTTTCGCAGTGTAACTATCCTTCAAGAGTACCTCAACACAGTTATACGTCAGAGATGAGAAACAGAATAAGTACGAATGTAATGTAGAGGGATGCATGCACTAGAAATCAGGCGTCGCTCTTAAGTTAGTGCTGTACCGGCTACCTTCTTTGCTTCCGCTGTTCCGCAGGTATGACTAGTCTGAGAACGGCGACGCTGTGGTCGCTGTGTATTCATTGACGCGTTCTCTGTTACTGAAGAGTGCTGGAGTGAGCGTGCATGTTGGCAGAATCATGTATTCGTGCGGCCTGCGGATCTCAGCCGCATTTTATGATATGCAACTAGCAACTGAACCCAAAACCGTCAGCTAACGTTAAGAGCTTCTTAAGAGTGTAGTTTCCCTGCTCAGTAACAAACAAATAATTCCGGAGACAATAATATTTTAAGATTTACTAATATTTTAGGGTGAGGGGATTTCTGCCATGAGCCAAGTAGGCTTAAAGTTGGCTGCTTACCTAAGAGGCAGAAGGGAAAGTGCCGCGACCATTGCGGGGTTAGAGTATGTGGGATGAGGAAGGTTTTATTGTTTATCTTCCAGTACCGACAGTATGTGCACGACCCTTACCAGCAAACTGCTGTGGTATAAATTTTGACAAGGAAGTGCCATGGATTCGCGAACGCGCGTTATGGAGACGATCTTTTTCAAATGCGATAAATATTTCCAACAAACAATATTAAATCAAGCCTGCAGTAATACAACGCAGTGATTGAAAGAAAAATGATATTCAAAACATTTAGTAAATAGTTGTGATCGTGTCCCAAATTGCATAATGCATTTAAACGTAATTACAATTACTGTTATTAATCTATTAACCATCCCCTCACACAGACAACGCAACAACACATCGCCAGGCAGTAACAGTGTCCCCAGTTTAAGGTCGCTGAGGATGGCGGCAATCTGAAACAGAGAACGATCGACTTAGCGATCAATATTTGGGAGCCGACGGCCAGCTTATCGCGGTAATCTATCGGAGGCTATTAACATACTAATTTATGTAGGTTACCAATCAGTAATAAGGTCGCTACTTACGCAGCCCGAGGATGCACCCTATGTCAGTATTGGCACTTGAGTAAAAATGTTTGACGATCACATTTGTGGAAGGTTTTGACCTGCGATCAAAAAGCGCGCTGTTTGTACATTCCCCTTCGCTGAAGATAGCAGAAACTGGTTCGTTCGAGAGACAACCAGCTAACTAAGATCCCAAGACACCGACTGTTGGCGTATAGAATTTGACAAAATGGATCGCATGGGAGAATATTCAGCTAAAATATCCCGCTTACCGGACGTGAAATCTATACTTCGAAGAACACGGTGTGGAGAGTGCTGGTGGAGGAACTGTTACATCTCTATTACGAACGAAGAGTGCAACCATTGGAGTCAAATTATTTCGAGCTGACAATGATGATGATTGGTTTGTATGGCGCTCAACTGCGCGGTCGTCAGCGCTCGTACTAAGTCCCAATTTTTGCACAGTCCTATTTCTTTACATGGTCCAATCTAGCAACTGTCACGGATGATGATGATGATGATGATGATGATGATGATGATGATGATGACACAAACACGCTGGCCGGGGTGGCCAAGCGGTTAAAGGCGCTACAGTCTGGAACCGCGCGGCCGCTACGATCGCAGGTTCGAATCCTGCCTCGGGCTTGGATGTATGTGATGTCCTTAGGTTAGTTAGGTTTAAGTAGTTCTAAGTTCTAGGGGACTGATGCCCATAGAAGTTAAGTCCCATAGTGCTCAGAGCCATTTTGTAGAACTTAAGCCGTTTCTGTTGTTTACGGAAGTGATCTCTATCTACCGTGGTGCCGCTTTCGACTGCTGCAATAGCTATGCCTAGACGGATGAAAAATTATGCGCCAAGACCGTCTCAGATCACTAACACTCACTCTCCATCAACTCGTGGGCTGGATTTGGATCTAATTGTGAAAAAATAGTAGGACCATACTTACAGTCATCCATTACAATAGCGCACGTTGCCTGCTGTCCATTCGATGTGTTGCCACAGCTGTTGACTCTTTTAATGCTCGCGAGGCGATGTTTCAGCATGACTGTGGGCCATTACACCTCTGTGAATACCTCAACAATTGACACTCTCATTGGCCTGGGAGGGGAGGGGAAGGTAGGGACAGGTCCTGTCCTACGATTCTGCCATCACTCCGGGGAAATTTTTTTCCTGTGAGTCTTTTATGATACACCCTCTAGTATTGATTGAGGAGGTGCCCTAACAGTCTACTTCGTTGTAAAACCAGCAAGGATATATGACTAAACTTTTCCGACGTATAGTGCTAATGAAAAGTTCTCCGTTTTCTAGACCGCTGACATTGTTAAAATACTCCGACTTGTCGACTGTTGTTGGACTATCTTTTACTGAAGTCGGCTGAAAGCCCAAGATCAGGGGTTACTTGAGAGTGCGAGAAACCTTTATGGGGAATTGCAGTTTATGTATTATGACTGACTGTCATCACTTTGAACTGCTGCTATGGGCGCTACTTTAAGGTGGAAGTAGTTATATAAACCCTGTAAGATTCGGCGAAACTTCTGGTCACTTTAAAGGAAAAGCTTATAGTATTCCCTAACGTTCGAAACCTGGCTGAACTATGGCGTCCTGTTTGTTCTTAGTTTGGTACATTATTAACATACCGCAGAACTTCCATATATGTATTATGTCGCTTCAGATCAATTTCTTTCCTCTGATAATACGAACTTGTTTATGCTAACAATTGTTTAGAATTACAAAATAACGAAATTTTTTACAAAATTACGTATAAAATATTATGTACTTGTAAGTCACGTCAGCTTCTGGTTTCACATGACAGGCTATAGCAAGATAGTTGAAAAGAAAATAATGGAGTTACTCTCGGAGGATTTTCCATCTGATACTGATAAACGAAATAAGTAGTGACGCTGAAAAAAAGGACAGGCTCTTGAAAAATTTGGATTCACAAATTTACAAGCAAAAACAAGAAAAGCGACAAACTCCATGTATCAGTTATCAACAGAATACTTCCACTTCTTTCCCAGAAGCTCAACAAATTCAGTTTGACTGTGGCAATCATAGTAAGGCACTTCCCCAACTATTCGCTGAACCAAAGAAGGGGTTTTTCACTTTCAAATGAAATTATAACCCGAAATCTCGGAATTGATTCGTAAATTTTACTACTTATCATGGAAGTTGAGAAAACTGTGGTATTTGTAATATGGAAAAGAAAACATTCAGAGTGTTCCCAATGTTAGTTTATCTGATTCAATGACATAAAGTCCGCCCCCAGTAGCTGAATGGTCAGCGCGGCGGATTGTCAATCCTCTGGGCCCGGGTTCGATTCCCGGCTGGGTCGGGGAATTTTCTGCTCCCAGGGACTGTGTGTTGCGCTGTCATCATCATCATCCTGATCGACTGCAGGTCGCCGAAGTGGCGTCAAATTGAAAGACCGGCACCGGGCGAACGGCCTGCCCGACGGGGGGCCCTAGCCATACGATTAAACAAATAAGACATAAACTATTTTTATCACTGCCACTCCTCATGGTGTAATGTTTGTCGATGACTGAACGATTGTGACCGGATAGGACTGGAGAGATCCTTTTCGAAAAAAATGAAGTCGAATAAGAGATTTTTATTGTTTTCTGTTAACTGAAGAAATTTGCAACCGACTTTAACGACGTAAAAACAGTTGAGGATTGCCAGAGAACAGACATTCAAACGATAAAGGATTTTTTAAAAAACTATATGTTCCCAACCATTAGTCTTTACCTGAAAGTGCTCACTGTGGGAATCTCTGCCATCTTTATCGTTGCACCGTGAAGGCTCGAGCCGCGTTGTACATCATTACCGTTGGGAGCAGTAGAAGTAAAACTAAATTGGTAGCTCAGCAAAGAGCCATAAATTGAGGTGACAGAAGACGTATGATCCCTCCTAACATCATGTTGGACCTCTTTTTGCCCGGCGTAGTGCAGCATCTCGACGTTGCATGGACTCAACAAATCGTTGGAAGTACCCTGCAGAAGTATTGAGCCATGCTGCCTCTATAGTCGCCCATAATTGCGAAAGTGTTACCAGTGTAGGATTTTGTGCACGAACTGACCCGATTTTGTTCCCGAACTGACCCGATTTTGTTCCATATATATTCGATGGGACTGACGTCGGGCGATCCGGGTGGTCAGACCTTTCTTCGAATTGTCGAATTCAAACCAATCGCGAAAAATTGCGGCCCAGTGACACGGTGCATTGTCATCCATCGTCGTTCGGCTCCAAATGGTCTCCAAGAATCCGAACATAACCATTTCTAGTCAATGATTTGTACAGCTGGACTAGAGGACCCAGTCTGTTTCATGTAAACACAGCTTACACCATTATGGAGCTACCAATAGCTTGCACACTTCCTTGTTGTCAACAAGGGTCCATGGCTTGGTGAGGTCCGCGCCATACTCGAAGCCTACTATCAGTTGTTAGCAGCTGAAGTCTGGACTCATCTGACTAAAGCCACGGTTTTGCAGTCGCCTAAGGTCCGCGGATATCGCCACGAGCACAGGAGAGGAGCTGCGGGCAATGTTGTGCTATTACCAAAGGAACTCGCGTTGGTCGTCTGCTACCATAGGCCATTAACGCCAAATTTCGCCACACTGCCCTAACGGATACCTTAGTTGTACGTCCCACATTAATTTCTGCAGTTATTTCATGGACTGTTGCTTGTAGTTTAGCACTGACAACTCTACGCAAACGCTGCTGATCTCTGTTGTTAAGTGAAGACCCTCGGCCATTGCATTTCCCGTTGGTTTGGTATTCTCGGCTCACTCTTGACATCTACATCTACATTTATACTCCGCAAGCCACCCAATAGTGTGTGGCGGAGGGCACTTTACGTGCCACTGTCATTACCTCCCTTTCCTGTTCCAGTCGCGTATGGTTCGCGGGAAGAACGACTGCCGGAAAGCCTCCGTGCGCGCTCGAATCTTTCTAATTTTACATTCGTGATCTCCTCGGGAGGTATAAGTAGGAGGAAGCAATATATTCGACACCTCATCCAGAAACGCACCCTCTCGAAACCTGGACAGCAAGCTACACCGCCGGCCGGAGTGACCGGCGGGTCTAGGCGCCAAAGTGTGGAACCGAGCGACCGCTTCGGTCGTAGGTTCGAGTCCTGCCTCGGGCATGGATGTGTGTGATGTCCTTAGGTTAGTTAGGTTTAATTAGTTGTAAGTTCTAGGCGACTGCTGACCTCTGAAGTTAAGTCGCATAGTGCTCAAAGCCAGAACCAAGCTACACCGCGATGCAGAGCGCCTCTCTTGCAGAGTCTGCCGCTTCAGTTTGCTAAACATCTCCGTAACGCTATCACGCTTACCAAATAACCCCGTGACGAAACGCGCCGCTCTTCTTTGGATCTTCTCTATCTCCTCCGTCAACCCGATCTGGTACGGATCCCACACTGATGAGCAATACTCAAGTATAGGTCGAACGAGTGTTTTGTAAGCCACATCATTTGTTGATGAACTATATTTTCTAAGGACTCTCCCAATGAATCTCAACCTGGCACCGCCTTACCAACAATTAATTTTATATGATCATTCCACTTCAAATCGTTCCGCACGCATACTCCCAGATATTTTACAGAAGTAACTGCTACCAGTGTTTGTTCCGCTATCATATAATCATACAATAAAGGATCCTTCTTTCTATGTATTCGCAATACATTACATTTGTCTATGTTATGGGTCAGTTGCCACTCCCTGCACCAAGTGCCTATCCGCTGCACATCTTCCTGCATTTCGCTGCAATTTTCTAATGCTGCAACTTCTCTGTATACTACAGCATAATCCGCGAAAAGCAGCATGTGGATATTGGTATATTCAATTCCCTAACAGTTTCAGAAATGGAAGGTCCCATGTCTCCAGCTGGAACTTCCATTCCGCGTTCAAAGTCTTTTGATTGCCGTTTTATACCTTGTGTACGCGATACTGTATTTGTGCATATCACTAGCTTATTACTTTCGTCACCTCAGTGCAATTGTATTGATCTACGGCGTGCTTCAAAGGAAGAACAACTCGGCAGTTTGAAACCGCGAATGTTGTTTAGAGGCAAGAGCGCCGTCCAGTGGTAATACAGCTGTAGCAACTGTAAGGAGCAGCGACGCCCAAGGGCATGCGGCAGAACCGTTGCTGTGCTTTCCCTGGCCGCTTCTTTTGTCGCCGGCGCGCAAGGCCACGCGGCAAAGCCAGCACCAGCAGCTGCAGCAGCAGCAACCTGCAGAGATAATGAGAGCGAGCCGCCAGCTCACTGCCGCCAAGGACAGCGGCCTCACAACTACCCACACGTGGATGGACGCTTCTCCCACATAGTGCCACCGGCCCCCCATCGCACTGGCGCTGCCAGTGGGGAATAGCATTATGAAAGCAGTCACTTGGCACGAGCGGCGGTCGAAGATACGTACGTATCAGGTATACTTTTTTCTGACATCGCTAGAAGCACGATCTTAAAGTTCTCGGACTGTTCTTTTCCAGCCCTCCCAATCCGACATTTCGTACGTCTGTTGAATATGAGTTCATACACTGAGTGACAACTGCCAAGAAACAGACACAACGTTGTCCAGGGATAGTCGCAGGCAATGATGGACGACATGAAACACATTACATAAGTAATAGAGGTGGAGTGGTATATTTATAACGAAAAATGGTACAGATTTCACCACATGGGAAAGTAGGATAACAGACAAAAACGACGAGAATGTTCGATACAACATAGAGCTCAATATCGGACTCTCGGCAAGGAATATGTCCTCCTGGGCAATAATGCACATTTCGCAGTTGTTCATGCTGGCTACCGAACTATTAAAGAGCCCACTCGTATCAGCGCTGTTTTCAGTTCTTGCACGATTCGTGGAGGGAGAGTTGGTTGAGAATTACGTTTGCCAGGAGCACTTTCTTTGTTAATGTTGTAAAAAAGCTGGCACAACAAGTGACGCGATGGTCACAGGGATTTTTGTTCAGTAGCAGACCAATCTACTACAAGAAAACTTAGTATTGGCATTCCTTTTTAATTTGAGGCTCTAAGTTTGGAAAAGTTCCTCGCTCTTAGGCTCAGCAATATGACGACACCACCCATGTGATCTCGTCGACCAAATTGACACCAAAACACAATGTATAGCGTGATCGTCTCCAGAACGAAAATTTTCATTCTGAGCGTGGCATGTTAAACGGTCCAACATTTGTATAACTTTCATTTCGAATGTTGTTAGTACCCATCTTGTGCCAGTACCAAGCTCGTCCCGAAAGAGCAACAGGGAAGCCATCGCTCCCGCTTTGGAAGGTATAATAAGACTTGTTAGCAATGGAATGACCACTGGCATCTGAGTGAAACTCTTCCTTGTACTAGCCAAGTGACATACGAGATCTATTCAAAAAATTTCGGAACTTTGTCCACAATTTTTTTCAAACAGTTATCTTTTCCTTATCGTGCATGGTCTCCTTCGAAATACTGTCCTCCACTATTGATACATCGCTCCCAGAGCAGTTTCCTCCTCCGGAAGCAGTCTTGGCACGCCTCTTGCTGGATCGCATGAAGCCTCGTCTGCGAATTTTCTTTCATCTCGTCTATCGCTGCAAATTTTCGTCCTTTCAATGGTGTTTTCCACGTTGGAAATAAAAAAAAATCTGCAGGGGCCAGGTTTGGAGAGTACGGAATATGAGCAGCACAGTGATTTCATTTTTTGTGCAATAGTGACGCGCCAACAAGGATGAATTTTAGGGCTCATTATCGTGATCCAAGAGTCATGAATTGTCTCGCCACATTTCAGGCTGTTTCCTTCTCACATTCTTCTCGCAGGCGTCGCAGCACATCCCGATAGTACCATCGATTAACAGTTTTTCCCTGTGGCACGAAATCATGCTGAACTAATCCTTCAAAGTCAAAGAAGACTACCAGCATCTTTGATATTTGACCAGACATGACGAGCTTTATCTTTATTTTGGTCTTGGAGAACCTTTCCCTACCAATTGTGAAGATTTAACCTTCATCTCAACATAACAGGAGAGCCACGTCTCATTACCCGTTTACATTCTGTTAAGGAACATCTCATTCTCATTTGCGCGATCCAAAAACTCTTCGCAGATTGCGAAGAGGTTTTTCTGGTCTTGACTCGAGAGCTTTGGGACGAACTTGGCGGTAATACGATACACGCAAAGATGCTGTGTAAGGATTTCATGCCTGCGGAGCCGGCCGAAGTGGCCGTGCGGTTAAAGGCGCTGCAGTCTGGAACCGCAGGACCGCTACGGTCGCAGGTTCGAATCCTGCCTCGGGCATGGATGTTTGTGATGTCCTTAGGTTAGTTAGGTTTAACTAGTTCTAAGTTCTAGGGGACTAATGACCTCAGCAGTTGAGTCCCATAGTGCTCAGAGCCATTTTTGAACCATGCCTGCGGAGAGGCCGCACGGTTTGAGGCGCCATGTCACGAATTGCGAGGCCCCTCCTGCCAGAGGTTCGAGTCCTCCCTCGGGCATGGGTGTGTGTGTTATCCTTAGAATAAGTTAGTTCAAGTTGTGTCTAGGGACTGATGACCTCAGCAGTTTGATCCTTTGGGACTTCGCTCACATTTGAACATTTTAAGGATTTCATGACATGATGCAACTGAAATGTTGCATTCATCTGCAATCTCTCAAGCAGTCTGTCTTGGGTTGGCACGCACAATTTCGTTGATGTTCCTGACACGTGCGTCGTCGGTAAAGGTCGAAGGGCGGCCTGATAGAGGTCTATCTATTAACTTCCATCCGACCATTTTTAAACCGTGTGAACCATTCGTAACACAAAGTTCTGTTTAAGAACTCATCAGCGTAGGCTTCCGGCATCATTTGGCGTGCCTCTCTGTTTGCGACACTACTTTCTCTTCAATACAGCGCTGAACAATAACTAACACATACAACAATGAAACTTCCGGCAGTTACACATTAAACATAGGCGTGTGCAGGGATACCAGCCGCATTTCTCCAACAAGCCGTTGGCGCGAAATTACAGAAGTTCCGGAATTTTTTGTGAACAGACGTCGTAGTGATAAACTCCTAAATTCTGTAATGGCATGTAAAAGACCGCTATTGATTAGAAGTCAGCGAAGTCTTGACGGTAACGGTTGGTTGGTTTGGGGAAGGAGACCAGACAGCGTGGTCATCGGTCTCATCGGATTAGGGAAGGATTGGGAAGGAAGTCGGCCGTGCCCTTTCAGAGGAACCATCCCGGCATTTGCCTGGAGTGATTTAGGGAAATCACGGAAAACCTAAATCAGGATGGCCGGACGCGGGATTGAACAGTCGTCCTCCCGAATGCGAGTCCAGTGTTTAACCACTGGGCCACCCCGCTCGGTCTTGACGGTAACGCAAAACACTTTCAGAAACAACACATCTTGGACGCGTAACTGTAGCACTAATCGGTTGGGAGGAGTGACACATCGAGGGGATGGGGAGTAGGATGGTGGGAGGAGGCAATGACTACACCATCCATGTGATCTCAACGGACCCAGTTGACACCAAAACACTGTCCAACGTAAAGACATTTCTATAGTGTAATGTTGCACGTTTTCTTGGCCTAGAGCTCCAACTCGTTTAACATACCCAGTTTCTTTCTCATAATATTGCCTGCGCCCTGCTTCACTTGTATGCAGTGTTAGAGATGCACAACTTTGGAACTTTGTTACAGACCAGCGATTTTTTATAGGAAACTTTCTTCGCGTTGTCTAATTTTTTTCCTTCCTTTCGTAGGGTCTGTCTCACTACCCCAGAAGAGTACTTCTGTACGCAGTCCTTGATAAATTTCTTAATCCATATTTACTTTAGAGAACACATTTGCCCCGCTGTTCAAGAGAAGCACTCATGAACAATACGTGAAAAGGGGAGGCTATTATTAGATTAGAATATTTCTGCCTTTAAAAGAATGTCAGTTCTATCAGATGTATAACTTCATTGGAAGAACTTCCTTGTGTATGCGAACCGTATTATTAATTCTGCAGCATCTCATCACCTCGAACGTTCGGAAGATATGATAATCCCAAATGCGCTTTTCTCATCGTTGTCGGTAAACGTTCAGTAGTCAGTCGCAGAAGGAAGGTGTAGGGAAAGTTCGTTTGTCGCTAGTTCTGTTTCTAATGGCTTTCTAATTCCTGTCCAGCTACACAATGCAAAAATGAAATTGCAGGTACCTGCCGAAACACCAGAGAAAAGACCTCTGACGACTCTTACAAGAATCATGTATATATGCCCGTTATCAGCATGTTACCTATACCGGTTTCTTAGCACATGCCGAAGACGTTTGCTGATCACATTCTTTAAGTAACATATTTATGACAATGCTAACAGCATGTAAATTTGGATATTGTGAACCTGTCAATGGCACTGTACTGCACATTCAAAGACTGACTAACTTGTTAAAGAGAATTAATTTTTTTCGGTTTCTTTTTTGCCTATATTTGAAATTCCCCGCTATTCCACAAAACGGGCTAGTTAAGGACTTCACCTATGTCGTTATTCAGTTAACTGTATGCGATGGTAAAGAAAAATTTTAATTTTTTGTTATTTATTATGCTCTAAGCCGTTGTCTCGCAGTTCTGCACTTAAATTAAGCCGAAAAAAAGTATTTATCTACACTAAGGACGTTGCCTTGAAGCACTTATTGATGTCATAAATACACATATCAAAAAACGTTTTGCATCACCCCGGTTCCCAGAACTCCGGAAGATAGACATTGTCTGTGGATATCGTATCACAGACATCGTCCCTTTGACTGTTCAGAGACGTCACTATCCCCCCCCCCCTCCAAAGACGTAAACAACAATGCATGAGCAGCGCGTATTAGACGGAGGGGGTCCGACAGCCGATCAGTTCCAGTCACTTCACCAGGGAGGAGATACACGGCTCGTGTTGCCTGTAGTTCAACCATGCCTAGACGGTCAATACCGCGGTTCAATCGCGTCCACATTGTTACTTTGTGTCAGAAATGACTCTCAACAAGGGAAGTGTCCAGGCGTCTCGGAGTGAACCAAACAGATGTTGTTCGGACTGGAGGAGATACAGAGAGAGACAGGAACTGTCGATAACATGCCTCGCTCAGGCCGCCCATGGACCACCACTGCAGTGGATGACCGCTACCTACGGATTATGACTCGGAGGAACCCTGACAACAACGCCACCATGTTGAACAATGATTTTCGTGCAGCTACAGGACGTCGTGTTACGGCTCAAAATATGCGCAATAGGCTGCATGATGCGCAGCTTCACTCCCGACGTCCTTGGCGAGGTCAATCTTTGCAACCATGACACCATGCAGCGCGGTACAGATGGGCCCAACAACATGCCGAATGGACCGCTCAGTATTGACATCACGCTCGCTTCACCGATGAGTGCCTTCAACACACAATCGTCTGAGACGTGTTTCGAGGCAACCTGGTCAGGCTAACCGCCTTAGACACATTGTCCAGCGAGTACAGCAAGGTGGAGGTTCCTTGCTGTTTTGGGGTGGCATTATGTGAGGCCGACGTACGCCGCTGGTGGTCATGGAAGGGTCCGTAACGCCTGTACGATACGTGACTGCCATTCTCCGACCGATAGTGCAACCATATCGGCAGCATATTGACGAGACTTTAGTCTTCATGGACGACAATTCGCGCCCCCCCCCCCCCCCCCCCATCGTGCACATCTTGTGAATGACTTCCATCAGGATAACGACATCGCTCGACTAGAGTGCCCAGAATGTTCTCCAGACATGAACCCTATCGGACATGCATGGGATGTATTGAAAAGGGCTGTTTATGGAGGACGTGACCCA
This sequence comes from Schistocerca nitens, assembly GCF_023898315.1. Taxonomy (NCBI): domain Eukaryota; kingdom Metazoa; phylum Arthropoda; class Insecta; order Orthoptera; family Acrididae; genus Schistocerca; species Schistocerca nitens. Next base: position 1,028,114,006 of record NC_064614.1, read on the forward strand.
CCAACCACTCTGAGGGATCTAAGCCTAATCGCCGGTGAGTGGGACAATCTGGACCAACAGTGCCTTGATGAACTTGTGGATAGTATGCCACGACGAATAGAGGCATGCATCAGCGCAAGAGGACTTGCTACAGGGTATTAGAGGAACCGGTGTGTACAGCAATCTGGACTACGACCTCTGAAAATATCGCTGTATAGTGCTACAACATGTAATGTGTGGTTTTCATGAGCAATAAAAAGTGCGGAAATGATGTTTATGTTGATCTGTATTCCAATTTTCTGTACAGGTTGCGGAACTCTCGGAACCGAGGTGATGCAAAACGTTCTTCGGTGTGTGTACGTCAGGTCTTCTAAGTTGGAGGTGGGAGTCGGTCAAACATGCCAGGATTAGTTAAGCTGACGGCAATATATTATACTTAGAACCAGCAAATTATCTTATGAATGTGTCACGAGCTACTTCGTTAAAAGAGCAAAGCGTATAGAACGAACGTATCTTGTAATCCGTCGCAAACTACGACGATGCAGATGTATTCGAAATTGGATATTCTGCATAGCACACATAGCATTAGCAGATATGATAGAACGTTTATCATAAAAGCGTCATTGGTGTTTATCAGTGGGGCAGTGACTACCTGTACAGACATACTTTGCATGTAGATTGCGTATATTGGGCATCAGGAAGGAGATACGTATTGCACGGCTGTAGGGGTGTGTGACAGTGGTAGTTCTTTGTTACCTAACGTTGGCCAAGGAACAAGTAAACGCATCTCGAACCATTGTCTCTCGAAATTGCGGAAGCCGTTCTCAGATATCGTACCAATACGTATGATTCCTCGTGATGACTGGGTGTTGTGTGATGTCCTTAGGTTAGTAGGTTTAAGTAGTTCTAAGTTCTAGGGGACTGAAGACCGTAGATGTTAAGTCCCATAGTGCTCAGAGCCATTTGAACCAATACGTATAATTATTAAAGCACAACGAACCTGTTCCACGTAGAGCTCCCTGTGTGTATGTGTGTGTTCCTTAGCGTAAGTTAGTTTAAGTAGTGTGTAAGCCTCCTAGAGACCGATGACTTCAGCAGTTTGGTCCCATAGGAACTTACCAGTTTTAGCTGAGCATTTGCTTAGAACATTTTCATCTAAAATTATTTCACGGAAATATGCAGCTGTCCTTTTCTTCAACAGGAACTTGGGCTGCTTGTATTGCCGTAATCCTCGTCTGAGGAAAATGTGTTCTTTCTGTATTCTGCTTATCCGATTTCAAGGATGACCACATCTGAAACGCAGATTACTGCAAACGATGTTGAATTATTTGCTGATGAAGATAATTGTGAGCTCTGGAAACCTCTTTTTTTTAATGATAGACGCTGTTTACCTTTTTTCTGGACGTCTTTTAAGGTATATAGCTAAATTGTGCTTCAGTTACGTCTTACAGTGTTTCTTTTCGTATGTTGTGTGTAGAGTGCTTCTCTGTAGAATCGAAAAATATTCTGCTCCCGTGTCACAGGTTCTCTTCATGACATGGTGCAGATACCCCGGTGAGAGATGATTCAATTCAGTCCTTAACGCATTCTTTAGGAGGAAGGCACAATAACTGTCAAATTTTACTTGGAACTATTCGTCGTCCGCTATTCATTGAAAAGTTCGTAAGATTTCTTTCTTCTTTTTTACTTTTAAAGGTAACGAGTATACTGGTTTGAACACATGCACTGTATTAGTTTTCCTCGTAATATTTTGAGAATATAGATTTAGCAAGATTTTTCCTATCTGCCTAGAATTATAGACTTCCCTAATAATAGCATGGGGAGGATGTGGATACTATCCATTGGCTCGAAATATTCTACTGTCGGAGCTTGTATTGAGAATATTCTAGTCAAGGAGACTGCGATGAAAAATTTCATAACCATTGTTCTACAAGTCTTCATTAGGGACTTCATGGAATATGAAGAAGATAGTACAGCTCTGCCTTCGGAAGTTTTCCTAGAAAACTGTCGTGACTAGCAACCAAACCTAATAGGTGCAGGTAACATGGTTCTGGGAAATCCACCAAACTTTTTCTTATTGCAAGATCACATGTTCGGCGACCAACATAATGCAAATTATTGCAAGTGTACATTTACCAGAAATTGGTTTCCGCACATCAGAGTATTTAGAGAACAATTTTAAATCGTACGCCATTTGTTTCGAGAAGTCCATATCTACAGTTTTTGTCTTTCAATAATCATTTGGGTTCTTGATTCTCTATTTCTGTTGTCGACTGTCATCTGTATGATATGGTTTCCGTACTTTAAACGACTCATCTTAGTTAATGAGCGATTGACACATTTGTTGTGTAACGTCTAGCTTAGGCATAAATATTCTATAATGGATGTACCGTTACATAGCACATGAAATACCTGATCTCGTATTACAACAGAAACCATGGTAGAAATGGGAAGCGGATTCGGCGCGCAAATCTGAGCTTCAAGCTAGTGCGATGTCTGCAGATATCACAGTGTTGGCAGAGGAGCAACTAGATATCTGCTGAGACGACGGGAGACAGCGCACGAGCGTTGATACTGTGTGTTAACTTGTCGTAAATAGAAGCAGGTACGTCAAAGTTCTTATGGATTCGCGGATTCTTCGTGCAATAGTGCTTTTAGAGTGTGCTTACATTTTCAGTGGGAAAGTAATTAGATACGTGAATACGGTGATCGGATGTGACGCGCGCGCGCACACACACACACACACACACACACACACACACACACACACACACACACACACACACACACACACAATACTGGAAGTACTTCTTCGGAAAAGAACACATAGCTCATTCGAAAAAAATAAAGTTGATGCCTGCATTTCAGTGGTTAATGATGTTACAGTAACATGCTGTTAGATATTTTATGAGGCCATAATAACTATTCGTCAAAGTGGACATACATATCAATAGGTTTAGCGATTCAATAAGTAACAAAAGTGAAATAGACGCCTCACCGCTGATGTGAGATGCGCGGATGGGGCGGTACACCCAGACTCCGAAGACGATCTATTTGAAATTCGCTCGCTCCCTAATCAACCTGAGGAACTCGGAAGCTCTGAAATGGGGCAGTAGTTCCGCATGTAGGACAACCGCTCGCTGACGAAAATAATCAGGGATATTGCGTGCTATAGGTTCGACATTACTGATTACACTTCTGAATCCTAGATACGTGCGACGACACAAGTAAAAAAAGTTCAAAAGACTTTCCTATTCCGACAACTGCCCGCACTAAACGGCAGCCTAAGGTCCTTGACCCGTCCTCGCAGTAATCGATAGCGGAAGTTTGTTTGTCAACAAAGCGCCATTAAAAATATAAGATCAACTGCTGGCCGTGTGTTCTGGTTGGCGGCTGTATCCGGGTCAGGCGCAGACTTTGGGTCGCGTGCCTGCCTCGAGGACGGCAGGTTTCTGCCACCACAGCACGTGGCGCGTGCCGGTCTCTGCTCCGTGGAGTGGCCGAAAGCGCTACCACTGTCCGACACACAGGGTGTCCCAAACCTCCGCCTTCGTGAGTTGTCGCCGCCTTCGTCAGTCGTCGTCAGCTTCTCTGGTTAATTATTTACATGTCCCAGAGATCATTTGAACGATTCTTTCTTCGAAATGATGTAGAGCGAGTCAGCTTGCAGGACATATGTACATAATTAGCGACAAAATTAATAAACAGATTACATTAACCCAACTGCGCAACTAACCCTAAAAACTGTTTTATGATAAAGCCAAATCTGAGACAGCCTATTCCATCTGTTAGAGTAGAGAATGGAAAAACTTTAAAAAAAAATTAATATCAAAATTATGCAGGCGATAGATAATGGTAAAATCAGTAGTTAGAGATTAGGAACATCACTGGTAAGAAACAATTATTTCAGGCTGTACGAGGTCGTTGATGAAAAATACATTTTGAGACGTTTATAAAATGTGTTTCTTAATGAATAGCTGCTTGCCGCATCGACGTCGGTGGCGCTACCTAGAGAAACAATGCACAGTCGTCTGGGATGCGTCTTCAGTGCGAATCACTGTTTACAGTTCGTGACTAGAAGATGGGACAAAGCACTACACCGAGCGAGGTGGCGCAGTGGTTAGACACTGGACTCGCATTCGGGAGGACGACGGTTCAATCCCGCGTCTGGCCATCCTGATTTAGGTTTTCCGTGATTTCCCTACATCATTCCAGGTAAATGCCGGGATGGTTCCTTTCAAAGGGCACGGCCGACGTCCTTCCCCATCCTTCCCTAATCCGATGAGACCGATGACCTCGCTGTCAGGTCTCCTTCCCCACAACAACCAACCAAAAAAGCACTACAACTACTTTCAGACATCAAAATTAAAGTTAGATTTACTGTGCAGGAAGCCGAACGAATATACAGGTAAAACTTCAGCAACAGTCATCACCCTACATGGATAAGGAATTTATCACTGAGGACAGAAACAGGCTGTACAGTCTAAAATTCTCTAGAGAGAATTCTTCATTTAGCGGAATCCTACGGAATAAATCGTGTGAGAGAAACTGTATCAATAAACACCTGTCATCTTGGTCGTGAAATGCGCGCTCCAGATAATACAGTGCGTACAGTACTGATGGAGAAACAATTGAACCCCTATCATGAATGAATGCAAGCAATGGAGAAAAATACGGGAAGGGGCATAAAAACAATTTTTATTTAAATGGGACTATTGCGATATTGTGATAGACACTAGATTTTAGTTTGCCGAACGTTTGAATGTGGAGTGCGCACGAAATAACTTGTTCCGTACCCACGGAGACACTGCTGTAGCGGAGGGGACAGGGTAGTGGTTGGGGCTGCATTGTGAACGGCGACCGCACGGAAGGGGAAATGCAGTTAAGACAGCTGAAGCTTGTGCACAAATTTATAGGGTGGCAATTATTGAACTATGTGAAGAAAAACATAAATTAGTTACAAACTACAGCATGCACACAGTTTATTCAACATGTAAACGTCAGTACAGATATTCGGATTTAGGTTGTGATAAGCTCTGCCATCGTTGGCAATGATGGGGAGCAGACGAATAGCGAAACTCTGCAAGACCCGCCGAAGTGTCGGAACATCGATGCTGTCGGTGACCTCCTGAATGGGTGTTTTCAGCTCAGCAATGGTTTTGGAGCTACTACTGTGCACTTTTAATATAGCCCCACAGAAAGCAGTCGCATGAGTTCAGATCCGGAGAATATGGCGGCCAACCGAGGCCAATGCCTCTGGGTACCCTAAGAGCCAGAATGCGGTCCCCAAAGTGCTCCTCCAGAACATCAAACACTCTCCTCCTTCGATGGGGTCTTGCATGAACACCATCTTGTCGAAATCGTCACTGTGGATAATGCGGATGAAACCATCTTCCAAAACTTTCACGTACCGTTCGGTAATCGCCGTGTCATCAAGGAATCTGGCACTGCACCCCACACAGTCATCTGTTGAGGGTGAAGAGACTTACCTATCGCGAAATGCGGCTTCTCAGTCCCCTAAATGCGCCCATTTTGCTTTTTGACGAACCCATCCAAATGAAAGTGAGCTTCGCGTACGCATGCGCATACTAATTCCCATCATTCCCCGCCATCAACCGTGCAATTTGAACGTCCTAACGCAAACCGTTCAGAAGTTATGACGATTTTGTTTCATGTAGTTCACTAATTGTCACCCTGTATGTCTCCACAACTTGTAAGCTACAGATAGCATGTTTGCAAACAGTAGTATTAACAAGTATGTCAGCATGATCCATAGACATTCAAAGTCAACAGTTTCTTATAGTCAAATAACCAAAGGATCAACCAAAACAAAATGCAATAAACCACGCACTACTACAACGAGATGTCATACAAAAATGTATTATGGTGGATAACCTCGTTTACTAAGATACCGAGAATGCAAAATAAAGAATATACCATCTGGAAATGGCAGTTTCCTGAGCACACGTTCGGCCATATTACCTAAAAGTAAAATTTTCTTCTCATTCAGAGTGTTTCGGAAAGCCTTAGAAAGTACTATTAGTTCTGTTTCCCCCTTCCTTCTTAATTATCTTTGTTTATCGGCTGGAGTACATAGCGATTTCCGCAACCCTCTCACAGCTTTTAGTGAGATTTTTGGCGCTTCATTTGCCGCTTGTTAGGTCACTTTTGCTGCATCTCGATCGATAAGAGCAAAATCACCTCTGTGAGGTGCGACTAGGCGCGGCTACGCATCTGTATGCTTGACAGATGGTTTGAGGGTGGCTTATTTTTGAGCCATATGTGGATGTGGTCAGCTGCCAACACTCGTTGATGGCTTGAACAGCCAGTAACGCTGTACAACGATCTGACATATACACTAGTATAAGTTATTCGCCAACTCGATTGAATTTTCATCCCATTTTCGGTTTTAAATTGAATATAATTATAGTATCTACAGTCTTTGCGTGCATAACATCTACAATTTCGATGTTGTATTTATTATCCTCACTCTGAAGTAACATTCTTTGTCACATAGCTTCCAGGACAGAGATTAGTTTCAAAATTTCATGTGAATGGAAGAGGAGATTTGGCATTTTCGAAGCTGCTCACCATCATTCCAAAAGAAATTTACCAATAATATACAAACGTGAAGCAGTTCATAACTTGAGGAGATACGTATATACATTTTACAATAAGTTCCGTAAGAGTAAAACCTTCCAGTGTCTAAATTGGGTTTACTTTCTGTCATAGACTGGCAATTGCGCCAAGATTTCTAGCCGCGGGGGAGGGGGGGGGGGACTTTCCAGTCATAGGCCCTTGCAACAAGAATTTCAACAAATACATTATTTATAAGAAATCACATCGACTGCTGCTGGTAATACTTCCTTTAAACCAATAAGTAAGACCCAGAATCTTCTAGAAAACAAAAGGTGAAAAACAAGAACTTTCGGAAGAAGGTGAACGCGCAGCTGTTAATTCTCTCTTCACAGCTCATGACGCTGACTCAGCTACGGCTTCAGCATGTCAGCCAAGCCTCCGTATTGATGTAGACTGAGGTGACAAAAGTAATGGGATACCGATATGCACATATACAGATGACGGTAGTATAGCGTACACAAGGTATAAAAGGGTAGTGCTCTGGCGGATCTGTCATTTGTAGTCAAGTGATTAATGTCACAACTTTTCCGACATGATTCTGATAGCATGACGGGAATCGAGACTTTGAACGTGTAATGGTAATTGGATCTAGACGCATAGGGAATTCCATCTCGGACGTGGCTAGGGAATTCCATCTCGGACGTGGCTAGGGAATTCCATCTCGGACGTGGCTAGGGAATTCCATCTCGGACGTGGCTAGGGAATTCCATCTCGGACGTGGCTAGGGAATTCCATCTCGGACGTGGCTAGGGAATTCCATCTCGGACGTGGCTAGGGAATTCCATCTCGGACGTGGCTAGGGAATTCCATCTCGGACACGGCTAGGGAATTCCATCTCGGACACGGCTAGGGAATTCCATCTCGGACACGGCTAGGGAATTCCATCTCGGACACGGCTAGGGAATTCCATCTCGGACACGGCTAGGGAATTCCATCTCGGACACGGCTAGGGAATTCCATCTCGGACACGGCTAGGGAATTCCATCTCGGACACGGCTAGGGAATTCCATCTCGGACACGGCTAGGGAATTCCATCTCGGACACGGCTAGGGAATTCCATCTCGGACACGGCTAGGGAATTCCATCTCGGACACGGCTAGGGAATTCCATCTCGGACACGGCTAGGGAATTCCATCTCGGACACGGCTAGGGAATTCCATCTCGGACACGGCTAGGGAATTCCATCTCGGACACGGCTAGGGAATTCCATCTCGGACACGGCTAGGGAATTCCATCTCGGACACGGCTAGGGAATTCCATCTCGGACACGGCTAGGGAATTCCATCTCTGACACGGCTAGGGAATTCCATCTCTGACACGGCTAGGGAATTCCATCTCTGACACGGCTAGGGAATTCAGTATTCCGAGACCCACAGTATCAAGATTGTGCCGAGAATTCCAAATTTCAGGCATTACCTCTCACCACGGACAATACAGTGGCCGACGGCCTTTACTTAGTGGCGAGAGCAACGGCATTTGCATAGAGTTTTCAGTGCTAACAGGCAAGCAACACTGTGTTAAATAATCATAGAAATCTCTGTAGGACGTACGAAGAGCGTATCCGTTAGGATATTGCGGCGAAGTTTGCCGTTGGTAGCAGACGACCGATACAAGTACTTTTGCTAACAGCACAGTGTCGTCCGCAGTGCCTCTCCTGGGCCCATGACCATACCAGTTGCACCCTAGACGATTGGAAAACGGTGGCCTGGTCAGACGAGGGCTGATTTCAGTTGATAAGAGCTGATGGCAGGATTAGTGTGTGGCGCGGACCCCACGATGCCGTGGACCCAAGTATTCAACAAGTCACTGTGTGTGTGCAAGCTGGTGGTGGTTCCATAATGGTGAGGGCTGTATTTACAAAGAATGGATTGGGTCCTATGGTCCAACTGAATCGATCATTGATTGTAAATGGTTGTGTGAAACATTTTATTTATTTATTTTATTTATTTATTTATTGTTCCGTGGGACCACATTTAGGAGAAGTCTCCATGGTCATGGAACGAGTCAATACATGAAATTATAACACGATTGTAGAAACAGATAAAATGAAATATAAGAAACATATTCAGGCGACAAGTCGTTAGTTTAAAAGAAAATCAAGAATGTAACACTGGAATTTGCTTAATTTTTTAGCTCTTCCAGGAGCTCCTCGACAGAATAGGAGGAGTGAGCCATGAGGAAACTCTTCAGTTTAGACTTAAAAGTGTTTGGGCTACTGCTAAGATTTTTGAGTTCTTGTGGTAGCTTATTGAAAATGGATGCAGCAGAATACTGCACTCCTTTCTGCACAAGAGTCAAGGAAGTGCATTCCACATGCAGATTTGATTTCTGCCTAGTATTAACTGAGTGAAAGCTGCTAACTCTTGGGAATAAGCTAATATTGCTAACAACAAACGACATTAAAGAAAATACATACTGTGAGGGCAATGTCAAAATTCCCAGACTATTGAATAGGAGTCGACAAGAGGTTTTCGAACTTACACCATACATAGCTCGAACAGCCCGTTTTTGAGCCAAAAATACCCTTTTTGAATCAGAAGAATTACCCCAAAAAATAATACCATATGACATAAGCGTATGAAAATATGCGAAGTATACTACTTTTCGTGTTGAAATGTCACTTATTTCAGATACTGTTCTAATGGTAAATAAAGCGGCATTTAGTTTCTGAACAAGATCCTGAACATGGGCTTTCCACAACAGCTTACTATCTATCCGTACGCCTAGGAACTTGAACTGTTCCGTCTCGCTTATAACATGCCCATTCTGTCTGATTAAAATGTCAGTTCTTGTTGAATTGTGAGTTAGAAACTGTAAAAACTGAGTCTTACTGTGATTTAGCATCAAATTATTTTCCACAAGCCAAGAACTTATATCGTGAACTACATTATTTGATAATGTTTCAATATTACACACAAGATCCTTCACTACCAAGGTGGTGTCATCAGCAAACAGAAATATTTTTGAATCACCTGTAATACTAGACGTTGGCGATATAGTTCAGACAAGAAAAGAAAAGAAAGGAGATTCTGAAATTTGATGCTACAGAAGAAAGCTGAACGGATATCTCTAATAAGGAATGAGCTGGTACAGAATAAAAATGAGGAGAAAGACTTGTGACACACTGGACTAAAAGAAGGGGTAAGTTGACAGGACATATCTTGATGCATTAGGATTTGTCACGTTTGTAAAGGAAGTGTGGTAGGTGAACATTGTAGACTGAGACCAAGACTAGACAACGGTGAGCAGGTTCAAATGAATGTAGGCTGTAGTAGAAAGGCACAGGATAGGGTAGTATGGAGAGCTTCATCAAATGATGAAACCAGTCTTCGGACTGGAGACAACAGCGAGAATGTATTTGTTTACTATACTTTTTTTTGTATTTTAAACATAGCTGCGCTACAGCAACGGTTCCACGTGATAAGATTAAAAGCAGCCGACCAGTTGCAAAGGATAAACTACTCTTTACCTAGGTTTCGATAGATTTAAATCTATCTTCTTCAGAAGACGGCAGTATTACATTAACATGGAGTGATATGTCCTTGTCGTTTTTACAAACATCTGCATAACTCCATTAGTCAAATAAAATATAGCCCTGAGAACAGGGTTTGTCAGACAAATAAAAATAAGAACATGGAAGTTGGAGAGCGTTTGTCTGACAAACCCTGTTCTCAGGGCTATATTTTATTTGACTAATGGAGTTATGCAGATGTTTGTAAAAACGACAAGGACATATCACTCCATGTTAATGTAATACTGCCGTCTTCTGAAGAAGATAGATTTAAATCTATCGAAACCTAGGTAAAGAGTACTTTATCCTTTGCAACTGGTCGGCTGCTTTTAATCTTATCATGTTTACTGTACGCTAAAAAGGAAGAGTGGGGTTTCAAAGTAGTTAAGTACTTACCCTATTCACCAGATTTGATCCATTTTGCTTTTTTCTAACCACAATTAAAACATATAGGACTCTTTCTCTCTCTCTCTCTCTCTCTCTCTCTCTCTCTCTCTCTCTCTCTCTCTCTCTCTCCTCTTTAAGGGAATAAAGAAATGATAACCTCGGTGGATCAGATTTGTTGAACTCAATTGAAGTTAGTTGAGAATTATAATTTATTTATTTGTATGACTTTAGTATTTGTAGCTGCAGTTTAAATACTTAAGATATAAATATATTTGTTTTTTTGTTACCATAGTTTGTGTATTCTTTTTGCTTGGTTTCCTCTTCGTGCTGGCGAACAAATTGCGCAGCAGCTGCAGCAGATTACGAGCCAGCTTTTCTGCCTGCCGGTGGTAGACAAAAGACTCTGAAGTCCTGGTCAATATGTGAGCCGTGGTAATGGAACAAAAGAGCCGCCCGTCTTCCAGCCTTTCTGAAAAACAGGAGTTACCCGGACGGCGTTGTCGCGGGAGAATAGAGCCCAATGTCTCGTGGATAAAGCGGCAAGATCTGTTTTTGACACAGCCTGTGCCAGCAGCGTCACGAATTCGCACGATCGGCGGAGCCCTCACAATGGCAGGCACGTTATCTCCAGGAGTCGTGCGTCTGGCTTGGCAATCGCCGGTACAAAACGACAGCTCGCTGTACGTGAAAAAGAGCTGTTAACGCAAGTTACCTTTAATACTTCAGTAAGAAATTACATAATTCGCTTCCAGCTGCAGAATTCCAGAGCTAAACTACTGAATCTGGTCTTGATGTTTCCGGTCTTCAATTGTAAGACGGACTGTGCCGCTAATCACGCTAGTCTATCCTGTGCAAGCCCAGTTCATCTCCGCATAACTACTGCAACTCACGTCAGTTTGAACCTACTTACTGTATTCACCTCTTGGTCTCCCTCTACAATTTTAACCCCCCCCCCCTCCCCCGCCTCCCTCACACACACTTCCAACCAATACTAAACTGATGATTCCTTGTTTCGGGATCTGTCTTTTGAACCGATCGATTCTGTAGCTCTTCATTCGTTATTTGATCTTACCATACAATCTTCAGCATTCTTCTGTAGCAACACATTTAAGAATCTCCGACTTTCGTCGTGTTTGAACTGCTTATCGTACAAGTTTCAATTCGGTACATTTCTACACTACAAACACCTCCAGAAAATACTTCCTGACACTTAAATTTATATTCCATCTTAGCAAATGTTTTAGCAATTCTTCTCTTGCTATTGCCAGTCTATATTTTACATTTTCTGTACTTCGGCCATCGTAAGTTACTTTGCTGCCCAAGTAACAAACACGGTTGTACCCTTTCTGGACACAACAAGATAGACTGTTGTAATAGTCGCTTGGTATAACAATCTCATAGCAATATATTAAAGATGCTTAAAAGAATGCTCCGTAAGGTTTCTTTTTGGGATTATTTCATCCCTATATCGGCGAGGATTTTCTTTTGCTTTATTGCTTTACGTTGATTTGGTTGTAGTAGTAACTACACTAAGTGTGTTTTTATTGACTCAAAGCAGTTTTCACTGATTTTGTTTTCAGTATATTCATTAATGTCACAATATAATAACTTTGAGCTATGTTTTTCACCCATAAGCAAGCATGAGCCTAAAATTAAACAGTATGGTTTCTGAAGTTTGAAGAATAGTGTCTCTAGATATAGCAAGGAAAAAAAGATTAAACCTTTGAGTATCAGTGGTTTCTGCCTCAAACTGTCATTTTATTACCTTTGTTTTGTGTACCAATGCCTTCCGCATAAAACCACCGACACTAATGGAAGACAGCCGGCCGCTGTGGCCAAGTGGTTCTAGGTGCTTCAGTCTGGAACCGCGTGACCGCTACAGTCGCAGTTTCGAATCCTGCATCGGGCATGGATGTGTGTGATGTCCTTAGGTTAGCTAGGTTTAAGTAGTTCTAAGTTCTAGGGGATTGATAACCTCAGATGTTAAGTCCCATAGTGCTCAGAACCATTTGAACCAATTGAACCTTTTTTTTTTAGAAATAGGCTGTGAAGTGTATCCGTTATCATCTGGGAACAACATTTTGTAATACGTGTAAAACTTTTTTTTTTCACGTGGATCCCAGTCTGAGGTGTAAACTTTAAACAGGCCTAAAACATAGATTTAAGTAATTAAATTACTGGGCCATACATTTAAGTCACAGTTGTTCCTAAAATGGTGACAGACTTATCAAGTGATTCTGAGCTGGACTGAGGAATTGCTTGATATGAACTTGGATCTCAGTTCTCTTGATACCACAAAATGCTGTTTCAACTAGATATACGAGGGCTGTAACTTCAATAGTGGCAACTGTTTATTCACAACCGATACAAGAGTTACATGTTTGCACCTGTTACTATCCTTCAAAGTAGTCACCAGCATTGTGCAGAACCCTTTGGCAACGATGTGGAAGGCATAGCAGAGCCTGTTCTGTTGATGGTGCGAATGGATCGGTCTAAAGTTATGGTGATTCTCGTGTACGACTGTGATGGTGTTATCCTAACGCATTACATTCCTCCATGGCAGACTGTCAATGGACAGTATTACTGTTCATTTTTGGAGCATAACCTGCGACCAGCTTTGCGAAAGAAGCGGCAACACTTTCTGCACAACCCACCCATCATTTTGCACGACTATGCCCGGATGCATACAGCACAAGCTGTGGCTGCTCTGTTCGGTCGACGGGAAGTACTGTACCATCCACCATACTCCGCGGACTTCAGTCCTTGTGACTTTGATTTGACTCTGAAAATGAAGGAACCACTTCGTGGCATTCGCTTCAGAACTGTTCCAGATATTTGACAGGCAGTAGACCGCTTCATTCGTACCATCAACAGAACAGGCTCTGCTAAAGGTATACTACGCCTTTCACATCGCTGGCAGCGGGTTCTACACAGTGCTCGTGATTACAGGTGCAAACATGTAACTCTTTTGTATCGGTTGTGAATAAATAGTTGCCACTATTTCAGTTCCAACCCTCGTGTTATTTTGAAAATTTACTTAACTACTGCGGAATATTGTTGCAAGTGTTACTTCATAAACAGCTGATCAGTATCTCTCTCATTCTAAAATTTGTGGATTACCATAGACTAAAAAACTACTCTTACATAGTGTTCATGGTTTGGGCAGGTTTCACGTAACTGAAATGGTGTGTGAATCCAACCAGTGTAATGTGGTTAGTGGAAAATGAAAACTATAATTGCATGGGCTCAGAATGACTACTTTTTTACAACATTACGAAAAAATTACGGTGAAGTAGTGGTATTAGATAGCCCAGTGAAAAAAGTACCACACACGATGATGTAGAAAAATAATGTAGCTCTCATTTTTACAATCAAAATTCTTCTAAAGCTGAACAACCATAATACAAAGATCTCCTGAAGATTACACCAAAAATCTACAATGTATCACAGTCTTAAAACTGAAGAGAATGCATGATTCTTATCTGATTCACAGTTGGAACAGGGGAGGGAGAAAACGAGCATGTAACGGAAGTTCCACTTGCCACACATTGTAATAATGTGAATTGTGAAATATTATGAACAATATTTCAGAAAAAGTCAAATGTTATGAAAGAAATCTCTCTAAATTCTGATAGTAAGGGAGCTGACTTCACATGTTTGCTGCTGATGAACTCAACAGGTACTTTGACATCCCAGCTCTTACATGTAAACTTCATAACAAGAGACCCATTGCATCCATCTACTGTAGCTCTACAAGCTCACTATTTTCATCTGCAAAAATATTCTAGCTTCAGAATCATTTAATAAATGTTTATGGTATTACTATAAATTACAAACCTTTATTTTGACCAGACAGCCATTACCAGTCATTAATATCATACCCAGTGGAATTGTAACTAGAAGGATAATTGGTTTGAAAATGGCTTTTTTGAGACAAAAGAGTTGGTATTTTTTGGTAGTGGTTTTTTAGTTATGTAACTAAACCAGCAAAAGGAAAGGAATTAGATCCTGTGTCAAATGCTGCACACTGCAGCCAAAACTGCTGATTTATTGTTTTCAGACATTGAGTCTGAATATATCCAAACAACAAGTTCTGATTTTATAATTTTAGCACGCAATATAAGAGAAAATGACATGTTACGGAAAACGATAGCAATGCTGAGGATAGGTTACCAGATTATGGAACAGACGGGCAAAATTTTCAAGGGAAGTAGAAAGCAAACATCTGACCCAGCAAAATGCACTCACAATATTTGAACAACATAAGGCGATTCGAAAACACAAAATATCGATGCAGTCCTAACGCTCCTGCGTCACTTTTGCCTTCGTAGAAGCACAAATATCGTTCATATGTTGGTTACCTGTGTTGTGTTCGATTAGTGGAGCTTGTTCCTCCAACTACACACCAGTTCCAGCAAAACTGAATATAGTAAAAGTTCAATCTGTCGAGTGTCAAGTTTTATATTTGTATGGTGGCTGGACATAATCATCGTAACGTACAGCTGTATTTACATACTATCCGCTTTCACAGTACTGCAATGCATATTTATAAGTCATTCGGGCGATATGTGATTGTTTTAATGGATGTGAGACAAAACTAACATCTTCTTGCCAAGAGCCGACGGTGAATGTCCGGTAATGCTTTTGTCAAAACTCCTAATCCTGTAGATACTTCTTAAGCTCTTGCCCATTAATGATTAAACCACTTGTTTAAAACTTGTGAAGCGGCTGAATTAACTCACCATTATTTTTATTTTATTATTTTTCCAAGTTTACAGCATTCTGAGATCTGATGATTTTTCGAGTCAAGAGTAAGAAAGCTGCCCCCAAAGCTGCTATCTCAGAAAGCTGGTATCTCAGAAAGTGACCTCATTGTGTCAACAATGGTTTCTTCGTCATTCATTTCGTTATTTAAATGCCACACAACCACAGGATCATTCTTCGTCACGAAACTATTGTACCAAAATTGTTGAATCGCTGTCGTTGGCAACAGTGAGACAAATAGCACAGCCGCCACGAAGTGTTGTGATTGGTGCCGACATGAAACGAAAGTATCTGGTAGCCGACGAAATTCTGCGCTTCCAAGGCTGCTTTGTCTGTGTGAGATGTGCATAAATAGAAAGTGTTGCTACTGTTTTGAAAATGAATCTTAAAAATAAATCCGTGTGGAATTTTTCAAGAAAGTGTGAGGGGGGGATAATTATCAGTTTGTGAAGTGTACCATCTGCAGGAAAGAATATAAACATTCAGGGAATATAAGTAATTAAAGAGACGACTTGCATGACGAAGAACTATGGAACCAGGGATTAGTAGTAGAACTGAAGGGTGAGGGATCAAAAATGGACAAGCTCTATAAAAAATTTATTTTAACAGAAGTAAGTTTACGACTCCCGATCAAAAGTAGAGAGAACTCTATTCTCTTTACGCACAAATGATCATTATCGATATGCTGCTGTACAGAACTTCTGAGCAACAAAGTTTGAAAAAATTTGTTCATACATTAGTCAACAAATATGGGTTTCTAGATGGAACCACACTTGATGTTAACCGGCATTGACTTGCCACTTTATTATGGATGAAAAATTACTTTCACCCATATTTAAAGTGACAAAAATTGCAGGTCATTGCAACGTAGAATTTACGGCACATGTAAATTACATTTTTTGAAGTGTTTCCTTCTTTAACTTGTCAATGCCATGCTGAGTTTCGGTTAATTCTTGCGATCAAGTACATGCCGGTACAAGCTAAGTCCGCATATGGTTGTATTCATGTCGGACCTCCAGCCAGAACATATAGTCGTCTGGACACTATTTCGGTGGTCCACCTGGCTGCCATATTCAGGCGAGTAGGCCGTCGCACTATCTCGCCGGGATTGAAATCGAACACTTTTTTTTTCCTTTATTGTAATTTTTATCACCTTACATAAGGCGGGCTGGCAGCAGCTGAGTACGCCGCTCTTCAGCCTTGAGATTTACAATAAGTAAGAAATAGAGGGGACACAGAGAATACAATCAAAAATGGCGGGCAAAACAATGTAGACACCAAAAAACAAAAGACACGGAGCCGTTCACGCCTGATGAGAAAACATCACTGACACTAGTGGACACGGCGCACAAAACAGGGACGATGGCGATGGTACACGTGAACAGTGGCGGCGTTCCGGCGAACAAACACTAAACACAAACGAAGACACACACACGAGACACTAATGGCGATGACCTCCGGCGCGCGAATGTTCACTATGCGTGTGCGAGTCCGGGGACCTGCCAAGAGAGGAGGAGGAGGAAGGGGAGTGGGAGAGCGAGAGGGGAGAGCAGAGATGCCACGGGCAGGGGAGAAAGGGGGGAGGGAGGAAGGGGGAGGGGAAGCCCGGGGGAAGAGCGGTGGAGGGAGGTGACGGGGAAAAAGGAAAGGGAAGGGAAGGGAAGGGAAGAGAAGAGAAGGGAGGGAGGGTGCCTAAAGGAAAGGACACAGGAAGTGGGGGGGGGCAGGGTCAAAGTTGATAGGAGGGGTAGATGGAGGGGAGGAGGACATCATCAGGGAGGGGGAGCTGGCGGAAGCCACCTTGGGAGAGGGTAAGGAGGGTGGAGAGATGGAGACCAGGTGGGACGTGGGCATACAGGCGCGGCAGCGGGCGGGGGTGGGAGAGGATCGGGGAGACGAGCGGGTGAGGAGGGTCGAGTTTACGGGAGGTGTACAGGATCCGTATCCTTTCAAGGAAAAGCAGGAGGTGGGGGAAGGGGATGAGATCATACAGGATCCGCGTGGGGGAAGGGAGACGGATGCGATAGGCGAGGCGGAGAGCATGGCGTTCAAGGATTTGGAGGGATTTATAAAAGGGAGGGGGGGCGGAGATCCAAGCCGGATGGGCATAACAAAGGATAGGGCGGATGAGGGATTTATAGGTGTGGAGGATGGTGGAGGGGTCCAGACCCCACGTACGGCCAGAGAGGAGCTTGAGGAGATTGAGTCGGGAGCGTGCCTTGGCTTGGATTGTCCGGAGGTGGGGAGTCCAGGAGAGGCGACGGTCGAGGGTGACGCCAAGGTACTTAAGGGTGGGAGTGAGGGCGATAGGACGGCCATAGATGGTGATGTAGAAATCAGGGAGGCGGAAGGAAGGGGTGGTTTTGCCTACAATGATCGCCTGGGTTTTGGAGGGATTGACCTTGAGCAACCACTGGTTGCACCAAGCGGTGAACCGGTCAAGATGGGATTGGAGAAGGTGGTGGGAGCGCTGTAGGGTGGGGGCAAGGGCAAGGAAGGCGGTGTCATCGGCAAACTGGAGAAGGTGGACAGGGGCTGACGGCGGCGGCATATCCGCCGTGTACAAGAGGTACAGAAGGGGGGAGAGGACGGAGCCTTGGGGCACACCGGCAGAGGGGAAAAAGGTGTAGGAATCTGTGTTATGGACGGTGACATAGGAAGGACGGCGGGAGAGAAAGGATCCTATCAGACGGACGTAGTTAATGGGAAGGGCGAAGGTTTGGAGCTTGAAGAGGAGACCGGAATGCCATACGCGGTCATAGGCACGTTCGAGGTCCAGGGAGAGGAAGATTGCGGAGCGACGGGAATTAAGCTGTTCGGTAAGGAGATGATTGAGGTGAAGGAGAAGGTCGTCGGAAGAGAAGGACGGCCGAAAGCCACACTGGGTAACGGGGAGGAGGCGGTGCTGGCGGAGATGCTGGTGCATGCGGTGGGTGAGGATAGATTCCAGGACCTTGCTGAAGACCGAGGTAAGGCAGATGGGGCGGTAGGAGGAGACGGCTGACGGCGGTTTGCCAGGTTTAAGGAACATGAGGATACGGGAGGTTTTCCACAGGTCGGGGTAGTAACCGGTGGACAGGACTACATTGTAGAGCCTGGCCAGGGTGGAGAGGAAAGAGACAGGAGCTTCACGAAGGTGACTGTAGGTGACACGATCGTGGCCAGGAGCGGTGTTGCGTTTCGTGCGGAGTGTAGCAATGAGATCCTGTGTAGTGATAGGGGCATTGAGTTTCGTGTGTGCAATGTTGTCCAAGTACTGGAAACCAGGAGCGAGGGGAGGGACAGATGTGTCAGTTCGATCGCGGATATCCGGGAAGAGGGAGTAATCGAACTGCGGATCATCGGGAATGGAAAATACATCGGAGAGGTAGGAGGCAAAGTGGTTGGCCTTACTAAGAGAGTCAGGGAAAGAGTGATCATCGTGGAGAAGAGGATAGTAGGGGGAGGGCTTAGTTCCGGTAAGGCGACGGAAGGCCGACCAGAACTTGGACGAGTTTATTGGTAGGGTAGCATTTAAACGGGTGCATGTCTGTCGCCAGTCCCGGCGTTTCTTAGCCGCGAGCAAATTACGAATGTGTCGCTGGAGTTGCCGGTGGCGTCGTAGTGTGTCCGGGTCACGCGTGCGGAGGAAGGCACGGTAGAGACGACGGGATTCACGGAGGAGGAGGACGGCCTGTGGGGGTAAGGTAGGACGGTGGGGGTGGATGGCGACAGTAGGGACGTGGGCCTCCACGGCCTCAGACAAGGTCTGCTGGAGAAAGGAAGCGGCATGGGTAACATCGTCAGGGTGGTGGTAGGTGAAGGGGTGGCTATCGACCTGGGTGGAAACGGTATCCCGGTAGGCATTCCAGTCGGCACGGGAGTAGTCATGGACATACTTAGGGGGAGGGTCATTACGAGGGTCGGGGCGGGGGCGACGACCGTCTGAAACGGTGAGGAGGACAGGGAGATGGTCGCTGCCAATAGGCTCCAGGACATCCACCGTTATGCGGCCAAGGAGGTTGGGGGAGGAGAGGATAACATCAGGAGTGGAGTTGGATTCGGGACGGGTGTGCTGGGGGATGGGAATGAGGTCGCCTTGAAGAGAGGAGAGGAACCGATGCCACCGCCGTAACTGGGCGGCGGAACGACTATGGATGTTGAGGTCGGCGGCGATCACGTAGGAGGAAAAGGTACGATCGACGTGGGAGAGGAAGTCGAAGGGAATAGGAGCGTTGGGGCGGACATAGATGGTGGCGCAGGTAACGGTAAGGCCGGGGAAGAAGAGACTAAGGATCAGGTGTTCGGTGGGGTCGGGAAGGAGAGGTTGGAGCCGAACGGGGATCTGGCGGTGGTGACCAATGGCAACTCCGCCACGCGCAATTGGGAGGGGATTATCGGAGCTGTGGAGGAGGTAGGGCGAAGTGTGAATGGTGTGGTGGGGTTGGAGGAAGGTTTCATTAAGGAGGAAGGCATCCACGCGGTGGGCGGCAAGGGTGTGCAGGAAGAGGTTCCTGTTGGCGGGTAGGGAGCGGATGTTGTTGAAAAGGAAATCAAACACGTCGCTGCTGCTCCTTTATACACCGACCGTGGGTCCACCGTGCGTGCGCGAACATAACTGCCCTCTAGCGACAGATACATCAGCGCACCGGTGGTGAAAGCTCGCGGAGACGATAAAAGCCGTCGCACCAGTCAGTGATTCCGTAATTTACCTACATCAATATTTTTAAAAACTTAATGATACACAATCATGCTTGTGTATTAGAATATTGGGTGAAACCTTACTGTAAGTTGCGTTTAATGACCACAAAATAATTGTGCTGTCCAGCGACTTCAGTTCCTGCAGAGAATGTTTTCTCCAAGGCAGGAGGAATAATTAATGAAAAATGCAACAGACTAAAGGACCAGACTTTATGTACTAGTTTTTATAAAACAAAATTTACATATCTCGTATTGTCTTTAATCAATAAAAAAAATTCTCAGAAAGCTATTTTTCATTTAGAATACTTGCACGGAACAGTCGATATATCGATCACCGTTATTAATACTATAGATAATATCGCATGTGTCAATTATCGATGTTTAAGAAACACTAGCTGAAAGCATGGTGCAGTAGGCGCTCATAATTGAATACGTCGGGTCCCCTTGCGACCGCTGTCGGCTTCCGTTGGAAAGGTGCGTTTCGAGTTATCAACTGTGAGACGCCGGTGAGGGCGGTGTCGATCTATGATACCACATTAAGTATTTAAAACATGCGGAGTACATTTTGGTTCCGTAAAACATCAGGTACTTGACATTGGACTTAAGCTTCCACTCCAAAAGCCAGTTATTATTATCTATCGCGATTGACGAGTACATGTGTGCCATATTTGTTGTTTATGAGAACAGAGAGACGTTGAGTGTTTCTGCGACTCTCTCCTGGTGGAAATGCTCTTGTACTGTAATTAGTTAACGTCGATTATGAACCACGTCTTGAAAATAAGAGTGGTGACAAAGAAAGTATAATAATCACCATATTCTCCAATACTGAAAAAAAAGCAACTTTTCTCTCTGCACTGACAAATTCCATCACGTGTTGTGCCTGTAAGATAATTGTTCACCAACACGGAGAACCGCCCCCCCCTATTGTTATTATTATTATTATTATTATTATTATTATTATTATTATTATTAAGGTACATGTGCGCAGTCCCGGTACACACGAAAACCGCACACCTCAGTAACGTAAAATGTCGCTATAGGCGGAAAAAACGAAACAGCGCATCCCATCTCCAATTTATCACTGGGCTTGACCCATTTTGGTTTCTCACTTGCGCCGTGGCACGATTCTGTGGGGGCAAGGATTTCGATGTATGCCAGGAATGTAAACATGCACCTGCAAATAGACAAAACATTAATCATACAACTTTCTTTTCGAGATGATAGCTAAAACTTCATGACCTCCCGTCGTATTATCTAGCGAAATGGCGCATTGGTTTAGAAGACACTGAACTCACATTTGGAAGGAACAGGGTTCAAATCAACAGGTTTAGGTTTTCAGTGGCCTCCCATAGTGGGTCGACATATTCCGGAAGAGCTGCTTTGAGAAAGACGTGGCCATCCCCCCCCCCCCCCTTCCGCCCTCCTTCCCTCCTTCCTTCCTTCCTTCCTTCCTTCCTTCCTCCCTTTCGTACTTGTACAAACTGTAATTAACGCGCGCAAACTAATGACCTCTCAGTCTATGGTTTATGTGACGTTAAACCTAATCTTCCTTCAGCTAACTACCACCTCCTCTGGCTTTGCAAAAACGTCTTGTTCGTCCCCACTAACGACACAGGGGAAGCACATCGAAGCAAGAAAAATACTTATTGAGGATATTGACGATTTCATAATAACTAGACAATCTTTTGTAAGGTTTAAGACAGAAACGCATTTCAGGTGCATTGCGTTTTCACTATTGGCGTAACAAGCCGAAATTTTTTTTTTTATTTGTGCTACTAGGGTACCATACTGTAAACAGTCACGTTTATTATGTTAGCCACTAACCGTTTGGGAGTGTTACATCTCCATCGTCAAGCGAATATGTCAGTTACTACAGTATGTAAGTGCGACTTTTAAAGAGGCTTATAGTCACTAAAAGACAGTGCCATAAGATACTCAGAAGTCGTACACTAATTACATCCATGCAGTACTGACGTAAATCGACCTCATGATAGAGATGGAATAATCTGAAAGGCGTACGCCGGCCGCGGTGGTCTAGCGGTTCTAGGCGCTCAGTCCGGAACCGCGCGACTGCTACGGTCGCAGGTTCGAATCCTGCCTCGGGCATGGATGTGTGTGATGTCCTTAGGTTAGTTAGGTTTAAGTAGTTCTAAGTTCTAGGGGACTGTTGACCATAGATGTTAAGTCCCATAGTGCTCAGAGCCATTTGAACCATTTTTTTGAAAGGCGTAGTTAAAAATATAATAATGTTGCAGAATTTCGTATATCCAATTCATATTCATAACATTCACGGTCAAGCCTTGCGTAAAAGTTCGTATTTTAAGTTGCACTGAGCGCCGCTGTCGACGGAGCATTAAGCAGCAAGAAAGAATATGAGTGAAGTTGGGAAGAGGTCTTTTGAGCCCTTTCCTGAGGCGGCGGCGTGTGCTTTCTCCTAAGTGCTCTGCAAGCCTGTGTCCTGTCCGCCCACACGAAGCGCCCGGCTTTCTCCCGGCCGTAGAAACACTTCGCGCCACGTCGCACTGCCTGCGTCCTACCCCGCTTATGCATCCGGCGATAGCGAAAGCCGCACGGCCAGTGCATACTCGGCGAGCCCGAGTGGCTTCTGATAGCTGCGCACCGTATCAGTTATCACCTCACGCCCTAGTTTAGAACTGCTGCTATGGAATGGGCCAGTCATGTGACCAGCCACAAATAGGGAGTTCAGAAAGTGAAAGTGAAAAATTCGGAAATGCCCATGTTTGTGTACAGGGTGTTTCCAAAAGACTCCACCGATATCACAAGACTAACACCGGTGAACCAAAGTATTATAACGACCTGGTTAATAGCGTGTTGGTCCACCTTTTGAACGCAATACAGCGAAATTTAATGACAAAGTACGAATCCTTCGCATGTCGTAAAAAGCCTGCTAGTGATACCTCCTGAGCGTTAAGTAAGTCAGCCGAAGTTAGGACGTCTGAACTGTCAGTCACGCTCTCGTTTTTCTATAGTATAAGGAATTACGTATCTGGACGTAGTAATTAATTGTGCATTATTTTAAGGCGTTTATTTACAAACGTATCGCTGTGGCATCCCAGACATTTATTTAACGTCGATTTCCAACAAGCACAGCCATCTACAACCATGCAATTAGAACTTTTTCGGGTAAGTATTTTTCCAGGTAAGTATTTTTCCAGAGGCGCAACTGTATTTGTTGTGAAGAACGACACGGGACGTGAAAACTTTGGTGGAAAAGGAACAGCGTGGAATTCCTCGTTCCACTACACTGCGCCGGCCGGAGTGGCCGAGCGGTTCTAGGCGCTACAGTCTGAAACCGCGCGACCGCTACGGTCGCAGGTTCGAATCCTGCCACGGGCATGGGTGTGTGTGATGTCCTTAGGTTAGTTAGATTTAAGTAGCTGTAAGTTCTAGGGGACTGATGACCTCAGAAGTTAAGTCCCATAGTGCTCAGAGCCATTTGAACCATTTGAATTACACTGCGGTGCGTGAAGTAGTGTGTCTGGCATGTCAGATTTTTTTGCCTCGTGGACAGGCGACATCATTTCTCGTCACAAGCAGAAGATAAGAGCCGCCATATTGTATGGCGCTAAACATCGTACTTGTTGGGTTTTCTTTCTCATAGAGTACGTGGTATTGATATAAGTTGTTTCAAAGCATATGCAAATTGAGGATCTCCCGAAAACGCGCCGTTCTAGCTACGGTTTTTAATAAAAGACAGGAAACTAAATATCGGTAGGTAAAGGCTTCCTTTAGTTGACGCTTTTATTGTTATAACTTGTTTGCTATGAAAGTACACTGTTTCAGTGCTACGACAAAATGATGATCTACCAAAAGCGCGTTTTTCTGGTAAAATTTGCATATTAAATATCAAATAATGACATTAGTGGATACAGCCTTTACAGAACATATGCCAAGACCAGGTTGCTACTCGAACTTGTAGCACAGTGAAGAGCATCGTGGGCGTGGAGTTGAGTGCAAGCCAGCAGGTTCGCGTTCGCCTTCTCCCAAAAAAAAAAAATAGTAAATAAATAAAAATATAAAATCCACCTATTCTTGTCTAAGAGATTTTGGGTCTCTCTTATTCATGTAATAGAAGTATTGCCTCAGTTTTAATCTGCCAGGAAGTTCCATAAATAATGTATTTGATGCAATTCTTGTTGCAAAGTCCAACGACTGGAATGTTTCTCCAGTGTCCAGAAACCTTATCGCTTGTCTCTGTCTGAAAGTAAACACAACTTACACACTGGAATTTTTGCTGTTGTGAAATTTTTGTAAAAACGGGCTCATGTTTGTGTCTTGCCATTTTCACTGATGGTGAGCAGCTTCGACAAAATCCCTACCATTCAAATGAAGTCGCGAAACAAATCTCTTTCGTGTAATGTGTGTGATGAACTACATTATTTCTGAGAGCCGGTAAGAAATGCAACATCGAGAATATGGATATTATGCACGCACAAACTGACATTGGACACTACACCTTAACTATAATCAATTTAAAACTGAAATGGGGTGAAAATTCAATTGTTAACAAGTAACTTCTACTAACATCTATCTTGGATCGCTGTACAGCATTGTTTAGTGTTCCTCTATCAACAATCCATTGCTTAGACTATCGACGAGCCAAGAATCTTCTTCACGAATTTCTCCGCTCTTCTTCGACAATCGCTAGTAAAGTTAACATGGCTGTTTTTCGCGCTTCCATTTTTTGAAAAAAAAAACCACTGTGGTTTGCGTGACAAAGAAGACAACAGCTGCTGGACACGGCCGAGAGCGCAGTTCACGTTCACCAGTTCGTCCCATGTTCATACGGTGCTCTCTTTCGTGAGGTCGGATGCCCCGTCCGCATCGACGTCAACGTTAAATGAGTCCGTGTGAGGCCGGATTTACGTGTCGATTCGCAAAATTTAATCCAAGAACGGGTTGTCTTTTCCTTCCAGTCTCATGTGAAAAAGTAAGCTCAGTTAAACTACACAGCTCCTAGGTTACCGTTTACGGACTCGTGGATATTATGAGAAAGACACAGTGAGGTTTAGTTCACGGGGGCAATATTTCACGCCAATACTAAATTCTGACGCTTTCTAAGACCGCCGGTCCTCTATAACCTAATTTCCAGCGTGTTCGATATTTGGCAGAGCGACGTGACGTTGCGCTGAAGTTCGGTCCAGTACGGACCGACAGTAAGGATACAGGGTACTTATAAAATGGTGGAAAATCGAAATTTTTTATGTCTTTATTAAATTCTATAGTCATTCCTGGTTACATTTCTATATACATTATAGGGTTTCAAATGAAAAATGACCTCTATTTACCAAATTTCAAAGTTACGGTCATGTATGCTGCCACGCCCCCTTTATTTCTGTTACAGAAACCAGTATTATTTCGAAAAGAACTGAACTTTGTTTCCAGCGATTATACGTATTATACATAGTATATGTTGGTGACAATGCAAGTTTCTAGTGTCTGTAAATGATCATCTTTGCTAGTATTTACTTTTGTTTTGCTGAAGCGGTTCGTTAACGTGCTACTGAATGTTTGTTCCCCAAGTGCTACATATATCTGTGGAAGTACATATCCTTTAGTGTGCAATAAATACGAACTATGCCACACATCAAGAAATTCAATAAAAGGAAAGTCCGTGGTAACCAGTTCACAAACAAAGCAAGCCACACTGTTGAAAGTAACCTATGTATCAGTTCTACAGGGAAGAAACTCCGACGTGGCACGCCTCCTGGTGATTCAAATTTTTGTGTTAACAATGACGCTGTTTGGAGTGGATTTGTAGTTGTTGTTGTGAGCATCATATCTTCTTTGATAAAGGAAGTGGCGAAATGTAAACAATGTGATTGTGTAGGCAGTCTGGAAATAACTGAGCAACAAAGTAGCAGGAAGGGTTTAGCGTCAAAATTAGTTCTGTTTAGATCCTGCAACAAATCTACCTCGAAAATGACTTCGAACATTGTGCATAATTCATATGATGTGAATTTGAAGTTAGTGTATGCAATGCGCGCAATAGGAAAAGGAAAAAGGTTGCTTAAACGTTTTGTGACTTGATGGGCCTTCCTCCTCCTCTCAGTAGGATCAGCAAGCACGTAAAAATACTTTTAGAGGCCTGGACGGTTGTGTCTAAAGCATCTATGAAACTTGCAGTAGAAGAAACTGTAAATATTAGTGGAACCAGGGACATTGCTGTTGCACTTGATGGGACATCGTTCCTTGAATGGTGTTGCAAGTGCTGCTTCTCTGGAGAATGGAAAAGTTGTTGATGTTGAGTGCTTATCTAAGTGCTGCCACACCTGCCATTGTAACACTGAAGGACATCTTGAATATCAGTGTTCTAAGGATTATGATGGTTTACAGTGGAGATATGGAATGTGATGGAGCTCTAAAAATATTTCAGAGGTCGGTTTCCGTTTATAAGATTAGATATACGAGGTACCTGGGCGATGGGGCTAAAGCTTTCAATAAAATTAATGAGTTCAATGTTTATGGTGATACCTTAGTAACAAAACTGGAGTGTTGTGGACATGTGTAAAAGAGGATGGGTGTTAGATTGAGGAAGCTACGAAGAGAAATGAAAGGACTGTTGTTATCTGATGGAGAATCTCTGTCTGGCCGAGACAGATTGACAGAAACTGAAATAGATCTTCTTCAGAGTTATTATGGACTGGCCATTAGACGAACTGCACCTCTGAATGATGTTACAGCAATGAGAAAAGCTGTATGGGCCACCTACATTAAAAAGTTGTCCACAGATGGCCACCCTGTTCACGGACTTTGCCCTAAAAGAGCAGATTCTTGGTGTGGTTACCAAAAAGCAAAAGAAAGTGGTCAAATATACAATCATGAGCATTATTTTCCTGAGCCTGTTACGAATAAAATAAAACCAAGTTTTAGAGACCTGAGTGTGACCCTGTTTCGCTTAGTAAATGTATTCATGGATGCACTCAGAAAACAAATCAAATTTTCAACCATTGCTTATGGGAAAGATTACCCAATAATGTTTTTGTGAATACATTAAAAGTTGGTGTACTAGATGCAGCGATATGTTTCAAGGATGGAGTGATTGGAAGGTTGGAGGTCCTGAGAAATTCAGGCATAAAATGTGGCTCTAATATGGAAGATCAATTGCTTGCGTGTGATAGACAACAGGTGCATGAAGCTGAAAGATTCGCTCTTGAAGTTACCAAAGAAGCAAGACATGCTAAAAGGAATGCCAAGAGGAAGCTTGAAGATTGAGAGATGCTGCAGAATGCTTGAATGTTCTGAGGCCCAGTTTAGTTGGACTCATATCTTCAACCACAATTACGTGCAAGTTGTATTTTTCAGAATTCAAGTACAAATATTTCCTCAAGGTTTTCAGGCATTGCTGTAATTTTTTTCTATAACTTGCGATAGTCCATACTTATGCAATAGACCTAAAGCTTCATTGCAGAACCAACTGAATTATAAAAAAATTACATTTTTATTAGGAAAAAATTATAAAAATTAAGATGTGATGTTTTTAATCCTTGTAATATAGATAATAGGTGGAATTAAATAGGTCTTATACCTCAGCCAACATGTAATGCATATCTGGTTAAAGTTTGAAGGAGACCAAATGTATGACATTGGATTAAATGGTACCTCAATTTGAGGAAAAAAAAAAGCACTCCGTCTTCAGGCCACGAGTGGCCTACCGCGACCATCCGACCGCCGTGTCATCCTCAGTGGAGGATGCGGATAGGAGGGGCAGGGGTCAGCATACCACTCTCCCGCCCATTATGATGGTATTCTTGACCGAAGCCGCTACTATTCGGTCGAGTAGCTCCTCAATTGGCATCACGAGGCTGAGTGCACCCCGAAAAATGGCAACAGCGCATGGCGGCCGGGATGGTCACCCATCCAAGTGCCGACAGCGCATAACGTCGGTGATCTCACGGGAACCGGTGTATCCACTGCGGCAAGGCCGTTACCCTCAATTTGAGGAAGCATTTTGGAAAAAATAATTGCATCAGTTTCTGTGTAATTTTTTTAATAACCGTAAGCAGGCTAAAAAGTATTCAAAATACTTCTAATTTGTTTAGAAAGTGTGCTGCATTACCTGACATTAACAATAAATCTGTAAAACATCAGTGCCAGAAAGAAATAGGTGATGATTTTTACATGCTATTAAGCCGAAAAGTACCCTGTATCCGCTGTACTGTGTGTTGCAGCCGGTTGCCTGAGCTGGAGGTGCAGAGGTGTCGGCAGCCGCAGCCGGTCCGTGGTCGGCCGCCGGCGACATGACGCGGGTGCGGGAGTGGGGGCTGCAGGACCGGCCGCTCAACACGGTGCACTTCGAGTCGCCGTCGCACACGGGCACGCTGCTCTGCGGGCTCAACACGCTGCGCTCCAAGGGGCTGCTGCTCGACGTCACCCTCGTCGCGGAGGGCGAAGCCTTCCAGGTACATCCCCGGGGCGCAACCGGCGAAAATTTTGCCCTAACTAAATCTAAGAATTACGAATTAGAGCAATTTTCGAATTAAAAGCCTATAATGCAGCACTCGAGCTTTATTTAATATTTTACAGCACAAAATTCTAGTATGCTGTTCTTGTTGTGTTCTTCAGTCCTGACACTGGTTTGATGCAGCTCTCCGTGCTACTCTATCCTGTGCAAGCTGCTTCATCTCCCAGTGCCTACTGCAACCTTCATCCTTCTGAATTTGCTTAGTGTATTCATCTCTTCGTCTCCCTCTATGATTTTTACCCTCCACGCTGCCCTCCAATACTAAATTGGTTACATCCCGGTTGCCCCAGAACATGTCCTATCAACCGGTCCCTTCTTGTCAAGTTGTGCCACAAACTCCTCCCCAATTCTATTCAATACCTCCTCATTAGTTAGGTGATCTACCCATCTAATCTTCAGCATTCTTCTGTAGCACCACATTTCGAAAGCTTCTATTCTCTTCTTGTCCAAACTATTTATCATCCACGTTTCACTTCCATAAATGGCTACACTCCATACAAATACTTTCAGAAACGACTTCCTGACACTTAAATCTATACTCGATGTTAACAAATTTCTCTTCTTCAGAAACTCATTCCTTGCCATTGCCAGTCTACATTTTATATCCTCTCTACTTTGACCATCATCAGTTATTTTGCTCCCCAAATAGCAAAACTCATTTACTACTTTAATTGTCTCATTTCCTAATCTAATTCCCTCAGCATCACCCGATTTAATTTGACTACATTCCATTATCCTCGTTTTGCTTTTGTTGATGTTTATCTTATATCCTCCTTTCAGGACACTGTCCATTCCGTTGAGCTGCTCTTCCAGGTCCTTTGCTGTCTCTGACAGAATTACAATGTCATCGGCAAACCTCAAAGTTTTTATTTCTTCTCCACGGATTTTAATACCTACTCCGAATTTTTCTTTTGTTTCCTTTACTGCTTGCTCAATATACAGATTGAATAACGTCGGGTACAGGCTACAACCCTGTCTCACTCCCTTCCCAACCGCTGCTTCGCTTTCATGCCCCTCGACTCTCGTAACTGCAATCTGCTTTCTGTACTAATTGTAAATAGCATTTCGCTCCCTGTATTTCACCCCTGCCACCTTCAGAATTTGAAAGAGAGTATTCCAGTCAACATTGTCAAAAGCTTTCTTTAAGTCTACAAATGCTAGAAACGTAGGTTTGCCTTTCCTTAATCTATTTTCTAAGATAAGTCGTAGGGTCAGTATTGCCTCACGTGTTCCAACATTTCTACGGAATCCAAACTGATCTTCCCCGAGGTCGGCTTCTACCAGTTTTTTCCATTCGTCTGTAAGGAATTCGCGTTAGTATTTTGCAGCTGTGACTTATTAAACTGATAGTTCGGTAATTTTCACATCTGTCAACACCTGCTTTCTTTGGGATTGGAATTATTATATTCTTCTTGAAGTCTGAGGGTATTTCGCCTGTTTCATACATCTTGCTCACCAGGTGGTAGAGTTTTGTCAGGACTGGCTCTTCAGAGGCCGTCAGTAGTTCTAATGGAATGTTGTCTACTCCCGGGGCCTTGTTTCCACTGTGCTGTTAGAGATCAAAAATTAATAATTCTCTTGCTTGGTGATTTTGTTGTATGGGAATTAGGCTGTGTTTATAGGTTCGTTCGAAATACGGTTGCAGTCGTTGTAACCAGACGAATGCGTTCAACGCAGGTATTCTCCTAGTTCCCGTGGTTAGTGTGCACAGCATGTTCGAGTGACGGCCAATAGACGTTCGCAACTACTTTCGACTAAAGGAAATTCTTATGAATCCAAAGCGGTTAATAACACTGCTCCAGAGAGATCAGCGTGAGCATGCATAACGCGTAGCTTTTTTTTTTTATTCAGTATCGTAGCAGTCTCGTTGAAGGAAATAGCCGGCCATTGTGGCCGAGCGGTTCTAGCCGCGTCAGTCTGGAACCGCGCTGCTCCTACGGTCGCAGGTTCGAATCCTGCCTCGGGCATGGATGTGTGTGCTGTCCTTGGGTTAGTTAGGTTTAAGTAGTTAAAAGTTCTAGGGGCTGATGACCGCAGATGTTAAGTCCCATAGTGCTCAGAGCCATTTGAACCATTTTTTTGAAGGAAATAAGTAATAGGTTTCTACTAGTCTCTTAAAGGAACGGTACAGCTCAACCTTGAGAAAATTTAATACACCCTAATTTAATTTCTGCTCTTCAGAAATTTTTCTGCAGAAACGTGTTGCGTATGTAAAGCTTGTGGGTATCAGAAGCAAAAGGGTCTTAATATCCTCTGTTAACTTCACTTCCAAAATGAATAAATTTTCCTTCTTTCATACAAGGATCCCGTCCCGAGAACCGATAACTCAGTTTGCATACTGTACGTACTGCAATAAATCAAATGCGCATTAACATCGCGAAATTAAACTGCGTACCAGATTCATAACCTGTGGATGCATTGCAACCACTCCTTACAAACTATTTTTCTTAAAAATAGTTTCCAACGTTTGTAATGTATGGGAATTTACTACGTTGTAGATTTTTAATTTTGGTACTAAGTTTCTGCATTGTATATTCAATCGGCAACAAAATTTTTTTGCCAAAATCATTGAGAAAAGTTTAAAAAATTTGTCGTCATATGCATATAATCAGAAAATGTAAAAGAAAATAAGATGAGAAAAGTAGTGTTAGGAATAATTAAGAACTCCGTTAGTTAACATTTTGCGTCATTGCTTCTCCAAGAAGTGCCGATCACAAATGGGAAGCAGAAATGTTTGACTCAATTTCATTAATCAAAATCGGTGTTTTTGGAAAGTCTGCAACTATGATTCATTCTTTACACAATGAAACACTGCACCACTTAAGGTTTTTTCCACGCTTGTCATGATGCATTTAGAGAATTTCTCATTATCATTATCAAATATTTACATTAGTATTTTCTGTGTTGTGCAGCCAGTCTTGCACAGTAGTCGTCTTTTTGAGGTTATAACATAGTATGTCTTCTTTCATTATGCAGCTGGACGATGTTGCCGAGCGGTTCTAGGCGCTTCAGTCTGGAACCGCGCGACCGCTACGGTCGCAGGTTCGAATCCTGCCTCCGGGCATAGATGGGTGTGATGTCCTTAGGTTAGTTAGGTTTAAGTAGTTCTAAGTTCTAGGCGACTGATGGCCTCAAATGTTAATCTCCGTTAGTCCTCAGAGCCATTTGAACCATTCCATTATGCAGATGCAGAAAAACACATGCGCACGCGCGAAATAACTCCTACTGTGAGTGCGTGCGTGCGTAGCAACAGCAGCAGCAGGTACATCGTTGTTGTTGTTGTTGTTGTTGTTGTTGTCGTCTTCAGTCCGGAGACTGGTTTGATGCAGCTCTCCACGCTACTCTATCCTGTGCAAGCTGATTCATCTCCCAGTACCTACTGCAGCCTACAGCCTTCTGAATCTGCTTAGTGTATTCATCTCTTGGTCTCCCTCTACGATTTTTTCCTTCCTTCCTTGCTGCCCTCCAGTACTAAATTGGTGATCCCTTGATGCCTCAGAATATGTCCTACCAACCGATCCCTTCTTCTAGTCAAGTTGTGCCACAAACTCCTGTTCTCCCCAATTCTATTCAATACGTCCTCATCAGTTACGTGATCTACCCACCTTAAATTCAGCATTCTTCTGTAGCACCACATTTCGAAAGCTTCTATTCTCTTCTTGTCCAAACTGGTTATCGTCCGTTTCACTTCCATACATGGCTACACTCCATACAAATACTTTCAGAAACGACTTCCTGACACTTAAATCTATACTCGATGTTAACAAATTTCTCTTCTTCAGAAACGCTTTCCTTGCCATTGCCAGTCTACATTTTATATCCTCTCTACTTCGACCATCATCAGTTATTTTGCTCCCCAAATAGCAAAACTCATTTACCTTCAATGTCTCATTTCTTGATCAATTCCCTCAGCATCACATGATTTAATTCGACTAAATTTCATTATCCTCGTTTTGCTTTTGTTCATGTACATCTTATATCCTCCATTTAACTGCTCTTCTAGGTCATTTGCGGCCGCTGACAGAATTACAGTGTCATCGGGAATCCTCAAAGTTTTTATTTCTTCCACATAGATTTTTATTCCTACTCCAAATTTTTCTTTTGTTACCTTTACTGCTTGCTGACTATACAGATTGAATAAGATCGGGGATAGGCTACAACCCCGTCTCACTCCCTTCCCAACCACTGCTTCCCTTTCATGCCTCTCGACTCTTATAACTGCTATCTAGTTTATGTACAAGTTGTAAATAGCCTTTCGCTCCCTGTACGTTAACTCCTGCCATCTATAGGATTTGAAAGAAGAGTTTTCCAGTCAACATTGTGAAAAGCCTTCTCTAAGTCTACAAATGCTAGAAATGAAGGTTTGCCTTTCCTTAATCTATGTTCTAAGATAAGTCGTAGGGTCAGAATTGCCTCACGTGTTCCAACATTACTACGGAATGCAAACTGATCTTCCCCGAGGTCGGCATCTACCAGTTTTTCCATTCGTCTGTGAAGAATTTGTGTTAGTATTTTGCAGCCGTGACTTATTAAACTGGTGCCTCACAACCTCAGAAAGATCCGATACAGAACATTGCAAGATAGGCGCAACCACACACTAACAGCATACAAAATACTTCTGTAAATATTTGCGCTTGACAATGAGAATAAATTCTCGAAACGCGTAGTGCAAAGTATGAAGGGGAAAAAAGTATTTGATACACTGTGTCACTAGTTAAATCAGAACATTTGAGCAACGCGAACATAGCTAAGGTACTAAATACCGCTACAAGTGGTCAAAAGTCAAAACATGCAAAATATGCTTCTGAGTAAACCCAAAGGGTTCTGACGACGAAAACTATAGCGGAGTTGCACATGCTCGGTAGAGACAGTTTGTAAATGGTTTCACTTTTTTATGATACCTTTACTTGAACGAACCTAATGCTGAAGATGCCTTCAGACACTGAAAAGACTTAATTATTTGCTTTTCGAGATCAGACGGTCTCGGCAAGATCTTAATGGTGAACAAAGCAAAAAGCATTGACTCTTCTGCAGTATAGGCGTCTTTAACATACGACAGCGGGACTTCGCCACCTGCGGCAGCTAAGACCCTTGTAACCTCCTGTACTGTAGCTCTCAGTAACAGCGGCCGGATGACGTCACTACTAACTCGACAGAGATCCACGAGAAAGATAGGCCGTGGTGCATACGTCACAGCACTTGATACTGCAAGTCTTCCGAGTGCCAGCAGCCGTCTGCGGGGAGGAGCGAGTAACTTTTTCAGATTAGTTTACTACTGTTTGACTGTTTGAATGCGTGCTAGTTCTCGATAGCACACGAGAAAATTAAGTTCTTTAGTGGGTACCTTTCCATTTAAATACTGATTTCCAGTGGGCCCTGTACGGAGCCGAGCTTTCGAGAAGTATGTCGGACAAGCAGACTAGTGTGACGTCACAGGTTCGATGCATGATTCGTGTGTCTCGTTGACTCCGTAACTCGAAGGTTGAGCGGTTGCGTTTAAACAGATTAGCTTGCTGAGCTTGTTTGATTTTGTAAAGCAACTAATGTTTTTTACAACCTCTGAGTATGCCCTGTAGAATAAGTAGCCGAAGCGGTAGGCACAGAAACATGCGCCAGTGGCCATCTACAAATTCCTTACAGCGCGCACAGTAAGCCGAAGGTAAGTAGTATGTGGCCAGACGCGCCACAAAGCCCACATACGTACTGCACGCACAGAGGACGACGTATCATAACGTAGAGTGCATCAGGAAATCAACAGATCTTGCTCTCTGTGCGGCCGCTGCATTATATGCCGTGGCAGTGAACAACGCGGAAAGAAAACGGGTCGTTATGGATGAAAAAACTTGATGAGCACTCAGGAGGAGGGGAGGATATTTGAAATTTCTTCGAAAACAATGTCTTTTAGTGTACGCTTTCGAAACTGCGGATAAGTCACGATAGTTGTTGATTCCTACTAGAACTTGTGCAACTGATGTTAAAATAGGACACCATGATACCGCCAGCAACGCCTTCGAGGATTTTTCGATTATTCTAAGGTTCAATGCTCCTAAAGAATCGAAGTCTGTCAAAAAATTGTACTTCAGTACGTAAACATCTCCTCGAGGCCTGGATGACGCGTCTTTCTCGATGATACTGTGAACCCAGTTTCTTTTTAATTTCAACTGCAGTTGTACTTGCCTACACTTTTTTAACATACAGCGTATTTCGTTTAATTCTGTATGACGTTTGTAATTTGTGTGATAATCTTTACTTCTGATGTCAAAAAGACATGGCTTGATTTCATATTATGGGCTAAAATACGTGATCTTGGCTCAGGTTTGCCACATTCTACCTACTATCTTCTCGAAATCACATTGCCAGTGTGCCGCTGGAGCTGTGAAACGCACATCTGCAAAAGTCTTCACCACTTTAATGATCAACTCAGCGAAGGAAAATTAGGAGCAAAAATTCGCGTAGACGTAAATTTTTGCACAGTGGTAGGGAGGAGTGTAATGAGCAACATACTCAAAATCCTGACCTGTGAGGTGTGAGCATGGGGTGTCAGGTTGTTTAAAGGTCACTTTTTATGTTTTTCTGGGATATGAGACCCTCGGCTTAGGTCGAAAATATTTCCCAGTACAAAAGTAACTGCATTAAATTTACCGCAAACAAGGTGTTATTAGTGCCATTCATTCCCCCCCCCCCCCCCGCCCCACTCTAGAACAAACAGGGTTCACATTGCAGAAAATGGAAAATCGTAATTATTAAAAATAGTGTTTAACACTTATTGTTCAATGAAGTTTGTTAATAACAAGAGGAGAATCGTATTACAGGATAAATTGTGTTCTGAGGGTGTAACACAGAAGAAAGAAAGGGAGGTTGGGAGGTTGAGCTCACAGGATTGTGGTCGTGCACTTACTTCCTTCGTGGGTCTGTAAACTGACGAGTGTGCAGGCGAATTCCCAGTCTCTCTACCCCACTACATCGCAAAAAGCAACTATTTCACATAGTTATACTGACCCTTCCACTGCTCACCTTCCAAATCACTGGTGACACAATGTACAGGCATGCAGAGAGGTGTTTATTTTGCGCAAAGTGTGTCAACACGGACACGAGTTGCTAACAATAATTATGCAAGAAATACTTAAGGGCAAAATCTATATAAAGCTCAATGTCCTACACTGCTTGAGGGGTGATTGATTCTTAATTGTGCTGTACGAGAGCTGTAGTGGGAAAGGCAACTTTCCCGAACATGAGTGATGTTCGTTTTTCAGTGTACAGACAGACTATTCCTCCCATCAATTCCTGTGCATTTATCTCATGTGAGTGGACGAAAAAGCTTCACAGATCTCGTGTATATGTAGTGGCGTTATTTTCAGTTCATTGAGTGAGTGAGTATTTATTTGCAGTTGTTAAATAAGCTAGTATGTAAAAAGCTAAACAGCTGGAGCTGTCATCTGTCTACCACACTGGGGAGCCTATCCCAAGTGTAACATGGTGTCAATCTGTATTCAACAATGTTGATTTCAATTTCTCCACTATCAGTGGCTGCAATACTTCTGTCAACATTACGGGTATTGAACGCATCACCCCGGCCTCAGCTCTCTACATCTGAACAGGCCCAGAGGCTTAAATTGCCTACCGTTGAACGCAAGTAGGTCGCCCATTTGTTATGGACCGTAAGATACAGTATTTCAACACAAGTCAAGCAATATACTCGTATTACTGTTTTAGATTGAACATGATTGGTTTTATTTCATCTCAGATTGGTACCCATCATGCAAGATATACTGTGGATGTGTGGAAAGTACCTCCACTCAGCCCATTCCTGAATGAAAGAGATTGAAGTAGTCACCAGTAAATCAGTTAATAGTGAGAGAAGTGTGCAATAATTTCATGGCCTGAAGTAGTCACCAGTAAATCAGTTAATAGTGAGAGAAGTGTGCAATAATTTCATGGCCATTTATTAATTCACCACCAAGTATCTACAGCACAGTTATATAGCTTTGCAATATGGTGTCAACAATAGACAGCAGCAATATGCCATATTTACCAGTCCAGTCCTTTTCCCACTGATACCTCAAATGTCAATGCAGTGATGGGGTGTCGCTCTCTGTGGACACCATAGCAGAGAGGCAGAGCGATTGCTCGTGTGGACCACAGTGATGTGCTGGATCTGTGGGCCAAAATTTTGTGGCAAAACCACTGACATAGAGGGAAATGCGCTGCAGCTGAAATTTTGTCTGGCCAGACAGAACATACTGTTTCTGCAGTGGCTGTGAAAGATGCAACAGGATATGATGACAGCTGTATAATAATTCTACCAGTGACGTCCTGTCACATGGCAAGCAGCAGTAAGAAGAAAGAAACATCTATAAAACTTGTTCCCATGTGTGGGAGGAACGGAGTTCGTCCGTTTGACTTTTGAACATTTAATGAACCATTCAGCTTCACCATTGGACTGAGCATGAAAAGATGCCGTAGTCACATGGTAGATGCTGTTGGCAGCACAAAACTGTTCAAAATCGGCTGATGTGAATTGTGATCTGTTGTTAAGACAATGAGCTCAAGATGACTTTACAAGACAAAAACCAGAAGATAAAGACAAAACCAAACTTCAAGTAGTGATGAATGTCACGGGGGCAGCAAAAGGAAATTTACTGTATTTGTCTACCTTTGACAATCATCCTGTGTGACAGGATAGAACTGCGAAATCAATATGGGTGTGTTGTCATGGTCCGAATAGTTGTGGTCACTCAAAAAAAAGTGTTGCAGCCGAGCCGATTGATGCTCCAAACATTGTAACGAGACGTCATTTGCTCGATTTGGGCATCCATTCCCTGCTAAGTATGGTGCATCTGGTTATTGGTGCCTTTCACTCTGGTCCTGTTGATAGTCTTCTCATGGAAGCAGGGATTCCCCCTCTACGCATCAGACAGAGCCAACTCCTTGTTTCTTATGCAGTCGCCATTTGCCAATACCCTGACCATCCTGTGTACCCTGTGCTCTTCGTCAATGAGGAACGTCTCCCTCCTAACACCCACCCATGGGTGGGATTGTCGGTTGGCATGCGTCCCATTTTCCTCTGTCAAGGTCTCCATCTCTCCTCAGTGGAATGCACCCCATATCTTTCCTCCCATACCCCCCATTGGATGGTGGCTAGGCCACAGATAGGACCGGTCTTTTCCAGGGTCTCTGTCACTCCTATGGTTTACCAGCATTTTGTATGTGCCGTCCTTTCAGAGTTCCAGGGTGCAACCATCTTTTACTCTGTTGGTTCCAAGAAAATTGATAATGTGGGATATGCCTTCACGTTTCCTACTGGCTTCAAACACCATTTATTGCCCAGATCATGTAGTGTGTTCACGGCAGAGCTTTTATCCATTCACAAGGCCTTTCTTTTTGCTTCTCAGGCCTCCCTCCACAGTGTTTTAATTTGTTCGTATTCCATGAGTAGCCTGCAGGCTATCGACTGATGCTACTCTCGCCACCCGTTGGTCTCTGCTATCCGTGAATCGCTCTCTGCCCTTGCGCATGCTGCCTGTTCAGTCGTCTTTCTCTGGGTCCCAAGTCATGTGGGCATACCAGGGAATGAACTGCCTGACCGTTTGGCTAGAGAAGCACCTCCCATTTCTTTTCATGATTACAGCTGCGGATATGCGGTTCTATGTTAAATCTCTCTTTGCCCAAAAGTGGAATGCCATCTGGAGTGCTATTGCTCATAGTAATAAAGGCCTCACAATCAAGGAGTCTACTGCAGTTAAGTGCTCTTCCTTCCACTCCTCTCAGAAGTAGTCCACTGTTTTATGCTGTCTACGCATTGATCATACCAGTCTCATCCCTTGTTTCCCTCTCCGTAACGACCCACCCCACAATGTGGTTGGGGAGCCAGACTGATGATATCTCACAAATTGGTGGAATGTCCTCATTTTTTGGCGCCCCCCCCCCGTGTTAAGTACATTCTTTCCGAATCCTTACATTTAATATTAGCAGACAATCCACAGATTGTTGCACTGGCCCAAACAGTCAGTCAATCCCTGCTAAGTACAATGACATCAGGCAAATTGATTTGAGCAAACTACACACTAGTGACTTTATTGCAACAAATACAGAACTTCCTGTTGCAGGGAGCATAGCGTCACATCACACACATTGCCATTCTCTGTATGCAACAGCAGAACACCTGACCACTCGGATAGCACCTGATGACGCGAAAAATAGTTATGTCACTGTGTGGGGAATTTCTTGCAAACCACGTGGCCACCCATGGCATGTGTACTGTAAAACAACTGGAAGAGCTGGGTCAATAGCAGTTGCTTGGGGCAATACATCAAATATCAAAAAGATAATTTTGAAGATTTTTTAAATTCCTGTGTATTGATTTGTAAACATGATTCCTCAGATGAATCAAATGCTTTGTTGCTGCTTGACCGGTCACAGAGCCAAGTCCGCATTCAAATGGAGGGCTTTAGGTCTGTACAACAACCCCTACAGATAAGTGGACAATATCAGATCCCAATGTTATAATTTTTGCACTGTCTGTTGTGGGACTGACTTGCACTTGTACAAATATTGGTGGAACTTAGAAACAGTGAGCACCTCTTTTTACAGCTGACTGAACTACACCATGATTTATTAAATTTCGAGGCAAAAGCAATGGGTCTGTCAGTTGAACCAATTCTTTGGAAGAGCACTGCTCTAATCCCAGAAGAAGATTCATTCATGGCTAACATGACAGGCCTAGCTGGATCAAAATGAATCGAATGATGACAACTTAATAAGGCATCCTTTAATTGCTGAAATGAAATGTGTCCTGACATTCTTGGGAATACACGTAAGGAACAATTTTCTGGCACAGCTGGTTCAGTGGAGCAGCAATTTGTGAAGCATTTTAAATTAATTTGATATAGTAGGTAAGCTTCCCCACAACAACTTGGAGCTTCTTAATGTTACAGGGCACTAGCTGATCTTTTATTGCACACAGGTGCAAAGTAGAAGGATGAATTCCCTGCGTATTTATTATGTGTCTTAAATGGTCAAGTTTTTCTTGGAAGAAGGGGCATGTCAAGCCAGAAGCAGAAAGAAATTGAACCAAATGGTCTACATGAGCTAAATGTTCAACAGGCATTTAACCCAAGACAACATTATCGTCCAAATAGTTTCTACAGGAAGAGCTTTTGCTGTTGATTATTTGAGGAACCATTGAAAAAAGCAGGAGCTAAAGCCTTCTGAATGATAGCCCTCGAAACTGGAACAAACATAGGCAAGTGTTTATCACAAAATATTGCTTGGACTTCTCATCCACTGATAACTATAAGTATGCCTCACACAAATCAATCTTGGAAAAGAATCGCCCCTGTCCCAGTCCATCTATAAATTCCTCTGGTCATGGGAAAGTAAAAGAATCCCCTATGTTTTGTGAGTTTACTGTTGCCTCATAATCAACGAACAGACATAAACCACCTGAAGGTTTTTTGAGAATTACCAAGGGAGATGCCCGTTGGATAATCCAACTGTCTTTCCATCTATGAAGTTCTCGAGCAACCTTCTCATGTATTGCTTGGGGGACAGGCCATGCATGAAAAAATCTCAGCTGGACATTGTGTTTTTGTAATGTGCACATCTAAATCATTAGAACTTCCTAAACTCAATTGAAACAGTTCATTGTTCTTACTTCACAAGTAAGAAACAGTGTGAGGCACTGAAATGCTGATTTGTAACACAGTGTCTTGTATGCGCTAGTTGAACAAATCAAAAAAGTCTAAACCAAAAATGTTTGCTCTGTTTATAGAACTGAGTACATGACATACTACATATTTTGTAACTCCATGAAAAGTTTCTGGCAAAGTGCAAATACCAAGTACCGAAATTTCGTGTCTGTGTAGACAAAGTAGAAGTAGGCTACTGTAGCTGTGGGCTGCTGATCCTTTCCTAAGTGTTTATTAATACAGGAGACAGATGCAGCAGTGTCTAACTGCAATTTATTTGTCCTTTGAGCCACTCTTAATACAACAAAAAGTTTGTTTTTCTGGCTATGCACTGCACAAGAAGAGTTCATTGATACAGAAGTGCAAGCTGTTGCTTGCACTGGCTTTAATGGCCTTGCCATTACAGAATGCATTTGTAGACAGTTGTGCTGCAGCCATGCCCCTACGCGGCATCGGCTGGTGCTTGAGCTGTGGTCACCCTGTAAAAACACTGTCTAAATATGACATTGGAAAAGCGTGTAGGACAAGACCACCTCACAGATTACTGTATCATATATCATGTACCTTGAGACAAAAAATGTTTACCTGTACATTTACCGTCTGTTGAGCCCTGTTTTTGATCACTTTAACACCATCATGAACTTCAGAGTGCGTATTGTGTACTTTGAACAACAGAAATACATGGAGCCTCTAAAAGAACTTCAGTTGTGTCCACAAAGTGTGAGATTTCACAATAGACAGGACTGTTTTCTGATCAGGATCTATCAGTCTGAGAAGCAGCATGAATGTGTGACTGCAGCATGTAAAATGATGTGACTAACCTAGTTCACAAACACTTGATACTACAATGTCTTGTCAGCCCTGCAGCCCTGAGTTCAGTAGCCCACCATTTGAAAATATGTGGCTACTGCGGCTTGAGTCAAAACAATTTAAACCTTGTTGCCATGACATACCCCAGACTTTCATAAGTTCATTTACCAGCCAAATCAGTTTGTTGTAACTAGTAGTCTCAGGATGAGAATCTGGGCACAGCTTTAAAAATGACAGTACACAGCTTCGGCTGGCTAAAGAAAAAAAGTGATGTGCACCATACCTGCAAGTTGTATGCAGCGAAGTGGGCCTCCAACTGCACCCAGTCTTCCAACCATTCCCCTTCCATACTATTGAGTGAATGGACAAAACTTAGGTGTAGCAACTGGTGGTGGAGATACTTGCTGGGAGAGGATGTTGTCATTTGTTGTACACTGGGCATCAGTCATTCAACTTGATGCGCTTTGGAATGAACAACTTCATTTAAAGACATTTCCTGTGGTTACTCAGACATGTTAAACAGTTGATGTAATGCACAGAAATAATGAAAGGCAAACCCAGTGTAATGCACGGGAGCCTGCACACCGTAACATTTTGCAAGCAGGTGAGGCAAGTCTACAAAAACGACCAACCTAGACACAGTGTGTTGTACCGGATGGAAAATATACTTGTTGGTACAATTGTGGGTTCTTTACTTGGCCCAAGAGGAGACCAAATGGGTACTAAAAATGTAAAATATTAGTTCACTTTATTATAACATAGATAGGAAGAATTTAACTATGTATAATCCATACCCGCAGATATGTCGTGAGTATTCATAATTCTTTCTGAACATAATGTATCAGTTGATACAGATAAAATAAGTCTCCCACACAGAGTACATTCGACACTAGCTTTCACTTACAGTTCTGCCTACGACACTAATCACACAGCTGGCCTACTAGAAGACAATGGTGTCTTCTTAGTTGATGATCACAGACGAGGTTGAGAGGTACTGTGTTCGGCCATAAAGAAAAGAGTCTCTGTATGTCTATCTTTTTAGAGCTGATTGTGGGACTTGGCTGTTTGATACAGGATGTCAAATCGAACACCGTTCAGTCATCTAGTTTCCAAACTTATTTTATTTGGCTACCAGTTTTGGCAATTTACTATGCCATCTTCAGGCCCTGTGTACAGACAACACTGGTAAACAGGGGCCAGCAATACTGGTATTAGTAGATTTCTGTTCAACAACGAATCTACAGAACTATCCCATTACCAGGTACAGTACATCAAGTCTCTGTACATCTATCTTTTCAGAGATGGTTGCGGGACTCGATACAGGATGTACTGTACCTAGTACTGTGACAGTTCCACAGTAGCCAGAGGAGTAAAGTATACTCACCCTGGTGCTCTTCAAACCATGTATGTTCACTGCGAGCTGTCTGACATGTTCAATTGTCGTGCTGGTAGATGCCATCGTGCCGAGGA
Organism: Schistocerca nitens; assembly: GCF_023898315.1. Classification (NCBI taxonomy): domain Eukaryota; kingdom Metazoa; phylum Arthropoda; class Insecta; order Orthoptera; family Acrididae; genus Schistocerca; species Schistocerca nitens. The sequence goes on from NC_064614.1 coordinate 1,028,156,418, forward strand.
AAAAAAATGGCATGTAAGGGTGGACGGGGTCCCCAAGGATAGTTGCATACTCCTGTTAATCCACCATCCCTTCCAGAATGAAGATGTCCCTAGGGAATGCTATGAAAACATTCACCAGACCATAACGCTCCCTCCTCTTGCCTGGACACTTCTGACAGTGACATGCTGAATTGTCGTGCTGGTAGGTGCCATTGTGCCGAAGGAAAAAAACGCTGTAAGTAAGGGTTTTCTTTCAGACATTTCATGCCATACATGCCAAGGCCATCTGTCCGATGGAACATAGAATGTGATTCATCTGAAAAGGCCACTTGTCACCATTCAGTGGATGCACTGTTGCAGTACTGGCATGCAAATTCCAGCCTTTGATGCCAATGAACGCAAGTAAGTTTGGGCATCGTAACCAGGTGCCTGCTGCAGGGGCCTATAGGCAGCAATGTTCATTGTATGGTCATCGAGGAGACACTGTTGGTAGCCCCTTGATTAATCTGTGCAGTCAGCTGGATGTCTATTCAACCATACACATCTCTGCAGAAATCGTTCACCCTCCTTCTGTGCACCACTGTTGTCTTGCTTGGGTAGCATCATTTTGCTATGCATGGTACACTTAAAACATGGCAGCACACAAACAGTTTACAAAATTAACCATTTTTGGCAATGTTTCCACTCTTGGCCTGAAAACCAATCATCATGCCGTTTTGGACATCAGATAAATCGTTCTAATTCTTCACTACAACAATGAATGCACTGTTTTCCACGTCCCCCATCATACTTTATAAACCCTCCACAGCTAGAGTTGCCATCTGTGAAAGGCTATTGTATGTTAACGTCAAACATAGGCAGTGGTCACGTTAATATGAGTGGATCACGTACAAGAACAACAACTTGATATTACTGTAGAATTTTGTGTGTGTGTGTGTGTGTGTGTGTGTGTGTGTGTGTTTACAAACAAATGATGTCTCCCACATTCTTGAAATATTTTTGGATGAACAAATGAATTAATTTGACATGGAACAAAAGGGGTTGGTCTGATAAACCTCGTACTTTGGGAGACCAAGCGCTATATAAATTGTGGATTACATGCAGGAAATGGCCCTCAAATGTGATGTAGCAGCTGTGAAACTAAAAGTTTGAGGTATTTGGAATGCATAAATTAACGAATACAATAAAGTTCTAAAATTTTCAAAGAGTGGTGCATCAGCAGATGGTACTTGCAAGCCAACTGTTGCCTGGTTTTCCATAGCTGGCAGCACTTTAATCCAATGTTTGTATATGTTGCTACAATACCTATAAATTAAATTTGTTAGAAAATTCTGTGCTGGTTCGTCTGGATTATATACAGGGTGTGTAGCCTTGCATCAACAGAGTTTGAGGAATAATAGGTTACATACTGAGGATTACATTTCCTAACCAATACATTACTTTTAACTAGTTGTTTTATGAGCTACATACAGGTTCTGAGACTGAATAACAGTGATTGTACAGGTGTTAGCGAAAAGTTATCTGTCCATGTCATTTATAAAATTCAGGTGTTCACTCTGTCATGAACCTCCTTACATGTCTGATACCTTCTAAACATGACATTCCACTGTTTTTGAGCATGTTCGTATGGTTATGACAGGACCTTCCAATTGTCAATAACTAATTAACTATGTGAAATGTCATTCAGCCTTTAGTGCACAGCTGGTGTATAGAAAACTATTATTTCACATTGACATTATTATTGGGAAAGCAATACTTACAAGTTCGTCAGTACTAACAGTTACCTTTTCACCTGTAGTGAACAGTATTTGTTAACCATTTGGACAAGCATCTATGTGGGCTGGGTCTTTAATTCATGAGGTAGAAATCCATTTGCTCCATTTTATTCTTCCAAAACAATAGCACTAATCATTGTAGACAACAAAACTTCATGTATATTTACAGCATTGCACCTAATGAGAACAGTACAAAGATTCACATTTTTTGTAAAACATATATTACTGAAATTAATACTTGCAGAAGTTTACAAGGTGCTGACAATTGAATCACATTTTACATGTTTCAAAGTTAAACAACAAATGACAGCCAAGTTGGTGCATCTTTATGTAGACTATGTTTTTCCATATGAACATAGGAGGAGGACAAGGTTGAGTTACTAATAATTTCGTAAACAAAAGTCAGTTACAATGACTATGGATATATATTGATACTACAATAAAAAATATAGTTCCTATTTTTTTGAAATTAAGTTCTTGTTCATAATCGAACATTTGCAAAATGAACAGTTTCTTTACATTATGTTTAATTATTTTACTTTAAATGAAAAGTTTCACGTCAAGTTAGCTATGTTGTTGTTTTGAGTAAAGTGAAAACTGAGATTGTGTAATAAATTTCCACTTCAAATGTTTAGATCCAATTTTGCAATCTCATTGTTTAGCATACTCAAATAATGTTTTTGCGAGAAAACCCATTACTAATTGCATGTATGCTACAATTCTTTACTTTTATTGAGTGTGCTTGTTGTAAATGAAATAGTATGATGATGAACTTTGTTACTGTGTTAATGTATTGTGCAAAATCACAACCACGGGATTAACAATTTCAAATAAAGTTTTTCTTTTACTAACCAAAGTATATTGCATAATTCAGCTGTTAACATGTATCTCAAGTGACTAAACAAAAACTGTATCAAATGGTAGAATTTGTGTTTGGCATTGAATACTTCACCGTTTACATGTAGACTATTTCTCAATGCTTTACAAGCTCCATCATTTGGGAACCAGAGGTTGCTACACATAATATGTAGTACTGTGTCAGTCATTCTGTAGATGTATTACATTGAAACTAAGATGCTCCAGTTCCATGTGCTGGTTGGAACCAAGACAATAAAAGATGATTACCAACCACACAATCTAAATGTTAGCAGAAAATCTCTCCTGATTAGATTACCGGGATTCAAATGTGTGTTAATATAGTTCCAGACAGGTGCATTCTGGCTGCCTACAGAACTGGGTCTTGCAAGGCCTGCATCATCTGTGAATGACATGTGTGAAAGGTAAACCATTCCACAAATTCCATATGAGATACAAAATAGTCTCCCAGTGCCTGTGCATTCTGAAGGTGCTTCACTTGTAGATTGTACTCGTTTTAACGCTGGACTCATTCAGAAGGATGATGGTCGAAACCCACATCTGATCATGCAAATTCAGGTTTTCCATGGTTTCCCTAAATCGCTCCAGGCAAATCTGGGATGATTTCTGTGACAGTGCACTGCTGATTTTCTTCCATGCAAGAATCGAAGCTTGTACTCTGTTTCAAATGAACCTGATGTTGATGGGACATTAAACCCAATCTTACTTTGTACTCGTTTAATAACAATACAAACTGTTACATAACCACTACTTCTAGCATGTCGCACAGCACAAATATAAGAGGAGAGCGCATTTCTGCACTTTCCTCCCATTGAATTCTAAAAATTGAGTGTTACTACATGACACATTCTGCTAAAAATACTCAACAAACACACTCTCTCTCTCTCTCTCTCTCTCTCTCTCTCTCTCTCTCTCTCTCTCTCTCTCTCTCTCTCTCTCTCTCTCGAAGGCATCATGAAAGTGCAGCAAATATATCATTGTTGAGATTCTCCTATCGGTAAACTAATGCTCTTGGATATGAGGGTGATTCGAATATAGACTGTAATTTTTTTATAGGTTTATTTAGGCTTCAGAAAAATTGATATACACAAACTTATTTTTCTAATACTCTCCTGAATGGGAAACACATTTTCCCTTGTGCATAGGCAGTTTCTTGATCATGTTTTTTTGTAAAATGAATGAGGCTATGATGAGCATTTAGGCAGTGCCATCATTGTCAAATGTTTTTCATCTGACCGCTTCCTTTAGTGGTCCAAAGAAATAAAATTGCAGGGTGATAAGTCGGAGACTGTGGGGAGGATGTCCTAGTGTGGCCTAGAACAATTCCTGAATTATTTTGTGAGTTCAGGCAGCTGTGGGGTCAAGCATTGGCACACGAGTTATGGTCACTTCCTGATACCCGAGGTTGTTGGTAACGATTGCCTGAACAGTACTGTAGCTTACGCTGACCTTAGTGGCAATTTTAGCAACTTTTTTCCACTGACTGTCTTAAGCAAGCTGACAAACAGTGTGAATATTCTCCTCAGTCATGTTCGTCCTCAGATAGCATTAGTGAGCTGCATTCTCAGCTCTATATCATTCTCCTAAAATCTCTTTCAGATGGTTTTATGCCCCCTCTTGTGAGAAACGTGATCATGATGTGTAGCACAAGAAGTGACAGATCCTCTTGCTTTGACATTGCAATTCTGACTAAATAAAAGGCGCCACAATGTTCTAGCCGTGCAGAAGAATTACTGGAAACAAAAGTGACAAAGAGCAGAGATCACGCCACTTTCAATTTACAAAAAGGCATGAAGGGGAAAAATAGTCCTGTCTATATTTGATTCACAGTCGTATCTCCTGTCTTAAATTGTCCCTTACTTTGCTGTAACAAACACAATCATGTAGGCAACCTCAGTTCATTCATAATCTGTATTGGATACACAACCCACATGTAAACTGTAATAATGAGTAATGCATTCTGAAGGTTTAGAAACAGAAAAGCTAACAATGAGTTCAGGGCACACCATGCCAATTCTAAATAAATAATTGGTTGCAAAGGATAAATTCCTAACAACAACAAAAATCTTCTGTATGTGAGCACTCCTTCTAAGTTTGTTGGCGAGGTCCTGAAACATTTTGCATTTTGGTAAGTTGGTATTGGTGTTGGCTCATTCTAAACAAGAAACTTGCAATTTTAATCACATCTATTGTTTGCTCAATTAAAATATCTAGACAGACATTGCTGCTTAAATATATAATGTGCATTAACCAGTTCTTGCTTTTTTGTGTAAATAGATATCAGACTTTTTACGTTTCCTACTTAGTCAGGTGTTAGTTTACAATTAAGAGAAAACACCTTACATGCTTTTTTTAGTGTGTCAATGTTGCGATATCGTTTGCCGTGTAAGTTTCCACTGTGCTGCAAGTGAAATTTTATGGTGTACTATATGAATATTACTTCACTTCTAGGCACACAGAGTGGTACTTGCATCATGTAGTGACTACTTTCGTGCCATGTTTACGGATGCAATGAGAGAGTCCCGCCAGAGTGAAATTTGTCTGAACGGTGTGACTGCAGCAGGAATGCGCCTGTTACTGGACTATGCTTACACATCACGTTTGGCCCTCAACCTGGCAAACATTCAGGATGTGCTGTCGGCAGCAAGTCACGTTCAGGTTGTCGCAGTAGTTGAGGCGTGTTCTAGTTATCTTCAGGTATGTCCTATGCCACAGTAACATTCTCATCTTTTTGTTGTAATCACAACTAATTAATTAAAAATTTGGGCTACATACTGGTGAAATTAACTGTTCGATGCTGTTTTAATGAAAATGTAAATATTTTGCAGATTCTTGGGAGCTGGTAACTTTGAAACAATGATGCCATATGCTTATTCTGTACAAAAGAGTTAGCAAATAAGTGACAATATTGTACTGTTCGCATCATGTGATACTATGATTTTTACTTCTTGTGGTAAATGATGCTTTCTTCTTTTCTCTGTGTTTTGGGATGAAATGACCAAAAAGTGCTTGATTCATTTGCTTTTGTGAGGAAAATTCAAGCCGGGTGCAAATGCATTAATACAGTGGACTGGCCTTCAAGAAGAATGAGTCTTCACAACAAGGCCTCATCCTCTCTTTTGCCTGTCTTTGTCTGTTTGAGCTAGTGTTCCATCTGTAATGGCCTTTGTGTGTTTCTAACCCCAATACTGTGAGTATAGTGTAACTTTAATGCTGTAACAGGTGGCGTGTTTTTTTTCTTTCTTCTTCTTCTTCTTCTTCTTCTTATTCTTTCCCAGCTACTGTAATAAAAGGACTTTATAAGATGATTGCTTTGTTAAATAACAGTACTTGGAAGGAATAAAAGTTTCTTGCCTTCTAACAGAAGGGGTTGCACTGTGCCATTTTATAAACAAGTATGATAGATTTTTCCAGCATAGAAAGTTTAGAGTGTGTGTGTGTGTGTGTGTGTGTGTGTGTGTGTGTGTGTGTATATACAATCTAAAAACCAAATGAAAGTGCTGGCAGGTCGACAGACACACAAACAAACACAAACATACACACAAAATTCAAGCTTTCGCAACAAACTGTTGCCTCATCAGGAAAGAGGGAAGGAGAGGGAAAGACGAAAGGATGTGGGTTTTAAGGGAGAGGGTAAGGAGTCATTCCAATCCCGGGAGCGGAAAGACTTACCTTAGGGGGAAAAGAGGATGGGTACACACACACACACACACACACACACACACACACACACACACACACACACACACACACACACACATCCATCCACACATATACAGACACAAGCAGACATATTTAAAGACAAAGAGTTTGGGCAGACATGTCAGTCAAGGTGGAAGTGCAGAGGCAAAGATGTTGTTGAATGACAGGTATGAGTGGCGGCAACTTGAAATTAGTGGAGACTGAGGCCTGGTGGGTAACGGGAAGAGAGGATATATTGAAGAGCAAGTTCCCATCTCCGGAGTTCGGATAGGTTGGTGTTGGTGGGAAGTATCCAGATAACCCGGACGGTGTAACACTGTGCCAAGATGTGCTGGCCGTGCACCAAGGCATGTTTAGCCACAGGGTGATCCTCATTACCAACAAACACTGTCTGCCTGTGTCCATTCATGCGAATGGACAGTTTGTTGCTGGTCATTCCCACATAGAATGCATCACAGTGTAGGCAGGTCAGTTGGTAAATCACGTGGGTGCTTTCACACGTGGCTCTGCCTTTGATCGTGTACACCTTCCGGGTTACAGGACTGGAGTAGGTGGTGGTGGGAGGGTGCATGGGACAGGTTTTACACTGGGGGCGGTTACAAGGGTAGGAGCCAGAGGATAGGGAAGGTGGTTTGGGGATTTCATAGGGATGAACTAACAGGTTACGAAGGTTAGGTGGACGGCGGAAAGACACTCTTGGTGGAGTGGGAAGGATATGAAGGATGGATCTCATTTCAGGGCAGGATTTGAGGAAGTCATATCCCTGCTGGAGAGCCACATTCAGAGTCTCGTCCAGTCCCGGAAAGTATCCTGTCACAAGTGGGGCACTTTTGTGGTTCTTCTGTGGGAGGTTCTGGGTTTGAGGAGATGAGGAAGTGGCTCTGGTTATTTGCTTCTGTACCAGATCGGGAGGGTAGTTACGGGATGCGAAAGCTGTTGTCAGGTTGTTGGTGTAATGGTTCAGGGATTCCGGACTGGAGCAGATTCGTTTGCCACGAAGACCTAGGCTGTAGGGAAGGGACCGTTTGATGTGGAATGGGTGGCAGCTGTCATAATGCAGGTACTGTTGCTTGTTGGTGGGTTTGATGTGGATGGACGTGTGAAGCTGGCCATTGGACAGATGGAGGTCAACGTCAAGGAAAGTGGCGTGGGATTTGGAGTAGGACCAGGTGAATCTGATGGAACCAAAGGAGTTGAGGTTGGAGAGGAAATTCTCAAGTTGTTCTTCACTGTGAGTCCAGATCATGAAGATGTCATCAATAAATCTGTACCAAACTTTGGGTTGGCAGGCCTGGGTAACCAAGAAGGCTTCCTGTAGGCGACCCATGAATAGGTTGGCGTACGAGGGGGCCATCCTGGTACCCATGGCTGTTCCCTTTAATTGTTGGTATGTCTGGCCTTCAAAAGTGAAGAAGTTGTGGGTCAGGATGAAGCTGGCTAAGGTAATGAGGAAAGAGGTTTTAGGTAGGGTGGCAGGTGATCGGGGTGAAAGGAAGTGCTCCATCACAGCGAGGCCCTGGACGTGCGGAATATTTGTGTATAAGGAAGGGGCATCAATGGTTACAAGGATGGTTTCCAGGGGTAACAGATTGGGTAAGGATTCCAGGCGTTCGAGAAAGTGGTTGGTGTCTTTGATGAAGGATGGGAGACTGCATGTAATGGGTTGAAGGTGTTGATCTACGTAGGCAGAGATATGCTCTGTGGGGGCTTGGTAACCAGCTACAATGGGGCGGCCGGGATGGTTGGGTTTATGAATTTTGGGAAGAAGGTAGAAGGTAGGGGTGCGGGGTGTCGGTGGGGTCAGGAAGTTGATGGAGTCAGGTGAAAGGTTTTGTAGGGGGCCTAAGGTTCCGAGGATTCCTTGAAGCTCTGCCTGGACATCAGGAATGGGATTACCTTGGTAAACTTTGTATGTGGTGTTGTCTGAAAGCTGACGCAGTCCCTCAGCCACATACTCCCGACGATCAAGTACCACGGTCGTGGAACCCTTGTCCGCCGGAGGAATGACGATGGATCAGTCAGCCTTCAGATCACGGATAACTTGGGCTTCAGCAGTGGTGATGTTGGGAGTAGGATTAAGGTTTTTTTAAGAAGGATTGAGAGGCAAGGCTGGAAGTCAGAAATTCCTGGAAGGTTTGGAGAGGGTGATTTTGAGTAAGAGGAGGTGGGTCCCGCTGTGACGGAGGACGGAACTGTTCCAGGCAGGGTTCAATTTGGATAGTGTCTTGGGGAGTTGGGTCATTAGGGGTAGGATTAGGATCATTATTCTTCGTGGCAAAGTGATACTTCCAGCAGAGAGTACGAGTGTGATGACCAGGTGGAATACCTTACAAATGCCACAGAACTTTCCATTCGTCACACTCCCTCTTTACCATGCCATGTCCCAGTCTCTTGGTGGACTCGGGCATGCCATGACAGAATTTGCACACGGAGACGTGCTCTCCATGTTTTTAACCATCATCCTATGATGGTAAATTGCATTTGTTACAAACAGTTGTGTGCACATCAAAAAAGCTAGATGGATTTCATTTACTAGTTCTTTTAACAGTTCCACTCCCTCTTGGGTGGACCAACCTCCGATGACTCTCTAGGACCAAGATCCATTCCCAAATTTCTACACTGACAGTATCAGATGATGGCCTTGTGGAACCGATTACTGTCTCCAACCCCTTGGGCCACCATTTTGCGGAAACAAGCAGAGGCGGCTCAGCGGTACCCTTCTCTTCTCAGAATCATGAGTGCTACTATGCTGCCTTTACTAAGAGAGAGCTAGATAATGCTCTTGTTTCATCCCTATCCTCCACCCCAGGGCCAGACGATGTTCACATTCAGATGTTCACATTCAGATGTTCCATAATCTTTCTCTTGCAGGTAGGCACTTCTTAATACATACAACCACATCTGGATGAAGGGCACGTTTCCCAGACACTGGCGTGAAGCCACTGTCACACCCATACCTAAGCCCGGTAAGGACAAACACCTTCCTTCTAGCTACTGTCCCATTTCTGTCACTAGCTGTGCTTGCAAGAAGATGGAGCATATGATTCTGCCCAGCTGGTATGGCGGCTCGAGTCTCTCAATTTACTATGCACTGCATATTGTGGGTTTCGAGCACAGCTTTCTGCATTTGACCATCTTGTCAATTTGTCCACCCATGTCATGAATGGTTTTCTGCAGAAATACTAGGCTGTAGCCATGTTCTTTGACTTGGAGAGAGCCTCCAACACCTGCTGGATGACTGGTATGTTCCATGTGCTGTACATGTGGGGCTTCTGTGGCCACCTGCCCAGTTTCCTTCAGGTGTTTTTAAAAGACCGAGGTACATGTGGGTTCTGCTTTGTCGGATACCTTTAGCTGAGGATTCCATCTGAGTATCGTCCACTTTGCTATCACCACTAACCAGATAATGACTTCTCCCACTGGGCATCTCTGGCTCCCTTTTCGTTAACGATTTTGCAATCTATTGCAGTTCTCCATGGAGTTGTCTCATTGAGCAGCGTCTTCAGCAATGTCTTGATCTTTTTTACTCCTGGAGCATCGACAATGGCATTCATTTATCCACTGTCAAAACCATTTGTATGAATTTCTGGCAGTGCAATTGGTTTCTTCCGTACTTATATCTTGGCCCTGTTACTCTTTTGTTCATTGAAACAATGAAATTCCTGCGACTCATGCTCAATAGAAACTTTCTTGGTCCTCTCACATGTAATACCGGGCAGCCCGCTGTATGTTGTCTCTCAGCAACCTACTTGTCCTCAATGTTACTTCCTGTGATGTAGATCAAACCACCCTCCTCAGATTGTACTGGTCCTTTGCCCGTTCGAAACGTGACTATGGGTGATTTGTTTATGCGTCTGCACGTCCATTCCTCTTACGCTGTCTTAACACTATCCACCATTGTGGTGTCTGTTTGGCCACTGGCACCTTTTACACTAGTCTGATTGATAGTCTGTATGCTGAAGCTGTTGAACTACCACTGTCCTACCGCCGTGACTCTCCCCTCAGCAGGTATGTCTGCCATGCATGCCTTCTTCAATGACTCCTTTGATCACCAGTATGGGGCATGTCCCTCTTCTCTACCTCCTGGAATTCGCTTTTGGCTCTTGCTCCGGCAGCTTAACTTCATGCTATCTGCAACTTTCCTGGTGGGTGTGACCCCTTCACCACCTCGGCTTCATGTGGCAGCATTTGTTCACCTTGGCCTTCATTCGCTTCCTAAGGACACTACTCCAGCCTCTCTCTATTACCTTCAGTTTGATGGTCTTCGCAGGGCACCATAGTACCTTTGTGTATACTGATGGCTCTCAGACTGACCGTAGTGTCGGGTGTGCCTTCGTTGTTGGCGCTGACATTTTTCGGTATCGGCTCCCGAAACACTGCTCAGTATTTACAGCTGTGCTCTTTCCCCTGTATCAGGCCACCCTGTACATTCAGAAACACAGACCTTTCAATTGTGTCATCTGCACAGACTCTCTGTGCCCTTCAAAGCCTCTGCATGCTGCACAACGCCCATCCCTTAGTGCAACAGGTCCAGGGAAGCTGTCACTTGCTCATTCTTGGTGGAGCCACTGTGATGTTTATGTGGGTTTGTGGTCATGGTAGACTGACAGGAAATGAGGCCGCTGATGCTGCTGCCAAGGCTGCAGTCGTACTTCAGACAGCTCATTCTTATATTCCCTCGGATGATATCTGTGTTGCCCTGTGTCAGCAGGCGGTGTCGCTTTGGCATCACCACTGGTCCTCCTTTCATGGGAACGAGCTCTGGGCTATAAGCCTCTCACAGCGGCTTGGATGACCTTTCAACCCTGTAGCAACAAGGAGATCATTTTAACAAAGTTGCGTATTGGGCACTGTCTCTTAAGCCATCACCATTTGTTCAGAGGTGCTCCCCTGCTGCTTAGTGCGCATTGCACCCAACTTTTAACTGTCCACCATTTCCTGACAGAATGCCCTTTTTTTTAATCGCTTATATTCCCATTTGTGTGTCATCTGAGTTATTGGCTGTTTTAGCAAATGACGCGCTGGCTGTCGACTGTGTTTTACTTTTTATCCATCATAGCAATATGGTGAAGGACATTTAATTTTTAGTTCTTGACATCCATTTCTCTATGGTGTATTTTATAGACCTTTCTCCACATGCCTGTTTTTAGCTGTCTTCTCTTACGTCGATTGGGATTGACGTGTGGTCATTCTTAACTCTTTTGTCTTTGTGTTCTATAGCTCTGACATGGACGCGTATAACCCTAGTTGTTTTTCTGCCCTGAAACAAAACAAGACTAAATTTCGACTTCTCTCATTGCCTTCCTGTTCACTTTGACCTTTCCCTTGAGGATGGCATTCCATCTCAAGGGGAGTCATACTGCTCATTTGGGATACGTCAAGAGCTAAACCATCTCATTCAACACTGGGCTGCAAGCTGTTGCAGTCCACATTTTCCTTCCTCGTTTCACCTTTTCACGTCTACATCCCTTCGTCATTTGCTGTCACCAGGCAGACTTAATCCAGCTTATTGGTCAGCTCCCTTATCTCCTTTTGCTGCTCTGTGACTTATAATGCTCACCATCTAATTTGGGGCGCTTAAAGAACTTGTCGGAGAGGTTCCCTCGTGGCTGACCGTCTCGCTCAACTCAACCTCATCTGTCTTAAACACTGGACCACTCATGTTCCTTCCACACTCCACGCACATCTATTCCCACTTGGACCACTCATTCTGCAATGCCAAGCTCGCCTGTCATTCTAGTGATCCCTTCTCTCTTTATACGTACTCAAGTGATAATTTCCTGTGCACTATCCGTTTGCCGACTCTTACCCCACCTGGGTATAAACCCAATTGGCAGCTTTCTGTGGCTGACTGGAGGCTTTACTCTTCCCTGATGACCTTTGATGAACATCAGTCAGTTCTCCAGTTGTGATGACCAGGTAGAGTAGCTTATGAACATTATCCTTTGCACCTCACAATGTTCCTTACCTCAGTCTACTTCTTTACCACACCATGTCCTGTTCCCCTGGTGCACTGAGGTGTGCCGTGACAGAATTCACACACGGAAATGTGCTCTCTACATTTTAACCATTATCCTACAATGGTAAACTGTATTTGTTGTAAAGACTTGCTTGCGCAGTACCGTTGGGTTTTACGGAATAGCGAAACAGCTTACTGGATTCCCTTTTCTAGTTCCTTTAACAGTTTCACTCCCTCTTCCATTGTGGGGGGGCAACCTCTGTCAGCTCTCTGGGACTGAAGTTCATTCCCCAGTTTCAGGCCTGACCGTAGCAGATATCATTGTGAATCCTATTGCTATCTCCAACATCTTGGACCACTATTTTGTAGAGATTTCAAGCTCCACCACTATCACACTGCCTTCCTCCCTCAGAAACAATTTGAGGAGGCTCAGGTGATTTCCTTCTCCTCTCAGAAATGTGAATGCTACACTGCTGTCTTTACAATGACTGAGCCTGACCATGCTGTCACCTCATCCCGATGTTCTACCCCAGGGCTGGACTATGTTCACATTCAGATTTTGCTGACCATCTCTCTTGTGGGCAGGCACTTTTTCCTTTGTACGTAGAATCACAGAGGGCACATTTCCCAGATGCTTATATGAAGGTACGGTCATACCCACACCTAAGCCCAGTAAGGACAAATAACCTTCCTTCTAGCTACCACCCCATCTTTATCACAAGTTGTGTTGATGAACATCAGTCAGTTACTAACCACTGTACAATGTGAATTCCAAGAAACATCGTTCTGTAGTTGACCATGTTGTTAAACTGTCAACCAACGTCACAAATGGTTTTCTGTGGAAATAGCTGACTGAGGCTGTGACTTTTGATTTGGAGGAAGCCTAAGACACCTGCTGGAGGACTGGTATCCTCAGTACTCCAGTAATTGGGCTTTGAATGCTGCCTACCCCATTTCCTTATGGAATTTTTAAAAGACCAAATTTGCAAGGTACGTGTGGTTCGGCCTTGTCTGATACCTTTATGCAGGAGAACGGGTGTCCCTCAAGTTTCTGTCCTGCTTGTCATCTCTGCTATAGCCATTGACCCTATTATGGACTCCCTTGTTATCAATGGCTTTGCGGTCTATTGCAGTTCTCCATGGACTTGTCTCCTGGAGTGGCATCTTTAGCGATGTCTCAGTCATCTTTACTTGTGGAGCTTCAACAATAGCTGTTGCTTTTCCACTGACAAAACTGCTCATATGAATTTCTGGTGGCTCAGTTGGTTTCTTCCACTGTCTTCACATTTGGGCCTATTGCTCTTCTGTTGGCTGAAACTATGAAAATCCTGAGGCTCGTGCTTGATAGAAAAGTTTCTGGGTCCTTACATGTGTCTTACCTGGCTGCATGCTATATCCTGCCCCTTAGTGTCCTACGTGTTGTAAGTAGTACTTCCTGGAGAGCAGATCAGACCACCCTTCTCAGTTTATGCCAATCCCTGTCCTTTTGCAGTTCGACTATGGGTGTTTCGTTTATTCCTCTGCACATTCGTCCATGTTATGGTGTCGTAACACAATGCACCATCGCAGAATATGTTTGGCCACAGGTGCCTTTTACTGTAGCCCGTTAGAGAGTCTCTATGTAGAAGCTGCCAAACTCCCACTGTCGTAATAGCATGATGCCCTCATCAGTGAATATGCTTGCCATTTCTCTTTCATGCCCAGCCACCCATCCTATGCCCCCTTTTCCAATGACTCCCTTGTGACTACCAGTGCGGAGCATGCCCTACTTTGTTACCTCTCAGATATTGTTTTTTTCTACTGCTCCAGCAGCTTAACTTAATGTTACCTGCCACATTCCTGGTAGGTGTGAACCTTTCATCACTTTGGCTTCATGAGGTGGACCATGTTCATCTTGGATTTCATTTGCTTCTCATGGACACTATTCTGGATTCGATCTATCACTGTAAATTTCTTTATCTTTGCACGCATCTCAGCAATAGCACCATCGTGTACGCTGATGGCTCTAAGACTGACTGTGGTTTCCTGTGTGCCTTCTTCATTGGCACTGACCATTTTCGGTATTGGATTCCAGAAAACTGCTCGATTTTTACAGCAGAACTCTTTGCCCTCTCTCTGGCCACCCAACACACCAGTGGCAAACGTTTTTAAATTCTGCAATGTGCTCAGATTCTCTTAGTGCCCTTGGAGAGCTTGTATGCTGTACGTAGTCCAAGAAAGCTTTCACTTGCTTGCTGTTGAGGGAGCTACTGTGATGTTAATGTGGTTTCCTGGTCAGATGGGACATGAGGCTGCTGACACTGTTGCCATGGCTGCAGTCCTCAGACCTTGACCTACTAGCTCTTCTTTCCTTCAGATGATCGCTGTGTTGCTGTCTGATGGCAGATGGCAGATGGTGTCACTTTGGCATCACCACTGGTCTTGTATTCTGGGAACAAGCACCAAGAAATTAAACCTCTCCAAACGTCTTGGCCAATCGCCTCTTGGCCGTCTTGTCATGAGGACATCATTTTAGCTAGGTTGCATGTTGGGCACTGTCATTTTGGCCATCGGCACTTGTTACATGGTGATCCTGCACCACTTTATGTTCATTGCAATTTCCTGGCCCAATGCCCTTTGTTTAACCGCATAGGTTCCAATATGCATTTGCCATCTGACTTATTGACCATTTTAGTAAACAACACATGGGCTGTTGATCGTGTGTTCCTTTTTATCCACCATAGCGATATGGTAAAGGACATTTGATCTTAGGTTAGGGACCTTCACTGTCTCTACGCCACATTTTGTGGACCTTTCTCCAAGGGGACGTCCTTGTTTTTAGCTCTATTTGCTTCTGTAGATTGTGCTTAGTGTATAGTCACTTTTAACTTCTTTTACATATTGGTGTTCTAAGGTTATGACATGGGAACTTATGACATCAGTTGTTTTTGTGACCTAAAATAAATAAATAAAAATAAAAACAGCCTCACAGAGATCAAGCAACAAGCCCAGTCAGCCATACATCTCTTTGAATCTCAAGTAATTTTCTTCAAAAAAAATTGTATTTATATTTCTTTTAGACTAGATGGTCATAATGTAGTTAACACTTCCTGCATTAAATTTTCTACCATCACAACTACATAGAATATGTTTTAATATTTTCCTTTCTATTGAAATTATTATTTCTCAGTTAACTTTAGTCTTGGTTTAATAAGACTTCACTGAACAGCAATTTATTTTAAGTAATAGGTCAAGAATCTAATTTTCTTTCAGGAATTGTAGCTTTGTCATATTTCTTCTTTTAATATCCAGCACAGCCATTTTGTTGTAAGTGTAAAAGTGCCATCAAAGTTTTAAGTTTCTGCTGAGGGGCAGTAATCACCAACAAAAAGGACAAACAAAGAACCCAGGTGCCACCACCACTTTGGTCCATACCAGAATAAAATTAGAACTTCTTCAGGTGTTGGCAAATAAAGGACCAACTAAAGATCCCTAGTTGAAATGGCCATTTGATATTGTTAGATCACAAGTAATAGCCTTGCTGTACAGAAGTCTTCAGTGATGGTTCCTTAAAAAAATGTAGTCTCTTTCTTTCATTATATCAGGGCAGGTCTTTACAAACTCGGGGACAAATCCTGCTCTCAGATGCTGTTGTCTGTCACCTTAAGTACAATGCTCTTGAATCATTACATTGCTCAAGGCCAAAAGACTCTCTTATAAACAACTACCAAACAGCAACAACTCAATCTGTAGAGTGTGCCATACAATAATGAAAATAGTCATAACTCAATAACCTCTTAGTGTGCCATTGTAATACTTCACAAAAGAATGTGGATCCTAGTCGGCTATCACAAATCACGAGCTCACAACCACAGTCGTTGACTCTTGTTCCTTACAGTCCATAAACATACTGCCCTGCCAATAAATAATTACACAATCCCATTAAACATAAATGTACTACTAAGGATTTTCATCATATGGAATGTTAGATGAATTCTAACTCTGTCAGCCACAAAACTAGAAACCAGTTCCTCAAAAATTTATCATGGAAGGATATGAGAAGCAGTGTGTACCATTGGTAGTCTCTTCCATTGAAGACTTAACACATTCTTATAGCTAGCTCCCTCCCAACAATTACCTTACCCAAGACTCTTTCTTCAGAACTTGAGCTGAATTCTCAATCACACTGCCTATCTACGCCATGTTAAAACGGATTGGAACTATTAGTTTTGACAAATATACAACACCACTACTCCATTTAACATATTGTTGATGAAGGCTGTCAGCTGCATTCTCAGTGGCCAGCTCTGCAGTGAGCTGTAACTTCCTTGACCGTAGGGTGACAGCTTGTAGCACACCACAGCAACTTTCATACATGCATGTACTTCCTCAGCTTTGTGAAATCTATGACAGAATTACAATATACATGTTTGAAAACTTGTACAAGCATTGTTTTTTACATTTATTTGAATATTAAACTTATTTCCAGATGCTAATTCACTAAGTAAAGGTAACAGCAAAGAAGTGTTACTCACTTATATTAATCCAATGCCATCTAGTCAATGCACAGATGCAGCTTTCGTGATTGCCTTGGATCTGGCACTATATTTAGCCCGACTTAAATTGCACTAGCAGCATATGGTAATTCCATTATGATTTCACTAGTGAAAATATACTGAATGATGAAAGTTTTACAGTTGCCTTGTAGTTCCCATTGACAAGATATTGCACAGTGACTTTATATTTCACATTGAAGAACTATGTCCTGGCTGACATCACTGTTGTACCTCCTGTCAACTTGGTCTCCTTTCAAGTTTTACTTGGTCCAAAACTTCATATGTTTAGATGTTCTGCCTCCAGATTGGACCAAAAAATTAGCAGATCATATTTTAAAAAATTCTCAAAATATCCACAGGTGTACTGCCGGTCTACAGTGTCCAACGGGCACAATATTTCGGCGATCATACATGTCGCCATCATCAGGTGAACTGACAGACTGGAGCTCAGTCCGCCAGTTCACCTGATGATGGCGACATGTATGATCGCCGAAATATTGTGCCCGTTGGACACTGTAGATCGGCAGTTCACCCGCGGATATTTTGATTATCAAATATGCTGGGAGAAACTCAAGAATCACAAAAAAATTCTGTTTTGCATAATTTGTAAATTACATTGTGTAATATTCTTATAAACACTCGTACACATAATAATCCTATTTAAATAGTTATTTTTCTTTGTACAGACTCAGCTTGATTTGGAGAACTGTGTGGACATAGCAACAATTGCTGAAACTTACTCGCTCTCACAACTGAGGCGACGTGTGTATCGGTTCATGAGCAGTCATCTCCGTGAGTTTTCACGAACTCAAGACTTCCAGAGGTTATCCCCTATGCAACTGGAATATCTTCTGGGCTGCGATTTTCCTGTAGACTGCCCTGAAGCTGAGGTTTGTCCACATGACTATATATTTGGAAGTATGCAAAATGATACTTTTTAAAAATAGTAACTTTCGTTTATATACACTTGGAATTATTGGTTAAAATGAGTTCTGGATTGTGTTCAATACAAGCAGATGAAATCGGTAGACTGAACAGTGCTCTGAAGTATTTTAAAGGTTCTTACTGCAAATATTGAGAAGAGACAATGGGAGGAAGATAGATAAGCAATGCTAAAGTGAAGTATTAAATAGAAGGAAATGGAAAAAGCCTGACAGAAGGCAGACACAATGCAACAGATGCATAAGATATTGATCCTTTGATGCTCAGAGTAATGTGCAAGCATTAACAATATGCTGGAGGTAAAAAGCTGCTTATAAGTTATGAGTAATACTCATAAACAAAGGCAAATAAATATTGAAGAGAAATAAGAGATGAGGTGAGTTGCGCAAAAGAGGTGGGAAATCTGTGTAGATGAGTCACTTCCTGTGATCAACAATGTAATTGGATAAATAAAAAAATCTACTCATCAAGTGGCAGCACTAGAATGCACACATAAAAGCTTTAGAAGCCAGTGGCTGATTCTTCCGGCAGAAGGGTTGAAATGTTAGTGAAGGTCTACACCAGCTGTCTGACACGTCTTCATACAGCATCTCCCATAAAGATCCCAGCCCTGTGATTCAGACTGACCTGCAGTCCCTCCTTAAAACCTCAGGCTCCTCACAAAGACTAATCCACAGAACTTCTGACTCCACCAAAATCATGCACTTCCAACTTTTGCCTTCTTTCTAAGATTTACAAACCCAGTCATAGTTGCTGGCTTCAAAACACCCACCAAACATAATTTGCCTTAGTTGATCAGCACTTGAAACCCATAGTACAAAGACTTCCCACCTATATTAAAGGAACCAACAATTTCCTACCTCACCTGAAATACGTACCTGTCCCACTCCCACCACACACCTTGCTTATCACCATTGATGCCATCACCCTCTATAACAGCATCCCCCACATGCATGGTCAGTCTGCTGCTGAACATTTTCTCAGGCGGTGCCACCTGATTCCAAATCTACGACCTCCTTCCTGCTCACCTTAATCAACTTTATACTTGCCAACAAATACTTCACCTTTGAGGTGCAAACAGATCAGAGGTGTGGCTGTGTGAACCAGGATGGATCCTTCTAATGCCTACCTTTTCATTGGTTGCTCAAAGGGGGCCTTCCCGGGATTCGTAAGCCTTCAGTCTCTGGTTTGGTTTAGATACATTGATGAAATCTTTACCATATGTACTCGTGGTGAGGCTGACCTGTTAAAATTCCTGGAATCTGCAAATACCTTCTCTCAGTTAAATTTCACATGGTCCTATTCCAAATCCCATGCCACTTTCCTTCATGGTGTTCTCATCCTCACCGTTGGCCAGTACACACTTCTGTCCACAAAGAACATACTAACAAACAATAGTACTTACATTTCGGCAGTTGCCATCCTTTCCATGTCAAATTAAGTCCCATGCAGCCTTGGCATTCGAGGCAAACATATTTGTTCTGATGCAGACTCTTTACAGCAATACACCACCATCCTCATCTCAGCCTTCACGGGACATAATTACCCTACCAGCCTAGTTCAAAAGCAGATTTCCCAGGCTGCCACAGCCAATCCTGGTACTGCTGATCGCTCAAAACATAATTTTAGGGCACACCAATTGTCACTCAGTATTATCGTGGTCTTGAATGTATTAATCAGCTACCTCCATAAGGCCATGGCTTGCCGTGAAATGAGATCCATTTTGTCCAAGATTTTTCCCACCACACCTAGACTTTCCGTCACCCTTCCAATCTCCACATTACGCTTGGCAGCCCTTGTGCTCCTTCTGCATCCATCTTCCTACCCCGTGGCTCTCTATCCCTGTGACCATCCCTGGTGCAAGACTTTCCCTATGCACCCTCCTGCGGCCACCTATACTAGCCCTGTAACTGACAAAACATGTACTATCAAAGGGCGTGGCACCTGTGAAACGACGAGTCATATACGAGCTATTATGTAAACACTGTTCGGCCTCTTACATCGGCATGACTGTCACCAAGTTAGCAGATAGGATTCATGGGCATAGGCAGAGGGTGTATACCAGCAACACACAATATCATGTCGCAGAGCACGCTCTAAAACAAGACAGTTGTTGTCTTGTTGCCTGTTTCACCCCGTACGCCATCTGGATTCTTCCTCCAGACACCAGTTTCTCAGAACTCTACAGGTGGGAACTAGTGCTACTACATGTTCTTGGCTCTTGCCACCTACCTAACTTTAATTTACGTTAATTCCTTCCGCCTCAGCATTTCTTCAAAGTACCTACTCCTTTCTTCACTCCATTTTAGTTTAATACGTCTTTCATTTTCTGACATGTGTATTTTTTGCTTTCCTCCTCTCACATCTGTTACACACAATGCACTTAGCTTTTCACTCTTGCACCACGTTTTTGTAACTTGTGCACAATGTTTTTGTTGTAATCTGTCTTACATATTACCCTGTCTTCCACCCTTAAGCTCTCATGTTTTCAAATTTTGTCTGGTGCAGTCCCCAACAATCAATCTTTTCATGTCATCCCATCTGGTAAATCTCCCCTGAACTGAATTTCTGGGTGACTGTTCCAAAATCTGTCTCTTTTTCTAAATCTCTCCTGTCCTTCTCCTTCACCCCTCTTCCTTCTCTTTCAACCCTTCTGCCAGGAGGAGGATCCACTGGCTCCGAAAGCTTGCATAAGTATAATCTCCTTTCATGTATGTGTTCCCCTGCCGCTATGTATCCAATTACATTACATCATAAAAAATTGATTATTTTTGTTGTTATGCTTCCTGTGATATGATAGTTGTGAAAGAACTGCACGGAATTCTGTGTCAGCATCTCAATAAATTCAGAGTAGGTACAAACAGGCTTGAGTCTCATCCTTTATAAAATGGGTATTGCCTTGTGGCATGAAGTATGTCATAGCAGACGTCAGCACCTTTTCACCTTGATTGTTACAGGAAAATTTATGAAATACTTTAATATGAATTAGTGGGGCATTATTTTAATGACAAAATGTCCACTGGTACTTGACACTATAATGGTTGTGTGTGTGTGTGTGTGTGTGTGTGTGTGTGTGTGTGTGTGTGTGTGTAATCATGTAGTCTGTCTAAAAGAGTGACAATGATTGAATCACATACCTTTCCACTATCACTGATAACAAATCTGCCTTTTCTAAGCAAAAACCCTGATCTCATTTGAATGGATTTTAAGGCTTCACAATGCATTCTTGCAAAACAAGCCAAACCCTGTTGTCGATCAGGTAAAAATACTTGTAAATTGCACCTGCTGTTATCTGTGTTCACTACCTGGGGATGCCATCTCCTTTCATTATTCTGAAATTTTTTGATAACCATACAAAAAACACATTGTTCGTGCTGGTAGATATACCAGTCACCGTATGCCAGTTTCATCAGTTTGCATGCTTATTTTATATATATCACACATCTCAAATAGAATTAATCTTGGGAATTTCTCCATTCTGTATAGTATGACAAGATCTCTCTTTGGGGAAATTACGTGAATTGGTCATCATATGTGATGCTGAACTACATGCAGTGTGAAGTACCTTGCTGCCCATGAGATGATAAGACAGTACTTTTGCTGTCAGAATCACTATCAAAACATATGGACACATTACATATTTATGTAAGTTTCTGATCATACATAATTATAGTGTTATAGAACTGAATGTAACTACCAAATAGGAAGAAACTCATCACTGTAAATGTTCATAAAAATGAGCACTACTAAGGAAAAGGTGGCACTGCTGATTGTGTAACAGTTATTTCACTTATGTGTAGCAAGATAATGAAGTTGTAAGATGAGTCCAAAATTAGTGGTAATTACTGGGGTAATGAAGGTGAACTGAGACTGATTTGCCGCTTTCAGGTATTTGTCAATCTGCTTGAATGTTTAGACTTTTTTCCTAATAGCCCTCTTCTAATTAGATGCAGTTCTTACAGGTGTTGCAACGCTTTGAACTCCTGATATGCAACACTTTATTTCTTCCTTTCATCATGCCTGATAATTTCTAGAGATGCTTCAGAGATTTTTTTGCCACATATACATACGTACAAAATTGTTTGCCTCAGGACTAGCAGAATTTCTGTAAATAGCTTATTCACATAAGAGTGGGACTGCTTTGGAAATAAAATGATCATGAGTGTAATCTTAATACCTGTCTTTGTTGATCATTTGTATCAAAGGAAAATTAATTTCAAAAAATTGTAAAATTACGACATAGAAAGGCTGACAAGTATTTCAGAGGGCAAAATTCATGGTACTGCCTGTAAACATATGTAAAAGCACCGGAAACTATACCAGCTTTTGATATTGTTATTTCCTTTGTTGGGAAGGAAAGAGGAATAGGTTGGGAAAACAGAGAAAGAAAGAGTAGGTTGCTCAAATCCCAGATGGAGACAGTCTCACTTGTTCTGAGGATGAGGGGAAACAAGAATTTTTGCCATTCTGTCTCATAATTGTATAGTTTGAGGATCATTCCTTGCATGACCTGTATAGTGCATAACAATATATGGGAATGGTGCTACAGAATAATGTATCTAATCGTTTTAGAACCTATTCAAAACTACATGGCTGCAAAACATTCAAACATGCAGAAACACACCATTGTGCTTATGCACAGTGCATCATTCATGGATGCACAACAGGTTGTATGTTAAGGAAGCCCAAATTCCAATTTATAATTCCCTGCTATAAAAGAAACAATACAGCCATTCAAATTTATTTCAGAACTCACCTTTCACAATGAGTATCAAAATAAAGTTGCACTGTTTAAAAATTTGCATCTGGCAATGATTTGTACAGGTAAATGCAAATAGCACAATTTGGAGTCCACATCACACAATTACTGTTTTGGGTTAGTAAGTCTGAAGGTCAGAGGGCAGCAAGGGCATACTACATTCATTAGGACCATTCATGTGTAATAAAGCACTGTGATTTTGAAAAAAACTTCAGGTTGAGGAAAGCTTTTTATCTTGTAACAAATGTCAGTGCTGTCATCTCCATGAATAACAAATATCAAAGTAGATAGGATTATTGAGCAGCTTCTGTCTTTTAATTGGGCTTTTAAGCAACTTGTATCATTAAACTGCTTCACACATATCATATGATCTAGCAATTGAGGAATTTCATTAGTGGTTTACTGTTTCTGGGCATCATTGGAAAATGTAAGCTTGTTGTGTTGAATTTATATTCCAGCAATAAATGCCAAAGACTGGATTGTTAGCTGACACAGGAACCACTAAGTTCCCAAATTTAATAATTTAATAAATTACCTTGATGTAAACTAAATATCTTTGTAGTGCATTCCAGAACAAATTACTTACACTATCCAGTCTGCTTGCATTAAATGTTCTTAATATAATTTTGCTGTTCAGTGCTATGACTAGGTATCTGCATCATAAAATATCTAAACCAGTTAAGAGCAAACAATCTAAATAGGAATTGAGAAAGATTACTGCTTCATGGGCATATGATTAAAATTCAAGAAAAGTGGTCAAAATAAAGTGCACTAAATTCCATCTGCAAATTTGGTGATACAAGTGATACACTGCTACTGACTGTGAAGATAAAAACAATAAATTCAATTGGAAAATATTTAAAAATGTGGTCAAAAGTACTGTTTGCTGGGGGATGGGAAGGTGTTTATATTGTAGTTGGCAAAGTGGCCAACTTACAGCAATAAAATTACATCCTTGGAGCAAAAGTGAACAATGTATGGGAAAAATTACACTTTTTAGTGTAAATTATATTATTGTATAAAGTCAGCTAGAGTTGAACCATGTTTCTTTCTTCACTTCTTTGTTGTTGTTGTTTTTGTTGTTGTTTCTTCCAACCATCTTGGGTATTACAAGTAAACTTTCAAATTTTTACTAAATTGTGAGTGATTAAGTTTCTATATGTGTAAGAATACTTAAATGACAGAAGATTCCAACCATCAACTATACTTAACGCTCTTCAAACATACCTTATGCTGTTTCAGGTGCTCCGTATTGTTATTCGATGGCTTTCAACTTTGCCTGCCCCCACCACTGCGGATAGCTGTGTGCAGCAGAGACTTCCATATGCCCAACGTATCCTAAGACGAGTACACTTCACTGAAATCACCCCTTGGGATCTGGACACAGTTCTTTCTCACTCGCATATGGATCAGACATTGTATAGACAGGTATGTATGTATGATATTCCCCTATTTTCATGGTACTGGAAATGGTATGTCTAAGAATTGACACCTGAGTTTCTCCTGGCATATACAATTTTCAAACAACTAACGGGAATTCAGCAAGGCAATATTTACAGTGACCGCCAATATTTCGGCAGGCGTACACCCCGCCATTTTCAAGGCACAAACTGTAAATATTACTGGTTGAATTCCCGTAAGTTGTTTGAGGGGGAAAAAATTAAAAGTTCAGTCATTTCAGTCTTCAAAGCCTGGCAACTAACCATGATGCATACAGTTAGTTTTATACTTCTGTGTTCTCAAAGCCTGTCATAAAACATGGTCCTTTTAAGTTATCTTTAAGTTGTTGGAAGATGTTATGTTACTGGTTGCCATGTTCATCATCCTCCCTTCTTTCTTACCTAACAGTGTAGTGATGTTTTTAAGGTACTGTGAACAGGGTTGGAATCTTTTCCATCCCGGCAGATAAGTTTCTCTCTATTCAGCCAAATTCCCAGATGGTTCCTTCAGTGTGAAGGTATTTTTCATTTCCTATCTCAGTTAATACTACACTTCTAATGACAGACTTGACAGGACTGCAAAATCTAAGCCACCTTCTGCTATCATTATCGCTGCTGGTGCTGCTGCTGTACTCAAAATTCCCACTGCAGTCAACACAAGATTATAAAAACAGTAAGTCTTTCTCATCTGAAAATGTATCACTCAATCTAGCAAGACATGAAACTGCAGCTGAATAACTCGTTTGGCAGTTGAAACTGATTAATACATTGGTTTAGGAACTTCGAAACGGCAAAAAAAGCGAGGCACACCATTGTCAGACTTACCTTGCATTCAGTTTTTTAGCTTAAAATGCTAATAAGTAACAATAACTAATTCTTCAATTAACATAAATGTTCTTATTGTCCTATAACAGGACACATGTAAATATTTTCAAGTCCAAGATGTAAACTCTGTGTCATGCAAAAAATGTGTAAATGATTTAGGTGATCAGTGGTTCTGATATAAAAGTGACATACTATTGTGAGATCAGATGCTGCCCATTGTAACTGTTCCACAGTTTTGCCTGTGCCTGTTTGTTCTGCAGCATTTTATCTGCAAGCAGAATGATAGTCTGTTTCCAATAATTTACCAATTGCTGGGAGTTTAATTGTGATTACAGAAAACTTCTAATCACAAAATGAAATTTTCCCCCCAATGTTGGTCCCTATCAATCAGATTTTCAAAATATTGCTAAATCACTTAGGTAATTCCTAGAAAAGGGTAATATCAGTGACCAAATTCTCCTCATCCAATTGTGAGCAGTAACCCTCTCAGTGTTTTCAAACTCTGGGATGAGTATAGTCTGGATAATTTGTGCCCAGTTTTAAGAGAAGCTAATTTTTCAAGCATCTGGATGTTTACGATGTCATGACTCCTGAACAGTATATCATACAATGGTATTATTCTGCCAGTACATTCAGTGATATGTGGGTATACCGGATGCAAAACGTGTTGCAAATGTATTTAGTAGTAAAGAAATAATAAATTAAAATGTCATGCCTCTTGTAAGTGAGAAACTTTTTTGTGTGTGGGGGGTAGGGGCAAGAAAAATTGCATTAAGGTTCAAAATTTTACGTTAAGTTAGTTTGAAGTTTCTAAATGCTTTCATTCTCAAATACTGGTTGAATACATTCTGCCTAAATTGCACACCATAGGTTATGTTATCTCAAGACACAAACTTAGTTTCTAACTTTTAACACATTGCAGTCGGGCCACAGATACTACTGCAATCCCTCAGAAGTCGTAGACTTTTGCGCCTTTTTTACATGGCTCCTGACCAAAAGGTAATGAAGGAAAGCAAAACCTTTTAACTGATGTGTGTGTTATCATCCTATATCTAAACATTTGTTTAAAGTTTTTTGTAAGATATCATATATTTACAGAATTATTATATTTTGAAAATTAGATGATTCAGAGGTAGAAAAAAAGTTTGAAATTGCAAGAAATCAGAATTTATTATAAAATAAATGTACAAAATTATTTCATTGAATTTTTACAACTCTTTTCATTGAGTAAAATTTGTCTTTGTGTGATATTGCTTGAAACAGTCAGGTAGACACAATCCTACATTACATTCTTCACACCACCATCTCGTCTCCCTTCTCACTCGTTTGCCAGTACTCCGTGCGCCCTTCTCAGAGCAAACAATGCAATATCTTGATGCATATTTCTTGCTTGTTGTCGATGGGACGTGAGTGGGGAAATGCCTTGCTGTTAGCCTGTTTGCTGCTGAACCCTGCTTTTTATTTTCGTTGAAAACTTCGCCGGATTTCTCCAGTATTTGTTTTCCCAGGTTCACCATAAAAGTAAACAAGCTGGTTCGTTTGTGAGAGACAGGCCGAAGTTTCTTGTACAGAATGTAAGAATTGACCACGCACATCATAAATACATGAAAAAATACCTTTTTCCACCATTTCATTGTTCGTCGTTGAAAATAATAGTAGGTCACCAGCTGATCTCCATGATCAACACCAGTTTTATTTTTATTATAATCAAGTATGAGATCAGGCTTCAGTTTTTCTACCATTCCAGCCTTGGATTTTGTCTTAGTAACACTACTTGTCATTCTATGTTTGGTAGAAAGGGCAAACACATCCCTAGTATCTTTCCAGTGAAGTGCTAGCACGGAATTTTTTCTCTTGAATACGATTTCACCTCTTCTTAGTTTATTCTGTTTGAATTCCTGTGGTAGGCCTCTTCTGTTTCTCATTACTGTGCCAACAGCAGATGTGCCCTCATCAAACAACTTTTCAAATAATTTTACAGAAGTATAAAAGCGGTCCATGTACAATGTATGACCCTTACGTAGATAACTGTTGCACAAACGTAGCACCACTGAATCTGCACTGTTGTCTTTTTCACCTGCACCGGTGTACACTTCACAGTTCAAAACATATCCTGTTGCTGAATCACTTAGAATGAAAAATTTTATACCATACCTGCTTGGTTTGTTCTTGATATATACTCGAAATCGAATTCTCCCTCTGAATGGACATAAACCTTCATCAACTGTGAGATTCTCGCCAGGAGAAAAACTGTTCTTGCTTTTCAGTACACAGTTATCAAAAAAAGGTCGGATTTTGTGTATAGGATCATGGTTTGGTTGACCCCTTCGTACATAATTGTCGTTGTTATTTACGCGAAGCATAAAGTAAATTGACCTAAATCTGTCTCTTTTCATGATTTTTGCAGGTAAGGAGGAATCTAGCATTAGGTCATTGCTCCAATAGTCCGTAATATTTGGTTTGTGTACAAGGCACATGTGAATAATTATAGCAAAAAACTGATACATCTCATGTAGCTTCACAGCAGACCAACTGGCCCAAAGCGACCTGGAAGTTATTTTATTTTGCATCCGCAATTTGGAAATTGTTGCTGCAGCGTAGCGGTTTGTTTCTGTCTTTAGATTTTTGATGACATTTGCGTCAATAAAGACGCTCCAACAGTCAAATTCAGTGCTTTTGGCGCTCAAAGGTGCCAAGACATTGCTTACGCCTTCAAAGAGCGGTAATTGTTGTAGGACATCATCATTTACCCATTCAACAACGTTGTTTTGGGACTGCTGTTGTTGTATTCTGCCTCTGCCTTTTTGAATGGGAGCTTCACACTCTTCTAATACGTCTGATGGCTCATTTTCATTTTCGGACCACTCGTTGTTACCTTCGAAATAAATGACATAAGTCAGTGAAACTGCCGAGATTATAATTGTGATTCGTAAACACAATGACTGACCATTATAATTACCATCTATTTCAGAAGAACTATTTTCAGTTTGAAATCCATCATCGTCAATTTCAGATCCAGATTCTTCCAGCAGCCTCAGAATTTCCTCTTCAGTCAAACTGTCCCCCATTTTACGACAAACGTTTGCGATAAAGACAACTACATAAGCACACTGCAAGAGTGAATGCGCGGGAATTGTTTTGGCGCCTTTTTTGAGTGACATAGCGCTTAGAGGATGCAGGAACACCATCTAGCGGTCGTCCGATGTACTACAAGACCGAAACACTCAACTCCAGATGTCACTGCACGGATATAATGCGCCGCAACCTGAAATAATAATCGAGAAGGCGGCGCTCGGAGAATCTCCGAGCGCCGACTGTTACGGCAATAAATGCGCGCTCGTAGTTTCTACGGGCAACGACCGGAATGTGTTAATACTTGACTTTTGTGTTAAACCATTAACATAAGATATATCTTTTAATAAGTAGATAATTCCAGCATTTTAAATCTTCAGATTCTGTTAATAATTACATTGAACACTGAAAATCAAATTTTTGTTCACTAAGCTGCTGTTACTGGTACTGGATGACTGTTTTAGCCATTAAGTAAGCCATATGATCTGATCAAAAATATCTGGACACCTCTTTATGTACACTAATATGGATTGTGCACACTCTTTGGTTTTGAGAGCTTGAACTTTGCTAGAGACACTTTCGATGAGATGTCTGAATGGCTGTGGAGGAGTAACAGCCCATTCATTCGGAGCTGAGGGATGAGGTGTTGATGTTGGACAACAGAGTCAGGAACAAAGTAAACTTTCTAATTCATCCCAAAGTTATTGCTTTAGGTTCAGGTCAGGACTCTGGGCAGGCCAATCCTTTTCAGAAATCTTATTGTCCGCAAACCATTACCTCACAGATACTGCTTTACAGTAGCGAGCATTGTCGTGCTGATACAACAAACCATTGTTTCCAAATGGTTCCTCTACTGTATGCAGCACAGAATGCTACAAAACGTGTTCATATCCTTCCGTATTTAGTGTTAAGTACAGACCCACGTCATACCTCCTCCTACGTACTGTAGTGCCTTGAGAATTTCGGTGTAAATTCTAGAGATACTCAGCCTTCCACCGTTTCGAACACCCGATATTTTAAGTATGAGTGTGAATGAGGGGAAGCGTATCTACTGCACCACCTGTTTGTGTGCAGGTTGGAAGTTTGTTATGAGAAGAATGTAAGCGTGGTTGTTCAATGATGCAGACAAGTGTTTGCCGCCAGCGCCACAGAAGCCATGATGAAAAACACAAGGAATATTTGAGTAGTATTCTTTGATGTGTTAGTGAAAGTGATTATTGTAGAAAAAGAGACGCGAACAATTGACTATCTTTCTTCATGTCTTAGCTCTGAACGAGGCAAGATGTATGTCACGTTTAAAAATGATTTGGACAGTAAACTGTGTTTTATGAATTCTAATGTTTGATGACTAAGTTGACTTGTACAAGTTTAAACACTTACACGAGAAATGGCAAAGTTGTTTTTTGTGATAGTTGAAAATATATTGTGACAACTGGAAGTATGAGGGTACCGTGTTATTTCTAGTGAGAGAGTAATTTTTAGTTCCTATAACCAGCATTATTTCTTCGGAGAAGAAGTTGTGGAGATTCACGCAGCCACATATCCAGAGCGGATCAGCTAAACGTTTCAAGTCAACTGTATTAAGAAGAGTGTGAAGTTCGCAATCCAGTTTTGCACTGCTTCTGTTGTCACCGAAACCCTTAGAACATGGCGACCGACTTGATCAGGATTCGAAGAAAGAGAAATTTTCAAACGAAATGAAGATAAAAAGATATTGTGAGTTGCCATAGCAACCAGTAGTAACAAGACGGGGGATTGTTTTGCAGAGGTGGATTCTGTATAAACGGTAAAAAGGGGTGAACATCAATAAATACCACACAAGAAAAGACTAAAGGAAAATCTCAACAGTTGTGACTAAGAAGAGTTATGACAAGAACTATTTGACGACAAAGATCCAGTGTGGAGAGTAAGCAGCCCTCACACACATCGCCGGGCTGTAGACCCCGTAACCAGCAACAGACGCAAACGGTGACAGCTGCTGCTCACTGTTGCTGACTACAAATCCGTTCACCGGCACTCATGCTGAAACCAACCTTCGATGCTGCCATGCTGTTAACCGGCGCTGATTCCACACCGGCCCACCGACACAGCCTAAAACTATGCACTGGTGAGCGAAAGACAATAATTATTTGAGTATGAAATTAAGGACACGGTTCAATAATAGACTGTTAGTATAGTTCCCCCCAGGGGTCCACAACTCTTTTGTGGATATGTGCGTAGCGAGCACAGGACCCCGAGCTAATGTGGCCCTCCTTCCTTTCTGGGCAGCATACCTTCCTTACCCGCATCCGTCCCCATCCGCCATCTTTGCCCCCCCCCCCCCTCACCTTCGCCTTTTTCCTTCCGTTTCTCCCCCTCTGGGAGTATGTTTTGTGCCTATGTCCGGAGACGGATGCTTGAAAATGTAACACATTCTTCGCTTTCTCTGCTTGCAAGTCTTAGTCCTTCCTTTGTCCTTCTCTTTTCCTTACCTCTTCTCTTTACCCTTTTCTCCGCTGCAGCATTTGAGACCTCTCTTCTTTCCTTTCCCTTTCCTTGTTTTTCCCTTTCTATTTTTTCCTCCCTGTGCATGTCTGAAGGCCGACCCACGCATTTCCATGCGTAGCCGGTGACGGGGTAACGCGTAATTCCCCACCCCGGGTAGACAGGTAGAACATGTATGTACCCCCTGGTAATGGCCAGGCCCAGGGAGGGGTGATTACACGAGCTGGTACCTTCTGAAAGTGCCGATTAGTCCCTCCGTCCGTTTCTCGGCAGGTGTGACCTGAGGTGTGACCAATCACCTAAAGCGGGAGTGCCCTCAGAGAGGGCCCCCACAAGGGAGGAGCGCGCCATCGCTATGTCAGCTCACAAGCGTAAGTTCAATGAGTCTCAGCCACAGACAGTTCTTCCTTCGTTGCCACAGTTCCTTGTTGTTTCTCAGTCTGACGAAGGTCACGACTTCTCCACGGTCAACCCTTTCATTATTCAGAAAGGTGTCGACGCAATTGCAGGTCCTGTAAAGTCTTGTTCCAGATTACGAAATGGCACCTTGTTGTTAGAAACAGTCAGTGCCCTCCAGGCACAAAAATTGCTACGTACTTCACTGCTACACACCTTCCCTGTCCGGGTGGAAGCGCACCGCACTTTAAATTCCTCACATGGAGTCGTTTACACACGCTCCCTCGATGGATTGCCCGACGAGGAAATTCAACACTACCTGTCTGACCAGGGCGTAACTGCTGTTCATAGTCATGAAAAGGGTTGACACGAACATCGTTCCAATCCGTACTGTCTTTTTGACATTTGACAGAGTTCAACTCCCATCGAACATAAAAGCGGGCTATTGAGATAATTTCCGTTCGCCCTTACGTCCCAAACCCTACGCATTGCTATCGGTGTCAGCAGTTCAATCATACCAGCCAGTCCTGTTCCAACCCGGCCAAATGTGTTACGTGTGGCAAGGATGCCCATGTGAGGGTGCTTGTCCACCTCCATCCCCTCGTTGCATCAACTGTATTGGTGTCCATGCAGCTTCCTCTCGAGATTGCCCCATTTTTAAAGATGAAAAGCTCATTCAGGAAATCAGAGTGAAGGAAAAGGTGTCGACCTTTGCTGCTCGAAAATTATTCGCCAGTCGAAAGCCCACTGTGCCTCAGACAGGAAAATACAGCACTGTCCTTGCCTCTCCTCGGCCAACAAAGGAGGCTGCCCCGCAGACTTGTGATCTCACCTTTAGTGCCATGGTCGTCAGATCGGCCAGTGCAAAGATCGCCCGTTCAACCTCCCCACTTTCGCCTGCTCACTCTATGGCTCACCCTTCATTGGGTTCTGCTAAATTTCGAGCCCAAAAGTCAGACACCCGGACTTCCAAAAAAGAGCCTACTCGTGAAGATTTTTTACGTACCCCAACTTCACAACCATCAGTTCCTCCTTCATCTAAACATCCTGTTTCCAAGAAGGCTAATAAGAAATCCAGTTCCTCTCCTTCTTCGCCACGGTGTGTCTCATCTACAGCACCACCTGGCGGTAACTGCCCTCGGCCGTCTCCTGTGTCGCCGAGGCGCACTGCTGGCGGCCGATCAACTGGCCGATCGCTGGTGGCAGGAGCTGCTCCTGAACAGCCTATGGATCACGATCTTCTGCCTTCAGCTGAATGCCGTTCCACACTGTCGGTCGCAAGCTCTGAGCAGTCGTTGAGTTGAGGGCAACCTTGGTCACATTCTTCCATTTTCTGTCCACACTATGTCCATTATCTATTCGAATATCCACGGCATTCGAGCCAATCAGGATGAATTGACGATCCTCTTATGATCCTACTCGACGGTCATCTTCTGTCTTCAGGAAACAAAGCTGCGTCCCCATGACTGCTTTGTTTTCCCCCATTTTCAGTCAGTCCGATTTGATCTCCCCTCTGTTGAAGGCACTCCAGCACATGGAGGACTCCGGATTCTTCTCCATTATCACCCAATCCCCTTAAACACTTCCTTCTAAGCAGTCGCTGTACGTCTTTCCCTTTTTGGATACGCCTTCTCTCTTTGTACTATATACATTCCATCGTCCACACCAATGGCACGAGCTGATCTCTTTCATCTTCTTGGTCAGCTTCCACCCCCATATTTGCTGGTTGGGGACTTCAATGCCCACCACCCGCTTTTGGGATCTCCACATCCTTCTCCGCGTGGCTCACTATTGGTAGACGTCTTCCACCAAGCGGATCTTGTTTGCATCAACACTGGGGACCCTACATTTTTATCTGCCTCCACAACAACTTTCTCTCATTTGAACCTTTCGGTCGGTACTGTTCCGCTAGCTCGGCGCTTCGAATGGTTCACCATTGCTGATACACACTCGAGTGACCACTTCCCATGTGTCCTTAGATTGCAGCCACAGCTGCTGTCTATGCGCCTGTGACACTGGAAGTTTGCCCAAGCTGCTGGGACACTTTTTTTGTGTCTAGCGACATTCGATGACCGCCACTTTCCTAGTGTCGACGATGAGGTCACTCGTATTACAGACGTTATTCTTACAGCTGCGCAACGTTCAGTACCTTGCACCACCGAATTGCCCTCGTGCCCCCCAGTTCCTTGGTGGAACGAGGCATGCCGTGACGCAATACGTGAGCGTCGAAGTGCTCTTCGGGTTTTCCGCCACCATCCTACTTTGGACAACTGTATCTGCTATAAGCAGTTCCATGCGCGATGCCATCGCGTCATCCGCGATAGCAAGAAGGCAAGCTGGCATTTCTTTATTAGCTCATTTAACACCTTCACTCCCTCCTCCGAAGTTTGGAGTCGGATTCGACGATTATCAGGCGCGCCTAGTTTCTCCCCAGTCTCTGGGCTCACTGTCGCGCATGATACATTAGTGAACCCCGTCGCAATTTCTAACTCATTGGGTCAACACTTTGCTGGGATTTCGAGCTCTTCAAATTACCCGCCAGCGCTTCTCCCGAAGAAACTTGCAGTGGAAGTGCAACCTCTTGCTTTCTCCTCTCAAAATAGCGAAAGCTACATTACAGTTTTCTCTATGCGGGAACTCCAACATGCACTCTCTTCTTCTCGCTCCTCCGCCCCAGGACCGGATGGTATCCACATCCAAATGTTGCTGCATTTATCATACCATAGTCTGCGTTACCTCCTTCGCCTTTATAATCGAATTTGGACCGACAGCACTTTTCCCAGACGATGGTGGGAAGCTATCGTCGTTCCTGTTCCAAAACCTGGAAAGGACAAACATCTCCCCTCTAGCTATCGCCCCATTTCTCTCACGAGTAGTGTATGTAAGGTTTTGGAGCGTATGGTGAATTGCCGTTTAGTTTGGTGGCTGGAGTCCCGCAGTCTTTTAACACCTGCCCAATGCGGATTCCGAAAGCATCGTTCTGCAGTTGACCATCTTGTTGCTCTCTCCACTTAAATCATGAACAATTTTCTCCGGAAACGCCAAACAGTAGCAATATTTTTTGACCTGGAGAGAGCATACGATACCTGTTGGAGGACAGGCATCCTCCGCACACTGTTCTCTTGGGGCTTTCGAGGTCGGCTGCCCCTTTTTCTTCGCGAATTTATGGCAGAGCGCACATTTAGAGTGCGGATGAACACTACTCTCTCCTGTACTTTCTCCCAAGAAAACGGGGGTACCCCAGGGCTCCGTGCTTGAGTGTTGTACTGTTTGCCATTGCCATAAATCCAATTATGGATTGTCTCCTTCCTGATGTCTCGGGCTCCCTCTTTGTGGCCGATTTTGCGATCTACTACAGCTCTCAACGGACCCCAGCCCTGTGGAAAGCCTTTATGCTGAGACTGCTGAACCTCCGCTGTCCAATCGGCGAGCAGTCCTTCTGAGTCGTTATGCTAGCCATCTGTCTTCCATGCCTGCTAATCCAGCCCATGACATTTTTTTCGACGCCTCCTTGGATTTAGGGTATGCAGGCCGCCCCTACTCCCACCGGGAGTCCGCTTCCGTCAACTGCTCCGTTCTCTTTCCTTCCGCTTTCCTAAAACCTTCTTGACAACTTGGGGTACAGCACCGCCTTGGCTCTGTCCCCGGATCTGCCTGCTCCATGACCTTGGTTAATTTCCCAAGGATGGTACCCCTTCACTTGTTTATCGTCGGGCATTTGCTGCTCTATGTGTACAAATGAAGGAAGCCACATTTATTTACTCTGATGGCCCGAAAACATCGTTAGGTGTAGGGAGTGCCTATATTGTTGGCAACACCCCAAATCAATTTCGGCTTCCCGACCAGTGTTCGGTTTATACTGCGGAGCTTTACGCTGTTCTCCAGGCT
Source organism: Schistocerca nitens (assembly GCF_023898315.1). Classification (NCBI taxonomy): domain Eukaryota; kingdom Metazoa; phylum Arthropoda; class Insecta; order Orthoptera; family Acrididae; genus Schistocerca; species Schistocerca nitens. The sequence continues at coordinate 1,028,191,049 of NC_064614.1, forward strand.
GCCCACTACGTCCGCCGCCATCAGTGGATACAGTATGTTATGTTCAGATTCTCTCAGCTCTCTGCTCAGTCTCCAAGCTCTTTACCCTGTCCTCCCTCTGGTCCACCGGATTCAGGACTGTCTGCGCTTGCTCCACCTGGGGGCGTCTCGGTGGCGTTCCTCTGGCTCCCGGGACACGTTGGTATCTGTGGTAATAGGCGGCCGATATAGTGGCCAAGGCTGCAGTCTCTCTTCTTCGGCCAGCTATTCTCACGATTCTCTTCGCCGATCTACAGAGTGTTCTATGTCGTCTTGTTGTTCTGTTATGGCACGCACATTGGTCGACACTTCCCAACAATAAATTGCGGGACGTGAAAGCTCTTCCCTGTGCTTGGACCTCTACCTCCCGAACACGTCGTCGGGAGGAGGTAATTTTAACTAGATTCCGGATAGGGCACTGTCTTTTTTAGCCATCAACATCTTTTAAGTGGCGATGCTCCCCACTCTGTCCCCACAGCTCTCAGCTGTGGACGGTGAGACACCTTTTAATTGAGTGCCCCTACTTTACTCCATTACGCGCCCGTCTACAGCTGTCACCTGATATATCTTCCATTTTAGCAGATGATATGCGCTTAGCCGAACGCGTTCTCGAGTTTATTGGTGCCAGTGAGATGACGTCAGTCATTTGAAGCTCTTTTTGGGGACAACCAACTCCCTTCTATAGTGGTATTTTAAGCTTTCCTTCTGTTTTTAGTTTCTCCAATTTTTTGAGTTTCGTTCCCATTGCTGCTGGTTTCCAGTTTCGTTTTTTTTTACCTTTTCCTAAGTCACAGACCAGGCACTAATGACCGTAGCAGTTTTGCACCCTAAAACCATAACAAAAAAAAAGTTAGTATAGTTATTATATTCAGAGGTGATGTTTTTTAATGATCATTAGATCTAAAAGTAAGGGGAATATTGATAATACTCAAGAAGCTGTGGAAACATCAGAACCAGCCATGACCATGACGGTGAGAAAAGAAATGCCAGACTGGACTGAGGTAGCAAATTTAATTAAAGCACTAAGTCTTAAGTTAGATTCAGTAAATTATAGATTAGATGCTCAGAGTGCAGATTCAGAGTCTTTAAGACAGGAACTAAGTCTTAAATTAGACACAGTGAATACTCAGTTAAATAATAAAATAGATGACCAGGGCCTTCTTCAAGTACGGACCTAAATGAAACCCTAAGAAAAGAAATAAGTGTGGTACATTCCAGTTCAAATAAACAAAATGAAGTCCTAAATGAGCAAGCTACAAATATAGGTTTACTAAGGAATGAATTTGACACTCTAAACCATGAAGTAGAAAATTTGAAAATAGATTTAGAGAAAGAATTAGTGAGTTCTCTGGACATTCATGTAGATGAACTGTTCACTGACTTTAGTCAGACACAGAGTAACCAATTCCAGGATTTGACCAAGAAGTTATGATTTGATATTGAATACAAATATAATAATGTAGAATCTGAATTTAGTGAAAAATAAGTATCATTTCAAAGTGTGTGTAATGTTACATTTGATGCAGTAAAGCAGAGATTACACACTTTAAAGGAAAATGTTGAGAAACAGGACAAGCTAATTCCTATAGTCCAATCGCAAATTGTAGGCATTAACACTCGAGTTGATAACGTGGAAAGAAATTTTAAAGAGAAACTAACAACATCAGACTCAATAAATATAAGCAGTTTGGAGGAACAAGTAGAAGAGATGATAGACAGAAAAGTTGCCACGAGTGTTACCTCGGACAACGTGTCTCCAGTTTTATCTTCCGAACTTAGTAATACCAAGAGAAATGTAGATGAACTGTGGGAAGAATTCAAACTTATGCAGAACAAAGTAGATAATAGTGACTTCTCCCAACATAGTATTAATTAGTGAAGTAATGACAGATTCACAATGGGGATCAAATTCAAGGTTATCTAGACTGTTCCCTAAATTTAAGCCGAATGGGGAAGTACATCCTACTCCTTTTTTGAAAAGGTTCAATCAAGCCTTGCCCAAGACTTGGGAAGATTAAAAAAAGATTGAATTTGTGGTGGGGTGCCTTTTAGGAGAAGCTTGAGAGTGGGGCACAGTGAACATACAGAATTTTTCGTCTTGGGCAAACTTCCAGAAAATGTCTAAGGAGAAGTATTGGTCAGCAAACGCCCAGGAAAAATTAATATCTGACTTGTGGGACCCAAAGTATCACAAGAGTTCGTGGGGTGTGATGCGAAAGTATTTAGACTGGCATTTAATGAGAGCAAAGTACGTAGATTATGTAGCGGGTGGAAAACTGTAGAAGAATTATTATCCTTTGTAAACAAAGACCGCAATGAGAACATACTTAAAAGTGAAAATCAGAATTTCAGAAGTAATAGCAATTTTAAGAGACATGAGGCCAAATTAAATAGAGTACACCGGTGTAACCGGAATAAGGGTAACAAAAATTATCAGAAGCAGTATCCACCTTCGAATTTAGGTCCAGTTACTTCATAAGAATTTGTACGAAGTAGTAATAGAGTACAAAATGTAATACCTCGATTTGGTAACCAACCGGTGATCACTATTAATCAGGAAAACGTAGTGCGATATGGATCCAGGCCGCGGTTCAGGTCGTAGAAATATATTGGGAGGCTGGTTTGTAATAGGTTCATTAATTTCATGCATAAAATACCAACAAAATGGTTGGTGCTACAAGAACCAAGCTTAACTACCGTTAATCCACAACCAATAATAATAGGAAAAGTGGAAGATTTTTAAGTTAACATATTTATAGGTTTCGGGAGTGAAGTGTCACTTATTTCTAGCGTTTTCTTTAACACATTATGAACAAAATATCACTTACCGATATTACCAGTAACAGGAGTGTACATAGTCAGTATTACTGGAACAAAGAACAAAGTTGTAAAACACGAGAGACAGGTGAACTGCAACATTGGGAATATCCCATTTCGTCAGACACTTTTAGTAGTAGAAAATATCAATGGGGATATGTTGTTTGGCCTAGACTGGCTATCAGAATTTAATGTCATACTGAATTTTGAGGAGAATTTTCTTTATTTTGGAAAAGGTGACTACAAATATTGTGTAAAGATTGTGAGAGACAGCTATTTTGGTAAACAAACAACTGAGAGTCAATGTCCGAGATTAACAGCTACAGCAAAATTGTCACCAGCGATTGATAATGTAAGACTGTATCACACCGCGCTGACATGCAAAACAAAGTAAATGAATCTCCAATATTAACCAATGACCAAAAATTAGATTTACCTAAAATTCTATTGGGATATTAAATGGTATTTTCTGATCATCCGGGTAGTATTAGTGACTATGTATGTAAATTTAAAATTAAAGATAGTACTCCATTTTTCTGTAAGCCTTATCCAATACCAGTAAGTTAAAAAGATGCAGTTAAGGAAGAAATTGACAAAATGATTGACAATAACAGAACGTAGCTTTAGCGTCATGAATAACCCCTTTGTAGTAGTAAAAAAGGCTACAGCAGGCATGTGGTTAGTACTAGACGCGCGTACCTTGAATAAGTATATAGAGATGGAGCGAGACAGACCCGTTAACATCGATGAATTATTTTCCAAATTGGAGAACGCAAAGTATTTTAACATGATGGACCTGACTGCTGGACCATCCTGAACCAAAGAAATATACAGCATTTATATTTGATGGGAAATCATATCATTTTTATGTATTACCATTCGGGCTAAATATCTCAGTATCTGTGTTTATACATGCACTGGATCAGGCGTTAGGAAGGGAATTGTTAAAGGATTTAATTATATAAATATAATAGAGGGAGACATTCTGCGTGGGAAAAAATATATATAAAAAACAAAGGTGCTGTGACTTACCAAATGAGAAAGCGCAGGCCGATAGACACAATAAAAAACACACACAAATTTCAAGCTTTCGCATCCCAAGGTTGCTTCATCAGGAATGAGGGAAGGAGAGGGAAAGACGAAAGGATGTGGATTTTAAGGGAGAGGGTAAGGAGTCATTCCAATCCCGGGAGCGGAAAGACTTACCTTAGGGGGAAAAAAGGACTGGCACACACATATATCCATCCGCTTAAGTAATTTTGTGTGTGTGTGTGTGTGTGTGTGTGTGTGTGTGTGTGTGTGACACGATGTTACTGGGTTGGTGCACAAGTTTGTAGCACTTTTTCATAAGTTTAATTAACATCACAGATACGCATAACAGAGACCTTAGTCATCAATAATATATTCTCGTTCAGTATGTACAGGAGACTAACAACATTGGGGTAACTTTTCGATTTTGTGACTGTAGAAATTGTATGGTTTGGAGCTGAAAAACTTGTTGAGCCATTTTCATCTGCAAAAGGAAGTTCCTTCATAATTGTTCTGTAGACAGTGGAAAAGATAAAAATGTGAGGACCCAAGATAAGATGAACAAGGTATGTGCGGAATGACTTCCCAACCAAACAAATGTCTAGGGTTTTTGTCAGTCTTGTCAGGATGCGGGCAGGCATTAGCGTGGAGCAGCATCTCTTCATGCAGTCTTCCTGATCATTGTTCTATGATTGTGTCTGCAAGACAGCTCAGTTGTTGACATCGGGTAAGCAATTTGTAGTACAGAACACTATCACTGTTCCACCAGATGAATAACATTATCTTTCGTGGATTAGTGCAGGCCTTTGTACGGGATGTAACTGCTTTGTTCGGGCTCAACCATTCCTTTCTTTTCCCTGTGTTAGCATTAAGACACAATTTCTCATCGGCAGTAACAGTACAGGATAGGAATGGTCGATTTTGTTTACAAGCCAACTGATGACAAGCAAGCAGAGATGCATATATGGCCACCTACTAAGTTTTTTAATTTTTGGTATGGACGGGGCTTATATACTTAACATACAAATAGACCATTATTTGTCATATTTAACCAAAGTTACATAATGTTAAAAAGCTCTAACAGAGTTTTGGTTTGGAGTAAATGGAAATGTGATGTATTTTTAAGCATTCATTCACATAGTGTGTTCACCTAACTTCAATAACAAAAAATTTCCTGCCTGTCGCAAATTCTGTAACATGTAACATTGTCAGAAAATGCATTTTCATAAACTGTTCCTGTATTGACTTAATTTCTTGCCACACGTAAAACTAAAATCGAAACATAGTGCAACTCTTCTAGAACACATTGATGCCAGTTCCATATTTGCACACTGAATAGTTTGCCTGTTAAGAGTGAGTTTAATAGAATATAAGTTTAGGTGTGTGTTCTTTACTGGGTGCAGCAGACAAAGTGCATCAAGAATCTTCTCAAAGAGGAGGAGAGGTAGTGAAGAACAACTCCATTCTCAGAGAAAATGCTTAAAGTTTATTATTCATACGAAATTGAGAACCTTCTCAGGGAATGTGCTGTTGCTTTGAGACTCTTCTCCGGATAATGTTCTATTTTTATTTATACAGCTGAGTGTCACAGGTATGATGTGCAAGTTGGGATATCAAATCAATAAAACAGAGTTGTTCTTTTTCGGTATACTGATAATTTTTACTTTTGGACTGTCTAACTACAGACAACTGTCTGTTAGTTAGATGGTCCAAAAGTAAAAATTATCAATATACCATAATATTACATGCAACTGAGGAAAATAGGACTACAAAAGTTGAAGATGTGTTCTTCACTGCGGCAAAATCTTTCACAAAATTGTAGTCTCCAAATTTCTCCCCCAGATGGGCCGCACGCCACAGGCCATATAAAACTGAGGTGAACGACAGTTCTGGAGGGAGTGTACAGATGAATAGACATGCAATTGCTGAGAAACTAGTTCCCCAGATGAATAAAGGGGGCTACCAGCAGTGTCCCATCAATAACCGTTCAGTGAGGGCAGCTGCAAATGTACCTCTCCAGGAAGCACCTGGTTCGCGCACCCATAGTAACTGCTATCCATCAGTGAAAGGCTGAAATTCACACAATAATACCGCAATTGGATGTCCACTTAGTGGTGACAGGTGGCCTTGAGATGTATCGCATTGAATCACGTTTTGTGCTCCATCAGTTTGAAATGTCTGAAAACAAACACCCTGCAACAATTGTCAGAAGGGTCCAAGCTGGAGGAGGGAGTTTTATGGTCTGGGGAATGTTTTCATGGCATTCTCTGGGTGATCTCATCATTCTGGAAGGCCTAGTGGACATAGAGAAGGGGACAGACTATGTACATGCAATGATGGAGTGTGAGGTATGTGTAGATGAGTAGTTTGGAATGAGAGCAGGGAAGGGGATAGGCAGACAGAGAACAGGGAGTAAAGGAGATTGAGGCCAGGGGGATTAAAGGCTGAAGGGTATGTTGTATGGAAAGTTCGTACATGCGCCATTCAGCAAAGCTGCTGTTGGTGCGAAGAAACCAGATGGCACAGGCTACAAAGCTATCATTAAATTGAAGCACATTGTGTTGGGTGGCATGCTCAGCAGCTGGATAGTCCAGCTTCCTCTTGGCCAGTTTGGAGGTGAACATTCATGTGGACAGTGTGTTAGTAGCCATGCTGTTAGAGAATGCAGCATAGCTTTTGTAGCAAAGTTTGTAGGTCACAGGTGGCCCTGTGGGTGAGGTATAGTTGGTCATGGTGACAAGGAGGGAGCTTGTAGGTTGGGAGTGAGTCAGAGGTTGGGGAGGTGTAGTTGGCGGTTGCATCGACAGTGACAAGCAGGACACTGTGTGGGAAAAGAACACAAACTGTGGAGACAATAAGCAGAAGGTGTTGGCCCACAAGGGCAGAAACTCTCTCTCTCTCTCTCTCTCTCTCTCTCCCTCTCTCTGGAATGGAGTCACTGCATTAGGACTTCATGCAGGCATATCTGACAGCTAACAGAGTTCCTCTACCAGGTAATTCCTGTGATTCGGAATGACAGTTATGGAGCACTTGTTGGCAGCAGGAATAACAAGATGTGGTTAACACGAAGCTGATAAAATATGTGATGTGACTCACAATATGAGATAGAAGCAACATGCATCGGCAGGGTGCTTAGAATCATAGTGGAAGCAATTTAACTGGTTCACACTGGGATGACAGTCATGCTATACCAACACTTCTCCGCCATATCACTCGGCGCAACACATAGTGCCGCTCAATCAACACTGCATGGTTTGTATGATATGTGGAGAGGGATATTTAAAGTCACTGGGTGTGCTTAAAAAAGTTGTTTTATGTAGTTGAAGCAAAGCTGTCTTTGTAGTTTAGTTAGCTTCTCAGTAAAACCTTGACTTTTTATGTAAAAAAGTTTAGAAACCACTGCATTGGATCTTCTGCATGTTCTTCGCCATGCAGTCTCTCTCTCTTTCAATTTTGAGGAAACTATTGCATGAAAAAAAATTATTGTTACGTATCTTATAGTCTGTCATCACAGCTTTATCATGAACGGGTTTCCTTTTACTTACTGCCCACAGTTATTGTGATACTCCAAAGTAAATCACTGCACATATTTTGGAAAGTCTGCAGTGAATGATGTAGTCGCTGGGCAGTTTGTTTGGTACCTTTTAGGTGATATATTGCTGCATAAAAAACATAGTGATCATATCAAAATTGTTTTTAACAGTGGAAAGAAATTTATACCTGTTTCCATTCTTGATAAAAATGTGTGATATATTGGAGCTTATCCATGATGAGGTAGCTGTGCATTGCATGTGAGGCTATTGCCACCTGCTACGGCCTGCCAAGTGGAGCTGTGGCCTGCTATACGGAGTGCAGAGATGCCTTGTATTTCTTTTCTACATTTGCTGCTGGTACAAACCAAAACTGGAAATGGAAAGATATTAGGTTATCAGTTGATCACACAGACTGGATGTTTCTTCAGTCCGTGTTCCCTGATTTTGGGAAAATTTGTGACACGTATAAAAGAGAACTGAAAGCTAAATACCTGTTACTTCTCAGTGAGCAGCTGGCTGAAACCAAGGAGGAGCTGTTGGGATTTTTGTTACCATCATGAGCTTCTTTCATTTCTTCAAAAACATTGTTTATCCTCAGAGTTCACCAATCACTGTTACCCCATTGATAGTAACTCTTCTCACTTGAAATGTGGCAAATTCATATTCTTATGGAAGAAAACATAGTCACAAAGCGCCTAGCATCTAGCGCACATTGGTCTATCGATTATTCAAATGACTTTGAAACGCTTTCCTGTTGGTTTTCGAAAATTTTTTGAACACATTCTAAGATGATTTCTGAATGAACCATAAGTTGATTTTTGAATGCATGCATAGTGTAAATGATGTCTCTGCCAGGGGAATCCTCGTCGCATCTAGAAATAAACTTTCCTGCAGCCAAAAGGGGGTGGAGCTATAAGAGTTGAACAGAATAAAGCCGAACGGGTGAATGCCAACTGCTGTTTGTTTATGTGATTGATTGGGTATGCGAATGATCCTGGAAGTTTTTCTGTTTTCCAGGTTTTCCCAAAGATTAATTTTAGCTAATTTTTGTTTTTGGTTGAGGCCATTTCAAAAGTTCTACTGTAATAGACTCTTCCCCACTAACATAAGGGTTTAGTAACTTCTTCAATTTTCATGAATATTTTAGCGTATAGATTGGTTCTTCTGAACAATTAAGAAGCTGATGGTAGATCTACCTAACTCTTAAAATCTCAACGTACTCCTTCAGAAGTTTTATGGAAAAGGGCCTCTTCAGGAGCAGACCGTCTACGAAAACAGTCATACTAAATTTCCTTGTGTACTCCTTTTTTTACCACCATCTAGCATACAGCATTTTGACTTAAGAAAGGTAGTAACCATAAATAAATTGAATATATTAATTTTCTTTGTATAAATTATACTATTGGATGTATTTAAATATTAACATGCCATGACAAAACTGTTCAACGTGGCATGCAAGCTAAGAGACAGGCAACATATGCCCAGTCCTCAAGAAGAATTTAATAATTTGAATAGTAAAGAAGGCAGTTGTGAATATTACCAAACTTTCAGTCTAATAAATCATTGTTGCAAAATACTGACACTAATTATGTACAGAAGAATGGGGAAAAGGTGGTAGAAGCCAACCTCAGGAAAGATCAATCCAATTTTCGAATAAATTTGAGAACACATAAGGCAGTTCTAATCATGGCTGTATGCTCAGCGACCATTTACAAAGTAAAATTAAAGCAATAACAGCCTTCGGTCACAAAAATTAAGTCTTTTGACCTGGTTTCAGCACTACTATGAGTGCCTTCATCAGAAGTAAAACATTTGTGTCAAGTATACAATAAATATCAAGTGATAAGCTTGCCTTACATGTATTCTTTTTTAAAATTTTGTGACTATAGCTTTATCACTTTTTATTTATTTTATATGTGACAAGCCAGTTTGAATGTTTGCCTTCTGATGAAGGCACTCATAGTAGTGCCGAAACCAGGTCAATAGACTCGATTTTTGCGACCGAGGGCAGTTACTGCTTTAAGTTTACATAAGGCAGTACTTAGCATATGGCTTCTCTCAGAAGATATCTTAAACAAAGGCAAATCTATGTTTATGGCATTTGTAAGTTTAAAGAAAGTTTTTGACAATGTTAACTGGAATATGCTCTTTAAAATTATGAAGATAGTGCGAATAAAGTACAGGGAGCAAAAGATTATCTACAACTTGTACAGAAACCAGGCCGCAGTTATAATATGAAGCACATGAAAGGTAACCTGTAGCTGAGAAGGGTGTGTGATAGCGATGTAGCATATCCCTAATATTATTTGGTCTGTAAAAAGAGAAAGATCTGAAGGAAATCTAGGAGAAATTGGGAAAAGGAATTAGTTCAGGGAAAAGAAATAAAAACTTCGAGGTTTTTGATGATATTGTAGTTGTCAGAGACACCAAAGCATGTGATACAGCATTTGAACAGAATGGACAGTATACTGAAAAATAGGTTCTAAAAAGAATATCAACAAAAGGAAAACAAGGGTGAAATGAGGTTTATTAAATCAGGTAATACTGATAGAATTGGAAAATGGGAGACTAATAGCCCAGTCGGTGAAGCCTAAAAAAGGTCGAATAGGGGGAAAAATTGTGCAGTCAAAAAATTTTTGTACAGCGGTAGAATGGAGTGTTTTGAATAATGTACTAAAAATACCTGCCAGCTGGACATGAGAACTTTTTTAAAATAACATTTTTTTAAAAAAATCAATAGTTTCCATGTTGCAGGGGATAGAATAATTGCAGATTGCTAAGAATAGTGTGCAACTGTTAAAAAATTACTATTAACTGTTAAGTAAAGTGGAGTTACAATAAATATGTAAGTGCAATAGAGCCGTATTGAGACAAAAATTGCATTCAAGGGGCGTAACAGGGTGGAAAGGCAGTAATGGAATTAAGAAGTCTGAGGGAAGATGAGCCACCGAATTGAGTTCAGGCACTTCACTCCATCATAGTACTGCAAACTGAAGAGTGAGCGAGTAATTCATGACTTTATCTACCTCACTATGTCACAAGAAGCATGCACAGGGTGTTTCACAAACCTATACCGACCCTCTGCAGCACACCCTATGAATCACTGGTGACTTAGTCTGCAGGCACTACCAGAGGAGTGTTCATTTTCCACAAAGTGCTTTAACACTGCATGGAATGCAGATGTGAGTTATTAATAATATCAATGCTATAAACACATACAGACAGATGCTACATACATTTCTGCACACTGTTCTACTCTGCTATAGGGGAAACTAATTCTTCATCATCCTTTACAGCAGCTGCAGCAATCTTCTGGGAAAGGCAACTTCCATCATGAGGACTGCTCACTTTTCATTTTCCAGGTAGACTATACCACCCCAGCATTTTCTGTCCCGTTCTGCTATGCGCGCAGACAAAATAACTTCACTGTGCTTGTATTCATATGGTGGAATTATTTTCAGTTTAACAAACGAGTACTTACTGTCAACCACACTGAGGACTCTGTCCCAAGTGTAACATGCTGTCAATATGTATTCGACAACATCGATTTTGTTGCCTCCACTATCACCTGGCTGAAATACTTTCCTCAGTGTGAGGAGCATCAGATGTATGCAGCTCTCTAAACATCTAAAGAGACACAGAGGCTAAAATTGCCTCCTCCTGAATACAAGAAGGTCACCTAAGTGTTACAGAACTTCAAATATTTCAGCAGAAGTCAAGCAATACATTACAGCAGATTACTGTTCCAGACATAAATATAATCAGTCCCATTCCTTCAGACGTATTCACACCCACCTTGGAAGATATACTGCAGATTTGTGATATGTGGCTCCACTCAGTGCAGCCCACTATACAAGAGCCAGCAGCACCTGGATGGAAGAAGTTTATGCAGTCTAGCAGTTACAAAATTAATGGTAAGAGGAGTGCAGTAACTTTCTGAGCATTTATTAATTCACCACCATGTGACCACAAAACAGTTACATGGCTTTCTAGCACAGCATCGTCAATAGACAGCTGCAAGGTGCCACATTTACCAATCCAGTTCCTTTTCCACCACACTTACAAATTAAACATGCATCAGCTATTATTTATAACAAAGAGCTCATTTAACAACTGCAAATATGCACTCATTCAATAAACTGAAAATAACTTCACTACGTGCATGAGCTGAGGGAAGTTATTTTGTCTGCTTACGTAAGAGAACTGGACAGGAAACAGTGAGAAGGTTTAATCTGCCTGTAAACTGAAAAGCAGGCAATACTTATGAATGGGAGAAGTTGCCTTTATAAGAAGAATGCCATACAGGATCACTAAGAATCACTTTTTCTTCTAAAAGTGTAGAACAGTGTGCAGAGATTAAGGTAGAATCTGTCTGTATGTATTCCATGTGTTACTATTATTAGTGACTTATTTCATCCCTGCAGCACTTTTATGTGATACACACATTTCAATTCGTTCTTAGCCCACTTCATTTAACAGCGAACAGTAATTTTATACCAGTAGCAAACTGTATTTAATAATCTGTGATTTTTCCTGCACCTGCTATGGAAACTATTAGCGTTAAAGAAAAAATGAATAGGACCATTTTCGTAAGAAATTTAATCCAGTTTAATTTTGTATTCGGAAACATTTTTGCTAGAAGCCGCAGTTTTTGAGTTATTCAAGAAAAATGCACAAAAGTGACCTTTAAATCCCCACCCCAAGTGCACATCTCAGCAGCGGGTATTTTTAGTATGCTGTGACACTCCTTTCTACCATTGTATAAAAATTTTCAGCTACACTAGTTTTGTATCTTAATTTTCCTTCATTGACTGGACTATAAAAATAATTTGAGTTTTGCTGTTTTGGGCAGCAGAGTAACTGATTATGACTGAAGTACAGAGGATATAAAACACAGAAAAGTGTTTTTGAAAAATTAGAATTTCATAAGCACCAAACATAAATGTGTGTAAGGAGGTCTTTACTGAAGGTAAGAGGGTGACATACAGGTGCAGAGGTTTTCAGGTAGGCTAGTCCACCATTCTCTGTCATGGAAGGGAAACAATGTACAAGTAACTCACTTTGGGATTGTCCAACATTTCAGTAGCAATGGAACAATGGATTTATAGAGGGCAGCTTCTTCACATAAATATCTTCACAATTTGCATGTAAAATGCTATGAGATAAGGTGGCCATTGAATGCACTTCAGTAACTTTCAGATGCAAAACTAGTATCAAAAGTCATGAAATATGTTAAATTTTCACCATCTCTCTAATCTATTGTGAAAATTTAACATATTTTGTATCTTCTGATACTATCCCAAAGTGAATAAAATGTAATTTCCCTTCCACTGCTGACAGTGGTATACTACCCAATTTAAAAATGTCTGGCCCTGTACATCACACTGTGCCTTCATGGAAGACCCCATAACACAAATTTATAGTATGTGTTCATAAATTTCTATTTTTCAAAAACACTTTTCTGCATTTTACATTCTCTCTACTTCAGCTATCATCAGTTGTTGCAATGTGGTGGATATTTCTTGCTTCTTTTAATCGCACAGGTCCAAGTTGTAGTGTGACCTATGACAGTTTACAGCTTTCATAATAAGAAACATTCTTAAGAAGCTGCCAGTAAGGACACCTGAAAACATTGTGGTTGTGAGAGAGGTCACTATCAGGAGTTAGATCCACACATCAACATGCACACAGTCTACAGATGAACCATTACTCAGTGAGGAATGTGTTACATTTGGATTTAGAATTCATGGAATGACCCCAATGGAATGTTGTGTGGGTCATGAAAAAACTCTTCACTCTGCCTGTCTGACAGTGTGATATGCTGTAACTGCTGTTGGTGCAATCAGGTGTTAGTTTCAGAATGAGATTCTCACTCTGCAGTGGTGTATGCACTGATATGAAACTTCCTGGCAGAGTAAAACTGTGTGCCGGGCAAAGACTCGAAGTTTGGAAGGTAGGAGACAAGGTACTGGCAGAATTAAAGCTGTGAGGACGGGTTGTGAGTCTTGCTTGGATATCTCAGTTGATAGAGCACTTGCCCAAGAAAGGCAAAGGCCCTGAGTTTGAGTCTCGGTCCAGCATACAGTTTTAATCTGCCAGGAAGTTTCAAGTGTTATTATTTTGAGGACTGTTGCATGACATTGACATGGAGTTCGAATGTTATATACATCATACTGAATATATTCTTTCTGCTAGAATAGTGGACAAAGATAAATGTGAGAAATGTTCATTTTAAATTTAGTGATGCGACATCATACACTGCAGGTGCATCCATAACACTGTAAGGAAAATTTTTCCTTAATGTCTCATCTATCATTCTGGTGACAAGTTGTGGCTGCCAAGACCACCAGACTTGTCTGCTTGTGATGTATCAGTGTAGCATATTTCAAAAACTGTGTCTGTGTTAACAAACCCCAAAGTTTAATGGAGATTAAAGCTACCATTAAAGAATAGGTAGGTTTGATTGAGCAATGCCTGTTGACCTGAGATAAGAGTAATTTCTGGCAGGGAGACAAAAGTCCTATTAAAATGAATGGTCACCATTTGGATGACATAGGTTTTTATATCAAACAGTGTAATTCAAGTAGGTATTAACTTTTACTTACACAGAATCAACAAAATTGACAACCATTTGCAAACTATAAATTTCCCATTGGTCTTCTTGAACTGGTCGCATACATGAGTCTTACTCCATATGGGATTGCTGTTAATCTCTCTCTCTCTCTCTCTCTCTCTCTCTCTCTCTCTCTCTCTCTCTCTCTCTCTTCCCCCTCCCCCTCTCCCCTCCCCTCCCCTCCCCTCCCCAGAGGGTCATATCTCGGGTTGTATTGGGTAGAGAGAAGGGGTCAAATGTTTCAGATAGCCCTTGGCGTAGTGACCATTTGTGTACCTGTCAGAAGAATGGTCATACTCTGCCACACACCGTTGGGTGGCTTGTGGAGTATAAATGTAGTACTATTCTACAGTACAGATCAAAATTTAAACATTACATACTTTCTCCAGCCCAGGGAAATTTAGCAAATTGGGTGGTTCTTTCACATTAGGGATGGTCTAGGGTGAACCTTAGGCAGTTTATAAAAGCACTGATTGTCCATCAACAGTTCCTGAGACAATTCTGAAAATCCATAATTTTTGGGTACAAAAAGTGCCAATTATGGGAAAGGCCACTTCTATTATGGCAGATCATTGAAATTTGTACCATACAGTCATAAGAAGATATTCTCGGGATCTTTAAAAAATTTTTCGACATTATCTGTCACCAAGGTCTAGAGGTTCAAATTAACCATACTTATGTACATAAAATATGCACGTAATATCTGGTCTTAGGCATAAATGTAGTTTTAACTGACATAATGGACAAATGGAAAGGCTTCTAGGGTCACCGCAGCAGTGTTGAGGTCACTAAACCCTGTTTTTTGTCAGCATTTTTTGACCAATAAAAATTTTATGATGTGCTCACTCTGTCCAATGGACACTTCATGCATATACGAATATGCCAAAAGTGGTACTCCAGTGACAAAAAAATGAGCTGAAAGGATCGCAACATGACTGAAAAGAACTTAAAATGGCTGCCAAATTTATGGGAAAGACTGCAAACTCAGTGAAATATTAAAACTTCTATTGTTTTAAGATACAAATAATAAGCCGGGCATTTTCGATGAACTGCAATTGTTGGGAAACCTATTCAGTAAAAAAAGTAAACGAAACAATTTTGTGTTAACCTTATATTGTGCACACTTATTTGTTGTTCATGTGTGTTCATATGTGTGAAAGTATATAAACATGTTCAGGTACATAAATAGAGTGTCAAGATTTCATTGACCTACACAATTTGTTTTATATAAGCAGCACTCCTTGCTGCAGCAGGGAAAAAAGGAACAAGCTGAAAAATGCTTCTATCAGAGCACAGAAAAGGTGAATATGTTCCTCTTTAAAAGACTTTCTGGAAAGTAGAGAATCAGCTGCCTCAGCTCCCACTTTCGCCTTCCTCACCAAATACTCCAGCATGCAAACATTTCTACATCTGCATGGATACTCTGCAAATCACATTAAAGTGCCTGGCAGAGGGTTCATCGAATCACCTTCACAATTCTCTATTATTCCAGTCTTGTATAGCACGCAGAAACAATGAACACCTATATCTTTCTGTACAAGCTCTGATTTCCCTTATTTTATCGTGGTGATCATTCCTCCCTACATAGGTCGGTGTCAACAAAATATTTTTGCATTCAGAGGAGAAAGTTGGTGATTCGAATTTAGTGAGATTCCGTCGCAACAAAAAATGCCTTTCTTTTAATGATTTCCAGACCAAATCCTGTATCATTTCTGTGACACTCTCCCCCATATTTCGCGATAATACAAAATGTGCTGCCTTTCTTTGAAATTTTTTGATGTACTCCGTCAGTCCTATCTGGTAAGGATTCCACACAGCGCAGCAGTATTCTAAAAAGAGGATGGACAAGCGTAGTGTAGGCAGTCTCTTTAGTAGGTCTGTTACATTTTCTAAGTGTCCTGCCAATAAAACGCAGTCTTTGGTTAGCCTTCCCCACAACATTTTCTATGTGTTCCTTCCAATTTAAGTTGTTCGTAATTGTAATACCTAGGTATTCAGTTGAATTTAAGGCTTATAGATTAGACTAATTTATCGTGTAACTGAAGTTTAACACTTTCGCACTTAATTGTGCTGGAAGAGAGTGGCAGAGAGAGAGAGAGAGAGAGAGAGAGAGAGAGAGAGAGAGATTGGAAGAGAGAGGAGACACCTGATGGTGGGGGGAGAGCAAGTCTCTCTCTCTCTCTCTCTCTGTGTGTGTGTGTGTGTGTGTGTGGGGGGGGGGGGGAGAAAGTCTCTCTCTCTCTCTCTCTCTCTCTCTCTCTCTCTCTCTCTCTGTGTGTGTGTGTGTGTGTGTGTGTGTGTGTGTGTGTGATTGCTTGTCTTCTTCACTTGTAAAAGATTCACACTCGTAGGTGGCACAGGAACTGAAGTTGAAGGTAGCAAAGCAAAAGTATACATACTGTACTCTGTTTTCAAATTTCCCTTTACTAAGAAAGGCGGAGGTGTACTTACCTGGAGTTTACTTAACCACCATGAAGATAAATGATGTAGATATTACTGTGAGTGATATTGAGGAGCAACTACAACCATAAAAATTAAACAAAGCTCCAGAAACCAATGCAGCTGAGTTACGTCGTATATTGATCTTCTTGTGCTGTAGGTCTCTTCAGTAAAAACTTGTGCCCAGAGATAGGAAAAAACACAAGTCACACCTGTCTACAAGAAGGGTAACAGAAGAGATCGACAAAACTACTCTCCAGTCTCACTGATGTCTATCTGTTCTAGAATTGTAAAACATATTTTCAGCTCAATCATAAGGAGGCATGTCGAACATAATGAGGCATCTGAAACAGAATTGGTTCTGCGAAACCCAAATTGCACTTGTCTCACATGAAACCACGAAAGCTGTGGATCAAGGAAATCAGGTGAATGCAGTATTTCGCGACCTCAGAAAAGCGTCTGACTTGGTACCACACCACAATTTGTCAACAAAAGTGTGATTGTGTGGGTTAACAAATAAAATTTGTGGTTGGGTTGCAGATTTCTTGATTTGCAAGACATAGCATATTATCTTAGGCTGAGAGTCATTGAAAAAAGCAGAAATAACTACAGGTGTGCCCCAGGAAAATATTTCGGGGCCCTTGCTTTTCATTTTGTATATTATGACCTGGAAGACAGTAGCAACACTACACTGTTTCCAAATGGTGCAGTTATCTATAATGAAGTACTATCTGAAAAAACCTGCACAAATATTCAGTCAGATTTTGGTAAGGTTGCAAAGGGGTGCAGAGACTGACAACTTGCTTTAAATGTAAAATGAGGTACTCGGGACTGCCATATCAGCAAATCACAATTAGAACTGGTCAACTCATACAAATACCTGATCGTAACAGTTTGGAAATATGTGGAATCGAATAGTCACAAAGGCTCAATAGTAGCAAAGATAGGTGGCAAACTGTGGTTAATTGGCAAGGTCTGCTTACAAATCACACGTGAATACCATCTTAGAATATTGCTCAGATGTGCAGGACCCTTAACAAAGAGATGTAAAGGAGGTCACTGAATGTATGTGAATGATCAGTTTTATTTGACCCAAAGAAGAGCATCATAGAACTGCTGAAAAATGTGAACTAACAAACATCTGAAGGAAGATACCAATTGTCACACAAAAGATTATTTTTGAAGTTTTCAAAAACCAGAAAAATGAAGAATCTAAAGATATTCTGAAGTCCACTGCATATCACTCCAATAAAGATGATGAAGACAAAATTATATCAATTACAACAAGCATGGAGGTATTTAATTAGACATGTTCCCTGCAGTCAAAACACATTTGAACTGAGAAGAAAACATAACATGTGGTAATACGTTAAGTACCCACTGAAATGCGGTTCACAGTGGTTTGTAGAGATTGTACATAGAGATACAAGATATTTCCAGGAAACAACAGGTAGTGAAAAATAGGGAAAATATATCAACACTTTTGCCTGTAAGGCACCACTAATAGACACTTCTTAGAGCACAACTTGTGGAACTGAGCTGGTATACCTGCCTAATATCGTGTAGGGCCCCCGCGATCACGCAGAAGTGCCACAACATAATGTGGCATGGACTCAACTAATGTCTGAATTAGTGCCGGAGGGAAATAACACAATGAATCCTGCAGGGCTGTCCATAAATCCATAAGAGTACAAGGGATGGAGCTCAGTACAGTGCAAGCATCCCAGATATGATCAATAATGTTCATGTCTGGGGAGTTTGGTGGCCAGTGGAAGTGTTTAAACTCAGAAGAATGTTCATGCAGCCAGTCTGTAGCAATTCTGGATATGTGGAGTGTTGCATTGTCCTGCTGGAATTGCCCAAGTCCATCGGAATTCACAATAAATACGAATGGATGCAGGTGATCAGACAGGATGCTGATTTGCAGTGGACAGTCTGTTTTTTAAGTAATTATCCTGATTGCTTTCTTTTGCAATAAAAGCACATTCTTGCAGCCTATGGAGTTGCCTCACAGCCACTGACCATAGCTGATGTTGCTGTGGCACATTGCATAGCATGTTGTTAATAGGTGCTGTTCCAGCATGATACTTTCTAGTTTTCTGAAGAGGTACAGAACCTGCGAAAGTTTGGAACATGTTTAGCATGCTGTTGCCAAGTTAGTATCAATGAAAATGTCCAGAAGTTTAATGGCTGCTGTGCCACCAAGTGCTAAAATATCACCCAGTACCACATCTACATTTAGTGTCAAAAGAACAATCCCATGGGGTATCAAGCGAGATTTGTGTTAGGCTGAGAAGTTTTTGGTAGGGAGGATGCAAGATGTTATCTTGGATGGAGTCATCAACCAGTACAGAAGTAGCTTTACAACTGTATAACACTATGATTGCCTGGATCAATAAAATACAATACGAACAGTAATGTCAGACTTTTTTGTGGATGTTGCAGTTATCTATAATGATGTCTCAGGGAGACTGCACAAATAATCAGATCTAGGTAAGGTTTAAAAGTGACGCAAAGATAACAAGCTTGCTTTAAATCTTCAGAAATATAAGATTGTACTCTTTACAAAATGACGTATCCTACGACTATAATACCAGTGAGTCATCGTTGGAAACCACCAGATCGTACACATTATAGAGACATGAAATGGAATGATGACATAGGCTCAGTTGTGGGTAAATCTGGTATTAGCCATTGCCTTATTGGTAGACTACTGGGGAAATGCAGTCGTTGACAAAGAGGATTGCTTACAAACCAATCTTACGGCCCGTTCTAGAATATTGCCAACTTTCTCTACATTCTTTTAACCTATAAGTAATTGCAATAGTTAACCCTTGACAACAGTGGTAACAATATTGTCATATTTCTGGACATAAGAAGAATATATGAACAGGCTGCAGCAAGCATTCCCCTCCGTGAACAGTCACATGACAGAAACAAAGGGATAGGTTCACATCGTCAGAACCAGGAATTTCTTTGGCTCATGCAGACTGACTGACCAATTTGTCTCGTGCACAAGCTCTGTGCAGTTGCTATAGGTATACAGCCCCATCTCTCAAACAGTGTGGTTTGTAAGTCTCGAGGTATCGACTGAGGCAGGAGGCCTGCCTCCACTTTCACTATAATTATCATATTACCAATAAGAAATGTTTTGGGTGGAGTTCTCACTGCTCTAGTTGTTCATGAGAATCTCATACAGAACTTCTTCACCCATCTTGCCATTATAATACTGTCACATTGTCGGCAGCCCGTTTCTCACCTTAAGCAGACCAGCTGAACTTTTAACTGTTTTGTGGTCGGGGAATGAATTGTGGACACTGGACAACATGATCACTCATTGAATGCATCAGTTTCTTACTGAAACTGCATGTTTCCGTTTTCAGAATTCGTCAGACATCAGAAACAGATTATTCTGGTTAAAGTGATTCCGATAGCGCTGTGCCACGTATGGTTGGGAAAGTGTTCTACCCCTACGGAGTAGGTGATCAATACTCGCGTTCGTGCGAGGACGAGATCGCTGTAGACATGGCAACACTGTACAAGTAATCGCCCTGGAGAGAGAGAGAGAGAGAGCGAGAGCGAACAGGATTATGCTGTGTCAGTGGGTGGGGCTGAAGGGAGAGGGTCTGGTGCCACGTCGGCAGTTACATTTGGCAACTGCGTTAGTTTCGCGTATGCCGTATAGATCCCAGGCAGCGCAGTGGTGTATTTCGAGAGCGGATATTCTTAACCAGCGAGCAAGGAGTGCTAGACCAGTATGATGTGGAAGCTGAACGGCTTTGATATGGATAGCAGAAATTTTCATGAAATGTAAGTTACCTTTATTATATGATATTTAAAGCTGTTATACTACGCAAAGTGTTAATACCATAGTTTAAACACAAGAAGCAGAAACAATTTTACGGTTGTGCATTGACATTGAGGACCAGTTAAGGGATAAACCATAGCCTGAACATATAAAAATATTTTTGCTTTTTTAAATAGGTTTGAATAAAGGCTGTTAGAAAATGAGTTTCGTCTGCTTTTACGGGGGAGGAAAAAATGATACGGACAGGCAGTTTTAACATTGTAAAGCATTTGCCCTGTAATCTGCACTGTCCCTTGGGATTAAAATTATACAGACGTGCAGTGATACTCTTCTGGATGGCCTTGCGCCATTAGGAAGGGCATCTGAAAGTTATTATGGTAACTGTTTCGTTAAAACTGGATTTCAACCATTATTGGACACGTTCTTCCCCTTTGGGTAGGTTAATACTTTTACGTATTTCATTGTACTCATGAGTCGGAGAACGAATAAGTTAATGCCATAATTTGTGAGTTTTAAGTAACTAGTTATACTCTCCATCCTCGTCACCTTCGAATTATAGCTTTCCGTATTTGTTTTCTTGTAACACTATCAGAGCACAGTGTGCAATAATTCGCAGGCAACGTGCACACCAGTTGTCGCATTCGTCATGTATTTCTTTCTCCAAAACTCGTTCTTCGTCGCCTTCTTCACTTTCAATTTACTGGAGTGTGTGCTTGTTAACCTTGTCATGAAACTGTCATATCCCCTGTACTCTCTTCCAAAACGCCAGTACTTAATACGTCCTCAGATATTCCAGGGCATGAACCAGTCTCATACTGAAATCTCCCAGTCATAGATGAATAACATATCCATTGCAGTAGTATTCTGAAAGTAGTGGTATAGATTCGTGACAACAAATGCCATGTCACACCAGACCATGTTGGAAACAGAACAAATAATTTTTCAAATTCACAAATACGAAACATCAAAAATAAAATTCTGGCATAATTTAAGTCTAAGTGCAGTGTGTCTTGTCACTACTGACACATGACTGTTGGATAGTAAATTGTTTAGAAAAGACTCACTTGTCCAAATGACTTTTCTTCAGCTTTTGAGATATGGACCTATCCTAAAAGATGGCAAACTATTATTAATATTTTGTTTCCAAACTTACTATTCTCATTTTTAATCATTCGTTAAGAATGTCAGTGGACTTCATTTAATTTCGTATTATCAGGATGTGTTAAATAGTGAAGCACAAGTATTTCCAATTTCTATTAACATAAAGTTCTTGCACCTGACTCCTTAAATTGTGAAGTTCCTCTAAACTTCTCACAAACATGAAAACTGTTAAGTCTCATTCTTCCAAATGCATGTGTTTCTTTATCCTATCTGTGCAGAATGACAAAGGAGGAATTGCTAAGGTCCAGGGGATGTGTTGGGAACCATCACTCGAAGTAAAAGTCTAGTGAATGTGGGCTCCAAAGTGCGTACCTTAAGAGCTATGAGCTCTATCTTTGCTACTGTGAAACATCTCTCTCTTGCTGAATAAGCTCTTAAGGAATGCATTAATGTTTACAAGACTTCTTTTTGCCTTGAATGGTGGTTCCTGTCATATCCCTGAGTATTAACCATTTCTCCTGGGACACCTTCTATATTCAGAACATTTTATGTTCTACAAGACCTTATTTGCTTTTTATAACCATGTTTTCGGCATTTTGCACCCCTATACTGTGACAGCCACTCATGGAATATGAACACTGCTTGTGTTTGGTGAGCTGCTATCTATGGCACTGTAGCTGCACCATGTCCACTAGAGAAACAGCTAGCGGCACCATGTCAACTGGAAGAGACACTTTCGATCTCTTCTCTACTCGAGAGTTTACCCCGAGACAGCCTTTTGATAGCAGCTCACAAAGATTTACTCTCAAATGTACACACATCTCAAGAGCTGATATTCTTAAACAGCAAGCCAGATGTGAGGGATCTATGTGATGTGCTAGCTGAACAGTTTTGGTATAGCAGAAGTTTTAGTGAAATGTAAATTACCATTTTTATACAATAATTTAGGCTGGTACTAGTGTTGTATGAAAAATGCAATGATACGTATCTGGATCACTCTGACTACTAGGAAGGGCACCCAAAAGTTATTTCGATAACTCCCATTAAAACTACACCTCAGCCTGTGGCTTAACATAACTTCTGCATACTTGTGGGTTTTCATTATACACTCATTTCATCATAACACAAATAAGTTAATAGGCCTATCACAATTTAAGCATTCAGACAGGCACTGATGACAATGCTGTTTATGGTCCTAATACACTGATTCCATCACTAAGCTTTCTGTTACTAGATTTTAGAGAAAATGGTGTGTTCTTGAAGCAAAGTCTTTGTAACATTTAGTGCCCCTAACTGCACCTCAGAACTATGATGTGAAAGTGCTTCCTAGCAAATGGTTTTAAAATGATGAATTAAATGAGATCAATGATA
The DNA here is from genome assembly GCF_023898315.1 of Schistocerca nitens. NCBI lineage: Eukaryota > Metazoa > Arthropoda > Insecta > Orthoptera > Acrididae > Schistocerca > Schistocerca nitens. The sequence continues at coordinate 1,028,213,778 of NC_064614.1, forward strand.
TCACTGTTTGTGCAAGCTAAATAGAGCTAACAACTGTCATAAATAAAGAAAAATAAAAGCTTGTTTCTATAGTGGCACAACTTGACCAAAAGGTGCAAAGTTTCTTTCATGATGGAAAGAGTTGATGATGTGATGGATTAAGAGGAACAACACACTTAATAGAATCTCAGACAAGCCTACTGGGGCTGCTGTAAAAGCTTCAAAACATCCATCAGTGTGCCGAATTTCATATTGCCATCCACGAAATAGGTATTCGTAGAGAAGCACAACTGTCTTGTGAGATGAAATCCCCAGCCCAGCAACTACTGCTGCTGCATAAAAAAAAAAAAAACTCTCTCTCTCTCTCTCTCTCTCTCTCTCTCTCTCTGTCTGTCTGTGTGTGTGTGTGTGTGTGTGTGTGTGTGTGTGTGTGTGTGTGTGTGAAGGTGCCTCATTACCTATGGTGACAGGTTTTGGCTCTTCGCAAAAGCTGAAGATATAAGATATCTGCTTTGGATTTTGCAGGCTAATGTGATGATTTCATGCCTACTTCTTGGTATGACATACAGTAAGCACACTGTATGTGGCACCAAATGGACGTTTGGTTGTAATATTTTGGAAATAAAAATAAGTTTCTTGTAAGGGAGCATGTGTGCATTTAGGAATGCTTGACACCCAAGATTTTTGCCTTACGACACACAGAGTATTTGCCTCTAGGCTTGGTTCAGTTTGATTTGGAATTTATGCATTACTGCAGTAATAACTTGAGTGAAATGAACCCTTACGCACCATGTAAAGTATTTGTGATAATCATGCATGTATAAATATTGCAGGTTCTGGCTGAGACGTGCCGACAGAATCGTCCAAGGACACTCAAGTTACCTATCCCCTCCAGTACCTCCTTGATTAACTCCAGGGGAATGGAATTGGCTGTTGTAAAGGTGAGTTCATTGCACTCACCACATTTGCAATTCTTTATGCTCCACATTTTTGCATAGCATTTATGCACGTTTGTTAACACCCATATTTAATCTGCTTGCTTAATCCGTATGTAATTCTGGAAATATGTTTAAAGTATGTTACAGTAAATGGTCAATTTTAATAGTTTGCATTTTCAGTTCATTGCTGTGCTGGGATCCACATTGCTATAGTATGTATTTATTAATTTTTTGTTCAGTAATGTATTTTCACACCAGGGTGATGCTTTGTTATGGTGAGTTGCATAGAAATAATAACGTAAAATATGGGCTTTTGAGGTCTGCATCGTGATGGGTCGTTTGTGTAAATGTAAATATGCATTAAGTTAATTACTGTGCATTATGGTATTTACTATGGTGAGGCCTGCTAGTGAAGAGTTGCACCCAGATAAAATTAGTCAAATGGTTGGTGAGTTTTGTTGACTATTAATTTTCTTTACTGATGTATGAAGCATGTTCATTCCATTTAACAACTACTAAGCTGATGTTCCTTGGTATGTATGTGCACCTTCATAATTTAAAAGCAATTTTGCTGTTGTTAGTGAGGTGAGTTGCGGAATTTAATTATCTCACAGTTACTTGCATAAGCATGTTCGTTTCTCTTTAGGATTGTGGTGCGCGATGGTATGTATTGTTGGCACAATGAATATGTTGTTTATAGGCGTGCCCTTATTGAGTATGAATGTGGTAGCAGTTGAGAATTGTTAATGTGACCAGCATCATATTTTTTTTTTAGGTTGGTGGCTTCGGTATTGCAGGCATCACCAATGAGATTACATATTTTCTTCCAAGTGTTTCAAAGTGGCGTCACCTTACTTCGATTCCTCATGTTGAGCAGTGTAATTATGGAACAGCTGTGCTAGACAATGAGCTATATGTTGTTGGAGGTTGCTTTAATCAGTCTCTTCAGGTAAGGTATACATATACCACAATGCTTTTCTATCGTACAAAGTACTACATCTTTCCCTAATATGATTAATACTAAAACCATTTGATGATGAATGACTTCCAGTATAATGCGCACTTTGTGGTTTAAGGAGATGCCATACTCCAGTTTGAGCATAGAAAGAATGACTGTTGAAGTATAGGCCGTATTTTGTATAACCCCACTTTCATGTTCCCGGAATTAACATTTTTCCACCATTTATGAAATTATCTTATCATTTCCATCGAATTTCTTACGTTCACAGTGTCAATTCTCATCTGATTTTGCCTTAACATATTTATAAACTTACTGCAATTTACACTTCACGAAAAAAATGTTCATGGAGAAAAGAACTGTCGTAATTGACATAAAACAACACTGGCCATAAAGTAGTGTTTACAAACATTACACGGGTAAGTTTCTTGACACCAGGGCGCTGTTCTCAGCAGATAGGAACTGGTAAACAGGTAAAGATACCTTTGCTTTTGGTGTAAACACAAACCATTTATTTATTTTTTCCATTCTTACCAAGACAAGTTTCAAGAATAATCATTGAGGGAGAGAGTTTGCTTGTGTGTCGTTTTCTATATAATTGAGGAGGCACAATACCCGATAACCTCAAAAAGATGAGTACAGTAAAAGAAAAGCAGAACATCACACATGCAAATACCCCACAAAATACTTACATAAATATTTGAATTTGACAACAATAATAAAGTCTCAAAATGTCGTGCTAAGCATGAAAGAAAACGTAACTGGTGCAGTGTTTCATCATTTACGTAATGAATGACAGGTGCAGACTATCCAAAAACATAGATTATGATGTATGAAATTAAGTGAAATGCTTCTACTTCCCCCCCCCCCCCCCCCAGTTCCAGTTACATCTGCAGTTTTTATTGGATAATAAATAAGTCCCTGGCAGGTATTTCCATGCCTATTATGTATATATACATAAAGTACGGAATTAAAAGGGTGAGAGCCCATATGTAACTTTCAATGCTTAAAACATTATTTCCCACATTTTACACTCCCCCCACCCATGATAAGTGTAAAAGTGAGGTTTCACTGTATTCATTTATGTCTGCATCAACATTGACTTAAAGCGGTGAATACGTGTAATGGTAACTTATTTCATGAAATAAATATTTTTTATTTAGATTTATCATTTTTAACCCTTTCAGATTCTCTGGCTACAATTGTGTACATTTAAATTTTACTGTCCTTTAGTTGCAATAGAAATATTTTTCCATAGTGGAAACCGTATGTACACATTTGTGGATGTTCCATCTTTTCCTCATGTACAACTGCTGCCAACTGTTAAGCTTCTATATTAAAGTATTAGGTCAAATGTAGCAGTGTGGAGTAGCTTGTGCCTGCCCGAATACATGGTAGTGATTGGTTAATTATATTCACAGTATAAATGAACGATGTTATTGTTATATTGCATGGGAATTATTGAATGATGAGGTAAATTTTTTTTAATTATTTTTTTTTATTTTAGTCTATAAAAAGAAGCCAAGTGTACAAAGTATATTTTGAAAACAGGTACATATTATTGAATAAATCTTGCATCTAAAATTATTTTAAAAAATCATCATAGAGCAATACAAAATAAAGAAAAAATTTCCTTCCTCCAGAAAAAATTCATATCTGAGAGGGTTAACATAAGTTGCCTCTATGCTTCGGCAGTTAGAATTTCTCAAGACTGAGAGCCTGGGTTCAGTTCCATTAGAGTTGCAATCTTACAAAGTGGTGTCGTATCTATTGACTTTCATTAATCTGGGACCCGCGTGATACATTTACAATTCACATTGCTAATAAGCATTCTTTCCAGTGGCTGTCTCTAAAATGAAAGTCATAGACACACTGTCCCGAGAGGTAGTTTACAAAATTTCATTTGTATTGAAGTGCAGATCTCTCTTTAGTTTGTTGTGTTTACAAGTCTTTAGTGGCTGTCTCGCCAAGCGGTGGCAGGGAAACACACACACACACACACACACACACACACACACACACACAAGGGTCGAACTTCAGTAAGCTTTCGGAGCCAGTGGCTCGTTCTTCTGGCAGAAGAGTTGAAGGGGAATGAAGAGGGTTGAAGGAAAAGGACTGGAGAGGTTTAGGAAAGGGGTACAGTTCAGAAAAGTCACCCATAACACCGGGTCAACGGAGACTTAACGAACAGGATGAGAAGGAAAGGTTTCGTGTGTGTGTGCCGTCACTTTGTGAGTAGATTTTTTTATCTATCCATTCTCATTATATTATCAACAATTGATTATTTTTATTGTCATAAATAGTTGAGTATTACAGTAATAAACTGTTTTTACCATAGGAGAATATTCATCCATTTGGCTTCCGCTATAGTCCACGTTACAACAAATGGACAACAATGGCACCCATGCAGAGAGAGAGATGTCGATTCTCACTGAATGTTGTATGTGGACGCCTGTATGCCATAGGAGGAGCAAGTGAAGTAGATGATCCAGATGATGAAGAAGAAGTGAGTGCCTGTGAATGTTATGATCCACAGACTGACAGCTGGGAGTCAATTCGGCCCCTTCCTGGTCACCGTAGCCAGCATGCAGGGGCTGCAATGCCTGGAGGATCACTGTACATTTCTGGAGGGCTGGACCGGGACCTCGTTCTGAGCTCAATGCTCTGTTACGATGCCGTGACTGATGTGTGGCAGCAGCGGGCTCCCATGTTGACACCACGTGCAGATCATGTAATGCTTGTTCTTGGGGAGCGTCTTTATGTTTGTGGTGGTTGGTTTGAGGATGCTGACACTGGAAACAGAGTTCTGTGTGAGACTATTGATGTTTATGATGTAAGTGCTAACACATGGGATGTGGTAACAACTGTGCCTACACCAAGGTACCATGCTGGAATTGTCGGTGTTGGCTCAAAAATTTATTTCATTGGAGGATTTCACAGTGATGCTATGTTCGATCGTGCTACAGGTAAGTTACATGTATTTTGTATCTGTTGTAGGCAATACCTTAGGGTTTTTCTGATGTAGCGTTTAAGTTACAGAAGCAGCTCCTTTTTTATTTTTAGTTATAATGGTCTGTGTTTTGAGTGCTAGTGTAAATTGGTAGAGAAATCGTTAAGTGCACGAAAGTTTTGGTATGCCATTGCTGTGTCATTTGGTCAGTTAATCTGCGTTGTTGCCTGTTTACATGCACATGCAGTTAGCGAAAATAAACTGTCACAATGTTCTTTTGATTTTGGAGATTCTTTTACATTGTATAAATTGTGCAAAAATGGTAAGACATGTTACTTTCCATTTCAGCAATACAGTTAAACATTATCAAATTCTTACTGGCCTTTCAGTATTAGTGTCTTCACTTCACTTTATCATAACATGTTGAATGTATAGTTCCCAAGGGATAAATGGTTGGTTGTTAACTTCAGATAATGTTTAATGGGAGCAGGATAAGTTTGTTTTAAAGTGTGGCATGCCATGCAAACGTACTGGGGGGGGGGGGGGGGGGGGGGTGTTTCCTTCAGTAGTTGTATAGGAGGAATGGAATCTCTCTCTCTCTCTCTCTCTCTCTCTCTCTCTCTCTCTCTCTCTCTCTCTCTCTCTCTCTGTGTGTGTGTGTGTGTGTGTGTGTGTGTGTGTGTGTGTGTGTGTGTGTAAAAAGTGTGGCCAGTAGCTTACAATATGTGACAATCTCCTTCCAGTGTGTGCTTGTCCTCTATACATATTTATGGTATTCCAGGTATAACTTCTCTCTTTCTTTTTGCAGCAGCTATTGAATGTTATGATCTGGAGACAGACACATGGATAACAGGCGAAAAGTACCCTCAGGATATATGGGAACATACCTGTGTAACTTTATATATTCCACGATGCCGTGACGACATGGAAGTTATGGCCACTAATGATAGTAGAGTTTGAAGTTTCTACACTAATGTGCAATATTTGCTGCCGTTCAAATGTACAAGACTTAAAATATTTACTTCGTAATTGTTTCATCTTTGTATGTTAAGTGCCATTGAAGAGTGATTGATACTATTTGAATGTTGTTTCTTTGTACCGTTAATATTTTTATTCACTGTTGTAAAATTGTGTAAACTGTCATGTTTAACTTCTTTGCTTATGCATGGATTGTTCAGATACAAACTTTATATATTCTAATAAGCCAGTAGAAGATGAGTTACTACAAGCATCACACAAAACTGTAGTTACTGAGGGACCATATTGTATAATACATGCTTGCATACAGATTGTATGTATTTCAAGCAATTTATAACTGAGTGACATAAAATTACTCAGTAAATGTATGTTGTTGCTCCAGACAATCATTTCTTCCACAATGAGACTATTGAAAATTGTATCGCGTGCGCGCGCGCGCGCACACACACACACACACACACACACACACTCTACTACTACTTTGTTGTTAATATTTGGTCTGGTCATGAAGCGATGTAAGTCATAACATGCTAGTTAATTCCCACAGTACTGTATCGGGCTATGCACACTTTAAACAGATTTGTTTGAACCTTAGGAAAATTCCAGAAAATTCATTGACATTCAGTTTTTGTAAATAAAACATGTGTTAGGGTACACAGTGGTTATGATGGAAGTGCAGAAGCTTGGCCTAATATTAAAATGTATTTTCACAAAAATCTATTCAAAGTTTATTTTATATAAATTTTCTGGAGCTTTACCACTAGCATGTCACATTGCTGTCAAAGAGGTAGTATTTTAACTTTTTCGTTGGAGGAAGGGGGTGGGGGGGAGATTCTTTCATGATGTATAAGCGTAAAAATAAGTGAAAAGAGGATAATTGTTCTGTGTGAATTGCACCACACTTTGGGAAAGTTCAAAAAGCTGTATAAGAATTGAAAATTGACTGCTTTTTTATATTTTCTTCAAGCTATAGATTCAGTACTTTGCTTCAGAAGTAGTTGAAGTCTCATCGCATGTTTTTCATGGAATAGACTGTAAAGAATTACTGAAATTTTATGACTGTTTTCCACTGTATGCTTCATTGTATGTTACGTATGTTCTGGTCTGTCGCTCTTTGTCTTTGGAGTCAATTCATAAAAAAGGCCTTAGCTTTGTTTGTAATTAATGAATATTTGTGATTTTATTTGTTGTCTCAACTCTTCCTGTCGATACTTACTCAGCGTCGTAGATCTTACGACAGTACATGTATTTTGGAGTGTGTTTAATGTGTTGTCGTTAAATATGTATCATGGCATTCAAGTGATATGAAGATGCTGACACAAATTTATCTAGTCCAAAGCAACAAATTAGCAAAGCTCTCAGAAATTTTATATTTTATGAATTGTTATCTGATTTGCTTGTTGATACATAATAGTTAGAATCACATACAGATGGAGGAAGATTATGTAAACATTCTAATGTACGGCATATTTGTCCGTCCGAAATGTACCTCGTGTCCGAGGCTTAACTAAATGTTACTCATTATCTTGTTAAATTTTTGGGTACCTATTTATGAATAAATATTTTTGCTGTAAATATGAGTACGTCATTTTTCCCATGATATTTTTTTGCGGTGTGTCTGTTTTAGCATGTATTTTAACTGACCTACATTGTGCTTACATGCAGTCATTGGGCTTTATCTGATTTAAAGAGCATAATTATTACATATAAAGTGTGCATTTAACTTGCCCATACTTCGAAAGTAGTTGACTCAACATAAGTTTCTACTGATAAATTGGTTGTTCTACAGTATATAGTGACAAGAAAAATTTTTGCTGTATGACCAGATTCTTAAATTGTTTTGTGTTAATTTTAGTGTTACCTTCAAATCTAATATGAATTTCCAGTTCTTGAATTTAAATAATTTGCTAAATTGTTGTGTTTAATAAGCACATCCAAGGTGAGTCAGGAGGAGAAAGGTACATGCTTTGAGGGATGATAATATTAGTGATTCTAAGCAAAAAACTTCATATGGATGTATGCCCTATTCCGAATGATTTCCGAGCTAGAACACATTTAGTATCACTTTTGTACATTTTTCTTGAATAACTCTAAAACCGCACCCTCCAGTGAAAACATGTCTTAGTACAAAATTAAAATTTATTAAATTTCCTTCAAAAAAAAGGTCCTATTAAATTATTATTTTTTTTTATCCAGGACTAATGTGAACAAGCGCAAGAATGTTGAAAAACTCGCTCAACGCGCATGCACTGTAGGTTTTGTAGGCCAATTTGAGGTAGCAAGTTGAGATGAACAGTTTGATACGGGACACTTGCGGTCTATCAAGTCGGGGAAATTACCTCAAATTGGCCTACAAAAGCTACGTAATCTACAGCACATGCGCATCAAGCGAGGTTTTCAACATTCTCGTGCTCTCTTCGTACAAGTCATTAGTTCTAGATTAAAAAAATGATATTCAAGAAAAATGTACAAAAGGGACATTAAATGTGTTCTATCTCGGAAATTATTCGGAATAGGACACACATCCATATGAAGTTTTTTTTGTTCAGAATCACTAATACTATCATCCCTCAAAGCATGTACCTTTCCTCTTGTCTCACCCTGTATTTTCAAAAATGCCCTTGCACAGGGGTGTCCTTTAGTTGGGTTTCATTGTGGCATTTGCTGAAATCTACTACTCAGAACATTTCAATTGGTTAAACTGTAGGGGCATCCACTCAGCCCCAATAGCAGATACTGCCAAAGAGGCAATAGCATCATAGAAATCTGCTGTTAAAAATCTGAGAATCTACATTCCAAAAAGGTATATTTCCCACAAAATGATAGTAAAATTGGAGAAATTTGAGCTTGAATATATTTTGTTGTATATCAGTATTATGAAAGATGCTGAGTATAAGGTGAGTGGCAACTTTCCTACTCATAATATTGTTACATTCCATCCTGGATTTTCCATTGTTTGATTTTTGTTGTATATCATTGTCAGTGGGTTTGAAAGGCAAACAACCGCTCTTCATTACATTCTGTGTTTAAGAACAAAGAATATTTACAGGAAAAGAACTTCTTTCGTGTTTGTTGCGAGAAGTAGCCACTGGTGCAAGAAAGAGAAAAAAAACTGCTAGAAGAAGAAATTGGATGCATCAGCCCAAAGCCAGGATGGAAATATACTATTTAAAGATGTAAATAGAAAATGTATGCCATTACAAAACAAATAATGACCAGAGTAACAAGAGGTGAAAAGGAAAATCCTGTGTGGAATATAAACAATAATTTAAATTACTGACCACAATTCGTTTGTGCATTCATTGTATTCCACATATCTGCCAAGAAGGAAAATCTTCAGGGACAAGGAAAAAATCACGTTAAACACTACCCAGAGATAACGACTCTTACAAAATTAATGTCACCAATCCATTAATACTAAAAAATTACATTGCATAATTGTGTTTTTGGTTTGTGAACTACATGTAACCTAGTAAACTAAGAGGTAAGCTGCCACTAGGAAAAGAAGTTCTTGAGTCTTAGGTTACATCTTCAGTTTATCTACTAATTTGTAGCTTATTATTTATTTAAATACAGTGGTGTCTTTTGAGAGAAATGGGTATCGGACATCTATTCACAACGAGTGCTCCTATTTGGAATTCAATGGGATATTTCAAGCCTTTGTCATTTTTTCTTTTCTTTTAAGAAGGTAGTGGACATTATACTAAAACTACTCTGTGTAGTGATTTATTGCATTTTTATTATTTCTTCTTTTCCAGCCTGTTTGTTGTAACAGTAGCTAGTATGCATTGATAACTACCATACTATTTCTCTTGTACCAATAAGTTTACAAACATTTCACATGCAGTGGAACACTGACAAACACTCAGCATGGCTCCAGAGGAAAATCATCTACTCTGAAACCTATCAAAAATGTTTTGACAATACTTAGTGCCTTTGAGTCCACAGTTCGCGGTAGCGTTCTCGCTTCCTGAGCACAGGATCCTGGGCTCGATTCCCAGTGGGGTCAGGGATTTTCACCTGCTTCAAGATGACTGGGTGTTGTTTTGTAGCCTTCATCATCTTCATTCATCACCATTACGGTCGGAGAAGGCAATGGCAAACCACCTCCACTAGAACCTTGCCTAGTACGGCGGTGCGGGTCTTCCGCATCGCTCCCCTACGCTCTGTCAAGGAGTATCGGATTTCATCATCAATGCCTTTGAAGCAAAGTCATCTGTTGTTGATTGACTCTGTGAGTCATTGGATTCTAATAGATAAACTGAGGTGCCATGGCAATCAAGATACAGAACTCACCATTTTAGAATTGCATCTTGACAATAGGAAGCAAAATGTTATGAGCTCTGGATTCCTAGATATTTCAAGAGGCATGTCTTAAGGTTCCTTACTGGGACGTATGTTCTGCGTACTGATCACACCACTTTCATTGCAACTGGAAATGACATAGAGGATCTAAACGAAGACTGCAAAGCCAATGTAAGAGTTACTCAAAACTGGTTTAAAGTCAATGAATTAACTGTTAATCAAAATTCAACCGAAAATGTAATTTTTAGTGTATGAAATATCAACAATGATCATGTCGGTTAAACTTCTTGGTGTACACTTGGGTTCCAAATTAAGTTGGAATCACTACACACATTCTATACACACTAAATTATCAAGATTCCTACAATTGTTACATAAGCTTAGAGCATGCATGAGTGAAAACATTATGCTTAGCTCCCGTTATGAATTTTTCATAGCCACATGACATGCTGTATACTGCTTTGGGAGCTCCACTGGGGCAAAACGAGTGTTAATGTGGGACAAAAGGACTTTCAGATGTACAGCGGGTATTTTCGAAAATGTTGTTTCTTGTAGGCAGCTTGTCAGGAGACTGGGTGTCATGATGGTCCCATCATTATTTATATTAAGGTGCACAGTCTACACAAAAGAAAACCAAGAGAGCTACAGAGTAAGCCAATCATTTGTCAAAAAGTAAAGATTGAGATCAACTCTTTACATGATTAAGCAAGGCTCAGTAGTTATATACACATACCTTGGAGTAAAACTGTTCAATGCGCTGCTGCCAGAAGCACACACCACCTCATTAAAAACCTTTAGAGATGTGCTACAAAACTGGCTTAGAAAGGAGGCTTTCTATGCCACAGAGGAATTATTCCACTGTGCAAACGAAGATCTAAAATTTTAACTACACTTGAAGAACGTTTGTATGCAAATCTACATTATTTAACTATTTACTTTATTATTATATTACGTATCATTCAGTTTGTACAATTTATTAACATTTGTGCCTAGTGAAATGCTCAAAGATTAAATAAATAAACAAAGAAAGCCAAATTCATTACTTTGACATTAATTGTTTCTACTGAAAGAATAATCACGTTCAAAAATATATGTTGCAGAAAAATCCTGTTAAAAAACTTATGTATGTGTGTTGCATTTTGACTTATTTAGCTGTGTTGCAGAAATAGTCAAAGCACAGACACATATGAAATGCAAGAAAAAGGAATTAGCTGGAACCCTCGTGACTGAAGTGCTATAGACCTGTGGCAATGTTTATATACTGACAAAGGTGTATGATAGTGTTTGGCTAGGTATGAATAACACCGAAAAAATGAAGCCATCATTGCACTTGATCCACTGCAAGATGGGCACTCCATGCCAAGTGTTCTAATTTCAAAAAAAGTTCCCCAACATCGGTGAAATTTTACCAGTTTAATATGTTTGTTTGAGCCCAAAGTGTAGCTACCAATGGTGCAGCCATGCATTTTCAGCTGCTTTGAGACATATCTCTGGCAATATTTTCTTGAAAGAAACAAAGAGAAATAATTATATATAAAAGAAAGATTTCCTGAACATTAATCATATGGATATGTCAATCAAAAAATAGCTGCTCAAAAAAAAAATGAAGTTCTGGTTTTTATATCTCCAGAAGTAATTGCGGAATAAATCTGAAACCTTGTAAACAACAACGTACTAGTACAAGGTCTTGGAATATAAAATTTCATTCCCCTACTGCTTTACAATAGTTTACAAATTGAAGGCAAAGTTGACAATTTTTCTAAAAGCGGCTATTATTGGCCCATTTTTACAAAAAGTCTTCGTCAAACTTTTTAATACCATTTGCATTAGAAAGAACATGTTCCAATCTGCCAAAAAACTAAATTTGCGTTTTACAATGCAAGGATATAAGCCCCTAAAAATGGTGATAAATTGGAGGGCCATTGAAAAGGGCCCATATTCTGATACTAAAATTAAATCTGACATCTTTCATTGTGTTCTACAATTGTTTAGTACTCTCTGTGGAAGATACAAAAAGTCCTGATGACTAAGCAATAAGCTTGAGTCAAAAAAACTGCACATAAGTAACCTTTTTAGATTTTTCAACATCCCTACAGTGTTCAGCTCTACAAAATTCTACTTACAAAACATGAAATGGACTAAGGAATCCAACAAAAAGAAGAGTTTTCTTTTTTGTGGCTGTAATAATTTGAGGCAATCACATTTGAAATGTGTAAGTTTTGTAGTTTGTAAAATTTTGGAAAATAGTAGGAGAATGAAATTCTATGTGTTAAGACCTTGTATTTGTAAGTTATTATAGTCAATTTTTTTGGCAGCCGACTTTGCTTCAAATTATTCATATGAAAACTGCTCCGGAAATAAATATATATATATATATATATATATATATATATATATATATATATATATATATATATATATATAAGACAGCACAAAAAGGTGTAAAAGATGGCCTAATTCTATTTTTTTCAAGCAGATATTGCTGGAGATAATAGGCCTCAAAGTTGCCGAAAACTCTCGGGTGCACATTTGATAGTTGTGCTATTGGGGGTCAAACAAGTGACTACATTTCCAGAATTACTGAATCAATGATTGTGAAACTTTACAAATGTGCACTGGGAACATGTGCGAATATTAACACAAAATTTCACCAAACTTCGTGATGGTCATGCGGGTACCTCTAGATTACTTGGCATGGAATGTCCCAGCCTGGAAGCACAAGAAAGTCATTACTGTACGCAGATGGCCACGGAAAAAGCCTTTCAGCTCCCCTTCATGATGCTTTATGCATAGAATATTTTGTATTTGCAAAAGTTAAACCCGGAATGACATTAAGAACTGTAGTCAAAAATTTATCAGAAACAAACAATCTGAAAAAAGACAACCATGTTGTAATCACTGGCGGCGCCAACAATGTTTACAAAAACTAGAGCAAGTCAGCATGTGCAGTTTACAGGAAGTTACTGCCAAAACTGTATAACACAAATGTTACCCTAATAAGCCTACCAGTGCGACATGATCTCCCGCAGTGGTCGTGTGTTAATACAGAAAGTGAGTGCTATAATTTAGAACCGCAGAAACTATGTAAAAAACTAAATCATGTGCAGTTGCTAGACATGAGTAAACTGAAAGGTGAAGAACATAACAGGCGGCACGGACTTAACTTAATAAGAAATGGAAAGCTGAAGTTAGTGAACCAGATAACGGAACTTAGTAAGGAGCTGCATAAAACCATGAACCCAATCATCTTGGATTATAATCAATAAGTTTTTTTAGGCTCAACTTCAAGCAACATGATTTTACTGAACTAAACCCCTTGGATTGGAAAGAACCCTGTTCACATGCAGAAGAAATTGACTTGGAAGTGAGTAAATTGTCATTACAGTGCAGTGTTAGACTTGTGTAATAAGTTGACTGTTTCAGAATACCATGTCACAAAGTGTTGTAAAATATCAGTGCCCTTGAGGGTAATGCATTTAAATGTGCAGTATCTTAGGAATAAACTCAATTTGCTGCAAGTATTTGTGGATGAGAATTTACCACACCTGTTAGTAATCACAGAACATGGACTAAAAGACAATGAAATTGAGTATTACAAATTAGATGGTAATATGATAGCAGATAAGTTACTGCAGGCAACAGCACAAAGGGGGTGGGGTGGCAATATTTGTAAATGAACATCGTCCATTTGAGAAAATCTCATTTGTTGAACAATACTGCAAAGAAGGAACAATTGAAATGGCTGGTGTTGTGGTCCACATAAATTCTCATTCAAGCAGGTTAGCTAAACATAAAGTTATTGGTATGTACCGCTCACCAAATTCAGATGTGTTGTACTATGTTGATAGACTTAACAGAGCAATTAGACTAACAGGCCTAACAGCATAGTTGGAGACTTAAATATTGATGCAAACTCCTGTAGTATAACCTATTTGAAAATAAGTGACATGGTTATTTGTCTTTAAATATGTCTGCTTGTGTCTGTATATGTGTGGATGGATATGTGCGTGTGTGCAAGTGTATACCTGTCCTTTTTTCCCCCTAAGGTAAGTCTTTCCACTCCCGGGATTGGAATGACTCCTTACCCTCTCCCTCAAAACCCACATCCTTTCGTCTTTCCCTCTCCTTCCCCTCTTTCCTGATGAGGCAACAGTTTGTTGCGAAAGCTTGAATTTTGTGTGTATGTTTGTGTTTGTTTGTGTGTCTGTCGACCTGCCAGCACTTTCATTTGGTAAGTCACATCATCTTTGTTTTTAGATCTATTTGAAAATAACATATATTAAACTCATATAATTTCACAAATGTAGTGAACTCTTGACTCTAGAGTAAGAGTGTCAAGCTCCAGGAAGATAGATTACATAATAGCCAAAAAAATGAAAGACAGTGTTAACTTTCACTCATATCACTATTGCCAGGTGTTAAAATATTTTAAGTTTGCTGTCCCAACAGCAACTAAGATAATTTAGAAGAAGCAGATCCTCAATAGCACCATCAGCACCTTCAAAACTAAGTTAGCAGAGGAGAAATGGGGCACTATTTACCAAACTAAAGGTTCAGAAGAATAATGGGAAAAATTTTATAGGATGGTACTGAAGCACTTCGACTGCTGCTGCCCTCTCAAAGAAATAACCAGGGTATGAACCAATTCTCGTCTTGAAAGTAATACTAGGGTGAAACTCGACATCTAGGCTGATTACGTTAAGGCAGAATATATATGATCTTTACTGTTTATATAAGGAAACAAAGCTACATATATTTACGGAAGAGTACAATCAAGCCAAAAAAAACTTTTAAGACAGACCTTTAACACTCGAGGAAACAGATAAACAATGATGCAATAGAGCATTCAGTCAACATATGTAAGGCATCCTGGACACTAATCAATAAACATCGTAAAGCCACCAGCAAGGTACAGAGTGAACCAGTTAACATTAGACATGAGGGCCAT
The DNA here is from genome assembly GCF_023898315.1 of Schistocerca nitens. Classification (NCBI taxonomy): domain Eukaryota; kingdom Metazoa; phylum Arthropoda; class Insecta; order Orthoptera; family Acrididae; genus Schistocerca; species Schistocerca nitens. Next base: position 1,028,228,834 of record NC_064614.1, read on the forward strand.
CTAATGAAAGAGCCAAATGAAGTATGTAATTTATCCAATAAGCGTTTTAGCTCTCCTTTTGACCAACCAGCCCCTATTACAGATCTACAGTCTGGCCCACACCAAATGATATCATGGATGGTATAGAGCTCAAATTCATGGAGGTGAATCAACAGGAAAACACAACAAAAACTAAAGAACAAGCATTAATCTGGATGGAATGGTATCTAAAGTGTGGTGTTAAAGAAATGTGCCAATGAAATAACTAAACCCCTTACCTATCTTATCAACTGTAGCATTAATGAAAACACATACCCAAATCCCTTTAAAATAAGTGTAATACAGCCAGTCCATAAGAAGGGAAGTAAAGTAGTACTTTCAAAGTGTGTCCAAGGCTTTAGAAAGACTACGCAATGATTCATAACGACAAATTGCCTCCGATGAGCGTGACTGACAGTTGTTGATTCGTTTGAGCAGTTGTGGGCGGGCTCTTGTGCATGCGCCGTTGAGTAGCATATGGGTGGTACCTTCTCCTGCTTCTGGCTGCAGATGCGTGGCTGGTCGCCACTATCTAGTATTGCCCCGGTTCGGAAATATCGTAGATCCGGGGCTGGAGAAGTCTGAGTTGTGGTGGGTAGGTGGGTAGTCACCACGTGACCTGTGTTTATGTTTAGTGATTTTGCTGTTTCCTTGTCATTTATTACTCTCACATCAAATGAAAACGAAACGGATTTCTGTGGCTGGGAGCTATCAAATGAATTAAAATACGTTCGCATAATTACGGAAGGCTAAAATATGTTGTTATTTTTAGGTTTTATTTCCACCTTTCTGACAGTCAAGCATTAATCACCTTGCAGAACAATGAAGTTATTTTTGTTGCTTTGCTAAAGGGATTTGGCTTTTATTAATCTTTTGCGCTGAGGCAGTCAATGTATTTGAAACGAAGTGTTTAATTTCACACTATTGGCTAGTTTCAACTGTTCGCTGCATTTCAAGTGCACGTTTTCCATCTTCTAGCTCGCATGGCATTATGCCATAATAAAGAACCAAACGAGATAATACAGTACTGATACTCAAGAAAATTTACATCCGAATCTGGACATACGAATGTGCACTTTAAGCCCAATTATGCATTTTAGTATGGTTCACGAAATTCCGATGAACTTGAAGGTGACCTCTGGTGTCTTGTTTCTTTTGTGACATAGTGCAAGATCTTTTAATGTTTTACGAAAACATTGCGGATGGTGGTTTGAAAAGCGTTACTTTCAAAGTAAATTTCCTTTTACACAAGATGAACTATATGCGAGAATGTATGATGAATTTCTTAAATCACAAAGCATTTGACTCTCAAATAAAAATCAACTCTTTGAGGACGACCATCTAGAAGAATTTCGAGGCCAGAATATCAGACCTTTACATTGTTATTAAAAATTTTGCTGGCACATTTGTATAGCTTAAAGTGTTAAGACGCGCAAAAAAGATCAACATTATATGTGGAAACTCAGCTTCTCTTGCAGCTTATTAATCTTCGAGACTACAATTATATGTGAAACCTTTGTTTTTCTTGTAGCAACTTTATGTATATTAATTTAAATCATCAACTTTCCTTATTTGTGTATTTGCGCTACTTAAGAGTGATCTTGCTATTGGCTGACTGCATCATGTGTCATATGCTGTTATCAGCTGGCGAGATCACATCACGACATGAGCTATGACTGGCTTACAAAAGCGCGTCGAAATCTTGATTTCAACGCCTTGTAAAGTAACATGTTTGGTGGAATTCGAATTTATATCTCCGCAACACGAAAATATGCAGTGTACATGTTGCTGCTGCACATCAAAGATCATGATGTTACTGTGAGTTTTCTGAGAGGCATTTTACAATCCAAATTGGAAGAGGAGGATTTACAAATCATGACATTTTGCTTCTCATACTTAACAGTAAGCAACCAGTCAAAATCACAGAAACTTACCTAGTATTGATGAGAAGCCACCAGGAAGAGAACACCACACCACATATACACTGTCATCAAAATTATCTGGACATCTGACTGAAATTGACTTAGAAGTTTGTGGCGCCCTCCATCGGTAATGCTGGAATTCAACATGGTGTTGGCCCACCCTTGCCCTGATGACAGCTTCCACTCTTGCAGGCATACGTTCAGTCAGATGCTGGAAGGTTTCTTGGGGAATGGCAGCCTGTTCTTCACAGAATGCTGCACTGAGGAGAGGTATCAATGTCGGTTGGTGAGGCCTGGGATGACGTCGGCATTCTAAAACGTCCTAAATGTGTTCTTTAGGATTCAGGTCAGGACTCTGTGCAGGCCAGTTCATTACAGGGATGTTACTGTCTTGTAACCACTCCGCCAAAGGCCGTACATTATGAAAAGGTGCTCAATCATGTTGAAAGATGTGATTTCCATCTCCACAGTGGGAAGCAAGAAGGTGCTTAAAACATCAATGTAGGTGTGTGCTGTTATAGTGCCACAGAAAACAAGGGGTGCAAGCTCCCTCCATGAAAAACATGACCACACCATAACACCACTGCCTCCGAATTTTTCTGTTGGCACTACACACGCTGGCAGATGTTCACCGGGCATTTGCCATACCCGCACCCTGCCAACCATGATTTGTCACTCCACACAACATTTTTCCACTGTTCAGTTATCAAATGTTTACACCAAGGGAGGCATTACTTGGCATTTACTGGCGTGATATGTGGCTTATGAGCAGCCGCTTAACCATGAAATCCAAGTTTCTCACCTCCCATCAAACTGGCACAGTGCTTACAGAGGATCCTAATGCAGTTTGGAATTCCTGTGTGATGGTCTTGATAGATGTCTGATTTTACACATTACGACCATCTTCAACTGTCGACAGTCTCTGTTAGTCAACAGACGAGGTCGGCGTGTATGTTTTGTGCTGTACATGTCCCATCATGCTTCCACTTCACTATCACATCGAAAACAGTGGACCTAGGGATGTTTAGGAGTATGGAAATCTCGCATACAGACGTATGTCACAAATGACACCCAATCACCTGACCACATTCAAAGTGCATGAGTTCCGTAGAGTGCTCCATTCTGCTCTCTCACAATGTCTAATGACCACAGAGGTCGCTGATATAGGGTACCTGGTAGTAGGTGGCAGCACAATGCACCTAATATGGAAAATGTATGTTTTTGGGGGTGTCCGGATACTTTTGATAACATAGTGTTGTTAAAAAAACGGAGACTCTGGGAAACGTCAGGCTGGGAAATCAGAAGCCAAAAGGAAATTTTTAAATGCTTAAGTGAGAATAACTTGCTGTCATCAAGGAAAATATGCTCTTAAAAAATTTTTCTTTTTAAAATTCAGTCTTGATCACACCATGTATGCAACAAGAACATAGGTGACTGGTTCTTGTGGTGCAATCAAGACTGAATATTAAAAAGAAAAATTTTTAAAAAATTTTTTGATTGCTGTTCCAAAAATGTTTATTGAAATTGTTCAAAATATGCTCTTACTAAATCATATGTATAAAAATGTCTACACGCAAAGGATGGAGTAGGGAGGTATTATTTATAAAATTAATATCTTAAACATAAAACAAATTCCAAACATAAAATATATGCATTTTAAATATGCATAAAATAGGCTTCAAATAATAATAAACCAGCATGACATACACTGACTTAAAAATCAATGCCAAAGCTAAGAAATAATTAGAGTAATGAAATTTCATGAATATATTTGTGTAGGACACACATTTATCTGATTAACATTGCAAGATCACAGGTTAATGTAAGTGCAAGAAATTCCATTGCAAAAGTGAAACTGTCCAAAAGTTGAATGCAAGCATGCTCACTTACATGCATTGTGTTGTTCAGGCACCGGGTGTCAGTTTGTGTGATGGACCTCCATGCCTGTTGCCCTTGGTCTGTCAACACAGAGGCGCTTAATGTTGTTTGTGGATGACACTGGATTTCTTGTCCTATGATATTCGCGATTCCCTACATGCTCGATTGGAGACATGTCTCATGATTGAGCAGGCCAAGGCAACATGTCAACACACTGTAGAAGAATATGATCTTTTACAACAGTGGTTTGTGAGCGAGCGTCATCCTGTTGGAAAACACGCCCTGGAATGCTGTTCATGAATGGCAGCACAAAAGGTCAAATCACCAGACTGATGTATAATTTTGCAGTCAGAGTGCCTGAAATAACCAAAAAGTGCTCCTGCTGTCATATGAAATTGCAGCCCTGTCCGTAACTCCATCCAGTGTGTCTAGGCCACAGACAGTTTGGTTGCAGGTGCTCACCTGGCCTCCTAACCAACATGCGGCAACCGTCACTGCCCCTGAGGCAGAACAGACTTCCAATGAGCTCTCACTTGAGGTAGCAAACGGTGGTGGTTTGGGGTCAGTGGAACGTATGCTACAGGGTGTTTGCCTCAGAGCTGTCCGTCAAGTAACTGATTTCATTGTGTCACTATAGTACCAACTTGTGTTCAAATTGCTGCTGCACATGCTGCATGATATGCCACACCATATACTGAACACTGTGGTTCACCGTTCGATAGTGCCATATGGCTTCCCAGAGACAGGTCTTCTTGCAACTGTACCATCCCATGCCAGCAATTACCTTTCCATGACTACTGCTGCCAGCAGTTGTATATAGTGGCTACATTCCTCCCACGTTCTTCTGCAAATTGCAGAAGGAACTTCGAGCTTCTCATAGATATATTTCACAACCTCTTTCAAACTCAATGAGCTGTTGGTAACAGAGTATTCATCATCTTAAAGACTTTCTTGACTAACATCAACTCACTACATCCAGTCACAAAGGACTAATGATCATGACCAATGCAGCATGTATTTTCAGAAAACTTGATTTGCATATTCATCGTTGCGCTACTGATGCAAAATTTAAATTCAGTTGCAGAAACACACCTACCAACTTCCGTTTTTCTTGAACAACTCCTCAGCATTGGGATTTTGTTTCCATCAGTGTGTTATACAACAAAAGAATTCTTTCAATCACACCAGAATAACTATGTTTTCTCCTGGCGAATGACTGAATTTGAAAATTACTGATTTCAATCAAAACTACAGGTCCAGGAGCAACTGTCAAGTATTTTATTGAGGAGCTAACATCTGCTGCTTCCTGTCCACTTATATGATCAATACACTTAATACATACACAGTTACCTTGAAACATTAGTTAAAAACTAGCTGTTACCTGCAAGCTATGCTCATATATCAATAACTTTGTTCTTATGAGTGATGGTGAGTCAGTAAGCTACTATATATGCAATAACATCCAGTTGCTCTCACTTGCCTATCTGTTCAGATAAACATAGCCTGTGATGGGTGCACCTGCTCTTCTCCCTCTCAATCTGTTACAACGCACAATGGTCAGTATGCACAGCGTTGCTGCTGGGCAGTGTGTACTGAGGGGCATGGGTAGGAGCACACATCTATGTGTTGTGCTGTTGAGGTAGCTGTACATTATACAACAAGTAATGTGGAAGTATTGATTAAACATACTGAATATTATTGTGGTTGTGGTCTTCAGCCAACAGACTAGTTTGATGCAGCTCTCCATACTACATTATCCTGTGCAAGCTTCTTCATCTCCGAGTAACTACTGCAACCTACATCTTTCTGAATCTGCTTAGTGTGTTAATCTTTTGGTCTACCTCTACGATTTTTACCCTCCACAATTCCCTCCAATACTAAATTGGCGATCCCTTGATGCCTCAGAATGTGTCCTACCAACTGGCCCCGTCTTTTAGTCACATTGTGCCACAATTTCCTCTTCTCCCCAATACTGTTCAGTACCACATCATTAGTTATGTGATCTACCCATCTAATCTTCAGCATTCTTCTGTAGCACCACATTCTCTCTCTCTCTCTCTCTCTCTCTCTCTCTCTCTCTCTCTCTCTCACACACACACACACACACACACACACATGCAATGTATTTATCTCTGTCTCTCTCTCTTTTAATACAAAAGTAACGTTTCCAAGAACGGGTACGTGACACAGCTAAATTCATAAAGCAATTGGGAAGTAAAATGATATTTCAATACAATCGTGGATAGAAGATGAGTCTCATTTCCAAACAGAAGATATATTTTTCCTTTCATTAATAGGAAACATTAAATAAGTGTTGTCCCTATAATCTAGAACACAACCATCTTCATAAAGAAAGCATACAAAGAACATTAAACATTTACAGACGTGACTTGTCGTACTTTTCACATGTCTGCAACAGAAACTAAATTATAGTTATTGTTTATCAGCAGTAAATCACTAACGCGTTCCGCATTTAATTGTCTGCGGCGATTTGTTAGTAACATGCCGGCTTTACTAAAGCATCTTTCACTAGGTGCGCTTGTTGCTGGGATACATAAAATACGTCATGCAGCTGCACCCAGGCCTGGCAGATCTGTTTCATGTCTGCTCCCCCACTTTAAGATACCATCGCCGGCCGTGGTGGCCGTGCGGTTCTAGGCGCTGCAGTCCGGAACCGCGGGACTGCTACGTCGCAGGTTCGAATCCTGCCTCGGGCATGGATGTGTGTGATGTCCTTAGGTTAGTTAGGTTTAAGTAGTTCTAAGTTCTAGGGGACTGATGACCTAAGATGTTAAGTCCCATAGTGCTCAGAGCCATTTGAACCATTTTTTTAAGATTTCATCATCATCTCCGGGGTACATTAAAATGTAGAGATCTACTTCATCTACTGCGGATGATCTGTTGTTCCTCCATTCCTTGAAACGAACTCTCTTTCTTGGTGGTGATGACACAGTACTTGAAGGATCTATGATAATAGAGTGTGTAAGGATTCCAGCATAGTGTACAAGCTGTTACAGCGTGTGTAGGCCTCTAGTTTCAACGATGATTTCAAAGACGAGCAGAGGTTACTTTTCTTAATGTACCTTATAATGCATTTTGCAGTATTTATTGTTGATGCGATGTTCGGGGCATGATTTAGCAAGAAGTTATCTTCATCGAAACTATGGCTAGGTGTGTGTTTATACAATGAGCAGCGCAAGGAATCCTTTCGTGATTTTCCAAAGCCTTTATTACATTGGCACCCTGGTCGGAGACCAAAACAAAACTTTGCAACATGTCCAGCGAAATGTCCCAATCAGCCATCCTCTCTTCAATTTCTATCATAATATTTACTCCCGTCTTCTTCTTAACTCCCGGGAATTTTGCTGTAAATAAAACATTGTTCACAAGAGACCAATCTGTGTTAATGTAATGTGTTGCAAGCGTTAAATAGTGCACCAGATTTTGCGAACCAGTCCACATATCATCTGTCGCAGCACATATTTTATTAATAACTTCTGCAATTACAGAAGGCATTATGCTGTTTCGTATTGCATCAGCTCGTTCTTTGACATGTCTGCTTATAGCAGAGGGATGTGGCATGACATCAGCCACATTAACTTCTCCATAATGCGCACCTAGATGTGCTAATTCTTGGCCTAGTTCTCTGAAACCTTCACCGGAAACAGCATGAAAAGGTCTCATATCTTTAGCACACATTGCAACACACTTTGCTGTAATACTATTTTTTATTACTGCCAATATCCGTGAAGGAGCTGTATCTTTGTCATGTTTCTTGCAACTGTGTTTCATTAAATGAGTGGTTCCCGACTGGAAACACAATAATGTGGAGCAGTTTATGCACGATGCGTACCCAGTAGACGCACTGTTTTCGTCTACAACCAACAGAAATGTACTCCATACTAGGCTTTTTAGACCTTCCAGTTTCTTCAATGTGTAAACATTGGTTTCAATCTTACATCTTACTGCACTGGCTTCCTCACGCTGCATGATTACAGAGAGAGAGACACACCACACGGATAATGACATGTGTAATGTGTTTGAAGTTACGTGCTACGTACTCGGTCACGGCTTCTATGCTCGGTCACTAGAACTAGTGTGGGCAGCCTATCCAGTTAGGGTGTGCTCGCCCCATTTTGTATTTTGTGCTCGCTTACTCGGTCACGCAAGACTCTAATCCATACATGGCTACACTCCATACAAATACTTTCAGAAACGACTTCCTGACACTTAAATCTATACTCAATGTTAACAAATTTCTCTTTTTCAGAAACGCTTTCCTTGCCACAGCCAGTCTCCTTTTTACATCCTCTCTACTTCAACCATCATCAGTTATTTTGCTCATCAAATAGCAAAACTCATCTACTACTTTAAGTCTCTCATTTCCTAATGTAACTCCCTCAGCATCACCTGATTTCGTTCGATTACATTCCATTATCGTTGATTTGCTTTTGTTGATGTTCATCTTATATCCTCCTTTCAAGATAGTGTCCATTCCACTCCACTGCTCTTCCAAGTCCTTTGCTGTCTATGACAGAATTACTATGTCATCAGCAAACCTCAAGGTTTTTATTTCTTCTCCATGGATTTTAACTCCTAATCAAAATTTTTCTTTTGTTTCCTTCACTGCTTGTTCAGTATACAAATTGAATAACATTGGGGATAGGCTACAACCCTGTCTCACTACCTTCTCAACCACTGCTTCCCTTTCATGCCCCTCTACTCTTATAACTGCCATCTGGTTTCTGTACAAATTATAAATAGCCTTTCGCTCCCTGTACTTTACCCCTGCCACCTTAAGAATTTTAAAGAGAGTATTCCAGTCAACATTGTCAAAAGCTGAAACTTCCTGGCAGATTAAAATTGTGTGCCAGACCGAGACTCGAACTTGGGACCTTTGACTTTCGTGGGCAAGTGCTCTACCAACTGAGTCACCCAAGCACGGCTCGCGCCCCGTCGTCACAGCTTTACTTCTGCCAGTATCTCGTCTCCTATCTTCCAAACTTTACAGAAGCTTTCCTGCGAATCTTGTAGAACTAGCACTCCAGAAAGAAAAAGGATATTGTCAAAAGCTTTCTCCAAGTCTACATATGCTAGAAACATAGCTTTGCCTTTCCTTAATCTATCTTCTAAGATAATTCGTAGGGTCAGTACTGCCTCAGGTGTTCCAATATTTCTACGGAATCCAAACTGATCTTCCCCGAGGTCGACTTCTACTAGTTTTTCCATTCGTCTGTAGAGAATTCATGTTAGTATTTTGCAGGCATGACTTATTAAGCTCATAGTTTGGTAATTTTCACACTGCCGACACCTGGTTTTCTTGGGATTGGAATTATTACTCTCTTCTTGAAGTCGGAGATTATTTCACCTGTCTCAAACATCTTGCTCACCAGATGGTAGAGTTTTGTCATGGCTGGCTGTCCCAAGGTTATCAGTAGCTCTAATGGAATGTTGTCTACTCCCGGGGCCTTTTTTGTCTTAGGTCATTCACTGCTCTGTCAGATTCTTCACGCAGTATCATATCTCCCATTTCATCTTCATCAATGTGCTCTTCCATTTCCATAATATTGCCCTCAAGTACATCGCCCTTGGATAGACCCTCTTTATACACCTTCCACCTTTCTTCTTTCTGTCTTTCCTAGGACTGGTTTTCCATCTGAGCTCTTGATATTCATACAGGTGGTTCTCTTTTCTCCAAAGATCTCTTTAATTTTCCTGTAGACAATATCTATGTTACCCCTAGAGATATATGCCTCTTCCTCCTGATTTTTTGGTGTGATTGTCTTCAACTTAACATGTCATCTTCGTGATTAGTAGCAGTCTATCTTTTTCATCTATACTCTTTCTAAAGTAGCTCAAACCTTGAGGAAGGACATAGGCTATTTCCATACCAAATTTCATCAAAATCAGTTCAGTGGGTTAGTTGTGAAAACCAAACAGAGTTACTTCTGAATTTATAATATTAGTATGTATAAAACTTTCAATTAAGATAACTTTTTCCATGATCCGATTTTGAGAACTACAGCCTATACAGATGCTCCAAGCTATGCTAAAGTTACCTCTGGAAATCCATCTAATAGTTTTGGAGAAGCATGTTCAAACAGATAGACATGACAGTTTTACAGACTTATTATTGTGACTTAGGAAGTCGGGATTAGCGTGGAAGGTCAAGGCCCATATATTGTCAATCCTTAAACACAACAACTAGCTGATCAATAAATTAACAATTTATTCGAGACCACATTTATAAAACAGCTAACAAACAATCAACACATGGCCG